>NC_140802.1:32442146-33064646 GCF_037176805.1 Vigna unguiculata
AACAAGTATTATAAAATCTTAACAAATAAAAATTATATTTAAAAACAAAATTTAAATTATTTTATTTGATTGAATATGTCATTTTAATATTTGTATTTTAATTATTTTTTATAATAAAAACGTAAATATTAATAACAATTAATTATATAAAAAATAATAAATAATTAGTTATCTATATCTACACTTTATAAAGGAAATTCTCTCTTTTGGTATACTATTTTCAATGAATCATTTAAATATTTTTTGTTAAATCAAAATAATTATTGTATCAATTTTATCTTTTAGTGACTTTTTTTTTAATTTAACCATTTAAATTTTAATTTAACATTTTCTTCTGAAATTTAACTTTTTTTAAAACTGAAATAACAATTATAATAAATAATTATCTAAAAAAGAAAAGACATTACTTACAATAAAATTGTAAAAAATTATTTAATTTTACTTTATAATAATAATTTTATTATTTTCCATTATCAAAAAATAGTGACCATATATTCATAGCGCATGTATTTTACCGGTTAAATATTTTTATGTTTTCATTTATATTTTGTGTGGTTTCTTCTTTTCTTCGTTTCTTATTTGTCTGCACAAATTCTTCGTTCGGACTAAAAGCATCGAGAGCTTCTTCTGATTCACTCAATTTAATTTTGTTAATTCTCCTAGCATGTATCTTTCTTTATCTTCTCACATTTTTTAATAGATTAAATATGTTCTTGATCTCTTAATTTTAGTAAAATTTAGAATTTTTTTATGAAACTTTGACTCAATTTAGTCCTTTAATTTTAGAAATGCATGAATTTAGTCATTTTAACCAAATTTTGTTCAGTTTATTTAACACTTCAAGGACATTTTAGAATAGTTTTTGAGTTAACATTGAAGGGAGAATGTATCAAACGATGCAAACAACTCAAATGTTGTCATGAAATATGCTTGAAATGTCAAATAAACTTAACAAAATTTCATTAAAGGACTAAAATTCATGCATTTCTAAAGATAAGAAACTAAATTGGTCCCAAGTTTTAAAGAAAGACTAATTCCAATTTTCACCGAAAATTAAAAGACCAAAAACATATTTAACCCTTCTAATATTCATAAATTTGTTCATTTTATACACTTAAAATTTAGTCAATAACCAAATTTGGTATATATGATTTTGAAGTAGTTAGCTAGTAATTTTCTAATGAACACTCAAAATCAAAGGCAATTAAAAGCTATACCTTTTGGCTTTCCATCAACGATAATGAACACTGTCCATTTCAATAAAAGCGTGTTATATACGTGTTGTTTCTGAGAATGTGAACTTGAAGAAAAATATAAGGTACGTATATGATCTAAAGTTCTTATTGGTTGACTTGTCAAAGATGCTGTAATTCCAAATTTATAAATATAGCCAACACGCATGTGAGATAATGTCATTACATAGAGATTTATAGTGAAAAGATAAGATGGCTAGAGAGTTTGTTGTTGTTAATGGAAATGAAGGTGAAGAAGGTTTGATGCTTCACTCTGCACCTATATTTTGTTTCTTATGATTATTGCTTCTCTTTCTATCATTTCAATCATCATATTTGCATGTGGAGACGACAACAAAAGTACCAAGAATACTGAACATCGCGCTGCTGGATGTGGTGTTGGATGTGGCGCTGGATGTGGCGGCGGTTAAGTGTCATGAGTAGTATATAAAAGAAGTTTGTGTTTGAAAAATAATACTTTTCCTTCTTACTATTTTTCTACAAATTTAGTGTACCTTTGTAACACTATATCGACAAGGAAGCAATATCAATTTTTTATTTTATTTTCCTGTACTTATCATTCCATATGAATTTTTCTAACACTTGTAAGAGTTTGAGGAAGGATTATGCCATTTTTACTAGCTCGGAAGAAATCTTGAAAGTGCCGCAAACTTTCATTAAGGTGTTGGACTTCTTTTAAGTTCAAACACCGAAAAAGCAACGAATTTAATGATTATAGTAAAGCAACGAATTTTTCTCCTCTAACGGTAAAAGCTCACTTTTCCATATTTTGGCTCTTATTATATGGCCTAACATTGGGAAAAAACTTTTTTCTAGATTATGAGGATGGCCTTGAGCCTTTTTAACAACCATCACATATTTCCGTCGTGTTTACTCATACTTCCATGGTCTTACTCATGAGCTCCTTATACACTTTATCCATGAGTAGAGGAAATTGAGCAACTAATAATTGAGTTTACTCTTAACTAATATAAGTATTTTTAGGGCATGGCTTATTTGAATCTAGGTAAGTAATTGATACATATCCTTCACTTTTCATTTGATTTTTAATCTAACCATATTTGCAAGTCACCTGGTGTATGTAATTTCCCTTATGAAGTCAACTTTTAGTAATTAGTTGACTTCATTAATGACGGTTAAACCTCTCTCTTCATGTTTTCTTTTCCTCTGGACCATTGGCTTGGCCTAACGCAGGATTTCAGCTTATAAGACATTAAATGTGTTAATTCCTGACATATATGCAACGCTTCATGCTAAGAGATAAACTTTCTGTGCCAAAATTCATTAGATATGTTCATTGAGCAAGCAATTTGATATTCGACACTAGCTTGTGTGATATCCAAGTTACAAACTTGTATTGACCATCAAATGTGAGATGACTATCTTAAAATTCAGCATCTGGGTCGAGGTCAACCCCTTCTTTGAATGAGTTTGAGTGATGTTGTCCTAACATGGTGCCTTGAGGATTTACTTTGATGGTGATGATAAGGCAACATCATTGCCATGTTTGGGATGGATACAACCACTCCATGGTAGTCTAGTTTTTGGCATCCAATAAGGGTATTGAGCCATGAGAGTTTGTTGTGCCTTACTAGTATTGGAGGTTGTTAATAAATCAACATAGCTTTTGGTGTGTATTCTTTCTTTGTCTAACTCAAGTAGTGGATATGATTTCATGAGTGTGTTGGGGACACCAATTTTCAAAAATGTTGACGAATAAAGCACATTATCAAGCTTCCTTGGTTTATGAGGACTTTGTTAACATACCAATTAATTATGGTGGCTATAAAAACTATTAAATTTCATCTAGTTGTAAGGGTGTTAATATAGAAGTTTTATCTAAAAAGGTAATCAATGGGAGAGATCATGGTGGGAGAAAGCTTACTAAGTTGATGCTTTAGAGATGCCACTTCCTTACTGGACTAGAACTTCCTTCGCCAATGTTTATTATTCCTCTAACTTCGATAGAGTTTTGTTGAGGTTACTCTACAACTCATTGTTCTTGTTCATCAAGTTGAGATTCTTAGCCCTCCTAATGATTCCCTGCCCTACTTATTATATATAAGTAATGAAAGAACTAATTAGCTAAGAAGAGGCAATTGAATTGGCCTTTTTGAAACTTCGGTTCCTTTTAGACTTGAAAAACACTTTTAATTGAATAAAAAATGACCAAGAATTTAGTGTGCAATTACTACTAAAACATGCATTTTCAATGGATTGAAAACAGAGTTAACATGTAGATTTCATTAAATAGAGAGTCAACCAGACAGATCAGTATATTTCAATATATTGAAACACAGAAATAATTGATTGAAATATTGGGAAATGATGCAGAAAAATGAATTTGATGATAAACTTAGAAGTAGTTTTAGCAACTCATTAAGATTAATTCTAGATAGCAATACAAACAGAACAACAACTTCAGCTTACCTCAAATCACACAAGAACCATACAAAGATTATTAAAAACAGATTTTATGAAACTTTTTATCTAATGTCAAGCAAAGAGAGAGAGATTCAAATACGTGCACATGGATTTTTATACTAGTTCACTCAAAACTGAGCTACATCCAATTGGTCAAGGCAACTTGAGTCTGGCTTGTACTTTTTCAAAATATTTACACAATCCACCAAGATTTTTGAATCCCACAAGAGTCTCAAAAAGGCACATCAAGATTCCCACTTGCAGACTTGGAAAACCACCAAGCAACACCCAAAAACTTTCAAACCTGGATGATGGCTCTCCCTAGCCAACCAAACCTCTTTCTCCAAGTCTCTATACCAAGCAAACAATTCTCACAGAAATCACAGATTGCTTCACGAACAACAACAAAATTTTGTAGTCTATATAGAGAAAATTTCCTAAAAGTTCAGAGTGATTTCACGCTCAAAATAACAACTATTTTAGCTCTCTCTGAAAAACCAAATTTTATAGATTGTTGGTTAGCATATTCAACAGGTTCATTTATTTATTCAATCTGTTGATTTCAGTTTACTTAAGTTTACACTTTTGAACAATAGAAACACCAAGATTTTTGAATCACACAAAAATCTCAACCACGCCACTGTAAGAAATACATTCACAAGCTTGGAATCACACCAGCAACACAACCAGAGGCACAAGAACTACAAAACTTAATGGTGGCTCTCCCTAGCCAACCAAACTCAAGTTCTTCAAGCTCCAACCAAGCCAAAATGCCTGCAAGATCAATCAAGATCTTCAATTTATCACTTGCAACTGTGTGATTCAAAAGGAGAAAGAGTTTTCTAGGGATGAATGACTGCTTTTCGCACTCAATAACTCAAAAAATCGTGCCTCAACTCTTTGACAACCAGTTTATATAGTTTGGTCTTAAGTGAAATCCATAGGTTTATTTGTTCGTACAATTTGTTGATTTCACTTGACTTAAATGAAATAAGTTGATTTAGATGCAATTCAACTAATTGAATATATTCATACCAAAGACAATATGCAGCAAGCCTTTTAACCTATTAAAACCCATTTTTAATAGATTGAAAAGGATATAGTAAGACTAAAAAGAAATCCAACCTATGTCATATAGCCTACCAATATAGTACAACATGTAAACTTCATATTCTTCACTTTATTTCCAGATTTAATACAATAGAAACATGATCATCAAATGGATCTTCATCAATCTTCTTCAACCTAATGTGATCTCATGCACTTTGCTTTATCAAATCCTTGCACCAAGGTTGCTTGTGCTAACAATCTCCCCCTAATTTGATGAAGCCAACATCCTCGAGTTGAATTGATGAGCTAAGATCCATTGAGAATCCCGAAAAGGCTTTTGCATACAAGATACCAATATATGTAACGTCCTAACTGGAAATTACTTTAATAAAATAAATAATATATAAATAAAATTCAATAGTCATAAAATACTCTTCCTAAAATGCGGGAATCTTTAAAATTTGTTCGACATGCTTAAATTCAAATGAACATAACTATGTATTTTTTTACAAGTTCCAAAAACCAACTGAAGGTAAATCGAATAACTATAAATAGTTCATGATAAAACTACCAAGATAGCCTTCTCTCCATCTCTATGCATCCCCAACATCACCTGAAACATCATATGCTCTCGTGTGACAAGTCACACGATCATCGCCAAACACAAAAAAAAAGGTGAGCTCATAACAATACAAATATACAATTAATAAAATAAAGATTCACCTTAAACTATTTTATTTCATCTAAATTGCTTAATCTTAACACTCGATACCCAAGGATTTCAGATCATCGTCTCATTATATAAATGAAACTACTACTCCATTTACCCATACAATTACTTTACCATGGACCCAAGATATATCATGCTTCCATGAACCTGTCCGCTCATGGTCAAACCTCTACAAACCTCCCCACTTGTAGTCCAACTCTACGGACCTCCTCGCCTGCAGTCCAACACGCGTGATCCATCCAGCTACGAACCTCCCTGCTTACAACAACCCTCAAGTGTGAGCACGGAACATGCGAACCTCCCTGCTCATATCCTTACATGGGAGCATCATTAACATGAACCTCCCACTCATATTAATCACGCGTTCACCACCAATCATGAACCTACCCTCTCATGACCATGTCAAACATCTCCTGGTCCAAGTCCACATCTCAACACATCAAAAAGAAATTAAGAAAAGCACACTTCCCTATACAAGATACACACTCCAGCTTGTCTTAGGGATTCCAATGCTTCCACGTACCTGTTTGCTCATGGTCCAACTCTACAAACCTCCCCGCTCGTAGTCCAATTCTACGAACCTCCTCATTTGTAGTCTTACACACGTGATTCATCCAGCTACGAACCTCTCCGCTCGCAGCAACTTTCAAGTGTGAGCACAGAACATATGAACCTCCCCACTCGTATCCTCACACGAGAGTATTATTAATATGAACCTTCCCGCTCATATTAATCACGCGTTCCAACGCCTATCACGAACCTACCCGCTCATGATACGATCAAGCATATCCCAAACCAGGCCCAACACAACAAGCTCTACAAAACACATCATAAATGCACCTTGCCACTTGCATTTCGTTGAGCGAAACTTAAGCGCCGCCAAGCGAAACTTAAGCGTCGTTAAGCGAAAGGGAAGTGCAGACCGCTTGACGGTTCCACAACACCGTTGGGTACCACGACAAACAGAGCTTCCCTATTTCTTGTTATCGCTTGGCGGTTCACTCTACACCGCCAGGCGCTACACCAATAATGTGACACTACTGGTTTTAGGTACTCTAATTCAGTTCCTAGCATCCAACAATTCAATTCTCAAACATCCAGAAACCAAAATACGCATTCATATACTTCATATATATCATTGAAGTATAAGCGCACCTCCATCCTTTTATAAATTCATATATGCTCACATCTTAAATCAATACCAACATTCAATTTGAACCCAAGATTAAACTATGCTCCTATGAAATTATGAAATGATAAGCCAGCAGACACATAACTCATTTATTCATACAAAACATAAGTCCTACCTCAATCAATAACTATAGGAACCCTACCTTTTTACCAATTCCTTATGTCAAATTAAGATTAAGTCACAATTGCACAATTACACAACTCATACACCACATAAGTCACAATCAAAGCTATATACTTATTATGCACGCCCCTACAATCCCATTACATTTAAAACATGATTATCATGTTCTCATACTTTCCCAAAACCCATCATGATCATGCAACACTCGATCATAGTGATATCATCAATAGTGGTCTTTTTCACACACTTATAACATCATACATTCGGGCTAACATATATAGATTTATATATTCAATATGGCTCAACAAGTACTACCAAAAATATACTCATCAATCACACACACACACACCCACCTACACACACACACACACACACACATATATGTATATACATATATACATATATACATATATACATATATATATATATACATATATACATATATATATATATATATATATTAGTAATCATACTCTTAGGGAATTCAAACCAACAATCATGAGTAAAATATATCTCTAGCTACATACATCTAATTCAAATCTCTATTGTTCAAAGTAAATAACAACATGTTATGGATCACTTGTCAAAATTTCACCTAAATCGAAAGGTAAACGAACCAGGAAATGCAATTTTACGAAAACTACACAGACTAGAAAAATCGTAGTCGCACAGCGACTAGATCTTTCCACCCAGCGAAAGAAGACCAGAGACTTGGCGCCTAGCGGTAGTAAAATACCGCCCGATGGTCCCTGTTGCCCGAAAAATCCGAAAAACATCATTTTCATGAAAAGATAGTTATTCCACACCTCTAAAGCATCTAAATACGTTATCTACTCATGCAATTTATAAGGCACACGTATAAAGAGATTAAATAACTCCTCAAAACTCGAAAATATGCACGGAAATCAACCACAACTACAGAACTGGGAAAGTCCAGTTCGCATCGCCTAGCGGTTTCAACCCTACCACTAGGCGGTTCATCACCAACCCAAAAAAACAACACATAATTCATGCATCGTCTAGCGAACCTTCAATGCCACCAAGCAGTTTTTGGAAAAATTCAAGAAATGTGAAAACAAAGAAGGTTTTGATCATATCGAGGCACCACAGGCACGCATTATACTATGCAAACATCATAAAACAATTATATCACATAAAGGAGCTTCCATAACCTGGTACTCCTTGCTCCAATTGAATTTGCTTGAGTTGGCTTTTTGATCCACAAACCTTTCTTTGCTCACCCACAATTCAGTTCTCACTCTCACTCTCTTTATTGCACGAATGGACACTTAAAATTTATGTTCTCACAGTTCACAAAGTTCTACAGTGTGTACCTCTCTCAATTTCTCTCTCTCTCTCTCTCTCCTAAATACTACTCAATTTAATTAAATTTAATTAAAAAAACAAAAATTACTTAAAGATGAGATTAATGGCCATTCAAGGGCCATTACTAGGTGGTTTTCCAGCCCTCTTGTTGGCCCCAAGGGTTTTTTACCATTCCCATCCATGCCAAAAATAATTTTATCAAAACGGAACCTTATTTCGCATAAGTTAAGGTTCGAACACACAATCCCATAATTACCAATCCAATGCACAACCATTCAATCAATTCATGTTTCATGATAATTCATACTTATCTAGAATTATATTATGACTCCCCATGGTCCAACATATTACTAAAATAATAAGACAATTAAATTAACACCTTAACATCACACATAGGACTCAAACCCAAGTCCTCTCAACAACACCAAGTACTCTTAACCAATTAAGCTAGTATTATTCCTTATCTTTTCTCTCCCCATTAAAAACTTAGGAACTCCCGCCCTCGCATTTATAAAATAAATATTTATTTTTTTAGTTAATTTTCTCGGGTCTTACAATATACACATACACATACAAGCAAAACCACACAAGCATGCATACATATCACATATGCACATGCTTTAGATTTTTAGATCCATGTAGTTGTATTAATTAGCTCCAACATGTGCTTAATTCCATTTTTTAATATCCAATGCTTTACATAACCATTTTTACTAAATTGACTCATTTTTCTCTCCTTTGGGATTCATCAAATTGAGGTAATGCATGTATCATTTTGGAAAAGGTAAAGTTTTCATTCATAAACATACATAGAAACTATTAGAGCATCTGATAGTGGATACAAAAACAGGAACCTAAATACATAAATGAAAATAACAAATTGAAGTTGAGACTGATATAATTAATTGATTGAAAATGATAACTAACATACTAAGAAACTGGAAGCAGACAACCCAACACACAAATGTAGCACCAACATGCAATGCATGACCTATGAGTCATCCCCATCGCACATTCCTGGGGTTATTTCACAAATTGATTAAGACAATGAAAACATCGTACTGAACAAAAAGGATAAAGGGTTGTCTTGTAATGATTGACAATCAGAAGACTTAGTTACTTGTGAAGACAACAATAGTGACACAACAGGGGATGAGATAAGTCGTTGTGGTCCATTTGAGACATGTTTTATGCCTAAATTTATGTCTGATTACAAATGGGAAATAGGAACAACTTTCATAGATAAGATTTAATTTATAGAGGCTATTAGAAGTTATGTTGTACATTCTAAGAAATTAGAAATTTCATAAAAATGATAAAGAAAGAGTAAGATTAAATAATTAATTAAGTAATTATTGGATAAATGTGAGTAAGGAGAACCTTTAAAGTAATAAATGCGGAGTGTATAACGTGGAAAAGTACTAGCTCATGTGGTTGAGAGTACTTCGATTGTGTAAGAGGACTTGAGTTCGAGTCCTATGTATGTTATTTTTGTGTGTTATTAAATTTGTATTATTTTTGTGTATATTAAAACGTGTTGGGGGTTTTCATGATTATTGAATTGTATTGGGTAGTATGAAAAATGAATTGGTTGCATTAGTTAGGCATTGAGTTGGCATGTGCATGGGTGTGGGTTCAAACCTTGGGAGACCCAAAGGAAACTTCATTTTTGTCATTTTTGGTTTTGATTTGAAGTTCAAGGGTTAAGGAAAAGCCTAGCAGAAGTATCAGTTAGGGGTAGCTGGAAAGCAAGCCAATTAGTGAGCTTGAAAGGTCATTTCCCCCTCTTAATGCAGTTTTCGTTTAAGGTTTTAACTCACCATTAAAACACCACTAAAGAGCCTAATTGTGAAGGAAAAGAAAGTTTTCTGCAGAGGGTATTGTGAGGTAGACAGAGAGTGCGAAATTCAGTGAGGAACTAAGAGTGTGGGTGGATCAGTGGGGGCTGAATTGAGAGAAGGCAAGGGAGATCAATTGGAGTTCAAGGAAAGAAGTAGAAGAATATCGGGGAAAGCTTTAATCCAGGTTAGGGGAGTTGTTTTGCTTGTATATATATGTATATGTCATTCGTGTTTTTTTTCTAGACTAAATGGAATGTGTAAATTGATGATTCACTGTTCTTTTCTGCGTTTTCTGGAAAAATTCCAGAAACCGCCTGGCGGGGTTGAAGGACCGCCAGGCTGCTCATTCCACCAGCGCTTGTTTTCTGGATTTTGATATGCACCGCCTGGCGGTTAAGGGTAGCCCGCCAGGCAACACGAATTGGGTTACCCAGTTTCTTCTGATTCTTGGTATTTTTGTGGTGTGCGAGGTTCGGGGAGAATCTTGAGATTTGAATATAACTGATTTGATGGATTGTTGATTGTAAAATTTATAATTGGTGGATTAATACATGAGTTATAATGGAATTGGGAATTTAGGGTTCATGAGGAATTAGAATTGGAAAACATGGTTGATCGCGATGGTGAGTTTTGTTGATTGAAAATAGACATTAATGTGATTAAGATATGAATGTTGATTGTTGTGTGGAGGTGGAGATATGTTAGAATTAATGCAAAAGGAATTTGGGTTAGTGGTGAACACTGTGAAGGCTGGAAAATGTGGCAGTGTGCGAAACTGGTATGAACCGCCTGGCGGCACTCGGGTGACCGCCAGGCGACGCATCAGAGGGGAGAGCGTTTGGTGATGTTGCTGAAAAATGTGTTATGGAGAGTCACGGGGGGGATTTATGGAAGATTTGGGTTAAAAGTCAGTAAATCTCTTTTCATGAATTAAGTGAACATACTAACATAGGAGGACTAAGGATTTAATTGTGGTATGACTTAGATGTAAGTGCAATTAGAGAAGAGTACTGCAAACTGTACTTTGTATTGTGGTGAGTGATGAGCCTACTAGTTACACCATAGGGCATGTTCTTGTACTGAATTATGCGAGACATATCGAGATGAGAGGATTGAGATTCAGGTTTATCTAATTGTACATATTACATTCTGGTTTGATTTTATGTCTTGTAAAGTTATGAATGAATGAGTGATGGAAATATTATGTAAATGTGGGTCTATTAAGACTTGTAAAAAGTGCCAAAAACCAGTAGCATTGCGCTACTGGTATAGCGCCCGGCGGCGCGAGGTGAACCGCCTGGCGGTAGAGTGAATAACAAGTGGCAGTGGCCACTGTTAGCACTAGGCGCCTGGCGGTAGGGTGGTGTCCGCCAGGCGGTGACGGAGAATTTCGGGTCCAATCTGGGCCGCAGCACCTGGCGGTGGGAGTGTGACCGCCGGGCAGTTTTCTGCCAGTATCCGCCTAGCGGTGTCTAAGCGGTACTAGGCGGTTTGTGTGGTTGTACAATTATCTTCTTTTGCTTGATTAGTTAACTCGAAGGACTAAGTTCACTTCTTTTATGCTTGGGTTGATGGACTAAGTCTAATAGAGGTCTGGGACGTGCTTGAGTGGTGGAACGCATGATGGGCATGGAACTATATGAGTTCCCGTCGGCTACTATTGGGCGAGGAGTCCTTAGTATGGTGATTGCATGCATTGTGCGCACGATGGACAAGGAACTGTGATGTTCCCATCGGCTACTATCGGGCGAGGAGTCCATAGTATGGTGATTGCGTGCGTGCTAGGGTCCAAGTTGTGTAAGCTTGGATGTGTTACTACAAGCGAGGAGTCTGTAGGGTTGGACTATGAGCAGGATTGGCTCGTAGGGTTGGACCACGAAAGGGATAGTTTCGTGGAAGCACAGTGAAAGTCCCAGGACCTAGTTTCATGCATGGGACTCAGGAAGGAATCTAAGATTGTGGTGAATAACTTATACTTAACATGTATCTGTAAATTTTTATTGGGATGGGTATCATATTTAATTTGTTTAATATGCATAACTCACCCTATCTGTGTGTGCATGGCGATGATCGGATGATTCGTTATCCGGGAGCAGATGACTTGACAGGTGAGCCGGGAGACGCTTGAGACCAGAGAGAGGGATGATTTGGGATTTTTGAAGATTTAAACTTTCTGATGTATTTATGTTTTGGACATTAGCCGTTTTGGCTTTTATGAGTTGTAATGTTTTTGAATTGTGAACGGTTACAATGTTTTGATAGTACGACTTTTATTTCCCGCGTTTTGGGAATCTGCGTATATAAATGAGGAAAATTTTTATATTGTCGTATTTTAGTCTCATTTATTTAATTGTTTGTGATATTTTTAAAGTAATATTCCTTAGGGATGTTACAACTAGCATACTAAGAAACTGGAAGCAGACAACCCAACACACAAATGTAGCACCAACATGCAATGCATGACCTATGAGCCATCCCCATCGCACATTCCTGGGGTTATTTCACAAATTGAGGAAGACAATGAAAACATCGTACTGAACAAAAAGGATAAAGGGTTGTCTTGTAATGATTGGCAATCAGAAGACTTAGTTACTTGTGAAGACAACAATAGTGACACAACAGGGGATGAGATAAGTCGTTGTGGTCCATTTGAGACATGTTTTATGCCTAAATTTATGTCTGATTACAAATGGGAAATAGGAACAACTTTCATAGATAAGATTTAATTTATAGAGGCTATTAGAAGTTATGTTGTACATTCTAAGAAATTAGAAATTTCATAAAAATGATAAAGAAAGAGTAAGAGTTAGATGCATTGGGCTCAACAAAAATGTGAATGGTCAGCTTATTGTGCCAACTTGCCTTCATGTAATACTTGACAATTAAGGAGAGTTTTGGATAATCATAGTTGCAACCAACAGTTTAACATTAACATGATTAATGTAAAATGGTTGAGTCAAAGCATCAACATGGCGCGCCTGGAATACTACAGTGGCACTAGGTTGAAGCATAGACAGTGAGGATGCCTTTCTTGGTTTGGAGAGAATGGCGAGAGAGGTGGCGATTTTGTTGGTTCGAAGAGAATGAAAAAATGAGCTGACGAGGGCAGAAGAACGAGGAAGAACAGTGGTAGAAGAATTTTCTAAGAGAGAAGAAACAAAAGTGACGAATTGTTTGTGGGCTTACAATGAAGACAGGGTGGTGGTACAATGGGCTTCGACGGTAGGAAGACGAGAGAAGAATTGTGCATGTATGGGAAAGTAAAAATGAAAAACATTTTTAAACCTCATCAACTATATCATGACGGTTAAGTCACCAAACTGTCATGATTTTTCCATTCCACAACAGATCTAGGTCAAACCGTAGTGATTTTTAAAACTTCCACCGTGTTTTGGTTTCACTATGTTAGCATGATAAACGTCGTAAATCAATGTTGATGGGACTTTTTACACTAGTGTGAACTCAATCTTCTCCCCAAGTGGTCCAACCTTGTACTAAGTTTGACTTCTCTATTCTGTAACTCTTCTTCAACTTTATCAAAAATTCATCCTTTGATATGCAACACCCTAAATTGAAACAATTTAAAAATATCCATTTCATTGTAGATTTTTTATTGGTAGTAAAAATTTACCAAGATGAGAACTGAGGTTTGATTTTTCTTTTAAATCTCATGAAAATATATAAACAAAAAAGCACAAGTTTATTTTTACCACTACAATACATTCTTACAAACAAACACGACAAATAAAACAAAAGAGATATTGATACAAAGTTATGACTAAATTTCCCAATAAATAGTCACGGTTAATGCAAATATTTGCAAACCTTAACAGTGAAGCAAAGCCAACTATGACACAAAATTGGATCTCCAAATCACTACCATTTTGTCTTCGAAAATCAAACCCTAACTCGTTAAAGTGTTTTTGCTGTTATCACGCAGTGAAAAATGAAAAGGAGAATCCTAATCTGGTACATAAAATAAAATATGTTAGACTTCTTTTTATCCCATGTAAACAGATTATTTATATAAGAATATAAATCGCTTTTAATTATATACAAAAATTTCACTAATTTTTTTTTACACGAACTTCATCATTATCAAACGTAAATTAGATGACGTAATGATTATTTTTATGTTAGTGATTAGTCTAATTTACAGTTTATTTATTCGTAAAAAAAGTTTAGTCTCTTTTACAGTTTTTAGAATAGGAATACACGCTATTACCATCTATTTTATGAGACATTGAAGGTTCACTATCTATTTGAAGTTTCAACCCTTTTTTATCCATTTGTCTATTAATGTTGACTAATACAAATATAAGGAAATATCTTGTAAATTTTTTTATTGATCAAAATGTAATTAAACAAAGAAATCTGAAACATTCAAAACTACAATGCTCTGACTTTTCCCTTGAACATTTTAGAATTAATGTATCTAAGGTATTATAGAGATTTAGATATACATGCAATATCGTAAATAAATTAAATGCAAAGAATTAATGCATCTAATGGTATTATAGAGATTTAATTACATGAAATACTGTAAATAAATTTAAATAAGTTAAAGAAGGAATAATACAGAAAATAAATTAAATGGGTGCATTTATCAACTTAAGATATATACAATGGAAATTGTTTAATTGAATTCTATGCAAGTCTTAAAATACGAGTATAAATTTCTTGAAAGTGAAAAGAGTTAGTACGATGTAATTTTAAGAAAGCTATATTTTTAAAATTCAAAATAAGTGTTTTATTTAAATATTCTAACTGAAGATATTCTTAAATTGTTATTCTTTTACCAATTTTCGTTTTCTCAATTCAAAATTAATACACGCCAAGAGGATATTTGGGTATAAAATTCAGATAAATTAAATGAGATTGAGACTAATGCCTTGGGAAAATGCAAAAACGAAATAAATAAAACAAGCTTCTCTGCAAAATAGATATATAAAGAAATAAATATAAATCAAATCAAATCAATATTCATTAATTGAGGTTTCATAAAATATGACTATATTTCGTGAAACTTTTTCGAGACGTAAATGCAATATTCTCAATAATTTAATTGTTGTCAAATTATAGTTAACTTGTTATTAATAAACAATGTTAAGTAATGCATAGATAATATTAAAAGACAATAAGAATATAACTTTCCAATCCTACGAGAAAATATTAGATTATGAACGGATTTTAATTTGTTGATAAATTTGGTCTACCTAGATAGTTCAACAATAATTAGAAAAACACTAATATATCTATACTTGAATGGAAAAGAAACCAAAGCTTTAGACCCCCATATCCTAACAACTTGAAACAATTACAAATAATAATTTATAATTAAATATAATTGCATAAGTTCATTTATTTTTTAAAAAGAGAAATGTGATCATTGTTTTACAAAATTGATTGAAGAAAAGATGATTTATCCGTTGATATGATTACTTCAGACACTTAGTTTTAACTAGAAAGTATTACAAATTTGCTACTTAGTATCACATTAAGTAAACATAAGATTCATTAGAGGAGATCCATTAGATTGTCCGTCTATTTATTAGACCGTTTGTTTTGACCCATAATGTAAACTTTATAAAATTTAATGTTTCCTTCCATTGTCCCAATAGCATACATTAGAATGTTTAAATAATATTAATCACATTCAAACACATAAGACATTTAGAAGGTTTAAGAATGCTTCTTATTATCGGGGATTACAACTGGTCGGTTGCGTACGGATAATACCTATTCATTACTGGGCCTACAAAAGTAAAATAAAAAATTATCTGTTATCTGTCTATTTATTTACGAGTATCCATTTAAAAAATACATGTGGATTCTTTTAAAATATGTAGGTACCCGCGTATCTGCGAATATTAAAAAAAAATATTTTTATAAATTTTTTTAAATAGAATTTAAATAAAATTATAAAAAAATATAAAATATAATCTAAATCAAATTAAATATAATTTTAATTTTAATTTTTAATTAGATGTAACCTAATAAAACATAAATTAAATTTTAATTTTAATTAAATTTAACTTAATAAAATATAAATTTAATTTTAATTTGTATATTTTGCGGGTAACAGATACACTTACAGGTAGTATGATACTCACACCCGACCTATTTATAAATGGGTATTAAAATATCTATTATCCATGATAGTAAATATTTACGGATACTAATTATCCGTGCAAATTTTATCTGCGAATACCTACGAATACGGATATTTTTGTCATCCGTAGTTATCATAAAAACTGTTGGAAAGTCTACTAAAATTGGACATTGGATTTCTAACGATTAGAACATCTAGAATTTCAACAATATTCTCATTTTTTACTATGGTAAAAGCTATAAGTGCATAACATGTATGAACAAGTATTGTTGTTATTTTAACAAAATATTTATATAAGTAATAAATAATGATACTCTAATATACTGTGAATGAAAAATATTGCATTATAAATTTTTGGATGTTATTTCTGTCTTCTCATCTTCAATTCAACTCACTTATTTACTTGATTTTTTTTTCTAATCATCTCTTCATGTAAACTCCTGCTTGCCTCTCCAAAAGGAGTTAATCAGCAAGTTGGATAATATTGAAAACAGAAAATCGATGAGTTGGAAATAAAAAAAATAATAATAATTACATTATCTCCTTAACGTCTAAATCAAATGACAATTCTTTTAATAAATAAAATATTTTAGAAGCCTTTGATTATATTAGCTAAAGAATTGGTGGAAGAAGTCTTTGCTTAGTTAGCTAAAGAAGTCGCAAGGATTAGATGAAGTTTGATTCTTAACGATAAATAAAATAAGATGGTTATGTTAAAAAGTGGTCATACTGATAAGAGAAAATTTCATTGATTCTTTTTAACTCTAAAATCAATCAGAGTGGATTACATTTATGGAAGAATGATCCATATAGAAGAGAAATGTGATGATTGATTTTTTTTCTTGGGCAAAATCTGGTAAGACTAAAAGCAATTATTGAGATGATTAATTAGTCTTTAACAGATTAAAAAAAATGAGAAAAAAAATACTGAAACAATTATTATATCCTCCAAATTGAAGGTTTATGAGAAATATAAAAAAGACTGTCATAAACAAATACACTGTATACATCAAATTCAAATCTAAAACAACGGTACAAAGTCCATGAGACAAAAGGTTTGAAACAAAGATACAATAAATTTCTAGAAAATTACTAAGAAGGAAAAGTATTATTTTTCAAACACAAAAACTTCTTTTACATCTTAATTAATAATGTTATTTTTACATAAGAACAGAAAATTTAAAGTAAACTACAGTAAAAAGAAAGTTGTACATCACCAAAGTAAAAAGGAACATTCTTAAATTTATTGTTCTTATCATTTAACCGCCACAACCACCGCATCCACCACATCCACCACCTCCGTCACCGCAACCGCCACCTCCACAACCAGTACTGCCACGGTTACGCTTGGTACTTTTGTTTTTGTTTATACAGGCAAATATGATTATTGAAATAATAGAAAGAGAGGCAATAATCACAAGAAACAAAAATATGGGTGAAGAGTGAAGCACCAAACCTTCTTCAACTTCATTTCCATCACCACCATTAACAACAACAACAAAGTGTCTAGCCATGTAACTTTTCACTATAACTCTTTATATCATGACATTACCGTACATGCGTGTTGGCTATATAATACTTTACAAATTTGGAATTATGCCTAAGTCAACGGATATGATGTTCTTAGAACCACGAAAATTCCAAGAACTTTCGATCATGCCTTATCTTTTTCTTGAACTTCACAAAATGAAACAACACGTATATATTGAAATGGACAATTAAAAACGGGTTGCTAATTATCTTTTATGGAAGGCCGAAAGTACATTTTGGGTTAAAAGGAAAAATGACTTGTAATATTAAATGGGACGATCAAAAACCGGCTTTTCATAACCTTTGACTTTGAGTTCCTGGGAAATTACCAGGTAACTACTTGAAAATCATACATATCAAATTTGCTTATTGACTAAGCAATTTTTGTGTATAAAATGAACGAACTCATGAATATTGGAACATATGAGAAGTTAAAGAAATATTAGAATTAAGAGAATTAACGAAATTAACTTGACTGGATCAGAAGAAGCTCTGGGTGCTCTCGTTCCGAACTACGAATTTGTGCAAACAAATAACAAACCAGCAAAAGAAGAAACCAGATAAAAAATGAAAATAACAATGTAAATAAAAATGGAAAAAAAAAATCCCACATCTATCTTTCTTCATATAACTACAAGGATTTTCGAAAAAACAGATATACCTATATTCTAATTAATTAAAAGTAATAGAATATTTAAAACATAATCAAATCAAACGATATAAGCAATTTTTCCATAAATACCTGTATAGATTTACATGGAGAATGCTAACAGGTATCTTAGGCCACCAGGTAAAATATAATTAATGATATATAATTTCATTGTTTTTACGTTGAAAACTGAAATAGTTAACTTCATTAATTAAAATACGATATATTTATATGACAAATTTTATAAATACAAAAATACTCTTTGAAATTTTTAAGCAATATCTATCTCATACAAAATAAGTATTTTGTAATTTTTAAAGTCTTTACTAAAAATGATTTTGGATATACAAATTTAAATATAGTGTTTGACTTGAAAGTTTAGGTAATCAAAATTTTTATATTGCTAATTTTATGTCTTTATAATTGATAATTTCATATATTAAAATATTGTATGCTTCTTTTATATGAAGGATTTTGTTAAGTTAAGAAGAATGTTGGAAAATGTTATCAAGAAGTCAAAGAAAGAAACTCAGTGAAGTCAAAGAATGTTGTTTTCTTTTTCAATTTTTTATATGTTTAACATGGTTAGATTTTTTGTTAATTTAAACTTTTTATCTCTAATTATATTTTAAGTTTTAGCAACAAAAAAGTATAAATATTTAATAATTTTTTAATGTTTTATTGGTGTGCATTAAATAAAATATTAAATATAGTTCTACAACGTTTATGTACCTTTTTTTTTCTCTAAATACACTATAAAAAAACGTCTCATTAATAATCAATTTTAGTAATAAAAAATTATTAGACACTATAATGATCAATTCAGATACCAATTTACAAGATAAAAAAATACTGGTTATTAAAATAGTCATTATTATAAATAAAAAATTATAATTAGTCTATAAATTTATTTATATTTTTAAACATTACTTTTTATCAAATTATTTTAAATTCAGTTTTCAATTTTAATTCATACTCAATTATTATATTATCTACAATTGTTTTTTATTATATCACATCAATAATATGAATTAAAAAAATTTATCTCATTTCTTTTTAATCTATCTCACTTTCCATTCTAGTTATGTTCCTTTATTTCCTTTTTTGTTATTTCCTACATTCCAAACAAATATTTATTTAAATATAAGTAAATTTTTTCTATTAAAAATATTTTTAGGTTCAATTTTAGAAATTATATTTAGTGATTGAATCTAATTTAAGTATATTTCTTTTAGTAAAGCATATTTTTATTTTATAAAATAAAATTATTCAATTAGTTTAGTTAAGGTCTCACAACACTAAAAAAGTTGAATAACATTAGGTTATTTGATATAGAAGTTCCAAGAATAATAGAGCGTTACAGGCTAAAAGAACCGATCCACAGGCCTGTTAAGGAAAATATGAAACAAACTAACATTTTGAGTCCACTGACCACTAAAGTCCGGTCTGCATAATTCAAAGGGGTTTTCTTCCTGCACTCCCAACTTTCCTTTTCTACACCCCCAATTTTTGTGCAAAGACCATAATGTTCCTAAAACAAATAAATAAAAATTATTATATGAATAGTTAAGCAGTAATTACCGCTTACTTACTGCTTACCAACTTTATTTACTTTTCAACAACTTCATCTTTTTTAAATATGCACCCCCAAAATAATTTTTCCCTCACTCATACTCTCAGTGAACCACCACTCGACGAATGGTTGCTCTTTTTTAATGTTGGAGCTGTTTCTGAAGAATTTTCCTTCTCTTTCGTTCTTCCCATCAAGAATCTTGCTATCTTTCAGTTTTTCTCTTCCTCCACATTATTCAACTTCATTCAGGTAAGATTCATTCCATTTGAAAAGTTTTGTTAACATTTTCATTTGATTAAAACATGTTTTTTCTTTCTGTAGTATAAGTGTGAAAGTTTACTAAATGAAAATCGGCTTTAGAAACCCGGAAACTATGTATTGTAAAAGCCGTTAGGATATACCGACTTATGAAACCCGTAAAAGCCGGTTTGTGAAAGCCGTAACAAGCAACTTTTTGAAAGCGTGAGAAAGAACCGGCTTCTGAAAATTGGTGTTACCGGTTTCTAAAAATCGGTGTTACCGGCTTCTGAAAACCGATGATACCATTTTTAATTAATTGTATTTGTATTTTGCACGGTCTTAGCTTATGTGTTATTATTTTTTTTAGGGTGTTATAATTGGTTAATTTAGAGATGGAAGTGTTTATTTTAAAGAATTGACTAACTTTCAAGGAGTGAACCATAACTTAAATATGGAAGATTCTTCAATCTTTATTCCTAAGATCGGTGGCGATTACACTGTAAATTTTACTACTCAAGAAGTTTTTTCTACACGTGATGATTTAATTGAGTGGGTACGAGGTGTTGCTTTTCAACTTGGTTTTGTTATTGTTATTATAAAATCTGATACAGCTAATGGTCAACCTGATAGAAAGACATATGTGTTGCTAGGATGTGAAAGAGGTGGGAAGTATAGAAAATATAAATCTGACCTTCAACCTAGTATAATCGGGACAAGGAAATGTGAGTGTCCTTTTAAATTGAGAGGTAAACCAATATCTAATGGAGATGGTTGGGTATTGAAAGTGATATTTGGGTATCATAATCATGATCTGTCTAGAACTTTAGTTGGTCACCCCTATGCTGGTAGATTAAAGTCAGATGAACAATCATTGCTTATCGGCATGACTAAGAGTCAAGTTAAGCCTGCAAACATTCTGCTTACCCTTAAGGAAAATAATGAAGATATTGTCACAACAATAAAACAGTTGTATAATGCGAGATATACTTATAAGCGATCTTTAAGAGGGTGCATAACTAAATTACAACAGTTGATGATGTTATTAGAACGTGATAAATACATTCATTGGAGTAGATGTGTGGAGGATTCTGAAGAGGTCAGTGAGCTTTTTTGGACACATCCTAATGCAATTAAATTGTTGAATGCATTTAATATTGTTTTGTTGATGGATAGCACCTATAAAACCAACAGATATAGGCTGCCTCTTCTTGAGATAGTTGGTATCACATTGACAGGCCTGACTTTCTCTGCTGCCTTTGTGTTTTTATCAAGTGAACGACATAATAACTTCATTTGGGGTCTCCAAAGGCTAAAAGAGTTGTTTATCACATGTGATGGTTTCCCTAAAGTCATTGTAACTGATAGAGACCTTGCTTTAATGAATTTCATAAGCATTGTGTTCCTTGAATCTTATCATCTTCTTTGTCGTTTCCACATTCAGTATGGGTGACTTGTGTTCATGTTGGGATGCAATACACAATGTTATGATGTTGCAACATAACGAAATCAGGGCGTCATTTGAAAGAAGCCTACATGTCAAGACTCATGATTTCAATATTATCACGTACAAGAAACTAGTGGGTGTTGTATCAAGAGTTGCTTTGGTACTCATTGCTAATGAGGTTGATCGGGTTAAAAACATTGGATTTGATAGTGAACTTTGTGGTTGTATGTTGAGGCAAACATATGGTTTACCTTGTGCATGTGTATTAGCTAGATATGACGTTGGTGTGATACCTCTAGGTGAAATACATATTATGTGGAGTAGATTGAGTTTCTCTGATATTTTATCAGCTGAATCAATACTAGAGTTGGGCATTCAACAAGAAATTAATCTCTTGACTAATCGATACAAAGAAGTTGACATTACAGGAAAAGTCACAATCAAGCACAAGTTGAGAGAAATTGTTTGTCCAGAACAAACATCAATGATTACACCGATGCATAAAGTTAAAACTAAGGGTGCACAAAAGACTCGAGCTTATAGATTTGAAAGATCTACTAAGCGTGACCCCTCATATTTTGAGCATGTGGATGCCTTCCATGATAGTCATTTGGGAAAGAAAGATTCTCAATCTAAGGCAAAGGCAAGGGCAAAGGGTACTTATGAATCTATGCAACAAAAATGAATACTTATGATAAATCAATTTATGTCATTTGTCACCCTTATATTCTTGATGTCGTTGATGTCATTGTTGATGGACATTGTGGATGCAGATGTATTGCTGCTTTATTGGGTATGGGTGAAGACTCTTGGCCACTTATCCAACATGATTTATTTAAAGAATTGAGTCAATACCGAGTCGAAGAACTAAGGAAGTCCTTGCTAGTAGATTCAACTTCTAGGGTATTCTCTTTTACTTAACTTTGAATTGAAATTGACATCTTATTTTTATTAATAATTTTTATAACATTGACATCTTATTATATTCAGGGTAACATGGACAAATGGATGACTATACCTGACATGGGATATCTTATTGCTAATAAATACAATGTCATATTAATGTGTTTGTCATTGGTTCAAAATATGACAATACTTCCACTACGTTCTACACCATCCGTTGATATAAGGCAACATCGAATGATCAGTATAGGACATGTTAACGGTTCACATTTTGTGCAGGTATGGTCGATTATTTCATGTTTACACCTCACATTTATTACATTTTCTCTAGCTAATAGTAACATATGGTTATGTTTATTACACTTAATAATTTTTAGGTTAAACTATATGATGGTTGTCCTATACCAATGGTAGACATGATTTGGTCTCATTATTGTTATCGTGAGGCTAGAGCATGGTCACCCTTTTATGTTAGTAGGATGCAAAAATTCGTGGAATTGATTGGTGTTAATTGTAGTTATGTAGACCTACATTGTGACTGATATATTATATTTGTTATGTAAACCTGCATTGTGACTAATACCATGAATAACATTGTCTAATAAAATAAAGTCCACAAATAACATAGTCTAATACCATAAATAACTTAGTGTAATAAAATAAACTTCAATGTCGAACATTTCAGTCTTCTCCGTTCGTCTCGACACATTCTTCAAATGCCTCATGAGTATCTTGCAAGGCCTCTTGAGTGCTATTCCACGCGATCGTGCCCTCACTGACTTCCCTACAATCAACCATCCTCTGTAAAATGGCTACAACTCGTCTCAGTACACCCTGCAACCCTCATAACATGATGTCAAAATATAATAAAGTTTTCTAATGATAACGTAAATAAAGTTACTCACTCGTACACCGCTTGATGACTCTATCTTTTTGGGTACATGTACATCATCTAGGACATCACAACAATGTTGGGTCATGAGACTTGGTCGATCTTCATTAGCACCTGCAATGACATAAGGATGTGATACACGTCGAAACCACTACATGTATGCCTCAACACATCGAAATGGAGGGAAGCAAGAGTGAACTGTGTCAAGACATGTCTGTCGTAGTGTAACCAACGATTATCAATCGTAGTCATATCAGTCTCTTGAACCATAGTTGGAGAGATGGGAATTGGCTGCACATAGCCATATTACCTTAAAACCCTTTCTGGCAAATGACAATGAAAAATACCTCCATGTCGAATGAATCTAGAGAAAATAGAGATGGGCTCAAACAGATGAGTGATGTGATGAGTAGCACAAGGGCTCCAAATTACCCCATCATATGTCAACATATCTATCTGAACTCAAACGTCTCTCACGGAGCATATTTGTCGCCCTGTCCGAAAACGTGCCATCCGAGGTTGAGTCTCATCATAATTACCCACCACTTCCTTCCCATACCAGGGAAGTGCTCATATATCCAACTCTACATAAAAATAAATTCAAGTTTATTACATTAACAACTTTTAAAAGAAATTCAAAATGAAAGTTAATGTATACCTGTAAAAGAGTCGGATATCCAGCTAATTGTTTTGTATATGCAAAGCATGCATCTCCTAGTTGTTCGTAGATGTGAACAAGTGTAGCGACTCCCCATGCATATCCACCACATGTTACAAGATCTCTGAACAACAAAAGGTATGATACACTAATGTATGTTGAACTTTTGTCTGTAAATATTGTGCATCCAATAAGATGCCACAAGTAAGCTCGTGCGGCATACTCCCATTGCTCAATCTCACAATAATCTTCATACAAATCTCTCAACCAACTCAATCGCACATGGGGTCCTCAATATTGTCTTAATTCAGCTGTGGCCTTTGCCCGATCCACCCCTAAGAACTCAATTAGTGGTGCCACAGCACCAGCATTATCTAGAGGGACATTGGGACAAAACTGTCTGATTATAGGGAGATGAAGAAGCATGGACACTTCATCAAGTCTCATAGTCATCTCACCAACTGGTAGAAGAAAATTGTTTGTCTCCCGGTGCCACCTTTCCACAAAGGCAGATATCAGCCCCTTATTAGCATACTCATATGATATGTCACAAAGAGGCATTAATCTAGAATTCACAACAAACTACTCAACATTAGGGTGACAAACTCCTAATTTATTGCATTTTTTACCATGGGAAATCATTTTAACTCCCCCCGGTCCTAGACAAAAGATTTACACATCAAACCATATAAATAAAAAAGACACATCATTAAAAAAAATTTAATCACAACACTAACCTCGCCTTGCCATAGTAAAAATGCAACGTGATCAGAATAACTATAAGTAAGGAGGTATCATATGGACCTCTAAGATATGCAACCCCTTCTTCGTGCTCCTCTTGCACTTGTTCAAAATCTTATGGCTCGTCAACAACAGAGTCCATCTACATGTTGGTGTTCATGAACGACATCCACCCTTGGTACACCAACATCACCTTTACGGGCTCTTTTACGAGCAGATGCATTAGGTTTTATTCTCTGGCCTTGTTGAGAGCTTTCTGCTTCAACTAAGTGAGCACCATGAGTCCTTGCCATCTAAAAGAAATTATCAATTCAAATATACCAAAAAAATAAATAAATAAATCTTTTTCAAAATTTTCGGAACCAAATCGTGTTTTGAAACCGGTCATACCAATTTCAAAACCCATTGCACAAAACCGGCTTATAGAAAGCGGAATTCAGGGTACCGATTTACGAAAGTCGGAACAAGTGGTTCCTAACAGAATAACCGGTTCCTATAAGCCGGAACCACCGGTTCCTAGAACCCGAAACCACCGGTTCCTGTAAACTGGTGAAGACGATTTTCAGTTTAAAATTACAAAATATGCATCAACAACAATTTCTAAACATTTCTCAACATATCCAAAATTTATAATAATACTACAAACCATTAAAAAAACTTATCGTTCAAAATGGAACTATCGATCTCGTGCACAGTTGGAAATGTGAGAAATGCTGAGGTAATAAAGGACTGGTGCGAAACAAAACCAAAGAAACAAAAAGTTTAAAAAATGGGAAAATGAGAGAGGGGTGCGACACTGCTAGGGGAGAAGGAAGTATGTAAGAAAGATGTAGGGTTTTTTAACTTTTTACCCTAGTCAACTTTTAGTCAAAGGTAAGGTTAATATGAGAAATTTGAAAAAGTTGGAGGTGCAGGAAGAAAAATTGGGGGTGCAAGAAGAAAACCCCTCATTCACGTTCTGAGAGAATCTTTTGTGAGAAACCAAACTGCAAACACGAACCCCATCTTCTGCCTGCAAAAAGCCTTTAGCTTCATTTATAAAAGTTCAATTTTTTATTGTAATAATGGTTCGTCCTTCTATTTTAACGCTTTCTACTTTTGTCAATGAATTTTGTTGCCTAGTGTTATTTTTTTCTACTAGAAATTTGAATTATCAGTGCAAGGACAAGGAACGAGTCGAGACTCGCACTACTGACGGGTGTAAGTCCTAATTTTCTTTTATCAGCATCAAACACATCTATTATATAACTTTAAATAAGAAAACTTAAGTCTAATAAAAATATTTAATTATCCCAACTTAATATCTTCACACATGTTTATTATCCTGGTTATTTGGCCATTCTCCGAAATTTTGCACATGACTCCTTATAGTGACACATGTACACCTCCTTCTTATAATCCATATTCACTTCATCTTATTTTCACCTTCTTATTTCATATTCATCTTCTTTCTTCAATCTTGAAATCTCTCCACCTCATTCATTTGTATTCATCTTCTTCCTTCTTGCTTGAAAGTTAGTTCATTTCTTTTTCCATAGTTTGGTTTAAAGGTTACGTTGTAGCTGCTTTGATTTTCTTTGGTTGAATTATTTTTCTTCAACATGCTTTAAAGCTTCAACCTATCTTGATTTTTTTTTCAAAGCTTCAAACTTACGTTTGTTGCTTTCATCTTCTTTGAATATTGTTATTTTGAAGTTGCAAGGTTTCATATGTTTTCTTGGTTTAAAGTTGGTTCCTTCCTTTTGTCATAGTATTTTCTTAACCTTTCTTGATTTTTTTTGGTTCAATGTTGAAGCTTCAAGCTTTCTTTATTTTTGTGGTTGAAAGCTTCAACCTTATGTTTGCGGTTGCTTTGGTTTTCTTTGTATATTGTTATTTTGAAGTTGCAAGGTTTCATTTATTTTCTTGGTTTAAAGTTAAATCCTTTCTTTTGTCATTATTTTTATTTTGTAACTTTAAAGCTTCAACCTTTCTTGATATTTTTTGTTGTATGTTGAAGCTTCAACCTTTCATGGTTTTTTTTGTTCCTGCGGAAACAATAACAAAATATCAGGGAGCACAAATTACGTCTTACCCAATCCTTGATTCCATGAGATGGATACTTCTTGATTCTCATGGGTACATCATCTTGTAGTGTTGCCGGATTGGATGTATTGGGGGTTACATGCAGAAAAGACTCTGATCATCAACTCATAGGAGCTCTCAAAAGTCAAATCACAGATTAGAATTAATGAATTGCGTACCTTTAATTAATGGAGTCCACCTGTATTTATAGAACTTTAATCAAGAATTACCTGACTTATGGGCTAGGCTACACTTGGCTTGTATGGGCCTGACTAAGGCCCAATCATTAGACTTATGATCAAATTTCGTAAATTCCATACTTATTTCCTAAGTTTAGAATTGGCGGCCTTCACTGATACGTCCTCTTAGCCGCTATGTATACGTAATCTTTTCGCATAGTTAACTAATATTCCTTTTATGCTAGGACTATAAGTTGGCGGTTGGGATCGAGTAGTTAGCCATATCGGTCCTAACCGCCTAGTATAGTACATATTTTTTTGTTCAAAATTTGTTCTTTTATTAGTTATATAATGGATCTCATGTCTATATATTTCTTTTGCTGATGGCTAGGAAACTTGATATGATCAAAGATATTGATGGAAATAGAGAGACATTGAAACTAGTAGTCAAAATTATCGATCTTTGGGTTATGGGAAACAAGGATTTTTCTGGATCAAAAGGATGCATGGAAATGATTCTTATGGATCAAAGGTAACTTACTTGGTCAAAGGTTCTTTTTTTTTTTATACAAGGAAATACTATGATTCTGATTTTTATATAATATAAATTTGTTTTAAAAAATCAATTTTTCTATTCAATTTCTTCAAAAGAGGTTATTGCTCTACTTTTTGTTTTTATTTGTTCAGTAGTTATTCATCAAAGGTTGTATGTACTCATTTTTTAACCAAACTTTGTTTTCATATCTGCAGTTTTCTTTCATGAAAGTATTTTCCTATGCTTCTTATTCGGTAAACACATCTTCAAGGGTAGGTATTATTTAACCCAACTTCATATTAGTGTGTTTGTTCGTAAAGAAGAAGTTTATGCTATTGTTTTACTTCTCTTTTGTAATTTTTTTTTCGTGAAATGATGATAACCTAACCTTTATGATTGGAGATCCCATGAATAAGGTTCATATGGGTAAAAGCAAGTCACTTGTTAGTTCTGATAATACTAAATTGATTTTAAATCAATTATGTCTATTCCTATGGTGTGTGTGTGTGTGAAAGTTCTAGAGACTGCATTATTTAGAGGTTAAACTTTGTAATTAAAATTCTATGTGGTGTAAGAATTTTAGCTTAAACAAAGTTTTTAATGATTGTCATATCCTTTACGGGTGGTGTATGATTGCAGCATACACTTGATGAAATCACCTATATGAGTGTCGAGTGTAGCCATTTGTATAAGATATTGGCATGATCTTTAGGGCATTCATGAATATCGGCACGCACATGGCCTAATAAGCGAAACACATCGGTAATAACAAGAATTGTGGGGATGTACTATGATTGATAAACCGCTAACACACATTAAGTGTTTTTGGTTCATATAGCTTGTTATACTAACTATACTATGTGTTAAGTTTCTCAATCTATGACTAGTTCATATAGCTTGCTATACCAACTCTAATGCATTACACCATATATGAGACCCAAAATTTTCTTCTTTTCTTTTTCCTATATTTACCTTTTGCAATATGTTGGAGAATGTTAGAAATCTAAGTATTGCAAAAGCAAAAGTCAGAGAAATATAAGGTGAAGTGTGAGATTTTTTCCATCATTTTCGACAACAACTCCATGTACATGACTGTTGTGAACTTTATCCTCAAGTCATGGGATTCATCAACAAACCATGGTGGGCATCAAGGATATTTTGTGTTTTTTTTTTTGAATAAGTCGTGGGTTTTTATCCATTTTTAGCATTTATATACTGAGATTTATGCTTACCTCCCAAAACACACCTTTATACTCTATTTTCCTTCTCTCTCATTCTCTCATTTTTTTTTCTCTCATATTTATTTTATATTATCCTGGGTTTACCTATTTACTTTTTTAGAGTTTCTTGTAATTCTGAAATCCTCGGAAAATCTGGGAAGTTCTTATTGTATCCTATGGGAATTGTGCAACACTCTGCGGATAAGTCCTTAAGGGTAGTGAATCTACACGCCTTAAGAAGTCCATCTTATTCGTGTTTTATATAGCTTTTACAACAATTTGTTGGGTCTATTGTTTCATTCGTTATCGGATCATTCATTCATGTTTAGTCTCACACTCGAGATATAATCTCGTAAAGCTGCAGGAGGACCATGAGATCGTTGAGAATAACACAAGGGAACCATGGGTGAGGGATTAGTCAGAGGCAGAATTGTGTTTTTTGTAGGTGGTGGTGGAGTGTATGGAAGGGCCGCATACGGAGGATTATCTGGGACAACATTAGGTATGACATGGTCTATGGTGGTGAAAGAAGTGTCAATGGATTCATACGGAAAAATATCTTCATGGAAGACAACATCACGACTAGTGAAGACTTGGTTAGTTTCAAGATCATATAACTTGTAAGCGTTTTGGCCAAGAGGATAACCAAGAAAAACACATTTTTTAGCATGGGGAGAAAACTTATAAGAAACATGAACATTAGTAGCATAAGCAAGACATTCAAAAACTTGAATGTTTGAATAAGAAGGGATTTTACCATATAGGCGCTCAAAAGGTGTTTGACGTGATATAAGAGGCGTAGGCAACCTGTTAATAATATGGATAGCAGTGGAAACACATTCTGCCCAAAAGTGTAAGGGAAGATGAGCTTGAAAACGAAGAGTGCGTGATGACTCAAGGATATGTCTATGTTTATGCTCGACAACTCCGTTTTGTCATGGTGTGTAAGTGCAAGAATGTTAGTAAGTTGTTCCTTGTTGTGTAAAAAAATCTGGCAGAGAAAAAATTCCCTTCTATTGTCAACTTGAATATTGGTTATATTGGTATTAAAATGGGTTTTGATAAAAGAGAAGAAATTAGTAAGAAGATGTTGGATTTCACTTTTATGATGGATGGAAAAAATCTAGAAAAATCAACCATAATAGTAAAAAAATATCGTGCCCAAGAAAGAAAAGGAATGTTATATGGTCCCCACATATCACAATGAAGTAATTCAAAAGATTTGATGGAAGAAATTGATCTATTTGGAAAAGGAAGGCGTGTCTGTATTGCAAGAGTACAAACATCACAAATTTTATTTGATTCTAAAGAGAGGTTTAACAAAGTTTTTGCCATGAAATCTAATCTAAATGGAGATAGATGTCCTAGTCGTCGATTCCACAAGGTAGTAGAAGTGTTTGAAGGAGAGATGACTTGGTGTCATGGGATGTGAGTGATGGAATGGGAGTGTGTGACTTATTAGATGTCATTACAACCAAGTAATAAAGTCCACTTTGTTGTTTACCCAAACCAATTGTCGTTCTCATCATCAAATCCTTTAAAATACACCTAAAAGGAAAAAAAATTACTGAACAATTTAAATCTCTTGTGACCCGACTTACTAACATCAAATCTACTTTGTAAGATGGTACTCTAAGCACATTTGTTAAAGAAACAATTGGACTTAAAGGTAAAGTTCCAATAGAGATAATAGGGGTATGGTTACCATTTGGCATAAAAATTGGTGTTAAAGAAGTGTTTTCTTTACTGTTGACAAGCAAGGTTGGTGAAAAAAATAATGTGATCGGTGGCCTCACTATCAATTATAAGTTTGGATGGTGACAAACCTGAAGGAACATTGGCGTTGTTGACCTTATGATTAGTTGACGGAGATGATGCATTACCCTGCATAATAGACAACATCTGTTAAAGTTGTAGTTCAGTTAATCCATTCATTATGGACTGAAACTGTTGCATCACTGGAGACGCTGTGACATTATTTGCTGAAAATTGACTATTCACATTGGGCTTAGAATAAACATTTCGGGTGACTCCATGCCTTAGGTGTTTAGGAGGATAACCGTGTAACTTCCAGTATGTTTCTTTTATATGATGATCTCTATCACAATGAGAACAATGTAGAGGCTTTCGATTAGATGAATTAAAATGAGAAGCAGGAACTTGTTTGCGTCGAACAATAAGGGTTGTTGGTTCATTCTTTTCAACAACCATGGCTGAAGTTTCTATTGTGTCACGCGTGGTGCCCAAATGTCGTTGTTTTTCTTCTTGAATGATGGAAGAATAAGCATGTGTAACATCAGGCAATGCATTCATTAAGAGAAGTTGGCCACGGATAACACTATAAGGTCATTCAACCACATAAGAAACTGCATCAATTTGTGCCTTTTATTGTCTACTCCACAAGTGCAGGTTGCATTACTATAGGAGCCTAAATCATCCCATAATTTTTTTAACTTCGTGTAATAGGCTAGGACTGTCATTTGATCTTGAGACAAGTAAGCAATGTCTCTCTCAATCTGAAAAATCTGTGGTGTATGAATTTAGCGATTTTGAAGATCTTCCCAAACTTCATGAGTAGTGTCATGGAAAATAACAATATCTATAATATCAGGTGTCAAAGAATTAAAGATCCAAGATAATATCATGTCATTGCGTTTTTACCATGCTGCATATTCTTCTGGTTTATCTTCCATAGAGGGTGCCTTGAGAGTTCCATCAACAAAACCCAATTTGGATTTTGCATTTAAAGAGATGGTCATGGCTCTACGCCATGTCGAAAAGTTGTCTCCATCTAGAGGTTTTGAAACAAGGACCATTCTGGGATTGTCAGAATGATGGAGAAAATAAGAACTATTGGAATTTGGTTCTTTTCAGTTGTTAGTCATGGAAACAAATATAGGAAAAGATAAGAATGAATGATTGATCATAAGATCATTTCTACTCATGATACCATGATACCATGTAAAGAAAACAAATAAAAAGAATTTTGTGTTGTATTTTATTAAAAGGAAAAATAAAAATGTATATAAAAGAGTATCTATAATTAATATATACAATCCTTACAGTTATGCTATTATTCTTATGATAATGTAAAAATGTGAAAATTGTTTATATAATTCTAACTATTTTAATAATTAAAATATTTTCTCATGATTTAATTTCTAATAATCTCTTTTATGAAGAGTAAAATTATCATTTCTAAACGAGCTGCACCAAGAAATAGAAATTTGGGATGCAGGAAATAAATGTCGTGAAATGGATTGATCTTTTTGTGGGAGGGTGTGAGAAATAATGGACTGGTGCGCAAGTGGAAAAATTGTTAGTGAATTGGGTTGATGTTGGTTATTAATGGGCTTTGGGAAGTAGGGTATGGGTACGTCAAGTGGATTAAGACAATTTCTTTTAGCACCTTCATACCTTCTTTCTACACCATTGACAGTGTGGGAAAAACTCACATTTCCAGGGCATTGAAGACACACCGAAAGCTCACTTAGAAACTTTTCCAGGGCATTTTTGGTCTGTTAACTACACGTCAGTTTAATATGTTAACATTAAAAGTAAAGTTTTATATAAAGTACTTAAATTTATCGGGATAATGAAAATGAGAGAATTAATATAAAGTAGTGGTTTATATGAGAATCAGAGAAACATGCCAAATCTGCATATTCAGCAATGCAGAATTATTGTGCAATAAATGAGAGAGTGGTGGCCTTGAAACATATATGCACGGGAGTTACTGCTAAAACATAATGATAACATTTCCCAGTGCCTCAAATTCTGAAATACTTCCATCCTCATTAATGACAATTTTTGGAAAAGGTGATTCATCAATAACACGGTTTCTTCGAATGAAAAGATAACACTTTGTAAAGTTCATTCCTTCGTCAAATTCTTCATAAAGGGAAGACGGGATCCATTGAGTTTAAGTGTGTGAATGGTGGTGATTCAAATGCTTCTTATTTATGCTACCTTTCCCTTAATTAGAACGTTACATTAGATTCGTCCACGTAAAGAAAAAATTAAATGGAAAAGGAAAGAAAAATCGAAATATATATATATATATATATATATATATATATAATTTTAAATTTAATTTAATCTTATAAAATTAATTTGATGAAATGTTTATTGTAAATTCAAATCAATTTAATTTCATTTTGAGTTCTTAATAAATTTAGGATCATGATGTGCTGTTAAAGACGGAATGATATAAGTGTTATCTTATTTTTTTTAATTGGTTTTCGCTACATCTAATTGTTTAATAATTTTATGATTTAATCACTCCATTAATAATCAGATTACAAAGTTAACAAAAAAATTTTAAAAAGTAGAATTTAGTATTAAAAGATATAGTTTCGTTGAGTATTCGTTATACTATAAAAATTTAATTGAAAATTGTTATATTCGAAAGTGTTTGACACATTTTTTTTATCAATAACTATATTCGATTGTTTTTTTAAGTAAATATTAAATTAAAATACATGTAGTGGAAATTGTTTATAAGAGTTGGTTAAAATTAAAATTATTCTTTCAATGTAAATTATATATGTTCCGATCTCAATTCACGTAGCATTGTTACGTTAATCTCATTTTGTTGTAAGAAGTCAAACCAAAAATACATTATGTTATATCTGTTAGCTATAATAGTTACTCTTTGCTGTATAAATACGTTTTCTGCTATTCATTTTAATACAGAAGTTTAATCTCATTCAGTCTCATATATTTGTTCCTCTCACTTTCTCTGTTCTACTTTCAATCTTTATTACGTTGCCAACTTTGATTTCAATATGGTATCAAGAGCATAGGTTCGCCTGTGTGGTAAAAGGAACGGAGTTGTTCGATCGTGTAAGGAGGACACTACTACAAATTCTAATATTACATGGGAATTTTCTTACAAATTTGTTAAAAAAATTTGCAAGAAAAGACTTTTTCCTGCTATTTTTTCTAAGAATTTTAATTGGCAGGTAATTCCTTCGTGGGTAATTATTTCCTACAAAATTATAAAATTCGCAAGTATTTCCTACAAAATTTGTTGCGAAAAGTGTTTTATACAAAATATTTTGCAAAAATATTGGCAGCAATTTCCTGCAAATTTTTTTTTCATAACAAAATTTATAAGTATTTCTTACAAAAAAAATTTCAAAACAAAATTGGCAAGAAATATGAATTTTTTTAGTAGTGGGAGCATCGTAGTGTGGTGCGTGGCCGAGAAGGTAGCACAATCTTCAAGGATACCAAGAAAGGGTGAAGGTGTCAAGACTTGTGTAAAGTTCTGAGGAGTTTCAGAATCAAGATGGTCGGGAGTGGAAGCATCATACAAGGAGGCTTACCAATCTTTGATGGTAAGATGTTTGATGATTGGAAGATAAAAATGAAGGTTGTGTTTCAGTTCCAAGACGTGGCAGACGTGATTGAAACTGGCCCTAGAGAGCTTAGCAGTAAAGCTACAGAGGAAGACAAAAAGAATTATAAGCTGCAGCAGAAATTGGATGGCAAAGCAAGGTTCTTATTGTACCAATGTGTAAATTCACAAATCTTTAAAAAGATTTCACAAGCTGAGACAACAAAAGAGGCTTGGGAAATATTGATTAAGACATATGGTGATGGTGATAAGCACAAGACAGTGAAGCTGCAAGCATTAAAGAGGAAGTTTGAATTTCTGATGATGGAAGAAAGCGAGACAGTGGCTCAATACCTGGACAAGATTCAAGAACTGGTGAATGCGATGAAATCTTGTGGTGATAAAGTATCAGAACAACACGTAATACACAAGGTATTAAGGTCACTTCCTCCTAAATTTGATCACTTAGTGATAACTATAGAGGAAACGAAGAATCTTGCAACATTGGAGATCGAGAAACTCCAACATTCTCTAGAAGCACACGAGTTTAGAATGGATGATCGCAAGCACTGTCAAGAACAGGTGTTACAGGCCAGAACAAATTACAAAACAAATTCCAAAGGTTTCAAGAAAGGAGGAAAGCACGGAAGAAGCAAGAAGAGAAATCTGAAGATGAGTCCAAGGCTAGAAAAGATCAAAAGAGACAAGGAAAAGATGACAAGGAGTGGAAGAAGAAATTGAAGTGTTATAATTGTCAGAAGCTTGGGCACTTCGCTCGTGAATGTTGGTATGTTGAAGGTGCCAAGAACAGGCCAAAGAACCAAGCTAACTTGGCTTAGGACGAGGCTTCTTCTGATTCAAATGTGGTGATGCTTATGGCCAAAACTAGTAGCACAGATTCAGAGGAAAAGTCTTCCTAGTATCTAGATTCGGGGTGCTCCACGCATATGACAGGTAGACGTGATTGGTTTATCAAGATTGATGATTCTTCACAGGGAAAGACTAGGTTTGCTGATGATAGCAGCCTAAATTCAGAAGGCATTGGTCGTGTGGTGTTACGGGATTCAGGTGGCAGAGAAGTGGTAATTGATGGTGTTCTGTATGTACCAGGTTTAAAGACAAACCTGCTTAGTCTTGGGCAATTGTTGCTGAAAGGTTTTATGATGGAAATGAAGGAGAATGGTCTAAATGTTTACGATCAATCAAAAAGACTAGTTGTTCATGCAGATCTATCTGAGAATAGAACCTTTCGTATTGCAATGAATACTCGAAAACATCAGTGTTTTGTCACAGCAGTGAACAAGGATGAGTGGATATGGCACAACAGATTTGGGCATCTGAATTTCCAGCACTTGTTTAATCTAAGTGAGAAGGAGATAGTCAAGGGGCTTCCACCAATCAAGATTCCAAAAGAGGTGTGTAGAGAATGGATACAATGCAAACAGACTAGGCCCAAGTTCCAAAAGTTCATCCCTACGAAAGCCACTGAGAAGCTAGGAATAGTCTACTCAGATGTTTGTGGTCCAATGCAAGTGGAAACTCCTAGTGGGAACAGGTACATTCTCACATTCATAGATGATCTCACTAGGAAAATGTGGATCTATCTAATTAAAAGGAAGAGTGAGGTGTTGTCGGTGTTTAGAAAGTTCAAAAGCATGGTGGAACGACAAAGTGGGAGTAACATCAAGATCCTAAGGTCTAATGGAGGAGGGAAATATACAACAACATAATTTAGTGGGTTCTGTGAAAAAGAAGGGATTGTTCATTAGTTCACTCCTCCTTATACTCCTTAACATAATGGGGCTGCAGAAAGAAGAAACAGGACCTTACTTAACATGGTTAGGTGTATGCTGAAAACTAAGAAAGTGCCAAGTTTCCTATGCGGTGAGGCAGCAAGTGCGGTAACATATGTGTTGAACATATCACCAACGAGAAAACTGAAGTTGATGACACCTGAGGAAGCCTGGACAGGTGTCAAACCTGACGTTTCACACCTCAGGATTTTTGGGTCCCTATACTACAAACATGTTCTTGATCCTTTGAGAAGGAAGTTGGATGATAAGAGCACATCCCAAGTGTTGATTGGCTACCATGAGACAGGTGGCTACAAACTGTATGACCCCAATTCAGAGCACGTGTCCACAAGCAAAGATGTGCATATTGATGAGTCATCTAGCTGGGACTGGACGGTGGCAAGCACGGAAGCCAACAACACATCGAAGATAGTTTTAGAAGAAGAAGATTCAGCAGAGCAAGACACAACAGATTTGGCCTTAAGAAAATCAGGACGAAGATCACGACTTCAGTCCTATCTTCGAGACTACGATGTTACTCATGATACTGTCGTAACATCTAACAGAAATTTAGTGCATTCTACACTAATTGCTGAATCAGAACTGATCACATTTGAGGAGGCAGCCAGAAGCCTATTGCTTTCAAATGGATCTATAAGGTCAAGGTAAATGCTGATGGTGAAATCGTGAGGCACAAGACTAGGCTCGTGGCCAAAGGTTTTCTGCAGAAGGCTGGTATAGACTATGGAGAGGTCTATGCACCAATTGCTAGAATGGAAACTATCAGGTTAGTAGTGGCCTTGGCAACAAACGAAGACTGGAGTTTGCATCAATTGGATGTAAAATCTGCGTTTTTGAATGGCCCCTTAGAAGAAGAAGTGTATGTTCAGCAGCCTATTCGCTTTGTGTAGGAGAATGATAAGCACAAAGTATATAAGCTAAAGAAGGCTTTATATGGGTTAAAACAAACTCTAAGAGCTTGGAACAAACGAATTGACAAGTTTCTCGAGGGAATTGGATTCATGAAGTGCATATCAGAACATGGAGTGTATGTGAAAAGGACTGAAGGCAGCAGAATCATCATATGCTTGTATGTTGATGATCTCTTGATTATTGGTAGCAATGAGGAGTGCATCAAGTCATGCAAAGCTGAGTTGATGAAGGAGTTTGAGATGAATGACCTCAGAAAGCTGAGCTATTTTCTCGGCATTGAGTTCACACAAACAACATTTGGAGTGGTCATGCACCAAACAAAGTACACTCGTGACTTATTGAAGAAGTTCAATATGTAGCAGAGCAATTATGCTATCACACTTGCTGAAACTGGTGTGAAATTGGAGCACAACCCTAAGGAAGAAGGGGTAGATCTTGCAGTATATAGAAGCATTGTAGGAAGCTTGAGATATCTGTGTAACACTCGCCCAGATCTGAGTTTCAGTGTTGGAGTTGTTAGTAGATACATGCAAGACCCCAAAGTTTCACATTTGTTAGCCGTGAAGCGTATCATGAGGTATCTGCACGGGACTGAGCATTTTGGGGTGCTTCTATCAAAAGGAAATGAAGAGTTGATGGGATACTCAGATGCAGACTGGTGCGGTGACAAAATTGATCGGAGAAGCACTGCTGGCTACGTTTTTTTCTTGGGAAAGGCACCTATCTCTTGGAGTTCTACCAAGGAACCGGTAGTGGCACTCTCATCATGTGAAGCTGAATATATTGCAGCATCCGAAGCTGCTTGCCAAGCAATCTGGTTGTGTTCCCTGTTGAAAGAATTGGGAATAAATCAAAGGTGCAAGCTGAGGTTACTGATTGACAATCAATCAGCCATAAACTTGGCAAAACACCCTGCCTCTCACAAAGAGTAAGCACATCGAAACGAGGTTTCATTTTATTAGAGAACAAGTTTCAAATGAGAAGCTAGTAGTGGAGCATTGCAAGTCAGAGGTACAATTTGTTGATATTCTGACGAAAGCCTTGAAGCATGCAAGGTTCAAGTTTCTGAGGGAAAGTATTGGTATTGTAGATGTATCTAGTTTGTTTTGAGGGGGAATGTTGTAAGAAGTCAAACCAAAAATACATTCTGTTATATCTGTTAGCTATAACAGTTACTCTTTGCTGTATAAATACTTTTTCTGCTGTTCATTTCAACACAGAAGTTTATCTCATTCAGTCTCATATATTTGTTCCTCTCACTTTCTTTGTTCTACTTTCAATCTTTATTACGTTGCCAACTCTGATTTCAATACATTTGAATAGTATCTTTGATTCTTGAAATTTCGTCATAATTGTTTTCTTAAAAAGCGCCATAAAAGGTTAGAGAGGAAGATACGCTTAAATTATCTTTTATCTTGATTATCAATAATTTAGAACTATTGAATGTATCAAACAATCAATCAAGAAAAAAAAAAAATATATATATATATATATATATATATATATATATATATATATATATTTATATTTGTTATAAAGTAATGGTCATTCATTGATTTAACAGAGGTACTTATATGATTGATACTAATATGATTACTCTTTATGTAAATATTTGTATTAACTATTTAATTTGTATTCTTTATGAGATACATGTTGTATATATAAATAAAACTTTTCTTATCAGTAGTAACACACACAAAAAAGTTGTTTCTCATTCTCTATTCTTTCTTTTCTTCTTTCCTCTATTATTAACTTTATTTTATAACATGTTGTCAACATCATGCCCCAACCAACTGAGGGCCAGTGAAAGTTTTTTTTTACTCTAAGGACAATGTTCTGCATGTCTTAATCCAAGCTCTTCCTAATCCTTTTTTCATTTACAATTTTATCTTATATTTTTATTTCGGTCATAAGAATGTTTGACTTTATCAATCTTCATTTTTGTCTGATTATTATTATTATTTTATTATTATGATGATTATTATTACTATTATTTTATGTGTTAATTCTAAACATGTCAAACCTTAAAAATTTTGAAATTGTAACCCTTGATATTACGAGGAATAATTATTTATATTAGACATTAAATGTTGAAATACATTTAGATGCAATGGGTCTTGGTGATACCATTAAAGAAACAAATAAAACATCTGAGCAAATTGAAGCATTGATCACCTCATTGGTGATGGGACTGTTGAAAAAATAGATTTTCTCATATTATGTTCTTAATTTTAAGACAATACTCTATTTTTGTTTCATGTTTCATGTTTCATGTTGCTTATATATAAGTTTTTCTTAATCAATAAAATCCTCTAAATATTTTATTTTTCTTCTCCTCTTACATAATAATATATAATATTGATATTTATGTTTATGTTTATGTTTATATGAAGAATGAATGTTGGTGTTAGCACCAATGATGAGGATATGTGTCTTATTGATAGAGCAACAACTCGTACAATTCTCAAGAGTAATAATTTTTCTCTTCTTTGGTTAAGCGAGAAGTCAATGTTAGTATTATCTATAATACTACAAATATATTTGAAGGCTTTAGAAGATTTATTATACTTCTACTAAGAAGTTAAATAGAAACTTATTAAGTTTCAAGGATATTTGTCTAAATGGATATCATATTGAGACAAACAATGAAAAAATATGAAATATCTTTATATCTCTACGATTGAGTTGAAAAACAATGTGTATTGGAGAAATTATCAATCTTCTCTTATGGTTTGTACTACACATATATTAGTACAATTGAAATGTATGTCATGGTAAAGCAGAAGTTTACGAATTAAAATGAATGCCTTGTTTGTTTGGCATGATCAATTAGATGCATTGTACTACGCATATATTAGTACAATTAAAATGCATGTCATGGTGAACTAGAAGTTAACAAATCAAAATGAATTCCTTGTTTGACATGATCAATTAGGTCATCCTAAATCTATTGTGATGTAGAAAAAAAAGGTTGAAAAACTCATGTGAACACCCACTTAAGAGTCAAAAAACTTCTTCAGATCAATGAGTTCTCATGTACTATACATTCACAAAATAAAGTTGATAATAAGACCATCACAAAAAAAAATTTAGAAATAAGTCAATTTCATTTTCAAAACAAATACAAGGTGATATTTGTGGTCCAATACACCATGTTTATCATTTAGATATTTAATGGTTTTAATTGATGCATCAACTAGATGGCCACATATTTATCTATTATAAACTTGCAATCATACATTTGTAAAGTTATTAGGACAGTTAAGAGCTCATTTCCCATATTATCCGATTAAGAAAATTTGTCTTGATAACATCGGTGAATTTACATCTCATGCTTTTCATAAGTATTGTATATCAATGGGAGTTGAAATTGAACATCCAGTAGCACATGTTCATACTTAAAATGGACTTGTGGAATCATTAATAAAATGTCTAAAACTGGTTGCAAGATCATTGCTTATGAGAGCTAATATTCCAATGGCTACTTTGGGAATATGCAATTTTGCATGTTGCAGTATTGATTCGCATCAAGCCAACAAGTTGTCACAAAATACTCTATTGTGTAGTTGGTTTTTGGTTAGTAACCTAATGTTTCTCATGTAAGAATTTTTTTGTGTGGTTTATATTGTCCAATTTTCCCAGCAAAAGGGACTATGATAAGTCCTCAAAGATGATTGAGAATATATATGTTGGATATGATTCTCCCTCAATAATAAAATATCTTGAACTACCAACATGAGACTTATTTATAGCTCGACTTTTTGACTGTTACTTTGATGAATAAGTTTTTCCAACATTAGGGGGAGAAAGAAAACAATTGGAAAATGATATTGGTTGGAATGATCCTATTTGTCCTTGTATTTATATGAAAACATTAGAAAATGTATTTGTCATAATTATTGTTTATGTAGATGACATAAACATCGTTGGAACTCCTAATGAGTTTATAAAGGCAATTGATTGCTTAAATAAAGAATTTGAGATGAAGGATCTTGAAAAGGAAAAATTCTTGTTTGACATTAGAAATTGAGTATTTAAAGGTATTTTTGTACATCAAGAAGGTTAGATAATGAAAGTGCTTAAAAGGTTCTAAATGGACAAGTCACATCCATTATGCCCTTTAATGGTTGTGAGGTCATTAGATATTGATAAAGGCTCTTTTAGAGACCTCAAGAGAATGTTGAAGAACTTCTTAGTCCAAAAGTACCATATCTCAGTGTTAGTGGAACATTGATGTATCTTGATAATTATACTTGACCTGATGTTGCATTTGCAATAAATTTGTTAAGCAAGATATAATTCTTCAATTACAAGAAGAAAATGGATTTGAGTAAAATATACACTTCGTTACCTGGAAGCTACTACGAATATGAGTTTATTTTATCCAAATGATTCAAAATTAGACCTAATAGGTTATGCATATGTGTTTTATTTTACATATCCTCACAATGTCATAATGGTTGATCACAAACAAGATATTTGTTCACATGTGGTAACATAATGATTTCATGATGGTATATGAAACAAATCATAGCAACAACATCGTCTAATAATACAAAATTTTTATTATTACATGACGAAATTTGTGAATATATTTATAGATTAAATTACTCCATCTAACTATTCAAATTATTTTTTTTTACATGTATAAAAAATTTCAAGTGTAAAAAATTACAAGTGAAAAATGTAAGAAATGAAATAACATGAGTATTTAGGGAGTGATTTGATATATAAATGGTAAAAAATTATTTTAACATGAATATATAAATTGTAATTAAGCTTAATTATTAATTTGGTCTCAAATTGGAGAGGACAAAATTGAATCAGTTTACAAAACTGGGAGACTAAATTGAATCAAAATTGTAAATAGAGGAACTAAATTGAAAACAACTAATGTTAGCTTGACACGTGACACAATCGTGACCTGCCACGTGGTAGTACATTTTCTAAATAAAAAATCTCAAATTGACACGTGTCACAACCATAACATGATACGTGGCAGTTTAATTTTTTTAAAAAAATAATTTTAAAAATTTTAAAAATTTTTAAAAAATTAAAAAATTGAAAATTCCACAAAATGACACGTGACATGTATGGAGACGGTGTTAACGATGACTTAACGGGACCAAATTGAACCTTTTAAAGAACTAGAGAACCAAATTGAACCAAAAAATAATAAGGGGACCAAAATGAACCAACCCCACAAATTAAGGGACCAAAATGATAATTAAGCCTAAATTTAACATTCATGCTTGAATTAAAGTAATATTTTTATTTATATGAACAAGCTACGTCAAACTAGTTTAAATCTTTTACTTACTTTATTATTACTATAACTTTTTGCTCACAAAATTTGAGCTTAAGTATCTTAAGATTTACTACAATTTACCCATTATTGTTCAATAGATTAAGCTAGACTCTTTGGTTACATTACTACAGGAACACTAATGACGTTATACTATTATATACAGTCAAAGCGTAAGTGTAGCATCATATTATTAAATATTTAAAAAATGAAATACAATTTTCCATATTTTAATAACCTATTTTTCTTCATTTTTTACCTTAATTTTTATTTGATTTTCTTTCTTAAAAGGTATTATATTATCCAACATTAGTTATATTTTTTTTAATGTGCAACTATGCAATATTCTAAGAATATATTTTGGAGATTATTTTGCACAATCTTGACCTGCAGTGTTCCTTGTCCAAACAATATTTTATTGTGATTTTTTTAGTGTGTTTTCAACTTTTATAGCCATATAATGTCAAATGAATTTAAATACATGACAAATAACAAATAATTAATAAAAAAATACTTACATTATTAAATAGGTAAAATAAATTTCTTTTCTTCATTTATTAACATATAACAGTGCATAGTTTCAAGATAAATAATCTCATAACAAGTATTTCATGCATGTGTAACTAGTCTCATGTACAATCTTTGACTTTTTAGGCTATCATATATATATGGTATTTCATCAATCACTAGGTCAGATCTCACTTTGTAAGAAGTCAAACAAATCCGTTCAAATTTTATGTTTGCATAGTCATTCAATTTTCTATATCTTGATAGCTTTTTAAAATTCCTAAGAGAAGAAACCTTGCTGGATATGTAGTGTCAACATGGTATGTGGACTCTGAAGTAAATTAAGTCATATTAGATAGACACTTTTGAGATAAATCGGTTTCAACTTTTCTTGCTTTCTAGCTTTTAACCAAATTGATATGCTTGGTTGAATTTTGTTCAAAATGAGTTGAGTCTCAAATTATTATTATGGTTTTACGATTAGGAATTCAAGTGTCATTCTAAGTCTCACATTAGTTAGAAATAAAAAAGTAGAACATTATATAAGGATAAAGACTCATAAACTTATTGTCTTAAGGCTTTGGGTTAAAAGTGATGTCAATACCTTATATAATTAAACTCAGGTCTCATTGATGTTATATCTCTCAGGTGAACGGTGGAGTTTGATTTTTGTTTAAAAGATCCACTATATTAATTATATATGGTATGAATGTAAAGTAATATTAAATTTAAACTAAATTAAAAGATTTTTAGTCTAAATTTTGTCGATCCTTAATCAAAATGGAGTATGGAAGTTAAGCTTTGTACATTTTGAGATTAGTCACCGGGTTCTTGATGATAGAGGGGAGATCCACCGGTACTAGATTTTCCAACATTCAAGTTACTAAAAACTCAAAAAAGTTAATAAATATATGTATAGGAGTGAATAAGAGAATTAAATAAGTATTTTATAGATTAATATATATTTATAGATTTTTGGACCCTTGAATAATGGTTGAGCACATAGGTTTAATAACTAAGTACTTGAAATTTGTTACTTATCACTCAATTATTACACAACTATATATGAATTGTTTTGGATAACATAAATATTATTATGTATATTTTGTTATAGATATTTCTCGGGGTCAAGTAGGTATATTCCTAAGCTTGGAAGTGATAAATGATGTTCAAGTGGATCAAGTTACAAGACAGATTCTTCAACAATATTGATATTTAAAAAAAAACAAAAGTTTTTGCATGTAAGATCAATTAATGAACGTATGAGATACAGTATATGTAAATTGTTACAAGAAAGTAAAAAAGCTTAAATTAAAGTATTGTGTTAAATCAATGTTTTTGATAGACCAATTTTTTTTGAAAGGAATTTTCCCCTTAAAAAAAAGTTAATAGTCTAGAAGAAATGAGTATTTATAATATCCTCTAAAAGAAATGAGTGTCCATTTCACACCAAATACAAAAACGTGTAAGTTGGCTATCGTTAGAGAATAGCATTTCCTTCATTTCTTTCCGGTCTACCCATGTCATTATGATCACGTTGTCTCTCATTTAACTTTATATATTTTTTTTATTTCGTTATCTTCAATGTTAAAATTTTCCATTGTAATATTTACATCACCATATAATAATGTCCAACTTCTTCTTTGGTTACTTTACCTTGTTGATCCTTAAAAATCTCACAAAATCAAATGTGTTCTTCTATTTTAAATACTTCTCATTTTTTTTTCCTACTTCTAAATCACTCCACAAATTTTTTTATCCAATGAAAAGTAGAAAAGAAATAAATAATCAACTCTGCTGTACGAGCAAAGGTGGTAAAAAAGTCAATTATTTTATTTTCTTACACAAAACTAATAAATTATTGGTTATCAATTAACGAAATTTAATTAGTTTGACTATGATTCAATCATTCAATGGCCTTATTGATCGTATGTGAGATGACATTTTTATACTAAAAAACATAGCATTGATTCGACTCCATAACCACTGGAATCTATTCCTTCCAAATAGTCTTCAAAGACTCACATAATTTTTGTTATTATTGTCATTCTTACGTAAGTGCTCATTATCATTATATTTCCATTATTTATTTTTACCAACTTTATTTCATTCTTCTCATTCTTACTTTATTATTATTACTATTACTATTATAATTATATTATTATTATAATACAAGTTGGTCTTATTCACTATCCGTACATGTATATGCGACACGATTGCAGAACTTACCTGCTATTTTGTTATATTCTCATTTTTTTTCCAATTCCCAACGCGTTTAGGATTAAACTAAAATGAATTTCGTCCAATTGTTTTGTACTAGAGTGTAAGGATGTTTAGCATAAGATGCTTAACTTTTTATGGCATGTTATGGAACTGCCTAATTTTTTTTTTGGGTTTAATATTTTTTTACATTTTTGTTTTTGAACTTTTTAAATTCCTGGTAAAAATTTAAACAGACTTAATTCTTGAATTTGTTTAATTTGGATATCAACCACAACGTTACTATTCCAATTACATTTTTAATAAAAAATTCCAGGTTTATTTTTAGTTCCTGATTAAAATTTCAACTTAGTTTTTAATTTTTTTTCTACCCACATTTTTTTCTTTTTCATCAAATGAATTATTTGACACGTGTTCTAGAGTCTCAGGAGACAAATAAATACAATATTATTTAAATGAATTATATTCTCAATGTATATATCTATTCATTACGCCAGATTAATTAATATAAATTAAAAAAAAATGTTTATAAAATATTGGTAAACTCCAGTTTCTTGACTTTGAGAATCCATTTTAAGAAAAAAATATATAGAACTAAAATCTATCAAAATTTTGATTAGAAACCTAAATCTAGTTTAATTTACAAATAGACAGTGAATCCATACCCCACTTTTAAATTTGGATATATATATTTTTTTAAATCGTATATTAAATAATCAGAAAGAATAAAAGGTTTTAATGAATGGCATCGTGGATTTAAAATTTTAAAGTTTACTTATTTTTACTTAAATCAGTAGTACGATTTTCTATAAAAATTTTGTGTTGTCTTTATATACTGATTTGATATATTATAATAATATTAATATATTTTAAAATATAAAAATTAGTGTATTTTGAAAATGAAGTATATTAATAATATTAAAAATCTAGTAAAAGAATACAAATTTAAACTGAGTTGTTGTTGGAATTTAGTTAGATTGTTTACTAAATAGTATAAAAATTGAAAAAAATAATAATCTGGACTCCTCCGGTTTATACCTTCCATTCCAATCTCACAAACCAATTCTTAACATAAAGATTAAAAATTAAAGATCTGCAAAAGCAAAGTAAACCTAAACATAAAAAAACTAAAGAAGGAGGAAGACAGAGGAGGCACCGTCATTGCATAAATGCAAAAAAATGGAGTGGACCCTTGTGAGCTAAGTTCATACCCTTTATAATTAAACACGTATAAAATAAAGTTAAGGAGATTTTTCTTCTTTGAAAGATCTTTCCTCATCCATAGATAGAGATTTTGCATCTTTTTTAGGACCCTTTTTGGGCATAGCAACCTGGCTTGGCTTTCTCTACCTCCTCCTTCACATGATCCCAAACCAAGTGGCCCCTTAAATAAATGTTCCAAACTCCAAACTCTGCATCACCATTAAAATACTCACAACTAACGACAATCTTTTCATTTCTTTCCCGAACAAAACGGGTTCCTCATGAAATGCTTATTTATTATAATTTTTTTATCAAAGATATTTAAAATATTAAAAACACCTATTTATTATAAATAGTAATTATATATAAATGCTATCTTATCTTGTAAGAAAATGTTAACTATTATTGAATACGCGGAGGAATTAAATATAAATGGGTTTTTGAATATCTTCATCTTTGCATATTGCAGCTCGGTTGGTAAGTTCAGTTTCACTCTGCAGCCAACCAAACAGCAATAAACACAACCCAACAAAACGAGTTAACTCTCGAACTCTTACTGCTTTGAAAGCTCTCACTTTCTCTTTCTTCTTCTTCTTTAAGCTACGAAACTTCCTCTGTTTCTATCTTCTTCTTCTTCTTCTTCGCTTTTGAGTTTGGCTTTGATTCTTTGAACGTTTCTTTCAACAATTTTCCTGAGCAAGAGAGTAATTTGATTTCTGGGTATGTTCATTTTACCGAGGTTCCTTTTCACTCTTCTCTCTCTCTCTCTTTGTGTCGGTGTTTCTTGGGTTTGGTAGCTGATGATGAATGGTACAGTGGGGTTTGTCTGTTTGGTCGGAAAACGTGTAAAAAACGTTTCTTTACGTGCCTTTCATAAAATTCAAAACTGAACTTGATGGCCTTTTTTTCTTGTTTAATTAACAAAGTGGCTTTATGAGAAAAATAAAATAATTGAAAAACCGACGGTCTTAACTGATCAAAATCTGCCTTTCTCTGATTATTGTGTGTGTGTTCTTGAAAGTGCTCTCAGGTCTGGTTTGATTGTGAATTCAATATTGGGTAGGATGCGGTGCTTACAAATCTAAATCATATCTTTGTGTTCTTCCTTTTCTTGAAGACTTTCTTAGTTATGCAATCTGAAATGTTATCAACATGTTTCTTTATTGCATTAGATGAGGGTGAAGTTTTGTTTTATTTGTCAATTATAATTGCTTTAAAGTGTTTGTTTGACCTCTGTGGAATAGTCAGCCTTCTTTCAGTTTCCAGCTTCATGTAACGCGGTTTGCTTGATTTTGTTTCTTCCTCTTCCGGAATGAGACGAAAAGGTGGAATTCAGTTTATGTCGGAATTCATATATATGTAATTGATGGAGCTGCTTCAATAGAAACTTGGTTGGAAATGGTTATCTGAGAATCTTATGACTAAAAGTTGATTCCATATTGTAGAAAGCTAATAGGATAGTATCCAATTCTATCATAAGCCAATTACGATTTGCTGGGTAGTAGATTGAACCTGAAGATAAGAAAAACCTCCAAAGCCATGCCATTATTCATACATTTGCTCAAATTTCTGGTTGATTCATCTTTCAGTCAATGTTCAGTCACTGTTGTGTCTTCCATAGTCAAATAGAAATCGTGAAACAAGCAGAGTTTATTTTGGATACTGTTGTTCTGTACAATATTTGATTTCATATACAAAGTGTCTTGAGATCATTTTCTTTATGCTAAATCAACTTCGTGTTTCACATGTAAATTAGTAAAGAATTGACAAATGCAAAAATGTTAGCTTGTTTTCTGGGTATGTGGTTCATCAAGCATATGAAAATGTCTCGTTTGAGTTTCAATTTGATTTTGAGTCTGGGGTTTTGCAGAAACAAACCAGATGATTCTAAAGAATCTGATGGAAGAAAAGCAGTTAGATTTTGATCAACCTCTTCTATCAGTGAGGAGAATCTCATCAACAGTGGCCTCTGAAAATGAAAATAAAAGGAAACCTGATAAGGCAGTACCCAAAAGACCTCCTCTTCCGTTCTACAAATCAGATTTAAAATCCGGTCCAGTGAGTAACCCTGGAACTGTTCCTTTCGTGTGGGAGAAGACTCCAGGGAAGCCGAAGAATGAAAGCAGACTACAAACACAGGCTCTTGAACGGGCTTCTGTTGCTCCAAAGCTTCCACCTGGGAGGGTTTTGAAAGCTGATCAGCAAGATTTTGATATAGTTCCTAAAGTTACATTGGTTACTCAGTCCAGCACAGAAAGAAGTGTTTCAGATTCTGAGCATGCTGCATCTTTGGATAATCAAGTGACAAAACATGAAAGCCCCAAAGAAGTAACTGAGAAGGCAAGTTCTTGTTCAGACAATGAGGATGAGACCTATCTAGATGCTCTTGATACACTTTCCAGAACAGAATCATTCTTCATGAGTTGTAGTGTGAGTGGTTTGAGTGAATGGGATGACCATGAGGTCCAACCATCTGGAAGTTTTCCAACAGATCAAGAGGCGCGTGATTTCATGATTGATAGGTTCTTGCCTGCAGCAAAGGCAATGGCTTCTGAAACACCTTCACTTCAACACCACTCTAGGAAGCCACTTGCTGCACTAGAACAACCAAAACTGACGAGGAAAGTGGTAACTGGAACAAATTCCCGCCCCCTAAATGAGAAATGGCAAAAGGTTTTGCCGCATTATGTTCAAGATATTGGTAGGGAAGAAAGTGGAGATGAAAGTGATGATAATGATGGATATGAAAACTATGCACCCAAAGTTTGTGGACTGTTTCCTCGGTTCTGCCTTTTGAACCCAGTTCCAGGATTAAGAACGGAAGGTAGGATTCCAAGTTCTACAGGACATGGAGTGCAGAATAAATCAATTGTTTCTCACAGAAGAACTGCAAAAGAGGTATATAAATTAGACCCACCTAATACCTACACATTTCTTTCACTTCAGACTGTGTTATCATTTTGTTTTGTTCTCTATTCTGCAGAATGGTAGAACTGCTAATAATGGGAAAATGTCTCTAAACTCTCAATCCGGCTTTACAAAAGAGAAGAAAGATTTCGGCACAGCAGAAAAATCTGAGCATGGTATTGATCCACCTCGCCGAGCTTGCAGCAAATCATCAACCTCTGAGAGCTCTCAATTTGAGTCAAGCAGTGAAAGCCCTGTTGTTGAGAAAACTCTATATGTAGATTCTGTACATGAGGTCAAATCTTCAAATGCATGTTCTTCAGACACCAATGACAGAGGGGATGATTTTGATACTTCAAGGAAAGACACTGGTCTTGATAAAAATCTTTGTATAGACTATTCAATTGAGGAAAGCAAACACTTGGGTATTGTGGATGAAAAGGGTGTCTTACAACCTAAAAGTTCAGCTTCTCTTGATTCATCTCTCTTGGTTGATGCTGACAATTCAAATGATAATTTGCAAATGGAGCTGAAAAATCATCCCAAGAAAATATGCCCAGAAGAGCCTAATTACCAAGGGAATAATTTGGATCATGCTTTGGTTGCATTTTCAAGTCCAGCAATGGTTGAATCCAAGAAAAGAGAGTCTGAAAGCAAAGTTTTTAGCATTAAGGAAGGTTCTAATGGTCCTGGTTCCTGGAGAAACAAGAAGTTTACTAGTGATTTGAAATTTGATCCAAAGGGCCTATCAGCTACCAAAGTGTTTGATCAAGAATGCACTCTTAGATCTAGTGAGGACCCTAGTACTTTGACTAGCTCAAAAGTGGTAGGTGACACAAAATTGTATATGAAGTTGGGCCATGGAGAGACTCTAAATGCAAGCTCTATGAAGCATCCTCTTGCACTTCCTTCACCAAAAGCTCCTTCAGAGTCTTGGCTTAAGCGCACTTTGCCAACAGTTTCCTCCAAGAACACATTTTTACGGTCTAAACTTGCTACCCACTTACCTGCACCAGTTCAAATTCCCAGCACAGCATTATCAGATCCCAAGTGGGAAAGAATTGTTAAATCTTCTAAAGCTAATCATGGGCATCTTCAGTTTGGTGAGGTAATTCACTGAATTGAGTCAATCATTTTGCATAAATATAATGTGGTATCTTCATGGTTTTTATACTCCTTCAATCTCTTACAGGAACTACTTCCAACCATTCCTGAAGCATGAATTTGCAGAAGATTTGGTAATTTGATTTGCTTGCTGAAATGTGCAGGGTCTTCTAAATGTAATTAATTGTTGCTAGGATCATTCTACAGATGGATCTCCCTTTTGCTTTTATATATAGATACATGAGATGAGATAGTATAGTGTAATACTACTCAAAAGTGTAAATCAGAGTTTCCCTTTTTGTCTTGTAAATGTATAAACTTGTTTCAGCTAAAGTTTATCACTGAAAATCTTTAAGGTGATCTGTTCTTGTAATATCAGGGCAAAAGACTTGTTCCCTAGAAAGAATAAATTTGTAATGATGATGATTATGGTGGTCATGCTCTTCAATTTTCTTCAACTGTGGTGGTAAACTACCTTTACTATTGATGCAACATGAGAATCAATGTGTGATATGCTGTCAAAGTTATCATTGTGCCAATGATTCTGAATATTGGAATGCTTCAAGAATGGCTATGTTAGGAATTTATAATTTAAAATCAGTTAGCATGGATTACATAATATATTTAGAGTTGGTATGATATTATATTTAAAGTTGGTATAGGTTTTGTCCTATAAACCTGTTTGAATAGTCTATAAAATAGGCTAGGATGGGCTGAAAAAGTATGCTAATTCATGAGTTGACCCGTTATTAAAAATATAATTATAATCTAAATGTGAACAATAATATTATTTTATTAATATATATATATATATATATATATATATATATATATATATATATTAAAATGTATATATCAAATTACTACATTTAAAAATTGAATTAGTTTCGCTTATGAGACTTTAAATTTTAAAAATCAGTATTTTGAATAATGTTTAAATTTAGAAATATAACTTTTACTTCTAATTTTCTTTTTAAATCAGATTAACATTGTCCATTGGTTCAATATAAGATAAGAATAAAGCACTTGAACAATATTAAGAAATATTCTCTTAAAAAAATTTCTTGGATTACTTAAGAGCAGCTCTTAGAATAATTTTGATAGTTTTTTAAATGCTAAGAAAAGAGAATTATAAAAGAGAGATGAAGGAAAGTAACAAAGAATATAAGAGTCTTTTATATAGGTTTGATTTCTCTTCTATTATGTTCAGTTACTATCCAATCAAAGTAGATTGATTGATTTACTATTAAGGAAAATCAACACAAAGTTATAGACATTTTATTACAAACAGTAATATTCTAATTATAATTATTCATTTATCCTAACAGATAATTATAAAATATCTTTATACCTTCAAAATCTTTAAAACTATATTTTAAGACGTAGACAAGTTTTTAAGATAAGATGTAAATCTAAATATTATGTTCAAATTTTTTTAATAGACAAAGAATTATATTAAATATGAAATATTTGGAATCCTTTAATTCATATAAAAAATAAAATAAAATAAAGATAAAAAGGATATCGAGGTATTTTGAATCTAAATATCCTTCAAACTTCCATTTTTATATTTGAACACCCTTCACATTAGTGTGTAGGGATGATTATGGAGTGAATTTTTAATGATTCAATCCAAGTCTATATTAGATTCAAATAATTGGATAAAATTTTCAATCAAAATCAATTTTTCAGAGAACTAGTTTGAATTTTTTAAATTCAGATCCAAATATTTGGATCAAGATTTAAATTTAGATCCAAAGATCAAGTTCAAAATCCAAAATTTATTTTTTATAAAAGAAATTTAAATTGAATTTTCTAAAACTTGTGTGTTCTTAGGGCCGACACCATTAAATTTGGTAGATCTTTTGTCAAGGCCAAGTCGGCCGAATTTCACCATGGGATGGACTCGGCTGACTTTCGATCATGGCTGACTTGGGCAAATTTCAGTTGGGGCCGACCAAATTTTGGTTTAGACCTACTTGGTCAAATTCGAACAAATTTTGGTTGGGGTTGACTCGACCAAATTCCAACAAATTACAGTCGGGGTCGACTCTTAGGACCGACTCGGTAAAATTTGGCCGCATACAACCGAATTCAACCGAGGATGATGTGGTCTAATACAGACAAATTTGGCCTAGGGCCGACTCAATAAAATTTCGGTCAGGATTGACTTGGTTGGATTTGGCCAGAGCCGATTCAGCCAAATATGGACACATTTGGGGCAGGGCGTACACGATCAATTTCAGTCGGGGTTGACTAGAATGAATTCGTCGATCGGGATCGACTCGGCTGAATATGGCAAAATTTCGGTCATTGCCGACTTGACTGAATACTACAAAATTTCGCCCGAGGCAGACTCGGACAAATATTGCCAAGTTTTGGCTAGGGTCGACTTGACCAAATTTTGGTCAGGGCTAACTCGACTGAATTACGCCGAATTTTGATTGGGGTTGACTCGGTTGAATACGGCCAAATTTCGGTTGCAACTGACTCGGTTGAAATGGCTAAATTTTGTCCCAAGCTGACTTGGCCGAATATGACAAAATTTGGACTTGGGCTGACTTGGCCAAACATTGATCGGGGTCGACTCAACTGAATTCGGTCGAAATTCGGTTAAAGCCGACTCGCCTAAATACTTCCAAATTTTGGTCACGGTTGACTCCGTCGAAACGGCTAAATTTCGTCATGGGCCAACTCGGCCAAATATGGCCAAAGGTCGACTTTGTTAGTTAATCTTTAACTATTAAGTTATTTTTATTTAGCATCAAAATAAGGTAGTTTATGTTTGTGTGAGTTGTGGATTTGGTTAGCTAAAATGCCGAGAGTTTTCATTCCATTATGCACAACTATTTTGTAGAACAATTACTATGTACATGTAACATCCCTACTGAAAATTACTTGGCTTAAATAAATCAATATATAAATAAGAATAAAGGAGTTCAAACATTGCACTTTATTACTCCGAAAACGCGGGAAAATTTATCACAATAATAATAGCGCCATAAATTTAAAGAAACTAAATAGTACTTTTAATACAATTTCCAAAATCTAACAAAACCATGAAAAACCTAAGAATTTCCATAACTCAAAATCCCCAGGATAGCCCTCTCTCCGTCTCAGGGGTTAGCAGCATCACTTGTATCATCAACTGCTCTCGTGTAAAGAATTACACGATCATCGCCAAGCACAAACAGAAAGGGTGAGCTCAACAAAATATGAGAAGCATAACAGTTAAATAATACAATTACACACAATTATATTCTCATAGTTAGACCCTAATCACATCCTTAATACCCCCAAGGCTTTTAAAAATAAAAACGAAAAATGGTTCTGTTTAATGTTATTACTACCTTTCATAGGCCATCACAGCCTTAATACCCCCAAGGCTTTTAAAAATAAAAACGAAAAATGGTTCTGTTTAATGTTATTACTACCTTTCATAGGCCATTATGGGTTCTAGGCTTTCCCATCCTTTCACATTCAGACCACAAGTACTTTAACAAAAATAATGAGATTAATTTGTTCTCAACAAAGGTTAAACCCACAACCACTCAATCACAAGGCAATTACACAACCAATTCAACTTAGTCATGTTTGTGATAATTCTTAAAATTGTAGGATTATATTATCACGTCTAGCATTCAAATATATTAACAAAATAATGCATAAATTAAAATAACACACAAAGGCATACATAGGACTCAAACCCAAGTCCTCTCACACATGTAAAGTACTCTCAACCATTTGAGCTAGTACTTTTCCACATCACAATACTAACATTAAATGCCATAAAGGCTTCCACTACCCGCATTTACTAAATGATTATTTATTTAATTGTTCAATTTTCCTGAGTCTTACAGTACACACCACTATTTAATATCCTATCTTAATTCAATGAAAAACACCACAGTAAATTGTGTTTTAGGTTGTGTACATCTCGTCCCATTTATTTTATTCTTCTCGAGTGCATGACTTGAGTTTAACAAACTTGACCAAAATTTGGTCGGGACCGACTCAACTCGACTGAATTTCGGTCGGGCTCAACTGAGCTAAATTCGGTTGAATTCTGGTTGGGGCCAACTAAGCTGAATAGGCCAAATTTCGATCGTGACCGACTCGTCTGAATACGACTTAATTTCGTCTGAGGTCGTTTCACTTGAATACGACCAAATTTGAGCCAGGACCGACTTGGCCAAATTTCAACCAAGGCCGACTCGACTAAAATCAAATTAATTTTGACCAGAGCAGACTAGGCTAAATACTGTCAAATTTTGGTTGTGACCGACTCGACCGAATAGGACCAAATTTTGACACTAACTCCCTCCAAACTATGATTTCACACCTTGAAACACTTGTTTACACAAAGAATGCACAAACCCAAATGTATGATCCAAAACAAAGATAATGCTTGATGAAATCATTCAAATAATGCAAAAATAAATAAAAATGGTTTAAACTAATGCATGAATGCACATATATTTTATCTACTCATCACCCGTATATGAAGAATTTGAAAAATCGGAGTCCCCTCATTATTCTCCAACAGCCTCTCAAATATTAAATACTTTTAAGTAAAGAAGAACCCTTCAGAATAGATACAGATCGGATAAGAAAATATTTTGAAGATGATTATAATAAGGAAAGAAGAGAGTGGCATTTTAAAGCATTCACAAAACAACAAACTAAACATTTTAGAGAAGAATTTTATAATTATCTAAATTAACATGAAATAAATTTATACTTCTTTTATTGGTTTTCAAATTACAGTAAAGATAATGACTTAGAATATCCCTTTAATTGTAATAAATCTATATGTCCATTAGACAAGATAACTAGTAGTTGGAAAATTGTAAATAATGAAATAATAGAATTAGAATATCCTCCACAACAATGAATTGTAATACAACCCACAAAAGATATAGAAATCGAAGCTAGCCCTTATAAAGATGTTAAAAATGAAGACAAGCCTGTACAAGTGAAAGATGTTAAAAAACTACATTCTCAACTTAATTACTCGTACAATACTAGATATTATGTCAAAACAATTACCTAGGATATAAAATAAACAAAAAGAAATCGCTAGTTTCAAAAGAACTTGTAAAACCAATATATAAGTTATTTAATGTGCCAAAAAAAGAATTAGATTTCATTAAAACTAAAAAGTGATACGTACTTAAAAATAGAAGAATTAAAACATAGATCAATTAAACAAAACATCAATAAATACATTAGAAATCAATAAGTTAAGAACATATAACTTAGAAATTATTATCCTCAACCTACAACTGTTGATGAGCAGTTTGAAGAAAGAGGAGAATTGGTATAAAATGCCTTTTCAGAAAATAAAATAACTGAATGGAATTTGGATGGAATGAGTGAACAAGTCATTCTAAATCTAACTTGTCAAATGACAATGGTAGCTACTGCCTATAAAACAAAAGGTTGTAGTGACAAATCTGCTGCTATATGACTATTGTGCAAGGATTTACCAGCCAACTAAAAGGTTGGTGGGATAATCTCTGCACAGAACAAGATAAACTAGCAATTCTCAATAGTGTAAAAACTGAAACTAATCAAGAAGACACAGTCTCAACATTAATTTACTCAACAAATCAAAATTTTGTAGGGAGATCCAAATATCTTTAGAGAAAGATTTGCCAATCAATTAGCAAACCTTTATTGTCCAACAATGTCAGATTACAGGTGGTATAAAGATATTTTTTTTTTATCGAAAGTAACTCTAAGAGAAGATAGTTTTGCTGGCTTTTGGAAAGAAAGATTCTTAGCAAGATTGTCTAAATTATTTTCAGAAAAGTAAAAATGAATTTAGAAAGACATTATGGTAAATCAATAGCGTATGATATATTAACTTATGTCAAATACATAATATAATTATAGAAATAAGAATACAAGTATTAACAGATTTTAAATTACAAAATAAATTAAGAAAAGAAAGTATGGTTAATACAAAAGAGATAGGTACATTTTGTCAACAATATGGTATGGAACCCATTAGAGCACAAGTGCAATAAGGAAAAAAGTAAATAAAAAACAAGAAAAGAGATATAGAAAACCTTACAAAAAAATCGTATAAAAATTTCAAAATAAATCAAATAATCAAAGCGTAGAAAATAAAATAAAAGCTACAAGAAAACCTAAATATAAGAAATTAAAGAAAACAGATAATGTATGTTGGAAAAGGGGTAAACCAGGTCATTATGCTAATAGTTTGCAAAGTAGCACAAACAATAAATCAAATAGAAGATAAAAAATTAAAAGAAAGTTTATTAAATATCTTAATTAATTATGAACCAGAAGAATCTAATAGTCCACCAGAAGAAGAGGATAGTGAATTAGAGTTAGAACAAATTGAACAAGAAACTTGTAGTGAAAGTATAGAAGAAGACCCTGAAGATGATTACTGTATAGGTCCAGGCTTACGTGACTGTACAAATTGTAAACGTATAAATATGTTAACAAAAGACCAAACTTCTACATTAATTTCCATAACAGATAAATTAGAAGACTCACATTAAAAAATGAATTCTTACAACAATTAAATAATTTAATAACACATAGTGAATAAGTTCAACAAAACGTAAAACCAATAAGTATGAAAGAAATTTATAATAGATTTAAGGGTCCAAGTCGACAAGTGACAATAAAAGACTTTCAAGAAGATATAGAAGAATCTTAAACAAGTAATACAACTACTAAAAGAAAATTATATATCCTTAGAATATAGATTATTAGAATTAGAAGGAAAAGAGGTCATAAGAAATCAAAATAATAAAGAAAGCTCACAAGAAATTGAAAATACAGTTAATGATAGCTATATTAATTTGTTAAGCCTAATAACCACTCATAAATGGCATGTTGAAGTAACTTTAGTCATAAAGGAAGAAATATTTAAAACAATAGCTTTAGTTAATTCTAGAGCAGATGTGAATTCTATTCAAGAGGGATTAATTGCTACACAATATTATTAAAAGACATTAGAAAAAAGTAACTAGTGCAAATGGATCAAAAATGCATATACAATATAAACTATCCAATGTAAAAATAAAGTTTGTTGTAATACTTCTTTTGTATTAATCAAAAATATGAATACTCCCATGATACTATGAACCCATTTTTAACATTATTATACCCTTTTCAAGTAACTGAAATTGGATTAGTAACCGATATCTTAGGAAATGAAATTTGTTTCATATTTACCAAACCACTAAGAACAAGAGAGTTAAATCTTGTAAAAGAATCACCAATAATACAAATAGACATACAGAAGAAACCAATAAATATGTTAAACAAAAAGATAAATTTTAAAGAATAGAAGAACAAATTAATAATCCAAATATTAAAAATATTATAAAATCTTATGAAGAAAAAATAGAAAAAGAAATATGTAAAACAAATCCTACTATTTTTTGGCATAGGAAAAATATGCAATCACATTACCATGTATAAAAACTTTTGATGAAAAACAAATTCCAACAAAAGCTAGACCAATACTTGCAGAAAAGAGATTCTAAGAATATTTAGACAAAGGATTAATTAGACCATCTAAATCAGCATGGAGTAGTACATGATTTTATGTCCTTAAAGATTCTGAAATAGAAAGAGGAGCTCCAAGACTAGTAATTAATTATAGACCCTTAAATAAAGTACTAAAATGCATAAGATATCCTTTACCAAATAAGAATGATTTGATAAAAAGAGTACATGATGCAATAATATTTTCTAAATTTGATTCAAAATCAAGATACTACCAAATATCAGTCAAAGAAGATAAGTACAAAACAACTTTTGTAGTACCCTTTGGGCATTAGGAATGGAATTAGATGCCACAAGGATTAAGAAAATGCTCCAAGTGAGTTTCAAAACATAATGAATGATATTTTTTATCCTTATATGAAATTTTCAATAGTATATTTAGATGATGTGCTAATCTTTTCAAAAAATATCATTGAACATATTAATCATTTAGATACATGCATCAAAATAATGAAAGATAATGGATTAGTAGTATTAGCAAGAAAAATGAAAATATTCCAAACAAAACAAGATTTTTAGGTTATGAAATCTATAAAAACACAATAACCAATACAAAAATCCTTAGAATTTACATATAAATTTCTAAATGAGATAAAAAATAAACAACAATTACAAACATTTTTAGGATGTGTAAATTACATAGCAGATTGTATTCCAAATATTAGAATAATTTGTGCACCATTATTCGAAAGACTTAGAAAAAATCTTCCAACATAGTCCAAAGAAATGACTCATGTAACATCCCTAGGGAATATTACTTATATAAAATAAATAAAATGAAAATGAATGTAAAACGTCGCAATAATTAATATTCGCAAAACGAGGGAAAATTTAAAATGTTTAAACATCGCGCCAAAATTTATAAACTGTAGTAGGAGAAAACATTACAATCTCCAAAATCCAAAACCATAAATAAAACATAGTAAAATTTTATAGATCTATCCCAGCTAGCCCTCACTCCGTCGCCTGAGCATCCTCAGCATCACCTGTATTCACATTTGCTCTCGTGTAACGAATCACACGATCATCGCCATACACAAACAAAAAGGGTGAGTTGATAAAAATAAAATAACATATATATAAAAACACAAGATAAGTCATACACTCATCTTATTCAATCTACTTAGTTCTTGGCCAAGACCTTCACCCCAAGGCTATTCAGCCTTCAAATCACACAAATGGTTAGCCTTGGACTCGGGAATATGATGCTCACACGAACCTGCCCGCTCGTGGTCCTGCTTCTACGAACCTCCTACTCGTAGTCCTACTCTACGAACCTCCCCTCTCGTAGTCCTGCTCTACGGACCTACCCGCCCGTAGTCCAACACATATGATCCACCAGCCACGTACCTCTCCGCACGTAGCATCTCTCAAGCGTGAGCACGAAACATACGAACATACCTCGCTCGTATCCATACACGAGAGTAACTGGATATGAATCTCATCACTCATATCATCACATGTTCACCATAATCCATGAACCTACCCGCTCATGGCACAACATCTCCCGATCCAAGTATAGCATTATTGCTTAAAAGCAACGCACACAAGTCATAATCTGCAGCACTATCGCCTGACGTAGCCCCAAGCGCCGCCAGGCGAAACCAGTGCAGACCACCTGGCGGTTCAACCCACACCGCCAGGCACCAGGTCCATGAACATAACATCTACTACTTTGCGTCCGCCTGGCGGATCCTACCCTACCGCCAGGCGCCAATCGTTGTAGACTTAGTCCTGGAGCTCCTACCGCCTGGCGCGCACGCTCCCGCCGCCAGGCACTGTATCAGCAGCGTACCAGTTTGCTGTTTCCTCGCCTCATACCAGATTATCTCACATTCTTTTCACTCTTCCAAGGCAGCAATACACTCTCATCCATTCAATACTTATTCTTGACTCCTTGACACCCCACAAGTGAACCCATTACCTATAATTCTCCATTCTCAATCTCACAACAAAACCTAGGGTTTACCACGTTCTTCAATTATTAACCAATGATTCACCCTAACTCAAAATGAGGCCACACCGCACAGTACCTCATAGCACATTACCTAACTAAATCGCATTACAACAGTACTACACCTTCTACTCATTTAGCTTTCAATCCATCTTACACAAATCATAGCTAATACCTTAACTCACTAAGACACCCTATCTCATGTCCCAATTTTACACCTCCAAGCAAACTTATACTTTCCAAACCTGGAACTTTGAATTAGAATCATCATCCTCCCTAAATTTAATTAGCTTTCCTACAACCACACCATACTATACTCATACCTTCACACCTCTTCCAATTCACATAATTCAATACTATAATCATATTGTTCCTTACAGTTTCATCAATAAATTTCCAGTACTACTCCCTCACCTAGGTTCGTCTCTCCATTATTCCACTGCCTAAACTCGAAATCCCGTAATTGCACTTCGTCTCGCCTGGCGGCAAGCTACGCTTGCCACCAAGCTGTAGACCAGTACCCAGCCTAACCCTGGTTTCTCCATACCTGTTGCAAGACCCGTGAAATTTAAATAATTAAATTAATAATTATTTAATAAATGTGGGTAGTAGAAGCCTTTATGGCATTTAATGTTAATTGTTGTGACGTGGAAAAGTACAAGCTCAAATGGTTGAGAGTACTTTGATTGTGTGAGAGGACTTGGGTTCGAGTCCTATGTATGCAATATATGTGTTATTTGATTGATTATTAATTTTAATAGATTGCATGGTTATGTTGGGTACTAACATAATTATACAATTAGAGGATTTAACACAAACATGATTTGGTTGAATTGGTGGTGTCTTAACTTTGGAATTTCAAGGGTATGTGTTCAAATCCCGTTCATAACGAAATTGCTCTCTTTATTTTTGCTAATAAAATAGTGGTCTGAATGTGAAAGAGTGGGAAAACCCTAAAGGCAATGGGAAGTCAAGGGAGTTGGGAAAACAATCCATAATGGTCTTTAAGCATTTAGAGACACTTAAAAATCAGAATTTCATTTTTACTATTTACCATAATTAAATGACCATATAAAAGGGCAAAACCAAGCAATTAGGAGGGTTTTTGGAGTCTAAAACCTAGAAGGTAGTAAGGAGCACGAGTTTGGGAGTGAAGAGTGCAAAAAGGGGATCAAGAGGGCTGGAATTGGAGGGCACCAAGAGAAGTTAATTTTGGGCAAGAAGAACCATCATCTTTTCTTGTTTTAAGCATAGGAAACAGGTAAGGGGAGCTATTTTCGTGTTTTAGGTTATATGTATGAGTAAGAGTTATATGCCCATGATTGTTTGTTGATTTGCCCTAAATTCTCGTGCCTATGTGCTGTGAATTGGTATTTTGGTGATTTCGATGTTGTTGGACAATGCCTTATACCCTGTTATGAATATGATGGAGGTATTATCTATGTTGTATGATGTGTTATGTGCAATATCAGAAATTGGTGTCAAACTATGTCTAAATAATGTCCGTATAACTCTCGAAGTGTTTTGGGTTACTTGGTAAATGTGGAGGGAAGGAAATTGGGTTGGAATTGGTGTCGGGGTGCGTGATCAAAGGAGAATGTCTGTTAATTTCGCTCAGGCGAGCCAGGCTCGCCCAGGCGAAAATAGCAAAAACTCAAACACTGGTGTTGCTTGAGCATCTCGCTTAGGCGAGGGTATCTCGCCTAGGGGAGAGATCGTGAAGTGTGGAGGTTGTGCTCGAGGGGCTCGAGTATCTAGCATCCCACTCAACAAAAGTATTCCACTGTTAAGAAAAAGATTTTGTCAATAGTTTTATGCTTACAAAAATTTCAAGATGATTTATTCAATAAAATGTTTTTTATTCGAACTAATTGCAAAGCAACCCTAAGTGTTTTGACAAAAGATGTCCAAAATTTGGTTTCTAAACATATTTTTGCAAGATGACAAGCTTTATTATCATGTTTTGATTTTAAGATAGAACATATCAAAGGAATAGAAAATTCATTACCAAATTTGTTAACAAGAGAATTTTTACAGGAAAAACAATAATGAGTGGACAACCACTAAGTAAAGAACAATATGGACCCCTACTAGGATCACCAAAACCAATCTTGACAATATCATCAAAGCCTCAAACCCCTCAACCTCAACTGAAGGTTCAAGCAACCTTCGCATCAATATTAAAACTCTAAATCGTTTTCCTAAACTTTTGTACCTTTATAATTCATTTATTATGATTACATAGAAGCATGGTCAAAAGCATTATATGTCCATCTTTAACACATTCGTGGTTCATATGGTTTAGGAGAGGAATCTCCCTAAAATTTGTAAAATGCTTTATTAAATGGTTTTCAAAACTTGGTCCATTACCGACAATCCCCTCTCAAGTTATTGGAGTTTATTCTTATTTTTGAGAAAAAGACTTTGTTTGATTTCGAATATAGATTGATATCCTTTGTTGCTACTCAATATATAACTTGAATTGTAGCTTGGAAATACATTATTGAACCAGCATATGAAAATGTAGACATCAAATCCGTGTCAAGAAAGTTTAAAATCAAATGGTGGCCAAAGTTTAATACAAGTCTCATTAACAAAATAAATATTGAACAATGGCAAGCAAATTACCAATAAAAGAAGGAAGAAACAAGTCTATCATTGACTAAAAAGTCACTATTCTTAGTTGAAAAATAAAGGTTATTAGCAGAATTAGTAGTAGCAACAAGTATGAAGGAATTCGAACAAGTAATCAAGATAAAATCAACAACATCAAAAACTGACTCTAAAGAAGAAAGCAGTCAATTCAATACCTATGATATGTGTCAACACCCAATTTCGTCCGGGTAAGAAATAAAATTTTTACTTTGATAATAATTAGGAGAAAGGAAAAGTAGGAAAAAAGTGAACAATGATTTAAATATGAATATATTACTACTTTTACTTTCATCCTATTTTAATTTTAATTTTTATCTCATTTTATTTCATTTCATCTTTCATTTAATTTAATTTAATTTAATTTTAATTTTAATTTTAATTTTGATTTTAATTTTTTTCTTTTCTTATTTTATTTCGTTTTATTCTTTTTCCAAAAAAAAATGATAAAATTGAAAAAAAAAAGGAAATGAAAGTCCAATAGAGATGTGCCTTGTTATCCGCGTTAGTTAAAGTCAGCTATTTCCTTTTGTCCAGTTTTGGGTCTTAACATGAAATGGGAAATCTTAAGTATTCGCGTATCACTATGACAACCAGCAACCTTGGCAGACAGTCATAGCAGTACAAATGGTAGGGTGGCTGGACGACAACTAGCTGCAAGCTTTCACTAGTTTTTAAAATATCCATACAGAAGACGAATGAAAAGGGAAATATGGGAACAACTCTTTGGGGAATGAGGAAAAAAGGATTGACTGATTAAAAAGAGGAAGATTCATATGCTCTAGGGAGGGAGCCTCGAGCAGATTTTCATCACAGAAGGGCAACAGAACACGGGATATAGCGCTTGGAAATCAGAGAAGGAGAAAGGAAGAAAAGGTCACCTAGGGAAAAGGACACGAATATACCTCATACCCATCACAAAAAGAAGTTTCAAAGGGAGATATAGTGGCCACATCAAAGGTAAGCATTCCACCATCAATACTTGTGTGTGAACATGATTAGTTGTATGTGGGGTTGTTTGTATTTGATTGTTATTGGTTAATGATTCAAATATAGATTATTGTTGCTTTAACGATTGAAAATGAAACACACATCACTAAACCCATTCTCCATCCAACTCTCGCTACACTTTATCATCACTGCCAACTCCTACGCCAACCATTTCACTCCTTTCTGTGACCCTCGGTAGAACCAACACACTAGAGCCTCCATTCTACACATTTCCATCATCTCCATTTTCTTTCTCTTGCAGCTTGCACTTGGAACAAAACCCTTAACCATCATTCATCACCACATAACCAGCCAGAATCAACCACCAATTCTCACCCTTCTTTGCTCAATCCCACCGCACTCAACACAAACACCAATTCCTCCAATTATCACCACCTTCATGTCGCACTCCCATTCGTAGAACCACCACCTCAACATCACAACACCATTTCAACCTACAAATAGAGCACACAAGAAAACAACCAGAATCACACACATTCTTCAATAGAAATCACCCACAAATTCTGTTACAACCTCATCCCTACAATCTCCATTCAGATTGAACTAGAACCCCCATTTTAGCACCAAACACTCAAGTCTCATATGCCCCAATCAGCCACACCCAAGCATAACAGAGAGATGAACAAAGGAGTGGAAACCATTGCTGGCGAGTCGGAGCTTTGAACGAAGGACGTGTACTAAGTCAAGCGCGAAGGAAATTCGATTCACGCCTGAGAGGAGGGAGAGTGAAGGTCGCATGTCTTGAGGCTCTCGTCATCAACATCCGTGTGGTGGACACTGGTGTCGCCTGCGACGTTTGTGGCTGATCGTGGCGAAGTGATGATATCTTAGGGTTAGGGTTGATGTGTGCGTGAGAACGAAGCGGTCGAGCCGCTGAGGAGGATGTTGACGTCTCCAGCGTCGATTGGTGTCGCCGACGAGCTAGCTGCGTGGTGGCGTGGTGAAGCAGATGGAGGTGAATGGTGACAGAGTCTTGTTGTCGAGAAGAAGGAGTTGTCGTAGTGGAGGGAATAAGTTTTAGTTTTAATTAGGGTTTTCTGAAAAAGAAAGAATAAGAGGTTCAGGTATTGAACCCTCCATTACCACATGCGCCCCTACTTTTATCTCATACACCTTCATGTGTTATGTTATGCTTCTCATTTCTTTTCTTCCCGCACCACCAATTTTTGATAACTCTACACCCTTGTGTTTACTAATTTGCACCATCATGTTTACTGACCCCATTACCTCTGCATGTTTTATTGTCATTTTTGGGCATGTTTTATATTTTACTTGTTGCACTCCCATTTTTACTATACACACCTGATTTACTTTATGCACCTCCCACGTTATTCATGCACCATCATATTTTTGTATTCCACTTTTATTCTTCTTAATTAAATTTCATCTTTTTATTTATTCTTTTTTTTCTTTTTAAAAAAACACAAAATATTTTAAAATAGAAAAAATCTAAAAAATGAAAAAATGTTCTCTTTCACTTTATTATGTCTATCCAGTCGCCCGCACCGTGTGACACTCATCCTCAAAAATACCAAAAATAGTTTTCTTTCTCTTTTAGTGTTTGTCCGACCGCTCGCGTCGTGTGATACCAATTTTCAAGTAATGCAAAACACCAAAAAAATGCAAAAATTTCAAAATAGAAAATGTCAACATTTTCCAACAAATATCTTTTTAAGAACTACGTGATCTGTGATTCTCCACTGTGAGATACGTAGGAGCAAGCTCATCCCTTGTCAGGTTCACCTCCAAAAAATCAAATCATTTCCCAAATAATTTTTTTAAATATCTTTTATAGAACTACGTAACCCTGATTTCTCATTTTGAATGAGAATACGCAGGACCACGGTCAATCCTTGTCGAACCCAAAAAATTAAAAAATAGTTTTGTTTCTTTTTAGTATTATTTGTCTTATTATTTTTGGGGAAAATTAACATTTTGAAAACCACATCGACTTTGCATTTTTAATTAAAGGTACCGCCCTCTGACGGGCGTTGTAGGGTGTTAACACCTTCCCTACGTGTAACCGACTTTCGGATCCAAAATCTGGTTTTTCACATACTTGTTTTATTTTCATGGTTTTCCATAGTTTTCCAGAATAACTATGATGGCGACTCCAAATCTCTTTTTAAACACGTCGTTTCTTTCTAGTTTGTCGTCCCGTCGCGACAATATGTTTGATTAAAGAAAAGATATGACAAGATTCTCATCATTAAAGTTTGAAGAAGAAAAAGAAGACATGACAAGATTCTCATAATTGAAAGTTGAAAAAGAGAAAGCAGAAGTGGCAAGATGCTCATCATGACAAACTTGGTATAAGACGTGATATTTTCATGAAAGAATCTTAAATAGTAAAAGCAAGGAAAAAATTGTAAATTATGTAAGGGTATTGTAATAAACTATGTAAGTTCTTGTTAGAGGTGGCAATGCGGGCCAACCTTACCTGTTTAGGCCCGACCCACACTTGACAGACAAAATGTGAGCCGGGTAGGCCCGCCCTGAATTTTCAACGTGGGATGAAAAGTTTGACCCGCCCTGCAAAAGTGTAGCTCACGGGCCAGCCTATTTGTCTTTTCTTTTGGTTAAAATACTTCGTTGGTCCTCGTTTTTGTACCAAAAATATTTATGCCAATGTCACGTTTGTAGTGTGCCATGTGTCAATCTAATATGGTGACACGTGTTAAATTAGTGTATGAATCTCAATTTGGTCCTCATATTTGTTAATTTGATTTGGTTTAGTCCGAAATATTTTTAAAAATTTTCAATTTTCAATTGCTCCAAATTTAGACCAAAATTTACTTTTATATAATGTTATGATTGTTTTTATTAAAATTGATATTTTTATTAAATATTTTAATAATATTAATTGTATTTAATATTAACATTTTAAATATATTTATTTTAATTTGTTATAAAATTGTTTTAAAATTTTACATTTGAATTTATAAAATTGTTACTTTTAAGCCAACTCTAACAAATTGTTGATATATAATGTTATACAAATATTTCGAATATAAATTTATAAATCTATATATTTATAATTTTAAAATAAAATTTAAATAAAGTTTAATGTGAAATATAAATTTAAATAAATTTAATATTGTTAAAAATATGTAATAAAAATATCACTTGTAATAAAAGTATCATCTGTAAGCCCCATTTTTCAGCCTTATAAGTGAGTGGGCCTACCCTTTCATGGGCCTAAGGTCAGCCCAGTAAAGGGACCCAATACCCTTTCCAGCCCCTAACCTCCTTCACTCTATCTCATTTTCAGAAACAACTTCCTTCTCGCAAACTCTCATACTCTCTCTGTTAGAACTTGAGAGCTCTGCTAGGGCACGTCCAAGTTCCCCTAAGTGAAACGAAACTAGTTCCTAGTAAGTGGAAATCAAAACTCAAGCTCATGTTTGGTTCCTTTTTCTTTCCTATAAGCTTAGTCTCGTGAGGGTTCCAATCCTAACTTCATCTTTTGTTCTTAACTGTAACATTTCCAACTTCTTAAAGTTGCTCCTGTCCTCCCACTACGTGGTTCGTCTTCATTAAAGCCCATCTTTACTTAAGGTAAGGGAAGCTAGGTTTTAACAATTTAAAGTTATTTCTGCATGCTTTTGGTTTGTTCCATGTTTGTGATGCTTGAATGATATATTTGATCGTGTAAAACTGGTTTGTTTGCATTATTGGATGTTGCCTTGAACTGTGTTTTTGTTGCATGTGCGTTAACAGTGGCGAGAACTATCATTATCGCCCAAGTGAGCTCGTCTCGCCTAGGCGAGAGTAGCAGAAGCTCGCCCTAGTTCTGCTCGAGCATCTCGCTCAGGCGAAGAGTTCTTGTTTTGAGTGACGCATCATCTCACTCAAGCGAAAACGACTCACCTAAGCGAGCCCTCAAGGAAACCAGTGGTGCCCTCTGTTTGAGTCCTCGTTCAGGCGAGGGATTTTTGATTTGGGCAAAGAGTGATCTCGCTCAGGAGAGAGGGTCTCACCCAAGCGAGAGCTCACAGAGTGCCCCTGTTGCAGGTATCACTCAGGCGACAACGCCTAGCTTAAGCGAGACAATTGTTGTAGCTTAAGTGAAGGCTTTTAGCCTAAGTGAGAATGAGACAAGTTTGGTTCTATTTTCTTTAATTTATCCATGGTTTGGCTATATGTCTTGAATATGCATGGTTATTTGATCCATATGCACTGGAATTGGTACGTTTGGTATGAGTTATGGCATGGAATTATTGGTTGGTAGTGTGATAACATGCGAATTTGGAGTTTGAGATAAAAGTGGTGATTTTGGTATGAGGAACATAAATTATGTGTGTGGTAGGCGTAATTCCATGAATCCCTTAGTGGGATTTCATGGTGGTGTGTAGTGTATATAATTAAGATAAGGATTCAAGCAAGGATTGCATCCCGAAACTCTAAAGGATCAGTTAGTCTCATGTAGAGCAAACTGATCTAAGTGGTGAGAGTAGCGGGAGGCCCTAGTCTTTGGCAGGATAATGGCCTTAGACGCTTAAAGGCTAACCTTGTGTGTGGTAGGGTGAAACCCATTGGCAATGACTCTGCAAAGTAGTAGTAGAAGCCACCACAAGTGCAAGCATCTAGTGAATCCGATCTTATTATATTTATCTGGATAATTGAGTCATAGTGTCCTGTTTGTTTGTTGTGACATGACTTTGTGCCTACTGTGTTGTATGTTTGGGATTGTTTTAAGTACTTGCCTGCCATACTATGTTAAAATTATTTTACACTAGCTTACCCTTTCTTTTGTGCCTGTTTCTTGTCTTGTTTTCTCTTTTGCGATGATCACCTTATTGGTGGGAGCGGATGGGAGAAATGCTCAAGGTGGATCGGATGGTAGCAGCGATGTTGTTTAGTTGGATCTATTATTTATGGCTCGTAGGAGCGATTCTATGGCCTTAGTGCCTTTTTGTAATCCCTTGCTCTAAGAACAACCTCTCTGAAATTTGTTAAACTTTTAGATTTATGTTTTGTCTATGGCATTGTGGTATGCCTAATGTCATTTCAAGTACATTTATGGACGACTGTAGCAGTGAACTTTCTTACGTTTTCTGTTCATCTGATTGCTCTTTTAATATTATAATTTTGTGATGTTTTATTGAGTAGATTTATTCTATAAAATGGGATGTCACATCATTAGAACATTTATATAAAAATTAAATTTGGTCTAAATTTTGAGCACATGAAATTAAAAATTTTTAAAAATTTTAGGAATGACACGTATTTTACCCTCTATCCCGAGCCACAACTCAAGGGATACCATTCTGAGCCACAACTCAAGGAATGTCCAACAAAGTTCATCCTTAAGGTATCACCCAAAGTCTCGTAAACCACGCACATCCAGAGAAACCAGTCACAAGTCGTGTAAAACTCTAAATCTCATTATGCACATGAAGCTACTATTCCAATCACCCCATACAAATACTTGACCATGGACACAAGATATATCATGCTTCCATAAATTTGCCTACTCGTGATCCAGCTTCAAAGAACCTCCCTGCTCGTAGTCCAACTCTACGAACCTCCCTGCCCGTAGTCTAAGACACGTGATCCATCCAACTACGAACCTACCCACTTAATTTACATAATCATGCTTGTGGAAAGGAATAAAAACGAGCATCTGCAAATTTACCAGATCTCCTATCAAACAACATATTGTTCTAAGGCCATACATACATAATTCTTTCATCCGAGACTTCCTCCACTTCAAGTTGCACAAGCATAATTAGTGATTTAAACCCATACATTATAATTGTCTAATTTTATCCCCTTACCACATGCATAATTCCAATTAAAATCACAGGAACCTTCCTCATAACCCATTCAATCATAGAATTGTAGTTTCTCAACATTGTCGTCTGGCGGCAAATAGGGTGCTGTCAGGCAGTACATCAGTACTTGGGTAGAAACCCAAGTTTTCTATACCTACGAGGAACTTAATTTCCTCATAATTGATCCAATTGCCTAATTACACCAGAATCACATTGATACACATGTAATTTATTGAACTCAATGCACATAATATTTTTACGATTCATACAATTGCAACTCATCATGATTTAACTATGTTTGTTAGATTACAAATTAATCTCCCAAACCCTAACTTGATCCCTCATGTTCTGGACATCCCTTTCAATCATCCAAGCATCATAAGATATATCAATGATAAACAATTATGCAACATTACACCTTCAATCATGCAAAAAGAACTTTCACAAGAAACCTAATGGTGGAGCTCTTGGTGTGGAATGGATGAAAGCTCTATGAAGTAGACGTGATCCATGGAAGGGAGTGGAAGCAAGTGTTTAAGGCTCTTGCTAAGCATTGGTTTGGACTAAGGTGTTTGAAGGTTTAGCTTAAGAGAAAGCTAAGGGAAGGTGGCTAGAGGAGATGATTCAATCCTCTAGCAAAGGAGACTCTAAAATGCAATAGGGTGGAGTACTCTCAACACTATGCTTCTATTGCAAAATTCAAGAGTAAAATGTACAAATGGTCTACTTTGGCTTTTATATGTGAGCCTAAAAGCTAGGCTAATTCTTGGCCCTTAGATCAAGCTTGGAGGAGAAACTTTAATCATCACCCTTGGATGGTGGCTTGGAGAAGGAGACATTTTCCTAGCCTTTGGATGAAGACTTGGAAAAGAAGACACTTTCTTAGCCCTTGGATGAAGGAGGCACATGGGTGGAGTGTGGACTTGGCTCCATGGGATGCATGATCCATGAGGAAGTCATGGCCTAAGGGAGACTCTTAGTGGACCGAGCCCATTTGTACATGTAACACCTATTTTTATGTCTTACACCATTATTGAAAGCAAAGCCTAAATATTGGCCCAATTTAAAATCTAGTCTATTGGGCTTTGATGCACTTCTTCAAGTCTTGTTGATTTCTTTGGCCCATGAAAATAATGTGACAAGCCCATTAGATTTTTGTCCATCTATTGGGAGGCCCATTTGAATCTTCTTCATCATACTTCTTGTTATTGAGCCTTTTAATGGGCTTGGACTTGGGCTTGAAGGTGTAATTGGGCTTTATGGGGTCACATCACCTAAAATACCATAAACTCCATAAAATCATAGAAAACAAACCAAACATTTGTGTCGCTTGTCGGAATCATTGTTGCCGCTAGGCGTAACATCTCAAAGCCCAGAAAATGGGTTCAGCGCTCATGCGTCGCCTAGTGGGCCTTCAAAGTCGTTAGGCGGTTTTTGAAAAATTTCCAGAACTTTAAATCAGAGAAAATTTGATCATGCAAAGGCACCACAAACATGCATTATGCTATAAAAAACATCGTAATTGAAGTATACATGTAAAACATCTCCCCTAACCTACTACTCCATGCTCAAAATTGACAATTCAAATGCACAACCAATTCAACCAATTCATGTTTCATGATAATTCCTATAAAAGCTTATATTATCACTCATCATGGTTAAGTATATCATAACAAATTAAATAATTAAATTAACACACAATTGGCATATACACAGGACTTGAACCTAAGTCCTTTCACACAACCAAGTACTCTCAACCACTTGAGCTAGTACTATTCATTGTCATAAACCCCAGCATTAAATGTCATAAAGATTCTCACTACCCGCATTTATTTAATAATTATTTATTTAATTATTTAATTTTCTCGGGTTTTACACCCCACATTTTTTTGGTAGGCTGGCGGGCTGGCCTGCCAAGTCAAATATAACATTGTCATCCCTTGTTCTAGTGTGTTCTTATATATCTATAAATAAGTGCCTCCTTAGAGTGAAAGGCAGAGTTTAGAGTAGAAGATTTCGTATGCAAGTGTTTGTAAGTGTCTATGAAAAACTTTTATAAATTTTCAAGTTTTCATTTTTAAACTTTCTCTTTAATGAAAATTATAAGTTCTATTTGGTTTTATTTATTTTTAACCTCTTTTCTATTTTATTATTTTGTTATTATCCTTAAAAATAGCTTTCATTTTATTGTTATTATTAGTATTACTGTTATTATTACTATTATTACTACTATTATTATTATTATTATTATTATTATTATTATTATTATCTTTATTATTAATATTATTATTATTAATACTATTATTATTATTACTATTATTATTATTACGATTATTATTATTATTATTATTATTATTATAATAATAATAGCTTAAACAAGTTTCTTTTAATGAAAAATTAGGCCTTATGTTTATATTGTTTTAAAAAAAAAAGTTATTTATCTGTAAATAATACACTAGTAAGACATAATTATAGATGAAATATTATTTATTTTTTATCTAATGCACAAAATCTTGAAAAAGGAAAACAATAGCTCAAAAAAGAAATTATACATTTTCTTTTGGTTAAAGTTGTTTTAAATAGTACTCAAAACGTAATAAAGGTAGAATGAGAATTTATTAAAAAAACAATTTATTATCACTTATACTAATACAAACTTAACTATGTAACATTTCAACTTTTTATAAATGAATATCAATTAACAAGTACTTATTATAAAAAGGTTATTCATAGCGATAGTAATTGAAAGTAGTTTAATTCATAATTCATATCTAGATAGGATTTTCTTTCAAAATAAAGTTTTTATCTCTGTCAACTTCTATTTCTGCTCCAGTATATATAAAATATATATGATCATCGCACAAAATAAAGCAAAGAAACACAAAATTGCAAGGGTAAGCTAAATTGTTCAAAGGAATAAACTCATATAGAAAGAGATTATATCTTATCCAAAAAGTTATTCATTTAAAACTTTGAAAGAGAATAAAATTTGTAAAAGAAATAATAATTTATAGTAAAGATTATCAAAACAAATCTTTGATGGAAATTACTTCTTAACTTAGTCTTTCTCATCTTCCCATTTAAACCAATTCAATATTGCTTCAACCAAACAACTTATTCAACAATACCATTTCATTATATGAACCAACCCAAAAAAGCATATACTTCACATACATCGAATGAAATTCCAGGTATCAACCCACATATCTCAGTCTAATGGCTTAAACAATTATCAACCCAAAACTGCTTAAACAACCAGATAAATCTAGACTATGCTTCCGAAAGACTAGAATATTGAATAGACTCGTGAGACTCTACTGTCATACTTGTTACCAAACCTTCCAATGATGTTCCAACACTCGGGACCAATGTCCCTAAACTAAGCTAAGACATGGTAACCCCACCTGCTCCCTAAGTATGATCATTTTTCATATCATATTGTCTGTCATGTTCAACTCACACCACATAGATATCTGACTTGATATGAATGAGATACTAGTTGAATTAGGATAGTCTCACTCTCGCAATCCCTTTCAATACACTTAGACTTATCCAAAATTAGTATTTTTCCTTGAAATACTAATTTAACTACCACGTATACTACAACTTTACACATACACATACATTAGCAAAGATAAATTCAAACAAATATAATTATCTTAAGTAGCATACAAAGAAACTATTTACCAACACTATAAGGCACCACTAATTCACTATAACAATCATAGACATACCACAAATCTAAAAAATGATACAATGCCACATTCAATACTACATTATTGTAATACAAACATTCAGTAAAAAATATTAATATTTTTGCAACAATATTCCAAATTCACAAATTTTTAATCTCTTTACTACAATGTTCAATTACTTTTAAGGCTTATAAGGAAAAGTTATTATACCACACCACAAACATTCAATCCTACAAATCCAAACAATTGTTTTACCATAATAACATCAAAGTCACACATTTTCCTTTCTCATCTTATAGGTTAACTCTTCCATACATAATTATGATATTTCATACTAATACATTATCAAATACACTTAAATATCAATTTTTCCATAAGGCAATCTCTTTGTAATCACATTCATACCCACTCTATTAAGAAAAAAAGATCAGCACAAACAACAATTCATCTATCCAAAATAGTAGTTTCTCATCACACTTTATAATTTCACAATTTAGAACAAATTACCCTTCTTATAAGGATTATTCACAAATTTCAGCAAGTATATAAAGACAACGTTCATACCAATTTATTTTTTTTTAATTCAACAATAAGACCTTAAAATTTCAATTAAATTAGCTTCCCTTACCTTAAAGGAGAGCCTACCAACATTCTCCTTAGGCACCCCCCACTACTTAAGCTTACACTATATATATAACAGAAACCTACTAAAATTATATTGCAATTTCATGACAACCAAGGGATGATGATTCATCTAGAACACAGAAAAATCACATGCAAACCCAGGAATTTTGCATTCCTTGAAAATCAGAATTGACTCCTAATAAAAGGGGCAAATTGCACTTACTTACATGCATAGATTACTAGGACCATATTGTACAGTTTATTTCATAAATCTTGCTTGCATTGCTTCAATATTTAAAAGATGAGTATGGGTTGGATTCTAGGAGGAGCAAAGCAGAGTAAAAAATAAGGAAATCAGGAAGAAAATGGATAGAAGGGTGTTTTGTTTCTTAAAGGAGCCCATTTTTGTAGATTTTAACTTTTGAATAAAAAATTTGAATAAATAATCAATTATATATTTATTGGGTTGTCACATTCTCCCCCAATAAAAAATATTTTCGTCCTCGAAAATTTACTTATCATGAGAAAGATTAGGGTCAAGTTCTTATATCTTCTCATCCATTTCAAAATCTGAATTTTCTAGACAAGACATCCCACAACATTTTTATCAAGCTTACTCATCAACAATGGGATTGTTCTAATTGAAAATAAAAAAATCGTAATTGACTTCACTTGAGAAGGTAAAATTTCTTTTGTTAGCACTAAACTGAGTTTAGTATAAAGGTGTTGCACAACTCTTCTCATACAATATTTGCTACATGTCCATACATTTTCTTAACAACTATTATTATAGATAATTCCAACTAAGATTAAAATTTCTATTCCAGCTTCCCAAATAATCCAACAATAGGTGAGTCCCCTGTGAATTGGATAATTCTCTTTAATTACCCATCAACCTCTAGTGCATATGCTATACCAAGTCGAAATTTTTGTACTATTAAAATTTGTATGATTAGACTTTGTACGAAAAATTTGTTTTGTACAATTATATGTCAATAATCAAAATTTGGTATACAAAGCCTCTTAGAACATTTTGCCAAACTAGAAGTGAAATACCATTCTTACTTAAGACTATGCTAGTGGATACATTATGTAATCTAATTATTTCATTTGTGGATATTGTTTATCCTTCACAAAAATTCTCAGCTATGTAGATAGAAAAGATAAAGTCCTTGGTAATCTAATCACAATTGCCTATCTGAAGTCATATTTCTTCACTAGGGACACATGGTTTTCCAAAGTCCATGGAGATATTATATCACTCAAACACTGGGATATCTAACTACATTAACATACCTCCAAGTTGATGATGATAAATCTTTGGTTTTCTATAAAGTTAAACAAACAAGTACAACTTTAACTATGTCTTTCTTCATTACATACCTCCAATGAGACTCTATGAGATCCTAATTGTACTTTAATATATTTTTTGCTTGTTTTTATTAACCTCAACTAACATTATCCACTCTAGATTATTATCTTTTGACACCTAAATTATGTATCTAAACCTTACGCTATCATCCACTTCCTTAGAGATCTTTAGTTTTATCAATAACTAATAGGCCCAAAATATTTTTCAAATTCAATCTCACTAATCTTAATTGTTATCATTTATATTTCCTAATGGTTTTAAACATCTACATCAACAATGTATTTATTTTTTTCATGATAGCCCATTAACTAAAACTCATACTCTTTTAATACTTCACTATTTGCCCCCAAAGAGATTTGTGATTTATTATCACTCGATCTATTGTCATTCATATGGTTTCATCTGCTCTCACTAGTTGTGACCAAAAGAAATCACTTACACAATAATACTACTTCATTTCTACTGAGTCATGTCTAATTGCCCAAACCTCTTCTCATCTTTTAATGTTCCAATACGATCTTTAAACAAGTTAGATAAACAAATGTAGACTAAACATCTACCCATTTATGTTGAACTTATCCAAAGAACCTTTCCATATTAATATATTTGATCATGTTTTATACAAAGTTGCCCTATAAATTTCATACTAAATAAGTTTCTCTTTAACTTATTACCTTTCGGTAGTCAATTGCACATAAAATCCCACAGTCCTATTTGGTTTCATCACAAAGTTCTTGGCCTATTAAGAATTTGACACTCCATTAGCTTAATTCATTGATTGTCCCTATTAAAAAATAAATTGGACTATATTCCTACTTGAGGCCTCCTTAACAAAATTCACCTTCTCTAGATATTACGAATCTTTGAAATTACAATCCCTTTTCATAACTTTTTTTTTCTCAATTATAACCCCTTCCAATCAACTAATTACCTAGACTCTTACAATATTAAACTTGTGAAACTAGCACCATTAAGATAAGGTCTTCGAGTCTTCAAAACAACACTTCTATTACCATTCCTATGTCACAAGTATGGTAACCTTTCTCATGAACAAATAATTTCCTTCAAACATAATCTATTGATCTCTAATTTTGTATGCATACTAATCTCAACCTATGATGTAACATGTTATACTTAAAATGTTATTGTAAGCCAAATCTCCCAATATTGACAAATCATTCCATCTTTACTTCAACTATATAAGATTTTAGAGTAAAAATGTTCATGCATTACTATTTAGTTGTATTAACAACACTACTATCTTGAAAAATTTAACTCCCTATAACAACCATATTCCTCCTAATTAGTGTTAGGACATCTTTGACTAGATTTACTAAATTTCTTAAGTTGATATGACTTGTCCCAAAATTTACATCCTCACTAACTAAATCTCCTACTCATACTATTTTTCCTCAAGAAATCTACCACTACCCTTAAGACCCTTTTGTACCTCCTGAATGATATGATACATAAACATTTCCTTCCATAAACTATAATAAACTTTTCCAACATGATACAAAAGGTCTCTCTAGACAATATCACTATATACTCGAAGTAGTCATATATATGTATATGTTACTTTTTATTCTTGTATATTATTCACTTAAATTTGTGGATACCCAAACTTCATATCTATTTTTGAAAAAAATGATTCTCCATGCAACTTGATCAATCAACTATCATTTCTCAACAATCCTTTTTATCTACTAGCCTTATGCACATAAGCTAGATTCCCTATCTTTATTCTTCACCAACTACATCATCACTTCTTATTTGACACACCTAGCCTGCTAAATTGTCCATCCATTCATATCTTCAATTTCTTTCTAAGCTTTACTTATCATATGAAACTATCCCATAAAGTGTCATTCATGATATATCCTTTAAAGATTAACATCTCAAATATATTTGGAACTTATTCCTTTCAATGATGACAAATTACCTACTACATATAAAATGCTACACCAAAATAATTGTTTTTTATGTAAAAGATAACTTCAACACATCTAAAAGCAAAGCATTCAATGCAAAGGAACCTTTTTTCACTAAAATCAAACATATGTTCATAATCAATTTAACCACAATATGGAGACACAATCATCCCAAAACATGTCGCATACTATAAATTAGATCACCATCTTTAACCCACTCACAAGTAAAAACATTCAGAATTAAGACAAGTAATTATTTCAAATTTAGTCATGAATGTGCACCCTCATCACTAACTCAAAATTCTTTCTATCTTAATAGAGTTGTTTTCACCAACCAAATTAACCAAATTGGACTTACACGATTATACACACTACAAAGACACAAAAAACCCAAATTCCTCAAACCAATCTTGAGGTTGAAATATTCTAAATTGTTACACAATTACTGCTAAAATAAACACACAATCAACACAACAAAGACATAACACCCCACTTCCAGCAGTTTGCCCAAGATTTGAATTGCACTGATACTAAGATGTAACATCCTTTTTTTCTATAAATGGATATTAATTAACAAGTACTTGTTATAGAATGGTTATCAATAACGTTAGTAATTGAAAGTAGTCTAATTCACAACTCATAGCAAGATAGGATTTTCTTTCAAAATAAAGTCATAAGTATTTCAATTTTCTAAGGAATTAAATATAAATTTTCAATAGGATAAACCTCTGATCTAAAATACTCTTATACTAATTTTCCAGTTCCTTGTCCCAGCTCCAAAGTTATTATCTCCATCAACTTCTATCTCAGCTATAGTATATATAAAATATATACGATCATTGCATCATAAAAAACAAAGAGACACAAAATTGCAAGGATAAGCTAATTTTTTCAAAGGAATAAACTCAAATAGAAAGAGATTATATCTTATCACAAAAGTTATCCATCTAAAACTTTGAAATAGAATAAATTTTGTAAAAGAAATAATAATTTATAATAAAGATTGTCAAAACAAATCTATGACGAAAATCTCTTCTTAACTTAGTCTTCCTTATTTTTCCATTTAAACCAATCCATTGCTTCAACCTAACAACTCATTCAACAACACCATTTCATTATATGAACTAACCCAAAAACGCATATACTTCACATACATCAAATCAAATTCCAGGTATCAACCCACATATCTCAATCTAGTGGCTTAAACAATTATCAACCCAAAACAACCAGATAAATCTAGACTCTACTTCCGGAAGACTAGTGTATTGAATAGACTCGTGAGACTCTGCACCTGTCATGCTTGCTACCGAATACTCCATTGATGTTCCAATACTCAGGACCAATGTCTCAAACCAAGCCAACCCCACTAGCTCCGTAAGGATGATCATCTTTTATATCATATCATCTGCCTTGTTCGACTCACACACTAATACAAAAATGGGTTATAATGTCTCCCATTTAACGTCTGCCCACGAAAAACCCAAAGTTAAAAATGATCGATGTCATTTTTGTAGTTAAAACACCCAAAATGACGTTAACGCCTTTAGGAAGAGACGTCTTTATTGAATTTGATGGTAGTGACCACAGGTGGGACACCAAAGAGTTTTGGATTTTATGTCGGATTTTACATCCCCGACATCAAGGGATGTCATATTTCTCTTCCCTCGACGTCAAATGACGTCTATTTTAGATTCCCCGGTGTCAAACGTTACAAAACACATGCTTGTAATAACACGAACCACATTGTTTATTCGCATTTTTGTTTAGGCGAACCAGAGAGCACCTTCGTTTAAGGAGTGGGAGGACGAAAGTAGGTAGGTTTTTGCCATGAAACTCAAATGTGTGATTGAGGATGAGCTTGCATGGGTGTTTTCTGAATTTTGATGGATCTGTTTTCTCTTTTCGGGTTTCAGCAACGTTCCTCGTGCGAGGCGGTGGCGATGACAATATATAAATTTATATTGTGGTTCTGACGTGAAGAGGCCATAAATGAGGAGGAAAACAATAATGTGGAAAAGCTTAAAGCTTAAACCAAAGGAAGTGTTTTTGAGGGACAACATTTTGATGTGGATAGGAAGTCACAAATACATGGTGTTGTCAGTGGTTTCCGTAATGGTAATCCCATTAATGTTTCCACAGTTAAAGTGGTTCTACACGGTGGTTGCTTACATTATGGGCTAGTACCTGGCCTTCTGCAATGGCTACGAAACGGGTCTCACTGACATGAACATGGCCTACAACTACAAAAAAGTGGCGCTCTTCATGGTGACAACCATTAGCAGGAGAGAGAACGATGTTATGGGACGTTGGGGTTTCCTAGAACCGACATTAAGGGACGTCGGGTTTTCACTCTGACATCAATTTTAAGGTCACCCGATACGACGTTGAAGTTTGGATAGACATCAAAAGCAAAAAATAACAAACGTTAAAAGCGTTTTTTGTGTTAGTGACACCACATATCTAACTCTATGGGAGTGAGATACTAGTTGAGTCAGGATAGTCTCACTCTCAGAATCCCTTTTCAATACACTTGGACTTAACCAAAATTAGTATTTTCCCTTGGAAATACTAATTTGACTACCACACATACTACAACTTTACACATACACATACACTAGCAAAGATAAATTTAGACAATCACAATTATCTTAAGTAGCATACAAAGAAACTATTTAGCAACACTATAAGGTAACACTAATTCACACTCTATAACAATATATAGACATACCACAAATCTCAAAAATGAAAATACAATGCCACATTCAATACTACATTATTGTAATATAAATATCCAGTCAAAGATGTTCATATTTTTGCAACAATATTCCAAATTCATTGGTTTTTAATTTCTTTACTAAAGTGTTCAATTACATGAATTTTGCATGCATTGAATTTGGCATAATGATTGTTCAATTACTCTGATGTTATTCCAAAACCATGAATTTTGCATGCATTGAAAATCCTAATTAACTCCTAATAAAAGAGCCACATTGCACTTATCTACATATATAGATTGCTAGGAGCATATTGTATAGTTTTTTACAAAAATCTTGCTTTTACTATTTCAATCTTAAAAAAATAGGAAAGGTTGAATTTTAGGAGGAGTAGAGCAGAGAAAAAAAGAAGAGAATCAGAAAAGATAAGTAAAAAGGTGTTACTTTTCTGAAAAGAATCTATTTTTATAGATTTTAACTTTCTAATAATTTTTTTTAAATAATCATTTTTATATTTATTGGGCTCACTTTGGTTTAAATGAAATCAAATATATATATATATATATATATATATATATATATATATATATATATTGTGTAAATTTTGTTACATGAGTAACACATGTAAAAAATGACTTGGTTGTGATGATGTACTCTGTACTAATTCTCTACATGTAACTTGATGAAGTGTTTTTTTTTTTTCCAAAGGATTCTATTATTGAATATTGACTTAGTGTAGTACCAAGTTGTACCAAATACTATTCACATACAGTGTTTTTTTTTTCTTATCTTGTCATTTAGTGATTATTTATTTACATTTTTTCAGCACATTGTTTTGTCTTTGTGAATAATTTATTGCTTTTTCTCCCAAGTTTATCTTGAAATGAATGAATTATTAATGAGGACAAAAACCAACTTTAAACAACATTTTTTAATTTTTAAGTATAATTTTTTTTCTTACCATATATCTCTTGCATGATATGAGTACCACTGAACCTTTATTAATGGGCGCATTTTCTTCTTACAAAAATGAGATGCACTAACATGTGTTTTATCATGAAGCTTTTTCATATACTTGAATGTTTGCATTTCAAAAAATAATTCACAAGAGTTTGTGTATAAAAATTGACAAGTTGTTATTATATTCTTTGGATAGAAGTTTAATTCTCATGGTATATTTTCTATCATTTGTTAGAAAACAAGTTCAATTTTGATAAGTGAATATAAAAATATAATTATGCTTAGCCTAATAACACATCTTAAAATATACAAGTGTTTTATTTAGTAAATGATACAACAATTTTATGTTTAATATTGTACAAATACGTTCATTAGATAACTATATATGTAAGTAAGTTAATTTCATACTATATGAAAAATATATAATTGTTTATTCTGTGTTGAAACAAATATTAGACATATGTTTTTGGTCAAAAATAATTGACTACCTTTCCACGTGCAGTATTTGTCGTCTTCAATTTATACATCATTATATTTTCTTATTAATAATGAGCTAGTCTAAGTTTTAAAAAACATAAAAATAAAAATTTAAACACTCATTTAGACTAAATTTTACATTTATTCATAGTCTAAAACCCTTTATCTTTATATTTCCTAAATAATATATTCATTTGATTCTTTTATGTAAACAAATAATTATCAATTTTTTTTTACAATGATCCATCATTAACCTAATAAATTATTTTGTTCCTGTAATAAAAGAAATTTTCTCCAATTAATTTAAGGTGTCACTCTTTTGAAATATTACCTTGTTAAAAAAAATAAATTATTTTTCAATCACAAACGATCAATCTCTAACTGTAATAATCTTTAATTAGTTAACATTATAAAAAAACTTTATAGTATGTATATAAATATTAAATTTATTTATAAATATATTAATTGCTATAAAAAGAAAATAAAAGCAAATAGGTGAAAAATTAGAGGTGGAAAAGAGGGGAAGAATTTAGACTAAAAATAAAGAGGAGAGAGGAAAGTCTATGAAGGAAGTTAGCTGGCTGAGAGAGTGAGGTTGTGAGGTCCCCAGATTCTTCTAACTTGTATTGTAAAATGCAACCTCTCACGTGAGTTCTCACTCGCTCTTAAATCTCTCCCAAACCCAAATCTCTAACTAACCAACCAAGCCCATCGCTTTCTCCTTCCGTCAATCCTAAACCCAAAACCATCAAATCCCTCTCTCTTTCAACTTCCCTCGATTCCATCATCACCATCGCGCTTCCTTTTTGTCCTTTTCCCCGCCCTTATTGTTGCCACTTCTGAGTTTTATGGCTCTATAAAACCTCCACAGAGTAGTCGAGATTCAAATGCTACTCCACCGCATGCTGTTTCTCCGCTCAAATGCTTGGATCTCTCACCGGTAGGTTCTAACTGTTTCTCTCTCCTGTTCCTTCTTTGTCAACTGTCAACGCATCCTTCCATTATAGTATTCACATTCGCGCCAATTTCAGTTCTGTTACTGTTTCTCTTTCTGGGACTCGCTTTGCATTGGATGTTTCTGCGCTGCTAGTGCTTTGTTTCGTGCAATTTGATCTCTGTTGTTCACCTTTTGTTTTTCGCTTGTTGCTGATTTGGAATTTGGATCGAATGGAACTGAGTCTGGCACAATGTAGATTTGTTTTGGTTGTTTTTGTGTTATTGTTCTCTTTTGATGTTTTTTTGTTGTTGTTGCAGTGATGTTGTATTAGATCCTTTTATGATTGTGCAAAAGTGATATGTGGTGGTTTAGTTGTATTTGTTCAGATTATAACTGTATTAGTTTTAATGAATGGATTGTAAAAAGATGATTTGAATTGAAATTTGAAATTCTATTCATGTATGTGCCTGATTGAAGTTTGAAGTTGGGTGGAGAAAGAGGAGAGAGAAGCATGGAGACCAGAGTGAGGATGGTTTGGATGGAGATTAAATAGTAAAAATCAAAATGAAGAAGATTGGGAGTAGAGAGTGGAAGAAGGAATCTTTTCTTTACCAAATAAATGGAATTAGTATAAATAGATGTACTTTTGGAGGTTTGTTCCAAGATTTAATGGAGAATTTAACAAGTAGTTGTAATTACTGACCATTGGTACACATGACTGTATTCATTGCTTTGATGTTTATGCTAGTGTTTGATAATGTGGTAAAATGGTTCCTTCTTGCTATAGAGGGGTGTACTCTATCAATTTCTCGGTACAATATGCCTATACCTTGTTCTTTTGTTTATGCAGGCTATGTGGTCTCCAGGTTGAAGCAGTTGGAGCTGCAAACGCATGTTTTTCGATGATTTGTTATTTTAGAGCTACCTTCAGCTGTGATATGTCTCTTATAGGTTAAGAAGTGTGGCGAAATGGTTTTAAATTCCATTTTTATGAAAACATGGAAGAGGGACGAGAAGATGCAGCTCCAGCAGAGCAAAGGCCATCTAACATGTCATGGTGGCCTTCAGATTTTGTTGAAAATTTTGCATCCGTTTCTTTGAGCTCTCAAGATGAAACCTTAAATAATAAAGAATTAGCAGGACATGCTAACCAAGATGTTATGTCCCCTCAAAAGGCATCACAAATTCTCTGGCGCACTGGAATGCTTTCTGAACCAATACCCAATGGTTTTTATTCAGTTATTCCGGTGAGTTTATTTATCTTTTTGGATTTTTAAATTCTTATTATTTTTGTCATTCTCTCGCTAATTATATTTTAATAAAAAATGGTAAAGAAGACCCATCTGTCTAGCTGCACTTTTGGGGGAAATTAGGTATATATTAACTACAAAACATTGAATATAAGTGTTATATAATTTGCCGGAGGATCATTTGCCGCTACTTGGGATGAGTGGCGTAGCATGTACTGTGCTTGAATTAATTAATGGAACTAGAATAGCTTATCGTCACATACATTGCCTGGGGCAGACTAGAGTAAGGCATGTCTTTAGCATGTGTAACGACAAAGTAGTTAGTGTTTATAGTATCATACTTTCATCAGATGTGTAACTGTTTGTTAAATAAAGGATCATTTAGTCTTACATACTCTATTGAAGTTTCCCTATTGAAAATAATCCTAATTCAACCCATTTTGTTCCATACATTCTATATGTATTTTGTTAAATCCTTATGGTTAATTATATGCTCTAACAATTTACTGAGTGACTGTTTTGGAATATTTTGTAATGATTTTCTGGTCATTTATGGATTGTATTTTGTAATTTGTATGTGGTATCCCTGTTCTTCATGTGTAACTAAAATATAACTTGAATGTGCAGGAGAAAAGACTCAAGAAACTTTTTGATAGTATTCCTACTTTAGATGAGCTTCAAGCTTTGGGTGGAGAGGCTTTTAGGGCTGATGTCATTGTTGTGGATTCAGAGAGAGATAGAAGGTTATCTATGTTGAAGCAACTAATTGTGGCATTGGTTAAAGGATTGAATTCAAATCCACCAGCAATGATTAAGAAGATAGCTGGATTAGTATGTACTATTTTTTCATCTTTTTTAGCTTTTACTGTGCATGGATTTTGTATTATATTAGTTTGACGAGATTTTCTTCCTTGTACAAAATGTATTTTCCAAGGTAAAATAGTTTTCAAACTAGTCCCGCTATTAATTTTTCGTGATAATTTTTTCATTTGTTGACTGAGCTATTCATACGTTTTTTTACTCTGATTTTAGTCATTGCATTTTTTAATGAATGATTGCTTCTTAATCATTAACTACAAGTTCATAATATTTTGTATTTATTTTTGCGGAAAATACAAAGGTGCTCAGCATTATTTTGATCTTAAATTCTGCACAGGTTTCTGACTTTTATAAGCGACCAAACGTAGAAAGTCTAGCTAAAGCTGCACTTGAGGAATCCTCCCACATGTTTGAGAATCATGGTGTCCAGATGCTGGGGCAAATAAGACATGGTTCATGCCGTCCTCGAGCTATCTTATTTAAAGTGTTAGCAGATACTGTAGGTCTGGAAAGTAGGCTTATGATGGTGAGATCTGATTTCTATGGTTGTTTCAGATTCTCTGCCATGCACTTAACTACTTTACCAGTTTCAATCCAAATATTCTAACGAAATCTATTTAGCAAAAGAATCAATGAGATCTATAGAATGTTGGTTATTATATCTAATTTTGAATGTTGTCTTGTTTTGCCATTCTCTTTGTCAGGGTTTTCCCAATGATGGGGCTGCTGATTGTGTTGACTCGTACAAGCATATGTCAGTTATTGTTGTGTTAAATTCTGTGGAATTGCTGGTTGATCTTATGCGTTTTCCTGGCCAACTATTACCACGATCAACAAAATCAATTCTTATGACACACATTTCTGCAGCTGGAGAGAGTGATTCTGCAGAAAATGATTCCTGTGATTCACCATTAGAACCAAATAGTCCTTTATATGGAGTTTCAGATAGGTTAGATCCTAAGCGTATTGGAAAATGGTTTTTTATTGCTCTACCTTAATTACGTTTATACTATCTTTAGTTTCTCTTTTAAATTTGATTTCATATAATTATAATTGCAACAGATATCTATCATGTCCTCACTGTTTTCTAAATCATGCAATTCAATCCTTGTTTGATAATGTTTTGGCACGTTGTTTTTTGTGGTATGTTTCTGTGTATCCAGGTAGCAAAGTCAATAGAACAGTGCCTCATCATCAAATTTGCAAAATGGCGTTGCATACATCAGTAAAAATGGTGCCATATTAGCATCAAACTGATAGGGTGGTTTATTGGGGAGGGGTGGGCGGGTGTTGTGGACCAAAATTGGACTTCAACTCGCATTTATATTTGTGATCGATAATTCTGATTATGCATTGCCCTATTACCTTTAGGCCATATGTTTTGGTAGTTACGAGATTTATCAGTTGACCACTATTTCTCTTGGTGCCCTCTAGCAGTGTTGAAAAGGAGGAAAATCTTCAATTCCACAGAAGATTTGAAGTATCTTCAAATGTATCTGGCCTTCCCTTGCGAAACAGGATGTTACGATCATATACCAGTCTAGAAAGAAATTTGAGGTAATATTTCCTTTGCTTATCTTGAAATGACATAGATGGGCCTTTTCACGTTGTTTTCTTTCAATTAAAAGCTTTTCTCCTCTCTTTTTTCCTGTCTAACTTTAAAATACCTTTTTTATTTTGATCCTTTTTCTCTCCAATTTCTTGAGCTTTAAAATACCAACTGTTTCCTGTTGATGTTTTTTGTCAATTCTCCCAGTTTTTCACACAGTGAACCCAACATTGGAACTGCGTTTGGTCGGCGGAGTCGGAGAAAGGTCATTGCTGATCAGAGGACTGCTAGTTCAAGGTCATTCATAATTTCCTTGTGGTTTTGGATTGATGATAAGCGTGCATGTTGTGTTTAGAACAAAATATTGATTACGATCTTGCTTTGGTATTTTATTGTTAATGGTACTTACAAATGTTTTTTATTTGTATAAAGTGTTAAATAGCAGAGATGATCAGCTTTCTGGGTATAGTTTCTTGAATCTGAATTGAGTCTCTTTCAGTGATTATAGAGGTATTAGAGTTAAGAAAGAGAGAGAGAGAGAGAGAGAGAAGAGAAGAGAAACAGAAAAGGTAATCTTTGTGTTGATGAAAGGTACAAAGGAAACAAGGATTCTCTTTATGTAGAGAATGAAAAGAAACAAAGCTGTAAAAGAACGGTTGATGAAAACACCAATAACAAAAGCTATATCAAACTTAATACAACATTAACAAGAGGGTGGAAAGCCTAGAGTGTTTATGAAAGAATTACAGTTCTTGTCAAGAAAAAATTTACTGTTGTAGCATGAAGAAATTTACAACGAAATTATCCTGTACCCAGTCTGATAATTTAGATTAGATGTTGTCGTTGATGATTACTCTTTCCCAATGTGGGATTTATCTCTGATTAGAACCCCTACAATTACTAGTCTATGAAAGAAGAAAGAAAAGGTGTGCTGTAGGACATGAAAGTCAAGAGAGAGAATGAAAATAAGGGAAGAGAGGGTATCTGCTAAGCTGGAATGTCGGAAGGCACAAGAGTATGTTGCATCTGTAAGGAGGTATTAAGGGGTTGGAGTGAGAAAAGTGGGTAGTCCAGAATTAGTTGGGACTTGAGGGAGAAACTGGGCACTCTATAGTTGCCTAGGCTTGTAACTTTTCTTGCTTTTTGTACTACCTTTGTATTTCAGAAAACTAGGACCTGCTACCACCTTGATAGTTGATACATGCCTGTACTTTCCATTCATTTAATCGTCTCTGTATTTGCTTCACATTTTAAAATAATGATTTATGTTCAGTTTTAGTTAATTTTATTATTGCTCACTGAAATTCATTATCTTTACGTTACTTCGAACTACTTATGTTTGCACAATGATTCCTTAATTGAAGAATAGTCGGCCTGGTCCTTGACAGAGAGAATGATAAAAGGAGAAAAAGATGATAAATTGCTAATGGTTATTTCTGATAAAGGGTCAAATCATTACTATTGCCAATTTAGCGGGAAAGACTTCTATTTCTCTTTAGAAATGTTCTTGGCTTCATAAGGTGGTTGGTCATCATAGTCTTGATAGATTGTAGACTACTATTCAGGCTTTAGAAAGTAGTGCATGTATTTTAGGATTATGATGCTTATCATCCTGACTTTAGATGACAAAGCAAAATGCTGATTCAATTTTTTTTAGTTTCTTAGGCGGAGAATATCCAATTTTAGGATGGATTATTTTACTTGCTTTGTGCCTCTTATTATCTGAAGCTTTTGTGAATATTAGAGGGCCTTCTGTAATCTGCTGGCTAGTGGATCTTAAATTAATTATTTGGATTTGACTGATTCCAAATACAAATTTTAGGTAAATTACGCTGGCACTTCCCAAGATTTTTCTTGGATTGTACATAATATCCCTATTGTTTTATGTTTTGGAACATCGAACCTTGTGCACATAATATTTTCCATACAATTGAGGAGTGTTGGTGTAATTTATAAGGTGTTTTAGTGTAATGTTGTCAAAACAACTAAGGAGTTTTCTAGAGGTTTTTAATATAGAGGGATATCTGAGAGAAATCCAAGAAAAGGACCGAAGAAGTGATTGTAACTTACTCATAAATTTAAGATCACATTGTCTTCAAATTTATACTACTTATATTTATTTATTAATGATGAATTTATCTAAACTTCAACATAATCTCTGATAATCTGATGGTTGGATTGGAGAAAACTTCACTCGATTCTAAGTTATTCAGTGTAAAATATCAGATATCAAATCTTCCAATTAGACGAACATACATATCTATTATCTATATATATGCTATTGTATTATTTTCAGCATGCTTTCTACTTTTGAAAATTGACTTATCTGTTTATGATAAGGAGAGCCAGTTTTTATCTTTCTATTTGGTTTGTGTTATCAAATTTTCAATTAGCAGCACCAGTATCTAAATGATATCTGAATTCAAAATGGTAAAATACCTTAGATTATTAAAATTTTATGCTGTTTATTTTCTTTCAAATATTTCTGGGTTTGCAGTCCAGAACATCCATCATTGCGTGCACATGGACTGTCTAAGCTTAGTGGTGACAGAACTGCTTTTAGAGATTTTGCTGATGACCAGTCTACACCAAGGTTTATGCCTCTATGGTCCTTTAATATTTGCTCTTACTATGATTGGGTACTGGCTACTTTATTTTACGCTCGTATTTTACACATGGCCATTACTTTTTAACATTGATGGAAAGGGCATATTCTCATTATGGTTATTGTATGTCATTATGTAACTATTGGATGTATTTTACTATATGGGCCTAGGCCCATCTCTATGTAATATATGTATATTCAATATATAATATGTTCTTGTGTTGTGGTTGTTACAAACAAGGATTCCATCATATGAGTATCTATGACTGATTGCTACATGGTATCTATAGCCTAGTTGAATCCTTGCGCCCAGGTGGACCCATTGTCCATCAGTGCCAATTTCATTATCCAAAAATTGTGTTTCTTTTTTATTTCCAGCATTTTCTCCATTATCTTGGTTCTTTTTCCAGTTTCTTCATGCCATATATGCCACTGTCGTCTACTGCCACCCATCAAATTGTCAACCCAGCCATTAGAGTCGCGTTGCCCTAGCGGACATATGGCTATCAGAGAAGCCATGTGCCCTCACGTGAGCTTAGAAACATGCATACCTCTCTTTCTGTCCATTTCTGGCAGCTGCATGTGTAAGCTTGTCTGGCCACCATTATCGTTGATCTTAGCATGTTTGGCTCACCATGGTGTCCTTTCCTCCCATTCCGGCTTCGAGATTGGGACTCATTTTACATGTCACATTTCTTTTGGGAACATTTCTTTTCTCCCTTGCCATTAATTTCTGTCTTTCATGTGCCCATGGCTTAGTTGTAGTTTACTATATGCGCCGAGGCCCATCTCTATGTAATATGCACATTCTATGTGTATGTATAATATATGTTCATGTGATGCGCTTGTAACACACAAGGATTCCATCATATTACTATCTATAACTTGTTTCTACAGTAGCTTTAAGGAAGTGTTTTCTTCATCAATTTTATTTTGAACAGATGAATATGTTCATTTTTCAGATCCAGCTATAAGTCAGATGGTGCTTCCTCATCAGAAGCTCGTCGAATACGAAGAAGAAGTATCAGCATGACGCCAGAGATTGGTGATGATATTGCAAGGTTGATTGTTTCTCTCTTATGGTTATGGCTCTGTATATCCTTAGAATGATGTCCTTGGTGTAGATAAGTGTCGTTGTTTATTCTGTTTTAGTTTTTTGGTGTTTTTTTTTTTTTTCTTTCTGTAGAATCTTAAGGTAATCTGTACATGCCCTGGTACGATGTACCCTTACCTGTACTGAATTTTTGCTAATTACTCAACTTACTGATCTGATAGATTATTAATTTGTAGATTGCTAGAGGCTTGACTGTTATAAATGTTTCCAGCTTTGTGATAAATAAATACTGCAAAGAATGCAAATTATTGTACTTGTACTTTGATCAAGTGAACTTATGATAATGATTTACAATTTTCGTAGTGCATAATCATGTTATTTCGAATGAAATTTGAATGTAGCATATGTGTTGTCGATTTGTAAGTTGTTTCATTAATGCGATAACTCGTGATCTAATGTCTGCAGGGCTGTACGGGCAATGAATGAATCATTAAAGCAAAAACGTCTTCTGAGAGAGAAAGAGACCGGTGATAGTTCATTGTCTCATTCACCAAATGATAGAGCCGGCAGTATGGATCTTCTGAAACAAGTGTGTCTGCATTATTTTTGTAACTATACAGTATGCTATTATTTAAGCCTTCATACTCTGCCTGTGGCTTCTTTCAGTATGTCATATGCATCATACTTATGGTTTAAAAGTATAATTTGGTGATGGCTATAGTATAATTTGGAATAGATTAAAAGTATAATTTGGTGATGGCTATAGTATAATTTAATTTATAATAATTTGGAATAGATTAAAAGTTCTATAATGTGTTTATTATTGGTGATTACAGAACAAGTAAATTATATTTACAAGGATTAACTTCTGTTCTAAGACATGTGGCTTACCTCATCCGATTCCTGTTATGTGATGTAACAGAAGTCAAATTTCAATCTTGATGGTCATCAAGAGAGGTCCCCCTTGTATTCGCTACACCATGACCCTGTAACGTCTCAAAAGGCAATGTCATTACCCTCATCCCCGCACGATTATAGAGGACAAGCTTCTGAGAGAAGCGGAGTGTCAGAATATCCAATGAATGACGAACTGGAGTCTACTTGGAATAAAGTCCTTCAATCGCCAATGTTCAATGATAGAACTCTGTTGCCATATGAAGAATGGAACATCGATTTCACAGAATTGACTGTTGGAACTCGTGTTGGGATTGGTACGTTCAGCTTTCCTCTTGTAGCTGTCAAAATCATGAGTTTTAATTTTTTTTCTGTGCTATTCAGTATCACTTGTGATTTAAGCATGGATGAATGTCTGAAATGACTGCAATTAGTTTCTGGATGAATCACTTGATGGGATTTCTGCATGTTTGTTCTTGATTATGACAGACCTAGACAGATCTGGTCGGATCTGTTGAGCCAACCAGAGTTTTCCTAGCTTTTTCATTGTCTGATTTTAAATTTAAGATGATGCCTTTAATACCCTCTATTTGGGTTTCAACAATTTCGAGGTTTTGGGTTGGTGAGTGAGTTCTCTTTTAAAGGAAGAACGAGGAAAAATAATATTTTTTTTGAAGAACTATATGTATGTTCAGCTAAAGAAATGTTGCCAAGTGAAGGTAGAAAGAAATTGAGTAATCAATTGATTATTGATTAGTAAAGAAATCTAGCCTAGAATTAGTAATCAGGAACCCAAAATCAATCGAACTTGACAAGGGAAAAACAAACTTCTGAAATTTTTGAAGATATCAGAATTGAAGTCTTAGGGAAAAAATAAAATTAGATACCATGCTATTATTATTGAAATTGTGTTTGCTCAGTTTATTAGTTAGTTTTTGTTTTTTAATTTGTTGCTACAAGTATGATACAATTGATGATTCAGAAACTATCTATTTAAATTCACGATTTTGAACTGTCGAGAGAAAAACTAGCTTCATATAAACTTATGACACGTGATTGTCCATTTATTTTCCAGGGTTCTTCGGAGAAGTTTTCCGTGGCATATGGAATGGCACAGATGTCGCAATCAAAGTTTTCCTAGAGCAAGATTTAACTGCTGAAAACATGGAAGATTTCTGCAATGAGATATCCATTCTCAGGTATTATACATTCATTTGCTATTTGCCAGGAACTTTGTTTCATCAAACATTTACTGACTCAGTCTGTTTTTTCTGTCCTTTTATTCCTCCAGCCGGCTCCGACATCCTAACGGTACTCCCCGACATCCTAACTAGTTCTTTATATGGTTCTCTTCAGTAATTGATCTTGCATATTTTGTTTTGTGGATATTTTTGACAACTGAAAGCCTGGAATTATTTCTAAATTCCTCCTTGCTTGAAATGCTAAGAATGACATTGTGCAGATATCATTGAAAATAAAAAAGTATCTCTTGGTGCATGATTTTTGTGGGAGCATCTGTTATTTATCAAGGGACTGATTTTTATGCAGTTATCTTATTTCTTGGTGCATGCACAAAGCCCCCACGGTTGTCAATGGTGACTGAATACATGGAGATGGGCTCTTTGTTTTACTTGATTCATGTGAGTGGTCAAAAGAAGAAGCTTAGTTGGCGCAGAAGACTAAAGATGTTGCGGGACATATGCCGGTAAGTTATGTGGTGCATTTTTAGAACATACTGGTTATGCACAACTTTCAGAAGTTGAACACTGCTTAATGGCATTTGCATTTCAGTAAGAAAAACGTATTTGCATTTAGATTGTCATTTTATCTGTTAAAACATTGACATGAGAGTACCTTGGTGTTGACTAGGGGCCTAATCCACATACATCGTATGAAGATTATTCACCGTGATGTGAAAAGTGCAAATTGTCTTGTGGACAAGCATTGGACCGTGAAAATATGTGATTTTGGACTTTCAAGAATAATAACAGAGTCTCCCATGAGAGATTCCTTGTCAGCTGGAACCCCGGAATGGATGGCTCCTGAACTTATTCGAAATGAACCATTCACCGAAAAATGTGATATATTTAGCTTGGGGGTCATAATGTGGGAGCTCTGCACCTTGAATAGGCCATGGGAAGGCGTGCCTCCGGAGAGGGTATGTTTGATTGATGATTTGTTAATCTTTCATGAAGAGTTTGCATTTCCTTTATGTTTTTTAATTGAAAATTTTGGTTCTTCAAAATGTAATGATTATGTTAACACTTTAGCTTGCTGATTAGGTGGTTTATACCGTTGCTAACGAGGGTTCTCGATTGGATATTCCCGAAGGCCCGCTAGGCAGGCTGATTTCAGGTCTGCAACTGTCGAATTATTCGAGGCCTTTTTTTGTCGATGCTATTATTTTATTCAGATTCCATTTAGTTTATTTAGTTACTCGATTTTTGTATGCAGAGTGTTGGGCGGAACCACATGAACGGCCAAGTTGCGAGGAGATCCTCTCTCGCTTGGTGGACATCCAGTACTCTCTGTTTTGATGCAGTGTTTATCTTTTGTACATAGTGAACGTCGGGTAGAGTTGTTACTTTTGTGTTTTCGGCTGATGTAAACGTGTATGAATTTTTGTTCTTTATCTAAAAACATAATGAAACATGCATCGGTGCGTTCCTAACTAAAGTGTCCTGTGTGGCAATAAAAGTTAATCCATTATCCATCACTTATCCTCTATGCGATAATAGAAATAATATATTTATAATCTGTTGTAGAATAATTTATTCTTTGACTAAAACATAGGACATGAGTCTGGTTGTTACAGTATAAAAAGTGGGAAGGAAATAGAAAAATAGTAACTAAACAAAAAGATGGGCACGATGTTAATAATGGAGAGAAACTCCGAAACTTAAACTTTCTACATGCAAGCAGTTTCCATTGTGAGGCACTGTAACATTACAAGTCAATCACAGATTCGACGCCTATTGAGTGCATCTTCAAAGCGGCTGCAGGAGGCCACTCTCATTTCCGTGCTCATGTCATTCTCAGGGGCTGGGTAATAATCCTCCCTTAGCTGTACATCCCTTAGGTTTGGTGTCTTGAGGAAAAAATTCATGAAATGCTCATGAGCTGTCCCGTGAATGAAGAGCTTCCTCAAAGTATAACATTCTTGTAGCAAACCAGCAGCTGGAAGTGACACACTCCTCTGGTTCACATCCTCATCTTGTGGTGGCCAGTAATGAAGCTCATTCAGACTCAAACTCCCAATCCCATTCAGAAAGAACCTCTCCCACAGGCTCAAATCCATTTGCCCTGATGGTGCTGTGAGGGCATAACCTTTGGTATCACCACAGTCCAGCTGCATCTTCAACAGCTGAGGATAACAAGCCAGAATGCTGAGACCAAACTCCCGCTCTGCTGGTTTCGGTTGCCCCCTGCTATCTCCTTCAACCTTTATAAGAATCTCTTCCAAATTAGGACAATCCTCTAACCCTGCCACCGGCAATGGAGTCAACAGATCACCAACTTTTATCCAAAGAGAAAGATACCGCAGTCTGTCCCAGCACTTGCCATACAAACCATTGTCATTGCTTTCCAAAAAGGAATCATGAACCCCCATTTCGTACTTGCATCTCTGCCTCTTCCTTTTGCTTGTATTCTCACATTCTCCACCCCCAAAGTAATCCATTAACTCACCACCACCATCCACTTCATCCAAACCATTCAGATCAAAATTAAGAAACCCATGTCCCAGGCCATCACTTTCCTTCAACCCATTCCACACACAATCCACATGTAGCCGTTCAATCCGGTCCCGAATCGGCTCCAAAGCTCTGAGAGTCGCGGCGGTGTCGAGGTTTGCACAGCCAGAAACCTTGACGTCAATCATAGTCCTGCGAAGCAAACAAGCCATGGTCCTGAGCCCCTGCTCAGTCACAAGCTTGCAACCCTGAAGTTCGAACCTAACCAGCCTGGAACACCCTCTGGCAATTTCAATCAACCCCATGTCATCAAGATCCGCGCAGTTACCAACGGACAAAGACTGAAGCCCATGGCAGAGGGCAACTCCGTCGAGCTTAGACCCAAGGGCCAAGCAAATCCCTTGAAACTGGCCTAATTTCAGAACCCTCAAATTAGGGCACTTCGAACCCAACACTTCCAGCGCCACACTACTGTCCCTCACATTTTTACAAACATCCAACACCAACTCTTCCAAAAGAGGAAGTCCGGAGAACAAAGTCACTAGAGTAGCACGGCTAACCCTACCGTCTTCTCCCCCGAAACCCTCGTCCTCTCTGCGATTTGAAAACGATGACGTATCGGCCAAGTGAAGCAGCTTGAGCTTCGGGCAATTGGACGGAATAGCAACCAGCGTGTCGTCCCCAACGAACCCTATATATCTCGGATCGAAGGTGCAGGCCACGAGAAAGTGCTCCAGATTAGGACACGATGCGGTGATGGATTCGATTTCATGAGACTTGAAACCCTCCGTGAAGGAAGTTGTCAAGAGATTCAAGCGGCGGAGCGAGGCTGCAGTGTCAGGGTTGGCCGCCAGCACGGGCGGGAGGTCCTCCGGCCAGTGGTAAAACGAGGAGAGGTCGAGCGAGGCTAGCGATCGGCACTGCGAGAACAGCACGGCGAAGTCGGATCCCGCGGGCGATGTCGGCGGGCGCTGGTGCCAGCGCACGAGCTTGACGCTGGAGAGCTCCGGCCAGGGGGAGAGGAGGAGGAGTTGGAGCGTAGCGGGGTCGCGCGCGTACACGGCGAGCGAGGTGACGCGAGGGAAGGCGTCGCGGAGGCGGAGAGCGAGGAGGCGTGGGTCGAAGGTGGTGGTGGCGGAGGAGCAGAAGAGCGCGTGGCCCCACGGTGAAAGGAAGGAGAGGTCGAGGTGTGTGACGTGCGTGAAGGAGGTCGGGATGAGGTGCAGGTCACGCGCGTTCCCCCGCAGGGTGAGCGAGATGCGCGTCTTGCGCTCCAAGCGGAAGAAGCTTCGACACACCAGGGACAACGAGTTTCGCGTGCGCGTGTCGGAGACAGCAGAGAAGACGTTCAACAGGATCTCCTCCGGGAGGTTGCTCACAGTTGTTCCGTCACCCATTTCCGGTAAGACAATTCCAATCCCAACTCTTTCTATTTTTAATATTTTATTTATTTTATGTTACAATATGAAAGTGTATTGTAGGAAGAGTTTTTGGAAGAGAGAGAGAGAGTAGAGAGAGTGTGTGAAAAATGAGAATGGATTAGGTTGGGTGTGTGATGATTGATGGATGGATGGATGGACACTAAATGAAGGTATGGAGGGAGATGATATTAATGGATGGATGGGTTTTATTAGTTAGATGGAGAGGCAGGTGAATAGGATGTATGTGCATGTAGGGGAAGGAAAGTTTGGAGAGAGAATGAAAAAGGAAAAGGAAGAAAAGAAAAGATGGAATGGGTTTGGTTTATAGTGAAAGCCAGCCAAGGGCATGGGTGTAATGGTGCATAGGAAATCTGTCTGCACGTTATCTATGAAAAAGAAAAGGAATACAGACAAACCATACAGGATCGGATGGTCCCACTAACCAGCCATTATATCCCCTACATTTTAATAACAAATAACACCCTTCTCTTCTACTATTACAATTTTCAACTATTTTCTAATTTTAATCAATTTATCAAATATTCTCCACACTTTTTTTTTTTTTCATTTCCTTCTCTTCTTTAGAATCTTCCCCACCTCTTTTTTTTTTTTATTTGCCCAAGACTAATCACTCATACTTCTATAATCTTTCCACACTGTCTTTTTTATTTTTTTTCACAGACCCGTGTTTACATTTTTAGTTTTTACATAAATCATAATACAAAAAAGTTTATTTCATTCAGTAATATTTTATATTATAAAAGTTCCTAACAAAGTCCAAATACATTAGCTGATTTGCACCTGGCACGAGCCAGCAATAGGCAAGAATCACGATACACATTTGATGGATTCAACTGTCCCTGTCTATTCTATTGACTTTTTTTACAATTTTAATGGATAAGTATTATATTTTTTGAAAAAATTTAAAGCGTGAAACCAATTCTTTTTGTATTTATGTTGGTAAAATTAATGCGTGAAAAACTTGTTAAAATATTAACATATTCGTTAAAAGATTAATTTTGCAATAAAATAATTAAAAGAAAGAGCCACTGTAATTTTCATTGGCTAATGTATGATTTTATTTTGAGAAGATTTAAGGAGGCAACTGTTGGTGATATCTCCTATGTTTTATAAATAACTGAGCTAGTGGATGTTGTTTGGCACGATAGTGACTTTGTATGGAGATTGATTAGGCTGAGTTAGAAGCAAAGAAATATCTTGGACGTTTTCTCTTTATTTTTTAGTGTAACACAACATAGTTCAATGAAAAAAAAAATACAACTGATAAGTAATTGACTTTTGGACCAAAAAGTTAATAATTTAATAATTTTATTTTATTTATAAAAAAAAATGAGACATTTTCAAAGATGACAAAAATCTGCAGTACTGCTGCGTGTAGAACTCCTTACAAGTTCAAAAGTAACAGCTTAATGAATACCTCCTTTTTTTTAGTTTACATTGCTAAATGATAAGATACCTGTACCTGTATTGTACTTGTGTTATTACATAAAAATTAGTTATTCTAAATTTTTCGTATGTATCTTTTAAAACTATTTATTTTAATATAAATTACTTTAAAAGAATTCATTTTAATTTTTCTTATTTTGAAATTATTCTAACTAATATCTACCTTAAATATTTAAAAAAGATCCTCATATAAATACAAATAATGAGAGACTCTGGGTCTGGACTTATTTTTCTATTCCAAAAATCGTTAATATTATTATAAAACTTATTCAGCCGTCATCATCATATGTGTACTGGACAATCTATAGTTTTTCTTTTTCATTTCCGTACGCGAGATGTTATTAAATATTGAATAAAAAGTTAAATTATTTATTTGTAATCTTTATTCGTAAAAATATTTATTTTAATTTCTTTTAGTTCTTATGAATTTAAATGGCATGAACTAAAGAAAATTAAAATAACAGTGTATAGATATTAAAGTAAATAATTTCTTAATATAAAAATCGGAATGTAAAATTTGTTATGATTGAAGAAATTAAACTTAGTAAAATAAGAGTGAGGTTTGGTTTGTAAGAGGTGACGTGTTTGTTGTGTACGAAAATGTTTTATTACGAGGCAGTGATAAGTGAGTGATGGATGGTTGGTATGTTGGGTACACGTGAAACTGCAAGCCACCGACCAAACCAACCTCGCTTGGCCCTCCTACTCATTAGTCCTCTCACTGCTACAACAAAGTGTATGCCAAAGAGCTCTAGTTTTTTCATCACCCCTACTCATCACTCCACTTTTTCATGAAGAAATTAATAAATAATAATATTTCTTATAAATATAATAATACTTATTAAAAATAAAGTGGATATACTTTACAAATATTTAAAGGAAATTTAAATGCTATAAAGTAAAAAATAGAATTATACAACATATTAACTTTTAAATGAATAAAGTTTGACAAATTAAATGTTTATTATATTTTCAGTATTTATATATAAACATATGTAAAATCATGGTATATTTCTTTTATAAAGTTGTGAATTTTCTTATTTTTATCTTTTATTAAATAAATAAGGTTTAGTTCGGTTCTCTCTAATATTAATATTAAAATAAAATTTTTATCTTTCTTGGGCTGTTCTCATTATTCTTTTTCGTTAAAGTTAACAAGTTTAAAATGTCAAAATATTTTCAAAAGTAATTAATTTTAGAAAACACGAGTCTTCTTTCAATAAAAATAAAATGTAAAACTATTAACATGCATGCAAAAATATAAAGTTATTCTTCCTTAACAAAGAAAAACTTCACTAAACAAGTTAAAGAAGCAGCAAAAAGATACAAATAATATGAAATTTTCTATAAAGCAACCTTACCTACTTACCCCGATTACAACCTTACAACATTCGACCTAACAGATCTTATGAAAATATCCCCAAGCAAACAAGTAGGCTTTTACATCTAAACATAAGATTTGTCCTACCCAATTTGCTTATATACCTTAGAGCAACCATATAACAACCTAAACTCATCATTTTTGAAAGATTCCTTACTAGATATGCATAAATTTTGAAAGATTCCTTACTTGATATGCATAAATATAGAGCATTTTGGAATTCCTTGTGTCTAAACCTCCATCTTTCCTTTGGCATGTGCTTTGGTAGCTATAGCTTTTCACTCTTGACCAATTGTATATTATCACTTGAATTTATAAACATATCCAACTATTGCCAACTCATAATGTTGTTGCCTCTCTTCCCAAACATTTGCACATGCTTCTCTAGCCATCTTACAGATCCTACCATAACAATGTAAAACATAGGGGTAGGCAAAAAATCTAATTTTCTTGATCCAATCTACTTTTGCTCCAATCCAATCCATTTATAATCCATTTTATTAAAAATTCAATCCATTTAATGGATCTGGATTTCAATCTAATTTACATTTTATATATCTTATGGATTGGATATCCATTTTATAAATCAAGATTTTTAAATGTGGATAATCCAAAAAATCCAATCCAAATTTTCAATTTAAATTTTTAGTTGGGTTAGATTGAAGGTTGAGATGTACTATGCTAAATTCAGACTTGGACGGGCCTTGCTCGACGATCTATACGGATCGGGTAGGCCTGACGACCATAACAGGTTGGGCGAGCCTAAAGATATGAATGGGCTAGGCGGGCCCAATGACCCGAATGGGCCCAACGATCCGAAAAATTCGAGTGAGCCCGATGACCTGAACGGGGCAGGCATGCCCAATGACCAGATGAGCCAGGTGGGCCCGAAGACCCGAACGGGCAAGGCAGGTTCGAAGATCCGAACGGGCCAAGCAGGCCCGATGACCTGAACGGGTCAAGCGAGTTTGAAGAACCAAACGGGTCAGGCGGACCCAAAGACCTGAAAGGGTCACGCGGACCCGAAGACCCGAACGAACCAGGCGGGACCACTGACGAAAACAAGTCAGGCAGCCCAAAGATCCGAACGGGTTAGGCAGGCCCAGAGACCCGAATGGACCCGGACGGGACCGACGAACCGAACGGGCCCAAAGACCCGAATGGGGCGGACGACCTAGATGGGCCCAACGACTCAGACGGGCCCGATGACCCGGACGAGCCTGACAACCTACACGAGCCTTACGACCTGGATGACAAGACGAAACAAAGACTCGGACGGGCATTACGACCTAGACACTCCCTATGATCCGGATGGACTCGACGACCCAAACGGGCTTGACGACCCGGACATGCCCGACGACCCAGATCGGTCCGATGACCCGGACGGGCCTAACGACCTTGACGTACCCGACGACCTAGACGGGCCCCACGACTCGAACGTGCCTGACTACTTGATTGGGCCCGATTGTTTGGACGGGTCTATCTGGGTCGTCTGGCTTGTCTGGCCCATCCGGGTTGTCGGACCCATTCGGGTTGTTCGACCCGTTCGTGTCGTTGAGCCTGTTCGTGTTGTCGGGCCCGTCTGGGTTGTCTAGCCCGTCCAGGTCGTCGAGCCCGTTCGGGTCGTCCGGGTCCTCGAGTCCATCCGGGTCATCCGGGCCTTAATGACACAAGTTTTAAAAAATTCAAATTAAATTTATTTTATAAAAAATGGATTCTGGATTTTGAACTTGATCCAAATATTTGGATTGGATTTAAATCTTGATCCAAATATTTGGATCTGGATTTTAAAAAAATCCAAACTACTTTTGCTAAAATTATGGATTTGGGTCAAAAATCTAATCCAATTATTTGGATCTAAAATAGACGTGGATTGAATCATTAAAAATCCAATCCATGCCCACTCCCAGTAAAACAGCATACATTTCCCTTATAAATTCTATTATTCCAACCTGACAAAGGAGATATTTATACTGGTTATCTTGATATGCACAGAGCATGGCAATTCTTTAAGTTGCTACATAACATCTTCACTATCCTTCTTTAAGAGTCTCTCTGCCAATGTATGTTGTCAAAATTGAGTCAGTGAACAGTCAGGTAAACCGGTGCTTAAACACATACAACCATAGCAATGTTTTCATAGCAGTCGAGTTTTAGTTCCGGTTGAAAATAACAGGTGAAGAAAATTTCAATTCAACTACACAAAAACAACATAACATATCACTTTTCAATTGCATTATATTTCTTCTCCTTAGTTTGTTTCTTCCAAATACAAAATTATACTTTCGGAGGGAATTTATTTGCCTTTTGGAGGTAGTTTCTTTTGTATAGTGCAAGGACACTCATTTTTTACTTTTAGAGAAAGAAAATATCAATCAATTATGAACAAATTCATATAAAATATTATAACACTACCTTCAATTTGAACATATAAATTGTGGATATGCTTTATATGATATTTTTCTTGTCTATTTGGATGAATGTATAACTCGAAGTCACATTTGGCTTGTGTAATACGTTTGTTACAAGGATCCTTGCTGCAAAAAACAAAAACAAAAACAATTATATATTGAATGGGGTAGTAGCTTGAATTAATAATTGCTGTCGTAGATTATTTCAATCATTTTAAAGCAAGAGTTCTAAATTAAAATAAAAAATTTATTTTTTAACCCTTAAAACTTTGTGTAAATCTATTTCTGGTTCTCATTAAAAAAAAAAAAAAAAAGTCATTTTGGTATGTGTTTATCTCAAAAATGTTATGCAACAAATAGTTTATACATCTAGTTCTAAAGATTAATATGAATTTGAAATTTGAAGTAGGAATTGTATTTAACTATAACCCTTCATTTTTATATGGAATTTAGGTTTGTTTTTAGTGAAAGAAAAGCTTGTTTTGGATGCTAAAGCCCATGTCTCCCCAATTTCTTTATTTCATTTTTCTTTGACCATGTTATTTTTTGCCAGACTGTAACTAATCCGTTGATGAGGATAACAATGGATTTTTCTCCAAATTATTGGTTGATTTCATTTTTTGTTGTGATTTGAAAGAGTTTATCTTCGTTCTTAATGATTTCTTGCTTAGTCATATTATAGTTGATTTTGAGCTTCATTTAAGTTAGTTGAAGATTCGAGCCGAGATTGCTTCCATCAATCGCTTAGATTTAGGGATAGATCTTAGAGTTAATGTAACTTGATTGAATCCCTTGCACATATCTCTTACTATAAGTTTGAATTAACTAAGAATTTATAATTTTAATTGGTAACAGAAGGCTTGATTAGACAAGAAATTGATAGTTAGGCATTGGAAGGTTTGCACTTTGCTTTTAAATTTATGAAAATGATTTAAGGTTGGAATAAGATGCTTTGCATGTGAATGAGTTCATGAAATTTGTGCCCTAATATATGTTCTTTAACTCGATCCCTTAAAATATTTCCATGGTGTTTGTTAACTTCTTTAAGCGATAGAATTGTAGGATATTTTCATATATAGACACATAATATTTCATGCCTGATTCAGTGACGAAACTTGAACAAAAAATTTAGGGGTACCAAATTAGATTTGTTATATATAATTTTTATTAATTAGAAAAAAATCTCTTCATTTTTTCTCTTCATTTTCACTTCTTAAAACAAGCACACACAATAGTAGAATTTTAAAAAATATGACTATCATTTGTTATTATATCATTATATCAAACCATGAATACTCTTTTGATAAGCGCTTCTACCTTATCAATTTGATTTGGTGGGTATTATTAAATTTGAGGACACTTTTCCTATATCACATTCTAATGAATTTTTAAATTCATTATTGTAGCTCTAGGAACTTTAGATATTTGTTTTTCATTGTTTTGAATTCTTGGTTCTCATAAAATTTCTAAAGTTTAGTTAATGTAGATACATTTTTTTTTTCATCTTTATCACAAACCTTCTTAAAGAAAAAAATCAATTCTTTTACTTTTTACCATAATCTTTCTAATATAAATTTATCACTTTTCACCTATTTAGAAAAATATAAAATTTATATTCACAAATTACAATTATAACAATGCAAAACATAACAAAACTAATTAAATAAGCAACATTATATAAATTCAAAACTTAAAAAAAAAATTACCATAGACAGTGGAAAACACAAAATTCCTAAAGTTCATAATCAAGGATTACAATAATTTGAGAAAAATTGTAATTACGGTTCATACCATTTCATAAAAGAATCCCTAAAATCATAAGTAGTGTTTATATTAATTTGGGATAAACTTAATTTGAGAGAAACATCATAAAATGAATCATAACTCAAACAAACATAAATCATAATAAGATACTTAAATCTTAATCTATGTGTTCCCCAATCTCAATTTATCTCTTTGTATTTATTTCTCCTCACACACTTTCATAATAATTTACACGATGAAAAAATCTTATAGCAAAAAAAAAAAAGACTCTAATCTCTTTTATAAATCAATGTCTCTATTAAATTTTTTATTTTATCTTTTATTATAATTTTTCATAATATAAACTTAATATAAATAATATATAAATATAATTTAAAAAATATATATAAACATATATAAAAAAATTCAAAAATTTTGGGGGAGTCGTGGCTCCCCTTGTCATTACATAGTTTTGTCCCTGGCCTAATTAATATATAATTTAACTGAAGAAAGTTTTATAATGTATTTGGAAGATAAGTGTCGATCAAATTTTCTCTTTTGTGAGTTTGTCCTCATGTCACATAATGTTTAAGAACTCATGTTGAATCGACCGAATGCCGAAGTCATGCCGGCATTGGTAACTTGAATCGGTAAACTTGTTTGGACACTGATTGAGACCCTCCGAGGACTACTCGGCCACAACCTTAAACAAGTGATTATCTTAAACATTGATAAAGCACAATTAAGAGCAATAAAATCAAGTTTAAGAACTTGATGGGCCTTTGTTAATCCTGCTAAAGTAGAACCCCAACAATTTTCTCTATAAATAGAAGACCAGGTAATGGTTTAAAGGTTAGCTTTTTTAGACATTGTTAAGATTGTAGAAATTGGAATTTGCACTCATACTGACTTGATTGTCAGAGCACCTTTGGCAAGTACATGGCCATGCTTTCTGTCAATTTGAACTGAGAACGTTTTGGAGGTGAAGCATCGTGATCAGTGATTAGACATATCAAAGATCGATTAGTTAACGATAGGAGAAGAGTGGTCTTAAGGATTTCTGGGTCTTGTAAGAATATTTTGGCGTACACCGTGAAGCTCGTTCAAAGCATCATTACGACCATATGATAACTTGGAGGGATGTGGTTCTAAAAGTGAAGAACACCAACTTTTGTCGTAAGGTGGAGGGACAAATAGTTCGAGTGCATACTAGTGAAGACCATGAACCGATAGGATCTCAATACCTCAGGCTGAGGCTAGTTCGAACCTGAAGGTCTCCAAGTTAAGTGTAACCTACAAAAGCCTAGTGTGACGACATCCATTCATCGAAGGCATACTTGACACCCGGTAGGATGGAAAATATCGACGTTGGATAAGTATAATTAGGGATGTCAAAAAAATTTGTACCTGCGAGTATTTTTGGATAAAACCCACAACGGATAGGAAATAAATATTGTAAATGGATATTTGCGGGTAACAGGTACGGGTATGTTATATCCATGTTAACAGGTCGGGTACAAGTATCATAGTATTCGTGCGTGTGATACTCGTACCCACTTTACTCTAATTTAAATTAAGAAAAAAACATGATTAAAACATTAAGACATTGATTTTGAATGGATTATTTTTTATCAATTGGTTTTAAAAAATCTTCATTTCTTTGTAAACTATTATTTAACACTATTTAAATGAGTTATTTGCACTTTGTTTAAAATTTATGAATGTTATACATTATATTTTTATTTGAATTTATGGTTAAAATATGTTGTTAAATATAAAATTTTTCTTTTCTATCGAATAATGATATTTTGAAATGCAAACTTTTTTACATTTCATTTGACACTGCCTTTCACTATCCTTCGCCCTTTCTTTTTCCTTTACCCATACATGTTGTCAAATATATATTGTCAATACATGTTCACTTTCTTACGACTACTATACTCCAACAATATGTTGTCAAATATATGTAATGTGTGTCACAGTATCATTACTCTTTCTATGAGTAATGATATTTGCCATACAAATTTCCTTTACGTTCATTTGACTATACCTTTTCACTACCATTCCCTCTTTCTTTTCCTTTACAAATACAAATGTTCACATTTTTATGACCACTTTACCCCAACAATATGTTGTCAAATAAATATCATTTGTGTCAAAGTATCATTACTCTTTCTAATGAGTCATGATGTTTTCTGTAAAAAATCAATTACGCCAAAATACTAGTAAATTTGTTTATACCCTATATGTATTCTCCGGTACTCCCAAATTTTTTGTACTTTTATATTTTAATTTTAAATAAAAGTATTCTTCAAAATATGAACTTCAAAATTCAAAATTATTTTTAAAGTATTTAAAAATATATATACCATAAAATATTATTGCAAATATATTTGACTTTAAAAACATATATAAATAAGTTAAACCATAAAATATAAGTTTTAAAAAAGAACAATTTGAAAATAACTTTAATTTCACAATTCTAAATAAAAATATATGTACACATAAAATTAAATTATAAATAATTCTTATTATTAATATTTTTTTCATAGTAACTCTATTTTTTAATCCCTTGAGTTTTTTTAAAAATATCTAAAATTCACTGATAATTAGATATTTTAATATTTGTACTTGTTCCATAAAAAATAATTAGAAATAAATATAGCCATTACTCATCAATATATAAAAGTTTAGATTTTGTTCGCATCCCTAGTTGCTTTACATAATATATAGCCATCATTCTAGTTTTTTAGTAAATCCATAACATATTTTTTATTGAATATTGTTCTTAGAGGGATATATAGTCTTCTGAGTGATCTCTTGGTTAGAGATGGCAAATAAACCCGTCTTCGTGGGTATTGTTCGAATTCGTCTCCGTTTTGATAGAGAATCTCCGCATTGACTGAGTATGGGTATGGGTATGAGGAACTCCCGACTTTTTCAATTGGGTATAGGGATGGGTATGGGGATGTACATATCCCTGCCATAATACCCGTCCCCGCCATATTTCCGTATCTGTTTAAATTATTAAAATATTCATAATTAATTAAGTAACCATATATATATATATATATATATATATATATATATATATATATATACCTTCTATTTTTTATTCCTTCTAATTATTTGTTTGTCATGAAACTCATTCACATCTCCAATACATTTTTCAATCTTATCATAACATTTATGTAATTATGTTAAAATGATGTATATGAATTAAAAAAAAAATTATGTCTCACATTTGAATATTTTTATTTATTGTATATTTTCCTTTCACATGAGAATGTTTAATACTTACAATTTAAGTGTTTAGTAGCATAAACCTTTCATTTATTAGGTAATATAAAAAAATATTTTCTTATTATTATTAATTTTTGTTTCATTTGAAGAACTTCTGTTTCGCTAAAACAATTTTCGTTATTTCTCAACCATTGAGTATGTATGTTGATATTTGAAAAGTTTTCTTAGATCTCTAAGGTATTTTTCATCTTATCATACCTTTAATTATACATTATTTTTCTTTGTGCGATTTCTTTCAATAGTCTCTCAAATTGTTTATAAGACACACATTTGTTAATTTTTTAATATTTTTATTTATTGTTTATTTTCATAATGTACAATATTATTTCGATATATTTTATCTAATTATTTTTTATTTTCTAACTTAATATCAATCATAACGTAATTTTTCACTATAATTGTATAACTAAATTTTATTTACTACAATATAAAAATTTAATGTAATTGCCATGAATATTTTTTTATCACCATCCAACATACATTGAAGTTCAACAGGTACAAGATCTATGTCAAAATGTTATTATTATGTTTATTATTTGTTCTTTGCATCATTTTGATCAAGTGATGTATTATAACTTTTATTAGTGTATAAAAAAAAAAGATTCATTAGAATTTTAAAAATTGAAGTAAACAAACACTTAAAATATATTTTAATTTGAATATTTGTTTTCCTTTTATATTTTTAAATTTTATCAACTAAATTTCATTAATGTTCGCAATTTGCAAATTTAATAAATGTTTTGGTTCTCTTGATATTTTATTTGGTATTCTAATATAAAATATAAACAATTATAATTTATTTCAAATTATTTGATATCGAAGAAACAACTATCCTCTAATATTGAATATTTGATAATATTTTGTTTCTTTTACCGTAATTTTTTATTATTTTATAAAAATTAATTAAAATTAATATTGGAGCAGTAAGAAAATAGGTACCAGTAGGGGTACGAGATTATACCCATTACCTGGTGGGGATGGGGATGAGAAAAAAATTTGATACCCGTTGGGTTTGGGGATGGGATAGATTTTTTCTACGGGAATGGGTATGGGATAGCGAAACTCGTTCTTGCCGCACCCCATTGCCATCCCTACTCTTGGTCTTCAAAGTCTTCGTTTCAAGGGTATCTCGTCATCAACTCTCGAGTGCAAAAAGGGGATGGTGCCTAGAGATGGCAAATAAACTCGTCCTCGTGGGTATTGCCCGAACTCGTCCCCGTTTTGACGGGGAATCCCGCATTGACTAGGTATGGGTATGGGTATGGGAAATCCCTGATTTTTTCAATTGGGTATGGGGATGAGGATGAATATATCCCCGCCATAATACCCGTCCCCGCCATATCTTCATCATCGTTTAAATTATTAAAATATTCACAATTAATTAAGTAATCCTATATATATATATATATATATATATATATTCTTTTTATTTTTTATTTCTTCTAAATATTTGGTTTGTCATGAAACTCATTCGCATCTCTAATATATTTTTTATCTTATCATAATCTTTATGTAATTATGTTAAAATGATGTATGTCAATTAAAAAAAATTATGTCTAACATTTGAATATTTCTATTATTTTTTAATATTTTTATTTATTGTATATTTTCCTTTCACATGAGAATGTTTAATACTCTTAATTTAAGTGTTTAATAGCATAAACATTTCATTTACTTGGTAATATAAAAAAAAATCTTTACTTATTATTATTAATTTTTATTTCATTTCAAGAACTCTTTTATTTCCCTAAAACAATTTTTTTTATTTCTCAACCATCGAGTATATATGTTGATATTTGAAAAGTTTTCTTAGATCTCTAAGATATTTTTCATCTTATCATACCCTTAATTATATATTTGTTTCCTTTTGTGTGATTCCTTCCAATAGTCTCCAAATTGTTTATAAGACACACATTTGATAATTTTTTAATATTTTTATATTTTGTTTTTTTTATCTAATTATTTTTTATTTTTTAACTCATTACAATATTACTTTAATTTTTTCACTATAATTGTATAAATAATTTTTATTTATTACAATATAAAAATTTAATGTAATTGCCATGAATATTTTTTTACCACCATCCAACATATATTGTGGTTCAAAAGATATAAGATCTATGTTAAAATTTTATTATTATGTTTATTATTTGTTCTTTGCGTCATTTTGATCAAGTGATGTATTATAACTTTTATTAGTGTATAAAATATAGATTCATTATAATTTAAAAAATTGAAGTAAACAAACATTTAAAATATATTTTAATTTAAATATTTTTTCCTTTTATATTTTTTGAAAAAATATTTTTTCCTTTTATAGTTTTTTTAAAAAATATTTTTAAAGTTTATCAACTAGGTTTCATTAATGTTTGCAAATTTAATAAATGTTTTGGTTCTCATTAAATTTTATTTGGTATTCTAATCTAAAATGTAAACAATTATAATTTATTTCAAAGTATTTGATATCAAAGAAACAACCATACTCCTCCTAATATTGAATATTTGATAATATTATGTTTCCTTTACCGTAATTTTTATTATTTTATAAAAATTAGTTAAAATTAATATTTAAAGTAGTAAGAAAACGGGTACGGATATAGGTACGAGATTATACCCGTTACCCGGTGGGGATGGGGATGAGACAAAAGTTTGATACCCGTTGGGTTTGGGTTTGGGTATGGGTATGGGGATGGGGATGAATATTTTTTACGGGGATGGGTATGGGATAGTGAAAGCCGTCCCCGCCCCGCCCCGTTGCCATCCCATTGGTGCCTACAAAAGACACTTTGATACTTAAGTCAGTCTAAGGTACTAGGCTTTGTTGTCAGAATAGTAACGTAAGCGTATATTTCATAAAATGTGCCTTTTATAGTAAACTTTGTGGACCTTACTTGGTTAGGCCTTAGTTTCATAGTCCTAATTACCTGATAATCACGATAAATTACTTAATATGTTATTACCTTTCCTTATGGATGATTAGATTGGTTTAATTAACCTCATGACTAGGTCGTGCACTGAGTGGTTTATAGTGATTCTTCTGGTATCTAGGAATGGACAAGGACGGATACTTGGGTCAACTTTTTGGGACAGGTTGCCTTAGGGAATGAGGACAGATACCTAGGTTGGTTTCTTGGGACAGGTTGCCTTAGGGAATGAGGACAAATACCTGGGTTGGTTTCTTGGGACAGGTTGCCTTAGGGAATGAGGACAAATACCTGGGTTGGTTTCTTGGGACGGGTTACTTTGGGAGATGAGAACGAGTACCTGGGTTAGCTTCCTTGGACTGGTTGCCTTGGGAAATGAGGACGGGTACCTGGGTTAGCTTCTTGGGACTAGTTGCCTTGTGGGACAAGGATGGATAATCCAAATATGAAATCTCCTTTTTTATTACCAAAAGATATTTAGGGATCCAAGGACTTTAATTTCAAAGTCAAATGTAAGAGATGACTTCAAAATATCTATTTCTTTAGAATCATCCCCATAATTATATATTCATAAAGAAACCATTAACTCTACAAAATGGAGTTTAAATAAAGGTTATAAAGAACTTTGATTTTTTTTTTCTATAAGACTACTAGAAGTTTTAGGTCTCATAGTATTTAAAACATGTTTATAGTATTTTTCAAGGAATTTATTTTACTCTATGTAATAGAAAATGACTGTTAACACATTGGTTTATATACTAGTTCATCACAAATTAGGTTACACCAAGTTCGCTCTTTCAAACTGCAAAGAATTTTACTAACCAATCTTAATTAGAAGTATTATTTTGTTACCTTTAGATTACGACAAATACACAAAGTCACTGATTATTAGCTAATCTTCTTTTAAGATTAAACTCAAGCACACAATTTTACTTTTGATTAAGTAAACAAAGTCACTCGTAGTTGTAAAAGAAATGTTGTTTTGAGATAATATAAAGTAAACATTCTATTAGAGGATATGCAAAATATTTCTCGTTAATCTACAGTATAACTTCACAATATATTAGTGAAATTTTACAAATAATATACAATCTAATCATTTATGAGATGCATTGAAGACTAAAACACTTAAACGCTTGAAGCAATATGCATATAGCATTTATGTAAGACATAAATTTCCATTTATTCATTAGTATTTTTTACGTTAAAAAGCTACCTTTACAAAAGCTAAAATTTAGAAAGAACTGTAAAATAAAATGGGAGTTTTGTTGATACATACGATGATCAAATGAATGAAAAAAATAATTAAGATGCAGATTAATTTTCTAGTTTATCCATAGGTAATTCTTCACAATTACTATTTAATTATCATTCGTCCATGTTTTAAACATAATCAAATTAATCAAACAAGAATCAAAGAATCAATTTATTGAGTATATCATCTCCAAGCTTCTACATATTACAAGAAAATGTCTTATTAATTAGTAACCAATTTTAGTGACTAAAAGTTGTTAGTCACTATAGTGACCAATTTAGATACCAATTTACAAAATTAAAATTTATTGGTTACTAAAATAGTCACTAATATAAATAAAAAATTATAATTGGTCACTAAATTTGTCACTAATTAATTATAGAGTAATTTAACAACTAAGTTATTTTGGTAGCCAAAACTTAGGTAGCTAATTTTTGGTGACCAGTTTTATTTGGTAGCCAAAACTATGGTAGCTAATTTTAAAAACTAATTTAGTGACCAATTATAATTTTTTATTCATAATAGTAACTATTTTAGTAACCAATGATTTTTTTACTTTGCAAACTTGTATCTAAATTAATAATTATAGTAACTAATAACTTTTGGTCACTAAAATTGGTTACTAATGAAGCATTTTCTTAGAGACTTATATTCTTATATATCAAACAAGAATCAATCAACTTGTTGAGTATATCATCTCCAAGCTTCTACATTAGAGATTTATATTCTTATATCTCTTGAATTAAGCAAACAAAAATATTGTTAGAATTAAGCAAAAGATTTATATTTTTATATCTCTTGAATTAAGTAAACAAAAATATTATTAGAATTAAGCAAACTAACAATAATTCCAATTAAAGACTAGGATTAAATTATCAACAAGTGCTAAAAATAACCCCAAAAGTAGAATTAAAAAAGAATAGGTTATAAAAACACAATCTAATTAATTCATTAAGCATCTTAGCATCTATGCTTGAGATTTATATATATTTTTTTACCTCTTGAATTAAGCAAACAAGGGATTGTTAGAATTAAGCAAACTAATAAGATTTTCAATAAAAGATCATAATTGAATATCAACTAGCACTAAAATTCAATTCCAATAGCAAAATAAAAATTAAAAACAAAATGGACTATATAGGTACATTGTGTCACATAATTAGATAATTAAACGTGTTTATCTCATAACCTCATAATTCACTTTGAACTCAAAAGAGAATCAATCCATAAAAGTTTAGCCTTCCATGTAGAGGACAACAAAAAGAGTTACAAAAAAGAGAAAATAGAAAAGTGTAATCTAATGTGTATGATGGAGTTGTTAATGGTGTGGAGAGAGACATGTCCTTTCTCTTCAACCCTCAACTCTTTATGTTGTCCTTGAAGAATAATCTTTACAACTCTAAATCCGTAAACACTTAATTCCGCATAGTCTTCATTATCAAGTGCATACCTTCATATTGTTGGCATAAAACGCTTTATAGGGAAGGTATTTACATAATCTTCAAATCATATTTGTTTGTTTTCTACTTAAGGAAATAAATCAAACAATATCATAGATCACAACTTGAAAACGATCGTTTTTTTTCATGATTAGATTGCATGCACACTTCTTGAATAAAATTGCTCAATTAAAATCAAGGCGAAAAATCCTTTTTTCGTCCCAATTTTTGTTTCAATTATTTAATTTTGTCCCCTTATTTTTTTTTTTTCAATTAAGTCAAATTTTAGTTAAAACGATTCAATTAAGTCCTTAGATTGGTATTAATGTTGCCTTTATACATGACACGTGTCAGTTCGTGATATTTTCAATTTTTTTTGCTTTTAGTTTTTATTATATTTGTGTTATTTTTCTTCGATTTCTTTTGTCACGTATGAAGTCCTTGCCATTAGAGCTGTCAAAATGAGTTGCAACCCGCGAGCTAACCAGGCCCACCACGATTTCTGGTCGGGTTGGGTTAAAGTTTTTTTATAAATTTTAATACGGGTTGATTTTTAACCCGGCTCACTTAGAACACAGCTCACCCGGGTTGAACCAGTGGTGAACCGAGTTGGCTCACCAACCCGTAAATAAAGGGTCACACAAGTGTTTTTGGTTAAGTTGGGTTTTGCATTTTGGTCAGGTTAGGTTGTTTTTTGAGCCAACACATAGATAATTTGGTATTTTTTTTTTATTTTAGTTTGTATTTGGATTATATTAAAGTTTTATTTAGATTTAAATTTTAATTATAATTTAGTTTTGACTAAAAAAAATAAAAAAAAATTGTACTTTTTTAATGAAGTGAGCCCGTAAGCCAACCCGTTTAACCTACCAACCCGTGGTGGGTCAGGTCGGGTTCGAATTTGTTTGGCTCACTAATAAGTGAGTCGGGTTGGGTTGGCTCACTAAACGATTAACCCGTGGTGGGTCGAACCGGGTCGGACTAGGTTACCCATTTTGACAGCTCTACTTGCCATGCCACGTGACACTATCTTATATTCAATTCAATCTCTATATTTTATATTTTTACTTAATTGAGTCCTGATTTTTTTTTAAATGAAACAATGTTGCCGCTCTCCAAAATTGGCTCAAATTAGTAATTAAGCCTAATTACAACTTATATATTCATATTAAAATAATTTTTTAGAATTTATACATCAAATCAATCCACCTAAATATTAAAGTTAATTTTGTTTTTTAATTTAAATTTTAAAAGCAATACATATTTTAAGCATACAATTTTTTAAAATATTAAAAATTTAAATGTAAGGTGACACTTGTAATTTATAAGTTAAAAGCTGCAAAATGTATTAAGTTAAAAGATGTAAACGAATTTGTCACATCAAATTTATAAATAAGCTAACAAAGGAAAAAATATATTTTTTAAATTATTTCAAATATTAAAACTTCAAATCTACAAGTGTCATTTTACATTTATATTTCTATTAATTTAAACAATTCTAAGTTTAAAATAGGTATTTTTTTAAAATTTAAATTAAGAAATAAAATAGATTTCAATAATTAGGTGAAATGATTTGATGTATAAATTCTGAAGTATTATTTTAATATGTATAATTGGAAAGGGACAACATTATTCTATCTTAAAAAGATTTACGACTCAATTAAGTCAAAATTTCAAATATAGGGATTGAATCGAATTCAAAACATTGTCATGTTGATATTGACACATGACACTAAAAATGACACGTCACCAGCACTAACATGTGGTACTAATACTGGCATGTGGCATGACAAGATCCTACCATGGGGCAAAACTAACTTAAAAGAAAAACAAAAAAAGTTGAAAATAACACAAACTAACACATGACATGTACAAAGACAACATTCACACCAATCAAATAGAAATAACCTAATTGAATCATTTTAAAAGAAATTGGAGCTTAATTGATAAAAAAAATACAGGGCGACCAAATTGAATAATTGAAACGTTGGATGAAAAGAGAATTTTAGCGTAAAATCAACAAATCAAATGCATTGTTGGCGCATTTAGTGATCGCCTACCATAATTTAGCAGAATAAACCTTATAATGAGACTTATCTTAGTTATACCCTATGTGACTTGACTTTATTCTTCAACTGCACGAAACATATTTTAGAAAGTTAAGAGAATGTTGACACCTAGTGCAGATGTGTGAATTTGTCCAACAAGTGTACTAAGTCAATTGTAGCATAACAAGGTCGTATCCATAAGGATTTGGTTTGATAAAATAGTAGTTTATAATCTATTCAAGTTTGCAATAAAGTGATAAAGATTTGATAGTTTCAAATATAACAATAATAATAATAAGATAAGTGATGTTGATTAAGGTGTTGGGGATTGAATTTGGCTTCTTCCACTCAACTGCATTGCCCTTGATTACCAATAAGTTATGTTCTTTGTCTTAGTGTTCTTGGAAATACACTTCCTTGTAGATCTAACCTCATGTCTAAGACTTAGAACCTAAGGGTGTCTGATGCAGGATATCCCTATCCAGGTGGAGGAACCTTGCATTGAGAACAAGACTCTTTAAACCAACTAAACCCGCATACCCATGTTTGATATATGCAAAGGATTAGGAGATTTGATTGGATCTAAACACTAGACCAAATGTTTATGCATCTAGTGCTGATGAGGCATGATGATTGATTAAGTCATCAAATCAATTGAAGCAAATCAAATAACCAATATGTAAGACAAGAATATAATATAAATCAAACCAAGTGCAGTATAGGGAGTTTAAAAGTTACATGCAATCCCAACTAGGAAGAAGTTAGCTACTCATAATGATGTTTACAGTAAGCGCAAGGAGCCGTTTCCTTCCTCCCATGGTTCTCTTCTAAGGATATTACAATAAGTGCCTAAGAACCTAGAACTAAGCTACTATATAAGTTCCGAAATGACAAAGGCATGTGTTGTTTTTATAGAAAAATAGTGTGCCACTTGAACTTTAGCTTTGGTGTTTGAGCTGTAGAGGTGTCATTCAAGATCTTTCTAAACCGCCTTTACTAGGGCTGAAACTAAATATTTTAGGCTTGGGCAGTAAAAAAACATTCAAGATTTTTCCTCCTTATGATGGTTTACTTAACTACCTTTGTGGTGCTCAACTCAATTTCTATCACTCAACCGCATCAGTCATATTTCCTTCATTTTACATGGAAAAACAATACAAATACATTAGATTCCACTTTTTACTACTTCTCTCCTCATTCTATATTTAAAAGTAAAAAGGGTTGTTTTACTAAGATTTATGTTAAAATCATGTAAGATAAGTGTTTAAATGATATACAATTTTACTAAAACTAGACACTTATCACATGCCCCAACTTTAGCTCTTTGCTTGTTCCCAAGCAAAGCCTAAACACCTCTACGGAATGGTTTCAAAAATTTGATCATGGGTTGTCCAGGAACTTATAATTTACATTCATCAAAAACTAAGAGAAATGCAATCACAATACTTGAATTGGAACCCATAAATTTTGTTAGACACAAGTGCAGTTCAGTTATCATAGTTAAAGATCAAACACAAGGTCTCTCAATGGATTTTCTATTTAAAGCACAAATTTATATCCTCCCAAGTGGTCAAAGTGTTTGCTCTCTTAGCATTGTTTGCAATTTTTCACGTAGCTTTGTATTTTCATTTCCAACTACCATGTACACATGATTTTCAAAGATCACTAAGGTCTTTTTGGCTTGTAACGTGACTAGGCTATGAAAGAAATTTGTTTTACAAGACAAGCAAGACTCACTACTAAAAAGGAAAAGAACAATGTGCAAGTGCCATGAGTCTAAACTTATTCCAACCATCATTTCTTTTTATTTTTCTTTTCTGCTGCAGCTCAATTTCTTTTTTAATTCCTTTGAGTACACCTCTCTTTGATTTTCTTTCATATATCTTTTTCGGTTTTGAGGAGTCCCAATTCAAGTTTCTTTTTGGCTGCAGGTTTCATCTTTCTTTACACTTTTAGGTATGCTTCAGTATACCTAACTTTATTCCTTTATTCATTATCACAACTCACTATTCCCTTCATGGCACACACAAACACAGACACACACACACACACACACAAACACACATACACACACACACACACACACACACACACTTGTTGAATCCTTCTAATCAATAAGAAGGGTTGGATTACCTACATTCTAGGCCTAGGGTGTGTGTTTCAGACCAAGGTTCAAAAAGGGTATTTTTCATTAAAATTAGTGTAGGGTGGTTGTTTAGCTCTAGTTTTGTGTAGGATTTTTCATAAAAAATTTGCCTTGATCTTTTCCAAGCCAATCATGCTTAATAACTATCAGAAATTTGACACAAAACTCGTGGTTCAATCACTTAGTTGTTTTCTCTCGTTCTCACATAAAGTGTTTAGCTCACTCATCTCACAAGGTTAGATTCATTTCCCTGTGTCAATCTTTAACTAAGAACTAACCTATATTGTGTCAATTTTTCTTTTAAGTACATTCAAGGTTCTTCTTTCTTTCCTTTCTTGCATTCTCAATTTTTCAAAACAGTTTCACGAGTGTGTTTTTCTTTTTGTGTTGAGTTCCTAATCCAACCTTGTTCCAAAAAGATTTTTTCATCCTAAACTTAGTTATCTAAAAGCATGCATACTAACTATTAAACAACTAACTTGTCATAAAATTTAAAAACTAAAATGAAAGACAAAAATCTAAATTTGCAAAAGTTTAAAAAGAACTCTATTTTTTGTGGTTTCAATTTTCCTCTACATCAAGATCTTCTAATTGGCTCCTAGACTGAACCACCTTGTCAAAGAACTTATCTTCTTTAAATTCAAAGGCTTCAACATCCTCTCTATTATGGCTTTAGTTCTTTGACTACTTGGCCAACTTCAGTAGTAGAAAATTGATGGTCAGCTTTAGTACTAACAACTTGTGTTTCTTGTTCAAATCCTTGACTTGTTTGGCCAACTTCAATATTGGCTAGTTGTGTCTTTTAAGTGCGAGTTAATGATTCAAAGCCCTCTTATTCCAATTCCCTTTTTTTGCGCAAACGTCATAAAGTGTTTCAAGGTGATCTTAGGGATATCCATGATTTTCTCTTGAAAATAAATGTGAAGAATAAAGTTAAGAAATGTAAGTTTAGTTTACACTCCTCTTGCAACAGGTGTATTGACAAATTTAGAAAAATTTACAGTCCAGAATGCATGGCACAATCTCCTAAAGCGCAAGGCCCAACACCAAAATCTCAAATGATGATTATGCCATTTCCTCTATCTATTTGAACAACCATCTCACTTGTTGAAGAAGTGCTTTCTTTTTATCTTTCTTTGCCTTTTTTCTTGCTTTTCCTTTATACATTATTCAAAGTTCAAATTTCTGCAAAATAAAACACAATAGTGGACAAGTTTAAAGTTCCTGCAAAATTTATACTCAATACTAATATTGGCATTTGATATGCTTTTCCTTTCATCCAATATTTCCTTTAAGTTCAATGCTCAGAACTGGACTAAAATCACAACATCTAATACCACAAGTTAAAAAACTTCAAACACACTTAAAATCAAAATTTAATATTTTTGTAGTTTGTTCATGATTTTCAATATCCAAAAAATATGTTCTTACATTCAAATTAAATATCATTGAATCAAGAAAGCAATTCAAAAAGAATCAACCCAATTGGATAACTATGGCAACAATTATGCATTAAACAATCAACAAAGGTCAAAGTTGCCTTTGCAATCTGTTTTTGCATTTTCGAAATTAAACTATATATTCCATAGACCTCCAAAAATAATAATTTTACATTCAAATTAAAGATAATTGAATCAAGAGCATAATAAAAAAAGCATCAGCTCAATTAGATAATTGTGGAGAAAGTTATGAATAGAACAAGCATCAAAGGTCAAAGTTGACAAAGTTCAACTTAAGAGAAAATTTTCTGCTGAATTTTCCTTTCAACACCAAAAAATACACAAAGAATCTAAACAAGAATACAAGTATGTATCTTTTGAACTTATGCTTTCAAGTATTGAAATGGTATGTTTACCCAAGAAGGGGGGAGGGGGGGGGGGGGGGAGGGTTGAATTGGCTTTATAAAACTTTTTGAAAACTTAGAATCCCTTTTCGTTAAATCAAACTAACCATGAAATATAAAAAAATGTTGTAGGACAATACACTTTCAACTAGTTAAAATTAAAAACAACATGTTAATTTGTTCATACACTATGATTCAGCAGATTAAAATATGAAATCAATCGACTAATATTTTGGGAAATTATGCAGAAACGCGATATGCATGAAACTCATTCAAAAATCATGCTTTCTCAATCAAGATACATTCCAATCAATATATTTAACTTGATTACACTACCAGGTAGCGTAAAAATACATGCACATTTAACAAAGATTGGTTTAAATAATTTTCTTGAGATTTAGAGGATGCACAAGATAGGGAAAAGAAAATCACACAAACAATTTTATACTAGTGCACTCAATAACTGAGCTACATCTAGTTTATCAGGACAACCTAAACCTGATCATGCACTAAATCAAAAGTTTTACTCAATCCCTCCAAGGTTACACTTTTGATTAAAGCAAAAGCACCAAGATTTTTGAATCCCACAAGAATCTTATCTCCAACACGGTAAAAAACCCATTTATAGACCTCAAATCACACCAAGAACAATACAGAAGCACAAGAACAACAAAACCTGATGGAGGCTCTCCCTAGCCAATCAAACACATGTTCCTCAAGCTCAACCAAGCCAAAATGCCTCCAAGATCAATCCAAGATCTTCAATCTATAGCTGCAACTGTGTGATTCAGAGAGAAAGAGTTTCCTAATACGTATGACTATTTTTCGCGCTTAGAAATCTCAAATCGTACCTCATCTCTTTGGAAACCAGCTTATATTGCTTGGTCCAAAGTGAATTCAATAGGTTGATTTGTTCGTACAATATGTTGATTTCACTTAACTTAAGTGAAATTAGTCGATTGAATAACAATTCAACTGATTGAATTTATTCATACCAAAACTATATGTGGCAAGCCTTTCAACCTGTTAAAAACCTTTTTAACAGATTAAAAAAGACACATTAATACAAAACGACATCTAAACTATGTCATATAGTCTACGAATACAATACAACATTCAAACTTCTTGATCTTCACGTCCTTTGCAGATTCAACAAACTAGAAGCTTGATCATTAATGCATATTCATCAATTACACCTCATATGATCTCATGCACTTGCTTCATCAAATCCATCCACCAAGGTCACTTGTGCTAACAACCCCTTGTTTGAGATCTTTTTGAGAGCAAAACAAAAAATGAAAAGATATATGTGAGAGCAAAATAGAATATTAAAACTAAGACTACAGAAAAGTGAAAAAAAAGAAACTTTACAACTATACAGACCCAATATTTACAAGATATCTACAAATTTACAAAGGAGATGTTACTGAATTATACAAATATGCACATATATACAACAAACTCAAATTGATTACAAATTACTAGTTATATCAGTGCATATCCCCGACAACGACACCAAAAACTTCTTGACACCAAGTTGCGGGTGCATGAATTTATTTAGCAAGTGCATTGGGTCAATTGTAACACAAAAAGGTTGTATCCATAGGGACTTGGTTTGATAAAACAATAATCTATAATCTAAAAGGTTTGCAATAAAGTGACAAAGGTTTGATAGTTTTAAATATAACTTTAAATAATAATAATAATAATAATAATAAGATAAATGATGTTGATTAAGGGGTTAGGATTGAATTTGGCTTCTTCCACTCAATTGCACTACCTTTGATTATCAATAAGTTATGTTCTTTATCTTAGTGTTCATGAAAATACGCTTACTTGTAGATCTAATCTTAGTGATGTACCATGTGTCGTCTCTGATTTTTTTTTATTAAATTATGATAAATTATTTTTTAATCTTATTTTTTTTTTAAAAAAAATAGATATATTGATGAACAACAAAATAATAAATTCATTTTTTAAAAGCAATAAAAGGAAAATTATCTGTGAAAATGAATTTCTTGTCGACAATATAGTTATTTACATTGAAAAAGAAATAGCTGAAAATTTTAGTTATGTTATGATTCAATTATTGATGAGTTAAAAATATGAAGGAAGGAGAGGCAATTTTATGCAAGTGTGATTTCTTTTGTAGATATATATATATATATATATATATATATATATATATATATATATATATATATATATATATATATATATATATATATATATATATATATATATATATACACTAAATTATGTATTAATATTTATTATATGAAGAATGCTAACCAGTGTTCTTAGGACACTAGTTAAGGATAATGATCATTGATTTCATCATTTTTATATTAAAAATTGGAATAATTAACTCTATTAATTAATTATATTATAAATTTATATAACACATTTTATAAATACAAAAATACCCTTTGAAATTTTTAAGCAATATCTCTCTGACACAAAAAAAAATAAACACTTTAAAATTTCTAAGGGCTTTGGTAACAAGTAAGAAAAAATATCTCTCTAACACTTGAAAAATCTATTTGTGAAAAGTTGAAATGTGAAGACTTAAACGTTTGAAAGGTAAATCTTTAATTTTTTCAAAAAGAAAAAATATCTTTTAAATTTCTAGCAACATTAAAATGTACTTATTTTATTATTTATTTCATATTTTGATTATTTTTTGTGTGAACGTTTTAGATGTTTAACATTATTTTTTATTAGTTTTTCTATTAATTTAAACTTTTTTCACATTAAATTATATTTTAATATTTAGTAACATTAGAATATAATTATTTTATTATTTTTTAACTTTTTATTGGTGTGCATCAAATAAAATATTAAATATAGTAGTACAATATTTATGTGTATATTTGTTCTCCAAATAAAATAAATATGTATTAATGATTATTAAGTCAAAATTCATTTAATATCACATTTGACTATGAAATTTTATAAATTTTAATCTGAATTGACTTATTTTTGTTTAGTACTCTAAAAATACTCATTAATAAAATGTTTATTATATTAGTAATAATAATTAAATATGTAAAATTTGAATATATTATTTTGGATTTTTTTATTGTCGAAAGACCGCTAATTGTAAAAGCAAATCAAAGTGTAATCATCACATAGATATAAATAAAAGAAAAAAAAAAACTGAAATATTTTAAACTTATCTCATAATAAAAATGAAAAATAACAAGACTTATCTATTACGATTATCACCAACAACTTTCTAGTTGCTATCATGTCATAAATAGAATCATTTACTAAGAAACACAAACCATTACTAACAAACACATATAATATTGTAAAACGGATCAAAATTAAAAGTTTTAAAATAAAAAATTACCATTTTGAGATTTATAGAACTTAATGTATTTATACACAGAGGTTGTATAGATAAACCATGGTTGATGTCTCAACAACACATGTCATTTGAACTCTTTTTAGCCAAACCAACATTAACCTATCACACTGACTCCTAGAGTTACCAACTAATAATGCAACCAAATAACATTACGCTTAAACAATGCTAAAACCATGATTAGAGAATGTTTGGACCTCTCCTAATAATGTATACAAGTAAAAGTCTATTAGGAATAGTATAACTAAGTGTGCTTCACAAGCTGAAAAGGTTAGCTTCTTTCCATTTATAATACATTTATAGAATTTAATATCTCTTTAATCTGAACTTGAATGTTATAGTATCTTTACAAATAACCCATCCGAAATCAAGAAGACTAGAACCAAGTCAACTCAAGATCAAGAAGATAGAAGATCATTAAAGACTAAAAGTTTGGAGATAAGACCAAAGATATTAAGGGATAAAAAATGGTTTTATAGTCTTGCGGACATTGTATAAATAATATCAAAATAAATAAATACTAACATAAAGGATGACAAGTTGTACTTAGCAAAAATAAAAAAATAAAATAGAATACGAAAATTAGAATAGGTAAAAAAATACAAATATATATATATATATATATATATATATATATATATATATATATATATATATATTGCTAAGAATATTTAATTCTTATATGGTATAAGAGATTTTGCTTCTTTTAAAACTAACAAAAAAATAATTGATGAACCTCTTTTATTTTATTTCCAACGTTTAAAGAATAAAGTCAAACCAATTTGTCCATATTGTCACATTAGAGTCTATTAAACTCTACTTTACTTTTTAAGGGTATTAATATTTACTTTAAATGTTAATTTATTTTATTCCTAATAAATGTTAATTAGTTATCCACTATTTAATTATAAAAATATAATCATTGTTGAAGAAAAAACATTGTCAAAGTTAGCAGCTGAGACCCAGATTTTGGTTTGGGCTTTTTGGCCCATGATAAAATTTTATTCCTAATTCATAATTGTGATTCTTCTACGCGCCTTGAAGATTTTCTTTTCCCTCTACCCTGAATTCACAACATTACAAAAAGCGCCATCAACAAATTTCGCATCTTTCATACCTCTACCAAAATTCTCAAAATTTTTGATTTTCTCCCTCTTTTTACTTTCATTAACAATGAATATATACCTCACAACCCTCAACCATTCTCACCCCAACTCTTCTCCGTCTCTGTTCCTAAACAACAACCTTTTTGTGTCATTCTATTCTAATCTGTTACAAATGGATGTTTTTAACACCGCCACCATCATTTCCGACCATGGAAACAAGGAAAATGTTCCTCCATTTTGTAACAGTAATGTCAACAAGGATAAGGGCAAGGCTTCAATTCCTCACATAATGTCCATATCTTTCAAGAACAAGAAGCGCAGTACAAGAAAGCTTAAGAGGTTGCCTCTTGCTGATATCACCAATCTCTTCAACAATTCTGCCACAGATGTCTTCGATCTCAGCGACCCACAAATGGGATTTTCTGTTATTCCTAGGAGAATACCTTGTTGCTCCAAAACATTAAGGATGAGATTCAGATAACAGTAGTTGTTTTGTGTCTTGCCAAAAAAATGACTTCAATTTTGCAATTCATTTCGGTTCAATTGTAATCATTCGATTTTAGAAAAGGTGCAAATAACATAGTCTGAATCGGAATCTTCAGATTTAGAATTTGTTCTGTGCTACTTTTGTTTGTTTCACTGCAGCTGCTCTTCATTCTGCAATTTCCCTCCCTGTATGTGGTCTTTTTGAGGGAATTATATTATTAATATTTATTTGATTAAGGAAATTATATTATTAGTTGGGAACGAATGCAAAGAATTGCATTATGTGACTCAGCTACATTAATTTAAATCATATCGATATAGTTTATATCCATAGTGACACAAGTATCAAAGTCTATTTTTTTATTCTAATCATGCTATTGACAAAATTATTCTTTAGTTCTGTATTTAAGTTTATGTAAATTTAAAGTTCTAATTGATTGTTTTAAGAAATGGTATAAATTGTATCTTTAATAATAAATTTGGTGTAATTGCATAATCAATTGATAAATAAGTGTTTTTGTTACTTTTTGATTGAGCGTTAAATATCATATTAACCATATATGTAATTTGATTGTTGTGTGAAATATTACAAAAATTCACTGTGAGGTATTTTATATGTTGTTTTCATATTTTAATTAGTTGATATGTTTGATTTAGGAATGTAGAAAATTTTAAATCTCGTGGTCAATAAAATTTAAGAAAACCTTATTTTTAAATCTCAAATTAAACAAATTTTTAAAGGACCGATTTAACTCGTTTCTTGGTATAGACTCTTTTAAGTTGTTACACTTATCTCAATGAACATGATAATACTTTTGGACAAAGTAAAGGAATCATGATCTTAAATTAGAAAGATGAAGAAAAGGAAGAAAAGAAGGAGAGAAAAAAAGAACATAACTCTCAAAGTTGACGAATTAAGATAGGAAGAAAAATATTCCTAGAATGCACACTATAAAAATTTTAATCTAATGGTACATTTTTTTCAACATTTTTAAGGAATAAAGATTGAAAGAAGTCTCTTCAGCGCTAAAAGTGGTCAACATTAATATGTACATGCTTTGGATGAGGTAAACTTGAAGATATAAAATATTATTGTCCCTTGTTTAAGATGAAAAATAACATATTGATGAGAAAAGATACAAAAATACTTGTGAAAAAGAGTAAAAGGGCATGCTGCTATGTTGCTTGGAAAGACAATGCATTGAACACCTTAAAAAAACCCTAATGAGAGTGATGAAGAAACAAAGTTATGCTTTGTGGGTTTGAGTTGTCATGTTTAGTATCCATATGTATGAATTTCAAGTTAAGTCTAACTATGATCAATTATTGATCAATTATTGGATGCATTTGACGAGCCATTCGATCAACCGAAAAGTTATCTTTTTCTAACAATAGATTAAGTAAAAAAAATATACGTTTTGAAATAATTAGAAGATGGAAATAACAATTTGAAAATAGATATGAATGATTTATAAATAATATACAATAATTATTATTGTAATTGTGCATAAACAATCAATATAAGAATGTTGACTTTTCATGTTGGCAAAAGGGGATGCCACCAGGACAAAGCCCACGTTAATAGGAAGATGATGTCGATTTAGCGTTGGGTAGGGGGGGGGGGGGGGAAGATTTGCCGCTTCATTATCGTGGGCTTGACTGACATGAAGGCATAAAAATATAACAATCATTTGTTATACATCGGCCAAGTCCACGCATGATTGAAATAAAATAAAATATTTAAAACAACGCAAATATGGAGACTTATTGAATATTTAACACATTGGAGTGGGTGTAGTGTGGATTTGGTCGACACAAATTATTTAAAATTTAAATCATTAGGGTTGGTGTAAGTGGGCTTGGCTGACACAATTGCCTGCAATTTTAGATATGCAAAACTTGTTTCCAAACACGTCCCAGAACCTGGTTCTAGATACATTTCAAGCAATCCAATAATCCAGGATTTCATTTCATTCATTCAAAAATGAAATTGCAAACATAAAATCAAGTTCATTATTACTTTAATTAGATCAACTTACAATAGTCACACAAAATCCATCGAGTACAAGATACACATAATACAAGTCTAGTCACATTGTCATTACATTTTAAATTATACTACTTAGCCTATAGAACCTAGTAGCAGCCACATCCTAGTGGTTGACATATAAAATAGGTTATGGAAACAATGAAAATAAACCTCCTCTTGCATGTAGGAAAATTTTGCTTTCTTATATTGATAAGTTGGACGTGAAGAAAGACCAAAGGTACTTCCAACTCCCAAATCAACACAATTTTCCTTTGACACATTTATATAACATAATTGATGTAAAGCATGAGTTACTACTTTTTACAATAACCTCAATTTCATTTACAATAATGGTATCCGCAAAAGTAGAAGCACTAACTTTTGGGGAAACCCGTTCTAAAACATCATATGATTTGTCAAACTTTGCACCAAATAGATAGAAAATCTCATCTAACAACTGTTGGACATACTTTAAGAAACTCTAATTCTTAAGAATACTAGCATACTCTGTGAAAGGTCCAAGGGAAACCACACTTTGGTAACTTAGAACTCTTCAAAGGCATTCCCACTATGTCTTGAAGTGATTTCAAAAAATCTCTAGAAACAATAGACGACTTCATAAACTTCAAACAATAAGGATCGTTAGATGTAGACCCTTGCTAATGTTGAGAGAAAGGAGTCGTTCTAGTGTTCGCAAAGAAAGGGGCAAATCGCGATGAACTCTTCATCAAACTTTACCACCGTGTACAAACATAGAGGTTGTTGCTCAAGCTCACAAAGAAAGCTGAAGCTCACTCAAGCCTCATTAGTCAACTCCATGAAGTCTTAAAATATTGATGATATATATATATATATATATATATATATATATATATATATATATATATATATATATATATATTCTCAGTCTCATACACAATTAGTCAATTAAAACCTACAATTAGAAATTATATTCTTAAGATAATTGATTATCTTAAATAACTAATCTATTTTTTTTCTTACTAAAACATGTTATTTATGAAAATTAACCAATTACGTTTTAAAAAGCACATTATTTCTTCTATAAACATGTAATAATTCATAAGTAAAAGAATATATTGTTATTTAATCAATTAAATAAGTTAATGTTCATTTTACATATCGTTTTCTATAGGTTTTAAATGATTTTTTTAGTCAAGAAGGGCTGGAATTGGCTAAATACTAAAACATATGCTCAATTATAACTTGTCAAAACTCTTTTTGTTTGAATCAAATTGACCAACATATAAGAAGTTAATTACTGCAAGACCACACATTTCATTTGATTGGAAAACAAAAATAATAGATTGATTTGTTCATACAATATGAGTCAACAGATTGAAATATAAAATCAACAGACTGATATTCTGGGAAATTCTTTAGAAAAATGCAAATAACGAAAGTCACTCAATTAACATGCATTACCATACAAGATTGGTTCTAATATATAATATATCAAACTTAGTTTCACCACCAGACTATATCAAATAATGCAGAAACCTTACAAAGGTTGATTAAACGAGTTTTCTTTACGATTAAATGAAGAACAAGGTAAAGGAAAGAGAACCACACAATGGTTTTTGTACTGGTTCACTCAAATATGAGAAAGGAATTACACTATCTCACAAAGATTATGCTTTTGAATTAAAAAAAACACCAATATTCTTGAATCCCATAAGAATATAAAACCCAGCACAACAAGATCCCACTTGTAGACTTGAAATCACACTAGGAAACTCCCAAAAGCGAAGGAACAACCTAGCCTTGGTGGTGACTCTCTCTTGCCAACCAAGATGGACCTTCTACGCTTCAAACGAAACAAAATTTGCTCTAAGATTCAAAGATCTTCACTCACGAGTTGTGCACTGTGTAATCCAGAGAGAGATTTTTTTCAAATTGGTTTCATCGTTTTCACATTCTAAAATCATAGAAGTTACCCTATTTCCTGAATAACTAGTTAATATAGTTTGCACATAAGTGAATTCAATAGGTTGATTTGTACGTATAATTTGTTGATTTTACTTGACTTAAGTGAAATCAGTAGATTGCATTGCAAATAAACAGATTGAATACATTTGTACCACAACTATATGCAACAAGAATTTTAACTAGTTAAAACCCTTTTTAACATATTGAAAAGGACAAACATAAGACAAATGACATCTACACAATGTCATACAGTGTACGAATTGAGTGCAATCTTCAAGCTTTGTGATCTTCATGTCAATTTCAGATTCAATACACCCTAAACTTGATAAACAAGAAATCACTTCAATTCTTCATCAAGTGTTCACACAAAAGGCCATGGAGAAGAAACTCAAAGAAAAAGATGAGGAGATTCAACGCCTAGGGAAGCTTAATTGGTTGTTTCGGGAAAGACTAAATAGTCTCAGCGTGGAGAATCATATGTGGAGGAATTGGCAAAGAGCAATCTAAAATAAGAACTTTCCCATCTTAGCGAGGAAAACTGCCATGACTATAGGGTCGTCCCTGCCAAGTTGAATTCGGGAAGCAACAATCGAAGATAAAAGGAGGTGAACGAGTGTTACGAAGTTGGTAAGTATACCAAATTGTACAGGTAATAAATTGGAAAGTTCAAGTATCGTTTCCCAAGAGACCTATGAAACACTTGGCAACTTTTACAATTCATAACTCAATTAGACAACAAATTCACAAAAAAAAAAACTCTTTTTGTATTTTTATATTTTAATCAAACATATGGTGTGCAACAATATATGATAACGACTTCACTTGGATTGGGTTTTAGGATCTAATTCAAAGCCAAAACACCAAAAAATATTCTTTTAATTCCTACTCTAGCATTCACACTTTATGTAACAAACCCTAATGTCTTAGCGATAAGTCTAAACTTTAATAAGAACCATAATGTCTTAGACCTTTCCTTATTAAGAATTCACGTTAATGATCAAAATTCTGATGTTATGAATGACAATTGAAGTACTTTGTATAATATCGTGTCCAATAATTAGGAATTTACAAATATGTAATCAATAATTATCAGGCAGTTAAAACAAGAATAGAACACAAGAATGATGGAAAAAAAATATATTGAATAGTGAAATTCATAGAGAATTAAAAATACATTACACCCAACCCCCGTGAATGAGGGAGTTAGTTACTCCTTAGCATTCTGAATACTAGAATAATGATGAAGATGAATGCCTCCAACCTTCAGAATGCATCTTTACCTTCTTTCCCTCTCTCCTCCAAAGGGTTTCTTTTTTGCCTGAAGGGTTGTTATTGACCTCTGTCAAGCACCTTATTTATAGATTTTTTAGAATTGAGTTGGGCTTAAGATTTGTACTTGATTTTGTATTAGAGTAACCAACTTTATCAATATTTGTTCTTGTTGAAAAATTTGATAATCAAATTATGTTGATATTCTTCTTAATCTTTGAGATCTCCACTTGAATAATAATCTTGAAAATATTGTGTAATCTTCAGAGATTTCCCTTTATCTAATAATCTTGGAACTATTCTTCAAATATTCAGGGATTTTGTCCTAATTTGCAAAATATAAACCAAATACTTATCTTTTCCAATTTTATTAAATAAAACCTAAAATATTTAAAAAGATAATTATGAAATAGCAATAAAAGATAAAAAAATAAAAAATAAAAGCATGATAATGTCAATTATCAAGGGGAATTAAGTGAGTAGAAACATACACCAAAATGATGGCGTTGTGGCAACAAAAGTGTGCAATGAGTTTGAGGACAATAATCCACTAGTGCAGATTTGTGTTTTTTATATTCAACCTTAAATTATATTTCATTTTAAGTCAAATTGCATCGATAGGAAAATCCTCAACCAAAGAAGATTCGTCTCTCTTTGGATGACCCTCTTGGTGCATTACTCCAACTTGCTGAAATCATAAATGATAAGTCGATGCATGTTCCTTGGGATTCTAACATTTTTTGGAGAGACCTTGAGATTCCACTTTACTTGCATTCACAAGATGTGTTGGAGCTTCCACGGGGACAAGAGGAGCTGAATATTACCATTATTCAGCTATGGATGATGTAAGCCTTTCAATCATTATATATAATTATTTGATTTATTTATGTATTTACTTATATCAAATAAATTTTATATTTATGTATCTATCTGGTGTAACTATGGGGCTGAATGATCTATATGGGTTTGTAGACCCCCAACTCACTCATGAAGGCAACAAGTTTGATGACACCCAAGCATATGTGACCAAATGCTTTCAACGTGGAAAAGAAATTTATTTTGTCCCTTATGTTGCTGGGTAAGTCATTTTTGTTAACTTGTGAATATAATATGTCATTTCAACGCATAACAATAAATTTATTTTCTTCTTAAGCATGATTGGTAGTTACTTGTTGTTTCCTTAAGGAAGAACCTTGTTGTGTGGTTTTGCTCTTTGCACCACACTCCCCCCAACCATCTTAGATAAGTGATAGATTGATAAGAACCTCAATGTCAATCTTATGAATATTCTTTGTTATATAAAAGTATCCTAATATATTTCCTTTATCATAGTTCAATTGTTGGACATAACATGTTGTTAGGGAGATCAACGACTAAGGCAAAATATCTTGCATGGTGTTCCTTCCAGGTTTGGTATTTTTATCCATATATTCATAGTTCTTTGATTTGATTTTTTCCCTAATTAATTATAATGTTATTGATATAGTGTAATAATAGACAAACCTACTCTTGTGAGTGCGATTACTATATAATGCAATGGATGACAACCATTGTGCGTGCTAGTATTACAACAATTAGAAATTGGTAATATATATTTGAATTAAAACAAATACTTTGAAATATTGTCTTTCTATATACTAACTTAAGTTAATGTCTTATTTTGCAAACATTCAAGAGTACTGCACCAATTTGCACGAAGTCCATAAAGTTTGGTAGGATAACATGTGCCAAATTTATTATTCAGATGTACAATAGTATTGATTATGATATGCATTTGGATTGTAGATGATGTTACAAAACACTTCTAAATGTATTTGGATTGTGGATGTTTCATAAAATGTTGTGTTCTGGTTTGTGCTAGTTTGTTGAAAAAATATGCAGGTTTAAATATGAGAGAATAACCATAAAATAGAAAATTTATTTAAAAAAATAACAGGACATACTGCCTCGGTTCAAACCACAACTGAGGCAAATACAAGGACATAAGGCCTTGATTAAGACAACAAGCAAAGCCAAAAGGTCTTCAAATTTTAAAAATTATTCTAAAATTTGTAACTATATGGCTTCAATTTACCAAAGAACTGAAGTAGAAAAGGGACTTTATGGCTTCAGTTCACCTGACAATCGAGGCCAAAAGTTGACCCTTTTTGGCCTGGGCCTTACATGCCTTGGTTATGAAACTAGGGCATAATAGCAAAAATAACCGTTGCCAAATACCCTTTCAACACTGGTAACCATAAGGAAAAAGAAAAAAAAAGGATTTGAAGTTGCAGTGGCCAGTGTTGGTAGCAGGGTCGACATCTGTAGTTATTTATGTGTGCCATGGAAAATGGATTTAATTTCAAATGGTCAAAGAATGACCAATCAACAATTGGAAAAGGAGCTAGTGCTCGTGGCAAGACGAGATAAAGGATAAAAGATCAATAATGAAATTGTACTTTGGTAGTAGTTGGATAGTTGTGTTTAAGACTAGAAGTTCATTAATAATATTATGGTAGTAGTTGGATAGTTGTATTAATTGTGTTTTGGTAGAAGTTATATAAAATGTATGTGGTTCAAAGGCCAAAATAAGGGCTTATAAATAGTCCATGTACTATTCATAGTTTCGTTCACCAAGTCATAATACAGGAAGTGTTTATCCAGAAAGACTTATTTGTCAACAATTGTCAACAATTATATCTATCTGAATTGAAGATACACTAAACTTCGTATAAGAAGTGATGATATGTTGATAATTCTATATATTGAATTCTTTGTCAAGAATCATTAAAAAAGTTTGATAAACACTAAATTTAAATATATGCAAAAAAGTAGATTGATAATGTAAATATAAATAATATATAACATGGTGTGAGGTAAAGAGAGCCAACACATGCAAGTAAGAGGCAAATTTCTATTGAGCTGAAACAGGAAAAAATATCTTTGGGATGAGAAGTGTTGTAGTTTTGAAAGTAGGAAAAATTCTCAGAATCATTGCTCCAATTATGAATCAAAGATTACTAACCTATTAAACCATGCATTTATATATTTGGTAAGTGGGATGGAATTGTTGATTCTTTCCCAAACATTACTTTACTTTGAAAGAATATTATAATTGATTCTAATATGTTGAGTTCCTTTTCTTGATGTCAAGATTCATGTGCCAAAAGTGACAATAGACAACACTTCCAATCTCAGTTCCAAGCATATATGAACTTATTTCAATAATCTTCTACATACTATGATGCCAGAGACAATCAACTCCTAAAATTAAATAACAAAAGTATAAATAAAGTTCACCATGGTAAAAATGAAGGTAATACATGTTGTCCTACACCAATTATTAGTGTAACCCTTCATCTTGAAAAATCCATTATAAATTGTAATTGGCTCGAGACCAAAAGCATTTGTGAGAAGCCATGCCAAACTTTTTAATCTCACAAGGGGGATTGACTAGATTCAAAACATAGTTTTCACAATTTGTTTTAGAAAAATATCTCTACTTGACGTGATTTATTACCACTGGCCATGTTGAATACGCCTCTTGAATGGTGTGTCCCAGTATCCAACACGTATCAAACATTGACACATGTACAACACTTGTATGATATGATAAAGTGTCTAATTCAAAGTTTGGATTAAATTTATAAGGGCAAATACAATTTTCTAAAAACTCTTAAATTTATTTAATAAGTTTATATTATGATTTTAAACATAAGGAACAAATCCTATATGATCATGAATATTTGGATTATATATGTATTATTCATAATGCGTTTATTTATTCTCCTATCATATCTTCATATAATGTGAAATTTTTTTAAAATTGTTAATTTGTCTTTAAATGAATCTTGACTAAAGTGTCTTTTTCAATGATGATGACCAAGAAAGGGATGAAAAATGAATTATATCTTCTTTCACTTTTTGAATGTTAAATAAATGAATTAGATTCATTTTTGTAATACGCGACAATATGTTTAGATTATTATATTTGACTAACTTTATTTAGAGATGACTTTGAATACATAAATCTTGAATGTCAATTTAAATAATTCATAATGATATATTATATAGATATGTATTCCTATATGCTACATTTTGGATATTATACATGTCAAAGTGTTAGTGTGTTGTGTCATGTCTAGTGTCTATGTCATCCTTTATGCTACATAGATATCAACACCACTTATTTTTAGGGTTAAATATGTTTTTGGTCACTTAACTTTCAGTAAAAATTGGAATTAGTCATTCTTCAAAATTTGGGCCAATTTAGTCCCACATCTTTAGAAATTCAAAAAGGGGATGTTTCAAACGCATTTATCAACTAACATTGAAGTGAAAATGTATTAAACGATGTAAACAAATCAAATGGTATCATGAAACACGTTTGAAACGTCAAATAAATTTAACAAAATTTGGTTAAAAGGACTAAATCAACAAAATTCTAAAGTTAAGAGACTAAATTGGACCAAAGATTCAAAAAATGAATAATTTAAATTTTTAGTTAAAGTTAAAGGACCAAAAAAATATTTAATCTTATTTTTTAAGTTTTATTGCATATCTACACGAACCGCGTATACAATACAATGTGTGAAAAGTAATATTTTTTTTTCTTATTCTTTGTTTTCACTTTTTATTTTTTTATCTTGAAGCTTATTTTCTTCCTTTGCTATTTTCTTTGTCTTTTAGTCTGAGAATGTTTTTCCCTTTTGGGGCTCCCACAAGTTTTTAAAGGCCATGCAAGTCTAATATGGCATTAGGGTGGCCTAAAACCCATTTTTCTTATGCTACACCATTTTTTCCACTTCATTAAGTGCAACATTTGGTTCTTGATGGAAAGCAAAAAGGAAAAACACGTTGGATTAGCTACATCCAAGAGAAAATCTTCAAACAACTCAAATTCCTTAATGGAGGTATCAATTCCCCTTAACTAGATTACTTGCTTGGGAAAGCTATAATGTAATGGTGAAAATTACTATAAATGGAGAAATTCTTGGAATGATTATATTAATCTTCCTCAATAAATGGTGACAATTACCATTCATGAAGAAAATATTCGAATAATTCTTAGTAAACCTCACTAAGGGTTATAATTACCATTTGTGGAGAAAAGAATCATCTTTGCGTTGTTGGATTTCATGGTTTAATCAAAACCATTGTGCTTCAGAAACTTTTTCCAAAATTTGTTGTCATCCATTCATTTGGACCTAGTTATAATGTTGTCGTTTATACGATCAAATTAATACTAGTAAATTATAATGATGTTTGTATTGCTTAAATAGTAGCCAAGAAAAATAGAAAAGGTAAAGTCAACCCTAAGTCGTCTTCCAATGAAGATGAAATTGATTCCTAACAAATTAGTTTTTAAACAAATTTATACACTAAAAGGATTAGTTAAATACAAAAAAAAAAACACAAGATAAAGAAAATAGGTTGATTCCACTACTTTTTCAAAATAGGATTCATCATTGGTTATCTAAAGATTATTGTTCAATTAATTATTGTAAATTCTGAATTAATTTGTTGGTGTTATCACTATTAACCAAAGAACATTCTAAATTAAAAGCAAGCACTTTTTAGATTAATCATATTAAATTTAACCAAAGTACATTCTTAATTAAATATTAGTATGCCTAATCATGTATATGCTTTTACCAGTTTCATAAAGTAAAAAGCTAATTCACTTGAGTACATTCTTGATAATTCTTGTTAAGTTTTTCACCTTAATCAAAAGATGTTCTTAATTATTGGCAAAAACTCATTCAATCACATGAAAATTTATAACTTTTAATCAAAGTACATTTTCAATTAAAATTAAAAACCATTTTACTCATATTATCAATATGCATGTATATTAACATTGTGCTAACTTGATACAATGTAAAAATCATTACTTTTACTTGATTCAGAGACAAAATATATAGATAAATATAAATCACAAAAATGATAAAAAGAAAAAACTAATTATTTCATTCTAACTTGAGAATCTAGTTAAGAAATTACAATGAATAAATCCCACAGGCTCAATAATCCATGGAACATAAAAATACCATAAAAATAGAAGAGAATAGAGGAAAGGATGTGAAATATGGTGGAGAGGACGAAATTAGGTCTCCTAAAAGTTCCTAAACTCATCTAATTTGTTTCCTTAAGTATCCATATATAGAAATTGGATTGGGATTTGTTTTGGGATTTTTTGTTGATGTAATACTCTTTCTGATAATGTAATCTTCTCCATTTTTCTTCTTAATAAATCTAATATCTTCAATATATTTGGTTGATATGGAGATTTAAAAAATATTTAAGAAAATATTGCCAGATTTAAAAATGATTTGGTAGTTATTGTCTTTTGATATTTTATGATATAATTAAATAAGATAATCAATTAAAAATATTAAATAAAATATTTAAATATATATTTTCCAAATTATCTTTTATCATAAATATTTTTGAATTGTCAAAACCCTTTTGTTTGAAAAAGATAGAGAAAACTACATGATCCAATTTTTGTTTCTTGATCCCTCTCATTGGCTTTACCAAACTTCTTCACTTCTTCTTGTTTTTCTTGCCTTCTTCATGTAATGCTTGACTTAGTTTTTTGTGGTTTTGATTATTTTCTATTCTTGGATTCATCTTTAAGGTGTCATGAGGATTTAATCAATTTATTTCCACATGTCCATGAGCTCAACTTAGCTGCAATTGCACTAACACATTTCAAAATATCTAAAGAACATTTATACAACTAAAAAGTTATTTTTAACATGTTTTTGTATCTCATGCTCAATAAAATCAATTATAACAAATCCTAATTAAAAAAATATTTTAAAGCACAAAAACCAATTAAGAATCCAAGATTAAAAGCTAAATGAGGGCATAAATATGTACTTATTACCTGGTAACATCACTTTAGTTTAATCGTTTTATGTTTAATAATTTTTTGTTAATTTTTTTATATTGTTAGATGTAATGGGTTGGAATGAATCGATGTAATGAGTCAAGGTGTGATAATGGATTTGTTTATCTAGGGTTTATTACGAAGTAATTTTTTTTTATTGATAGTCTATAATATGAGAGGAATATATGGAGTTTGATGATGGTTTTTTCCATTACTAAGGACCAAAGCTTAATCATGGAAGGAACTACTTTTGCGATCCTAATGGCAATATACTAAACTTTGAGTTTGAAGAATGATTGCTTTAGAAGGCGTTATTTCGTGGGATTGCTGAAATACTAAAGTTTTATAACTTGGATAATATTTATTACTTTGGTTTTATGTTCTTACACTACAAGAATGTTGAGTTTTAGCTTCCAAAAAAGAGCGTCGGACAATAATTGGACGCAAAGAACGTTGGCTTGACCGACTCATAACCGACTTTAATTAAAAACAATAATTCTAAAATAAAATATTTACTCCCATAGAAGGTGGGATTTTTAGTTTTTTTATAGCGTGATTAATTACGTCGGACAACCCAACACAAAAAGTAAAATCGATGGCGTCGGATAGCCCATGCACGAAAAGTAAAATTAATGGCGTCGGTGAGCCTACGTATATTGCAGAGAATTAAAAGAAACAAATTTTAATAGGTTAATTTAGGTGGAAAGTATCATATCTCACTTTTAACCCGAACGCAAGTTTCACCCTTTTTCCTTTTCCTTTTCACCTTTCTCCATTCTCCAAGCGCGCTTCCTTGTTGCTCCAGAACGCAAGTTGCCGCGAAGAGTGGGAATGGCGAACCTAGATTCTACGACGAGGGGGCTTCAACTTTCTCTTTGTATTGCGTCACCCTTCAGCTCCACAAACCCTTGTTTGGCGAAACTGTGAAACTACGAAGGAATTTCGAAGAAGAGCGAAGCTCGAGTTGCCCCTTTTCTCCAGAAAAAAAAAGTGAAATTGCTTCTTTGTGACAGAGAGCTGATTGAGAGGCGCGGTTGGGAGGATTGGCAACACCTGGACATTAAGAGGCGAGGGTTTCGGGTTCGTACCAGGATATTGAAGCTCCATTTACTACATTGTTGAGTCTCAGATTGAGACCCCAATCAGAGATTTTGTTTGACTCTGAGATTAGGCTTTTAGCTTGATTCTTAAACTATTCAGTTAGTTTATTATATTTGTTTGTTATTCTATTTCTCGAGTTATCTAATTTGATTTATGATTGTCGAGCTATGTTGAGGCAGTCAAATTGCTTATTTGATGCAGTATACCTGAATTCGCAGTCAAATTAGTTTGAATTTATGATTTTTTTTATTTGAAATTTTATTTAGATAATGTTGTAGTAAAGCTAGATATGTTTGGCTTGGTTTAAATTAGTTTGGTTTTTTTAGCAAATTGAGTGGTGGGGAGAAAAGCATTGCTTAACTCTTTTATAAGAACAATTGTTTAACAAGAACAACCATTTAAGTAGCTTCCTAATAAGCAGAAAGGGTAAAATAAATCTTGGTTGAAGTTTCTTTGCAAAAGTTTATGAGCAAACTGTGGGTTGTGTGTCTTGTGTGTATGCTGACATCCAACACGTTACATTTAAGAAAAAACCATTTAGGGATGAACACCAAAATTTGATGTTTGGACACATTACACTTTGGAAGACATTTTAGTTTGTTACCAAAAAGAGGCAATTCGTATTTGACTTGGTTTCTTGATTGATTTGTTGAATAATTCACTGAGTAATATGAGCATGAAATGAATTCAAAGACTCTGCCTTTAATATTGAGAGAAGCATTTTGGAATGGGTATAAATTTTACGTTCTTGCAACTTGAATTCCAAAGTCAATTTCTTATTTTTGGTGTTGCAACTTGCATTATGCAATACAATAAGTCATAGAAATTGATGAAAAATTGTTTCAGATTTTCTGTGTATACACTTTCTAATGTCAATGTGAATGTAATGACTATATTAGTAGATTGCACGAGATATTTTCATCTTAAACTTATGGATTTTGTGTGACTATAATAATTTGATCTAAGTCACAATGTATTTAATTTTTTGTTTGAAATTTCAATTCTAAATCAATAAATGATATCCTAGTTTGCTGAAAATGTGTATGGGTGCAGGTTTTGAGATTGGATGCAAGTTTGGGATATGCCTGGAAATAATTTTTTCTTTCCAAAATTTGTAGGCATTTGTGTCAGTTAAGCTCACGCTAAGCCCACACAAACAATTAAATTTCAAATTGTTTGTGTCGGCTAAACCCACTCAAAAGTTGTTTCATATATTTTATTACTTCATTTGTTCGTGGGCTTAGCCCACGCATATGAAATTATTATTATATTTTTATGTTTTTGTGTCGGCTAAGCCGACGATAATTAAGGAGCAAACCTTCGTCCTAATTCAGCCGACACAAATGAACATCCAAGTAATAGGCGTGGGACACTTCACCGTCGTATGACCGATGCAATCTTTGTGTTATCGTGGGATTTGGCTGGTGGCATCCGTTTCTGGCCCACGCAAAAAGCTAACATTCTTGTAGTGTTAGGGGATATATTTTTCAAGTTTTGAATTATGACTATGTCATTTGTTGAGACAAAGTATCCAGTACTTCAAGGATTGTCGAGGAAAGTTGAAGCTTTTGCCTAGAAAGAGTGTTTTACTTTTTTTACCATTGAGTTGCTAATGTTGAAGATTAGTTTTGAAGTTTTTGCTTTGATTGATATAGTTTTCAATGTTTGGAAATAAATTATGTTGTTTATTGATTACATGACTATTCATTGTTGGATGAAGTATTTGTTTTCTATTAGGAGAAATAATTGTTAAAAAAGAGCATTGAAATGGTTGATAATGTAGGGAAGGTTTATAGATTGCCAATTCATAGAACTAAAATGAGTATTTTTATAACAAGTGTCCTAGATATATGATCGATTTGTATAACTTAAATTCAAATCACATCCTTTATGCTAACTATGTTAAAGGCAATAGATTCAATTTAGGATATTTTCAATATTAGGTTATGAGATTAATTATTCTCAAGAATTTGGTGATGTTAATGCTTATAACTATTTTGATTCCACTTATGGTGATGAAGAGGACTATGACCCATATGACTTTTACTTTTCAGCAATGAAGACACTATTTGAGTGTGACGTTTGTAGGTACAAACTTATAAGTCATCTTTTAACAATATGAAGGTAGGAAGTTATTTATTGATTTCTATTTTGATAAACTCTATTTTCCATAATATTAGTACTTGGAGTCTTCTTTTGCTACTAATGCTTTGGTGCGTGGAAGGAATGACTATTACTTGGTAAATATTGATGGAATTTGTTGGGCCTGTAAAATGAAATGGACATCCAAAAGGAAAAGTGAGTGCTATGTTACATGTGGGTGGAAAAAACTTTGTTTTGTTGATGTGAAGTTTAGTTTTTAGTTAGGCAGATTTATCTTTAGCACATTATGCTAATGCAAATTTTCTTGGTCTTTCTTCATTGACAAAATGTATTATCACATTAGAAAGTGGGGGTGTATAATCTTCTTTTTGGTTCCCTATTGATTGTTGCTGGACATTGTGCATCATTTGTCGAGTTAATCTTCTTCTCCTTTAGTATCATTGTTTTTTCAGATCTTGCATTTGTAGAACAAATGTTGGACTTCATTTTTTCATCATCCATATTTTTTAATATCTAAGGAGTGGTATGGTTAGCAATAGTTAATGTAAATGAATATAGTCAATGAGGCAACAAAATATGATAACTCATGATTTAAGTGCATTATATTCTTTTTCGATGATATCTAAAAAATTTTGTTTTCTAGACCTATAAGTGTTGAGGAAGTTCAAATCCAGTCATGGGATATAAATTTAATCTGTTAGTTCATAATGTATGGATTAAGTACTTTTAATAATGGAACATGCTCTCATTCAGTGTTGAAGATTTCCATTAATTGTAAATTATCCACTTCTATTATTGAATGCCTTGAGTTTGTAAGCTTTCCATTGGTTGTAAAGTATCCACTTTTTGTTATTTTTCAGAACTTAAGTTTTGCTCATTGTCCATAGATATTGGAATAGCACCAAAATGAAATATTTTTTTTTCCTTTTAAAGTTACAACTCTAATCTCTTGTCAAATGTAAGGTTCTTTGTGTAATATATGATTTTGGGGTTTAAAATAAGTGTTGGTTCTATTTTTTTTAAGTAAAGGTTATATTTAATTAAGACATATTAAGTTATTTATTACATTTTTTTTATTACTCACCATCAATTTATTTTGTCAAATTTTTTATATTAATATATCTGGGTGCTCTTTGAAGTCTTTCACCATAGCATGTCAATGGCTTCATCCTCCACTAACTGATTTAGGAACTATTTTAGTCCAAGCATGGTAATGAATCCAATAAGTATTTTCATTTGAATGTCGATGTATTCTATTTCCTGTATTTTACCATTATAAAGTTGTCGATGAATAGGAAAATATTGAATTTGAGGAAGCATTTTTTGTTCATTAGGGAAATGAAATCTCAGTTGGATATTCCTATTGTAGAGATCCAAAAAGAAATGTGGTCAAACGAGAAATTTATGAATCCTTACTCGCTTAAGATCGCTCTGTTGGTATCGCACAGCGGAATAACTAAACAATGGTCAAAAATCAAGAGGGGGGTGAATTGGATTTTTAAAATTCTTGACAGGTTTTAAAATTTTTCTCAAAATTTAATTAATTAACTTAATGTAATAGTTACTTTAAATGCAAGTGCAGATAAATAAGGAGTTTAAGGGAAGAAGATGCACACTGATATTTATACTGGTTCGGATCAAAAGACCCTACGTCCAGTTGTTAATCTCTTAAACAAGGAGATTAACTCAATCACTATAATAATCAAAATTACAATAGATTATATGAGAGAAAAGATTAGAAAACACCTCTCTTGAACAACCACAAGAGATGAACAAAACTCCCCTTGAATCTCACAGAGGATGACCAGCTTTCTAGCAATAGCACAACACTCAATCTTCTAAGAACTCACTTAGAAAAAGTTATCGCTCACTCACACTAGGTTTTTCAAGCATTCTTTAAGAATCTCACAGAGCCACACTTTGCAGTCACAGCCAAAGAACTCTGAATCTTAAAAAGGTGTCTTTGAAGTTGAACTGCAATTCCTTAAATAGAGTTTTCGAAAATTAGGTTAAGAATTGAGCCGTTATGTTCCAACTGTCAAGGATAATCGATTATCACTAAGGATAATCGATTATTCCAGTAGGTTTTCGAAATTTAAGTTAAAAACTGAATCTTTATGTTCCAACTGCCAAGGATAATCGATTATCACTAAGGATAATCGATTATTCCAGTAGGTTTCCTGAAAAGCAAATTTTGAACAGGATAATCAATTATTTCAGGAGATAATCGATTATTCAAGTAGGTTTTCGAAAAATACAAGTTCTGCACAGATAATCGATTATCAATAGTGATAATCGATTATCACTGTAGTTTTTCTAAAAATAAGAAACCTTCTAGAAAGACGAATTCCATGCTGCTGATTCTAAGTTTAATTAAAATATTCTACAATACACTTATTTTATTTTACAAGATAACATTTGCATAATTGAACACTTTGTCTTCATTAGTGCTTGATCATCATTCAAAATCACTTGACTTCCTTCTTTTTGCCAACAATCTCCCCCTTTTTGATGATGATCAAAAATATGTTTAAGGACTTGTTGCTACCCGCAATTTAGAGACTTGCAAAGAGAATGGTTAAAATAAAATAATGTGTCTTTATCATTTAAACTTATTCTCCCCCTTTTTTGATCATATGAGAAAAGGGTAGAGCTCCCCCAAAATGAAATAATGCTTGAAATAATGAAATAATACGTAATCATTTATTGATTCAGAAATGAAAAGAGACTACAAGCAGTGGTAAAACATTTTTTTTTAGAAATTCTCCCCCTAAAATTCTGCACTCATGTCATCATCATGAGTGAATTCCTCATCAAACCTATGTTCTAAGTTGGAAATTCTAGTATCAATTCCCCTAATGAGTCCGACAACTTCTTCATGACGAGAGTTAGACAGAAGAAATAATTCTTCTAGTCGTTTGTTCATGTTGGCTATGTTGTCTTCTATAGAGAAAGATGAGCCAGCACCACTTGAAGAGCCAACATTTTGTGTAGCAGGAGGTATGGGATTAGTAGGAGGAAGTTCTTCATCTTCAACGTCATAGTTGGGCATATCATCTCGATGGACATAAGTATCACCAAGAGGAACAAGTTTTAGCTGTTTGAGAGAGCTTTCAGCAATTTCATTTGCACGTAAGGTACTTTGACAAAGCTCCCCGGTGGTATCAACTCCTTTGTATTCGCAAATCCTTGAAATTAAGAGGGAATATGGGAGAGGATATTGTGGGTACCTCTTTGCTTTGAGCATAGTGTCTAGGATTAAACTAGACCATTTTATCGGAACACGATTAAGAATCGCATACATGATGAGAAGGTCAGCCTCTGAGCACTGAGCATGATTGGTTCCTCTAGGACACAAAATCCAGACAATTAAGTAATGGATGAGTCTTTCATCCATTTTTAGTCCTCCAGCCAATAATTGTCTCCCAACATCCTGTGCTGGGTTGCGTAAGAAAGATTGATAGGCCAAGATTTGATTGAAGCCATCAATCCCATGGAGAATTGATTCTGCAGCATCATTGATGGGAAATTTAGCCACATTTTCCCAAATATCATTGTCGATGATAATGTCCACTCCCTTCACCTTTGATAAAGCAACTTCATCTCTGATCTTGAGATTATAGTAGAACACTCGTACAAGATCAGGATAGTAGTTTCCATGCATTTCCACAAATGGTCTGATGCCTTGAAAATTAAAGAGAGCAGGAAACTCAAAACCTGCAGTTGTCAATTTTCGAAGAGTAATGTACTTGGGAGAGATGAGTGCTTTGTTTTTCCAAATTTGAACGAATTCATCTCTTCGATCTTCATCAGAGATCCAACCTTCAGTGGATGCTGATCTGATGGAAGGTTGAGTTGGACGTGGAGCAGTTCGTCTACGTGTTGGGATCTTTCTGCGAGATGATTCTGCCATGGTGCTGATTGCAATAGCAAAGGATGACACATTTAGGGTTTTGTTTGAAAAGAAAAAGGGGGTAAATGATGAGAGGAGTTCGTTTCTGCGTGAATAGTTGAAATTTGGACTCAGAATTTATAAAGAGTAGGCTCCCAACGGCTAAAATGCGAAAATCAAAGCAAATCTAGCCGTTACAACGACTATTTTTTCGAAAATTTTTACATAACGTCGTGCAATAATCGATTATCCTGAGTGATAATCGATTATTGTTTCATAATATGAATTCCAGAAATGATTTGTATGAGCAGATAATCGATTATTGTAAGTAATAATCGATTATTCCAGAACGATTTTGATTATTTTGATCAGGGTCATGATAATCGATTATTCTGCTTGATAATCGATTATTCCAGAAATTTAGAATTTATTTTGGGAGAAGATAATCGATTATCATGAGTGATAATCGATTATTGAGCGTTGATTTACGAAAATACGAAAAATGAAGATTATTACTCTTTCAAGAGACTTCTAATATTCCTAAATCTCTCCTAAGCTCATAAAATCTGTCTTTGGCTAAAGGCTTTGTGAAGATGTCTGCCAATTGATGCTTGGTGTCTACATAGTCTATCACACAATTTCCTTTACTTATGTGATCCCTTAAGAAGTGGTGTCTAATTTCTATGTGTTTTGTCCTAGAATGCATTATGGGATTCTTAGTTAAGTTTATGGCACTAGTATTGTCGCATTTTAGAGGTATATGATTTAGATAGATACTGTAATCCTCTAATTGTTGCTTCATCCATAGGATTTGAGCACAACAATTGCCAACAACAATGTATTCAGCCTCTGTAGTTGACAAAGCCACACAGGCTTGTTTTTTGGAGTGCCAAGAAACTAATGAGCTTCCTAGGAGATGACAAGTACCACTGGTACTTTTTCTATCTATTTTACAGCCACCATAATCAGCATCAGAGTACCCTATTAAACTAAATGATGCCCCAGAAGGATACCAAAGTCCAAAAGATATAGTTCCTTTAAGATATTTTAAGATTCTTTTTACTGCTATAAGATGTGATTCCTTAGGATTAGCTTGATATCTAGCACAAACGCATACGGATTGCATAATATCAGGTCTACTTGCAGTAAGATATAAAAGAGATCCTATCATACCTCTAAACATGGTTTGATTTACTTCAATACCTGATTCATCTTTATCCAAATAGCAGTAAGTTGCCATAGGAGTACTTGCTGCTTTAGCACTATCCATTTCAAAATTTTTAAGTATTTCCTTACAATATTTAGATTGAGATATGAATGTCCCTTCATCCATTTGTTTAATTTGCAAACCAAGGAAGAAGTTTAATTCTCCCATCATTGACATTTCAAACTCACCCTGCATTATGCTTGCAAAACCTTCACATAGAGATTTATCAGTTGATCCAAAAATTATATCGTCAACATACACTTGAACCAATAAAATGTGTTTATCTACTCTTTTAATAAACAAAGTTGAGTCTATTTTACCTCTTTCAAAATCGTTTTCGAGCAAAAATGTGCTTAAGCGTTCATACCAAGATCTAGGTGCTTGTTTCAAACCGTAAAGTGCCTTTTTCAATTTATAAATATGATTTGGAAATTTGTAATCCTCAAAACCAGGTGGTTGTTCAACGTACACATCTTCTTTGATAAAACCATTTAGGAAAGCACTTTTGACATCCATTTGATATAATTTAAATTTTATAATAGAGGCATAAGCAAGAAGTAAGCGTATAGCTTCTAACCTTGCAACAGGGGCGTATGTTTCATCATAGTCTATACCTTCTTCTTGTCGATATCCCTTTGCCACAAGCCTAGCTTTGTTCTTAGTAATATTTCTATCTTCATCCATCTTATTTCTGAAAACCCATCTTGTTCCAATCACTTGAAGTGATTCATCTCTTGGAATCAACTCCCATACTTTATTTCTTTCAAATTGATTGAGCTCTTCTTGCATTGCAATGCACCATTGATCATCTTGAAGAGCTTCTTGAACATTCTTTGGTTCAATCTGCGAGACAAAAGCAACATTCATACAAAAATTGTTCATATTTCTAGTGATTACCCCTTTTGAAATATCACCAATGATGTTGTCTAGAGATAGTCCTCTTGGTGACTTCCAGCATTTTTCAAGATCTTCAGATTGATAAGGTGGATTCTCATTTAAATACATCTCATCAAGGGCCTCCTGAATATATTCTTCATCACCTGTAATTTGCTTATTTGACTCAAGAGGGTTCACCTCAAGGTCTACAACTTCATCAAAGACAACATGCATGGATTCTTCAACATTCAAAGTTCTTCGATTAAAGACTCTATATGCTTTACTAGTAAGAGAATATCCTAGAAATATTGCCTCATCAGCTTTAGAATCAAATTTTCCTAAATTTTCTTTTCCATTATTTAAAACAAAACACGTGCATCCAAAAATTTTAAGATGAGCAATATTTGGCTTTCTACCTTTAAATAATTCATAAGGAGTAATCTTTAAAATAGGCCTAATAAGCATTCTATTTAAAACATAACATGCAGTACTCACAGCATCAGCCCAATAATATTTAGGAACATTATATTCATTTAGCATTGTTCTAGCTAGTTCCTTTAAGGATCTATTTTTCCTCTCTACAACTCCATTCTGTTGAGGTGTCCTAGGTGCAGAGAAATTATGCAAAATTCCATTTTTATCACAAAATTTTTCAAATGACTCATTTTGAAATTCCCCACCATGATCACTTCTTATAATCTTAATTTTCAAATCCTTTTCATTTTGAACTAATTTTGCAAATTTTTTAAATGCTTTAAAGGCTTCACTTTTTAAGGTAAGAAAAAAGGTCCAAGTAAACCTAGAGTAGTCATCCACAATAACAAGAGCATAATAATTTCCTCCATAACTCTTAATCCTAGAGGGACCAAATAAATCCATATGCAACAGCTCTAAAGGCTTTGAAGTAGATAAAATATTTTTTGACTGAAAAGATGATTTTACTTGTTTTCCTTTTTGACAAGCAGCACAAATTTTATCTTTTTCAAATTTTATTTTTGGTAAACCGATCACTAATTCCTTAGACATCAACTTATTCAACTGTTTCATGTGAATATGAGCAGCCCTTTTATGCCACAACCAAGGATTTTCTTCTTTTGCAACTAGACATGTTATATCACTAGATGATGCACAATCAAGATCAATTAAATAGATATTGTTGTGTCTCATACCTTTCAAAGCAATTTCATTAGAATCCTTTTGATGGATAGTGCAGTAATCACTTTCAAAGATAACTTTGAGACCTTTGTCGCATAGTTGACTAATACTGAGAAGATTGTGCTTCAGTCCTTCTACAAGTAGCACATTCTTGATCTCCAAGGTATCTCCTCCACCAACATCTCCAATTCCAATTATTTTCCCTTTGTTGTTATCTCCATATGTAACAAATCCTTGATCCTTTCTTTTGAGATTCTTGATCTTCCTTTTATCACCCGTCATGTGTCTTGAGCATCCACTGTCAAGGTACCACAATGATTTTCTAGCTTTGGAAGTTAACTACAAAATAGGAAAAAATAATTTCTTTAGGTCCCCATTAAATTTATTGGGTCCTTTGGGGTTAGAGAGATATATGAATTATCTAGCAATAGGCATCCAAGTATACTTCCCATTTGGAACATCATAGTGTTTAATATTGCATTTATTTGATGTATGCCCCTTTTTCATGCAATAAAAACAAGTAGCTAAACAAGTATTTCTATAGTGAGCAGTTCCTTTTTCTACCCACACTCTACGAGTCCTTTTATTTTTAGGAACATATTTATTTCTACTTAGATTCTTCTTCTCAAAAGCATGTTTTTTAAAAGATTTATTTTCTAAAGCATCTTTAAGTTGTTTTTCTAAAATCATTAACTCAAACATATAGCTTTTGCAAGATTCACATTCAACTGCCTCAATTTCTCTATTTTCTAAACTTAAGATTTTATTTTTCAAAACATTTTCTTCTTCTAGAGATTTTTCAAGATTGTCTTGTAGTTCTTTAAAATCCTTTTTTATAATTTTTTGTGAGCAATATCTAATTTACTGGATTTAGCAAGCAATTCTTGAAAAGCATCATAAAGAGAATCATAATCCTTTTCATTGTCAGAGGAGCTTACCTCACTGTCAGAGTGATCACTATTAGCCATTAAGCAAAAGTTTGCCTCTTCCTCATCGGATCCTTCAGAGTTGGATGAACTTGAGGCATTATCTTCCCACGCTATGTATGCCTTTTTCTTATAATATTTCTTGCTTTTCTTTTCATCACTCCTTTTTGAATTTGGGCAGTCTGCTTTTACATGACCAGTTTCTCCACATCCATAGCATTTAAAGTTTGAGGAGCTTCCTTGATTCTCCTTCTTATTACTCTTGAATTGATTTCTTCCTTTGGACTTCATGAACTTTGTGAACTTCTTTATCATTAGACTGAGATTCTCATCATCATCAGAATCTTCTTCCTCTTTTTGCTTTTTGCCTTTGACAACCTCGGTTTTGAATGCAATATTTTTCTTTCTTCCTTGATCTTCTTCATCATTCAGTCTTCCCAGCTCAAGCTCGTGCTCTCTCAATTTTCCAAACAGAGCAGCCATGGTCATTGTTGCAAGATTCTGTGACTCCGTGATAGCCGTCACCTTTGGCTGCCAAGCCCTATTCAAAGATTTAAGAATTTTTATGTTAAGTTCATCAGTATCAAATGTTTTACCTAACCCATTGAGATGGTTGACAATGTGTGTGAACCGCTTCTGCACATCGTAGATGGTTTCTCCCTGCTGCATTCGAAACATCTCATATTCTTGTATCAAGGAGTTCTTTCTAGCTCGTTTAACATCGTCAGTTCCTTCATGAGTCACTCGAAGGATTTCCCACATCTCGCGTGCAATGGTGCAAATAGAAATTCTGTAGAACTCATCAAGAGTTAGAGCAGATGACATAATGTTTCTGGCTTTAACGTCATATTGAGCTCGCCTGTTTTCATCAGCAGTCCATTGAGCAAAAGGCTTTGGTTCCTGCACTTCATTAACAACGTTAACAGGCACAAATGGTCCATTCAAAACAGCATCCCAAATACCCCTATCAACTGATTCTAAAAATATTTGCATTTTGACTTTCCAAAAAGGATAGTTTTCACCCGTAAAAAGTGGAGGTCTATTGATAGACGCACCTTCAGCAAAAGTTTGATTTGACCCTACCATTTTCGAAAAATTTGAATGACTATCAAAGCAAGCTCTGATACCAATTGTTGGTATCGCGCAGCGGAATGACTAAACAATGGTCAAAAATCAAGAGGGGGGTTGAATTGGATTTTTAAAATTCTTGACAGGTTTTAAAAATTTTCTCAAAATTTAATTAATTAACTTAAAGTAATAGTTACTTTAAATGCAAGTGCAGATAAATAAGGAGTTTAAGGGAAGAAGATGCACACTGATATTTATACTGGTTCGGATCAAAAGACCCTACGTCCAGTTGTTAATCTCTTAAACAAGGAGATTAACTCAATCACTATAATAATCAAAATTACAATAGATTATATGATAGAAAAGATTAGAAAACACCTCTCTTGAACAACCACAAGAGATGAACAAAACTCCCCCTGAATCTCACAGAGGATGACCAGCTTTCCTAGCAACAGCACAACACTCAATCTTCTAAGAACTCACTTAGAAAAAGTTATCGCTCACTCACACTAGGTTTTTCAAGCTTTCTTTAAGAATCTCACAGAGCCACACTTTGCAGTCACAGCCAAAGAACTCTGAATCTTAAAAAGGTGTCTTTGAAGTTGAACTGCAGTTCCTTAAATAGAGTTTTCAAAAATTAGGTTAAGAATTGAGCCGTTATGTTCCAACTGTCAAGGATAATCGATTATTCCAGTAGGTTTTCGAAATTTAAGTTAAAAACTGAATCTTTATGTTCCAACTGCCAAGGATAATCGATTATCACTAAGGATAATAGATTATTCCAATAGGTTTCCTGAAAAGCAAATTTTAGGATAATCGATTATTTCAGGAGATAATCGATTATTCCAGTAGGTTTTCGAAAAATACAAGTTCTGCACAGATAATCGATTATCAATAGTGATAATCGATTATCACTGTAGTTTTTCTAAAAATAAGAAACCTTCTAGAAAGACGAATGCCATGCTGCTGATTCTAAGTTTAATTAAACTATTCTACAATACACTTATTTTATTTTACAAGATAACATTTGCATAATTGAACACTTTGTCTTCATTAGTGCTTGATCATCATTCAAAATCACTTGACTTCCTTCTTTTTGCCAACACGCTCCAGCACCATTAATGTTATCCAAATTTCAAATTTCTAATACATAGCTTTGGGATTATGTTTTAATGGACATCCTTTAAGTACCTTTTGTTGGACTTCTAAAAAATGTATTAGTATTTGAACTCATACTACTATTTTTTCTAAAAATTATATGATGCTTTTATATGCAATTCCCAATTTCTTCTTGTTTATAGTTGGAGAATAATTTCTTATTTGTTATATCAACTAAAATTATATTACCTATTGCAATTGGACATTAAAAGTATATTTTATTACATTACCTACAAGAACATTAAAAAACTATGTACTAAACTTAAAAATATCCATAATTCAATTAAATAGTTAAGATCTATGAACTAATAAACTAAAATTCAGTATGTCATGTTCTTCTTACATTAACAACTTACATGGATCAAATCATATCACATACATACAACAAAAGTTTTGGGACAGTTTCCAATTTCATAACAAAAATAGTAACTCTTAAATTAAAAACACTAACCTTAAGTGTTTAGAAAACACAGTCTAATCAGTTGAATTTTTCTACTTTTTTGTATTGTCATCATGCTCTTTGTTGTTGATAGTTGAGTAGATTCCATTTCATGGAAAGAATCATCACAATCTATACTACTTGGTAACAATCTCTTAGCTGTAGTTCTACATACATCATTATCTGGATCATTATTGGCCACTCCACTCAAACTAACCTGCATAAATATATAAGTGGTCTCATAATTTCATAAATTACTAATAATGTGTAAATATACACAATTTAAATTTAAAATAGACTTACTATGTCATTATCAATGTTCGCTCCTAAATCACATGCAAGCAAATTTACCATGCCATTCTACAATCTATTAAAAACATCAACATACATAATAACATTTTATTAAATTGTCCTATAGTGAATGCACAAATTTTTAAATTAGTCAATATATGTAAATAAATAAAATCTAAATTCAAAATACATTTACTATGCCATTGGAACTGTTAGCTCCTACATATACCGGTTCTACCACTACTAGTGCATTTTTGACTATTTAACTCGCATTAAAGGCCTCGATTATCAGGAAACCAAAGCATATAATGGCGCAGTGGCATTTTTACAATTCTTGCCAACTTTTCTGCCTTAGTTCCTTCAATAATCGAAGCAAAATCTACTTTTCTGCCTCGGTTGCAGTAGACCCACTACCATAAAGCCTTTTAGGCTTCGGTTTCCCTGACCTGAAGCAAAAAATTAACTGGGAGAGTGACATTTGGCCTCGGTTATAATTGAACCGAGGCCAAAAATCACTGTTTTACCTTGGTTAAAATTGAACCGAGGCCAAAAACCATTATTTTACCTCGGTTAAAAAGTAAACCGAGGCCATATACCAAGTTAAGGATTCAAAATGCCAATGCACTGTTCTTCGTCTTCTACAACGCAATATTCACGTTTTCTCTCCTCTGAATGCGTCGCAGCCATCCACAACCGTCGTTGTCCAGCTTCAATTCATGCCGTCAGCCACCGTCGAGCCTCCTTCCACGCTACTGCGGTCATTTGGGCTCCATAGTAGCTGCTGGTTCGTCCCACACATCCACCACATAAGCCTCCACGCCAGCCTCCGTTGCGTCACCATTCCACGACATCAGCAGCTCTTCGTTTTCCCCAAACAAAGCTTCTCCATTGTGTGTTAGTCTCTCGCGCCACCGTTGCTCTTGTTCCAATTAGCCACCGTCGAGCTCCGCCATGTTCTCCCTGCGTATGGTGGTTAGTTGAAATTCAAAAAATTACGCGATTCCCCTTTTTTTATTTCGTGTTTTGTATTATTGTTTTTGCGATTTGGGTTGTTGTTTTGCGTTTTGATAGGGTTTTGTTGGGATTTTCTTGATTTTTATTATTTTCTCCTATTTTTGATTGTTTCTTGTGTTTTTATGGTTGTGTTCTTTATCAAGTATTGTTGCATTATTGTGGGACTGTGTAACTTTCGGGAACGTGAGTATCGTTGCATCCTCCCATTGTTATTCGCTTCGCTTTTCATGCTCCCAAGTTCTTATTTTTGTAATATGAGTCTATGAATTTATAGTCTATTGTGTATTAGTTTTATTGTATGTATATGTGATTAATTATTTACTTAAGTTAATCTCTTATTTTGCAGATATTCAAAACTACTACACCAATTATCGCAAAATCCATAAAGTTTGGTAGGATAGCATGTGTCAAATTTACAATTCAGATGTACAATAGTATGGATTAGGATATTGACTTGTTACAAGACACTTTCAAATGTATTTGGATTGTGGATGATGTCATGTTTCATAAAATGTATAGTTTTGTTTCTGGTCTGACTGGTCTGGTTTTTTGAAAAAATATGCAAGTTAAAAAATGTGGGAATAACCAAAAATAAAAATTTTATTTAAAAATTAACAGGACAAATGGCCTCGTTCTCATTAGAATCGAGGTAGAAAGTGGGGGTATGTGGCCTTGGTTCTCATTAGAACCAATGCAAAAAGGTGAATTTCTACCTCGGGTAACACTCGAGGCCAAAAGCTGACCCTTTTTTGCCTTGGCCTTATATGCCTTAATTCTGAAACTAGGGCAAAATAGCAAAAATAACCGCTGTCAATTACCCTTTTTGCACTGGTGCACTACACTTAACAATCTATCAACAATACAATCATCTAAAAAAGATTTGGAATAATTTGTTTGTAATTGATAAATGTCTAGTTTTAGTAAAATTGCATATCATTTAGACATTTATCTTGCATGATATGAACATAAATCTTAGTAAAACAACCCCATTTACCTTTAATTATAGAATGAGGAATAGAGAAGTTATAAAAAGTGGAAATTTATATGTTTGTGTTGTTTTTGCATGTTAAATGAAGGAAATTGTAACTAATGCGTCTGAGCATCAGAAATGGGGCTGAGTGCCACAAAGGCGATTAAGGAAACCCTCAAAAGGAGGAAAGATTTGGAATAACTCGATCCCAAAATGTGCAGCTTAAGCCCTAAGAAAGGTGGTTTGCAAAAGTCTAGAATGGCACATGTACGACTCAAACACCAAAATTGGAGCTCAAGCCGCACACTATTTTTCTATAAAAATAGCACATGCCTTTTTCATTTGTATGCTGGTTTGGGGAACTGATATAGTAGTCTAGTTTTAGGTTCTTAGGCACTTATTATAATATCTTTAGATGAGAATCAAGAGTAGTATAGTTGAGTGAAAGAAGCCAAGCTCAATCCCAACACCTTAACCAACATCACTTATATTTATTATTATTAATATTTATATTTAAAAGGTTTAATCTCTCAAAAGGTACTCGTTTCCATTCAAAAATCTCAATTGGGTCCTTAGATTTTAAGTCATCCCAATTGGGTTCTATTTTTGAAAATTTGTTCCAATTTGGTCCTTTCTGTTAGGGCATTACTAACGACGTTAACTATGAGCCACATGTCAGCTCATGGTTTTTTTAATTTTTTTTTCTTTAACTTTTTTTCTTAAAAAAATAACTGACACGTGTCAAATTATGGTTCTACCATGTGTTAGCTTGTGATTTTTTAATTGTAATTTTAATTTTAACTTTATTTAAAATTTGTTTTAATAATTTCTAGACAACTTTATAAATTCAAATGTAAAATTTTAAAAGTTTTATAAAAATTACAAAATTCAAATGTTTGTAATTATTATAATTTTTTTCGAAATTTATAAAGTTGTCTAGAAATTATTAAAAAAATTAAAATAAAGTTCAATGCACAATTTAATTTTAATTAAACTTAATTTGGTTAAAAATATCTATTATAATAAAAATATTATTATAATATTTATATAAAAGTTAAACTTGGTCCCAATTTGGAAGGGGTAAAATTACTCTAGTTTAAAAAGAAATTATGACTAAATTGATACAAAATAATAAATACGGAGACCAAATTAACATTTTTCACATAAATAATTAACACATGATAGAATCATAATTTTACACGTGACAATTTAAAAGAAATTAAAAAAATGAAAAATATTAAAAATATTAAAAAAAACACAAGCTAACATGTGGCAGAACTCTAATTTGACAAGTGGCAATTATTTTTTTATTAAAGAAAGTTAAAAAAATTAAAAGATTTTAAAAATAAAGTGACATGTGGGACACAATTAACGTCATCAATCATGTCGTAATGGAAATGGCCTAATTGGAAAAAAAAAATTAAAAATAGGACTCAATTGGGACAACTTAAAATCTGAGGATCCAATTGAGATTTTTGAACTAAAACGAGGGCCTTCTGAGGGATTAAACTTATTTTAAACTAACAAATTTTTATCACTTTATTATTACAAACTTGAATGGATTATAGATTAATGTTTGATCAAACTAAATCTTTATGGATACGACCTTGTTGTGCTACAATTGACCCAATGCACTTGCTAGAAAAGTTGAACCCTCAATTGGTCCACAACAAGTTTTTGGCGTCTTTGCCTGGGGATTTGCGTAGATAAAACTAGTTATTTGTAATTTTTTTGAGTTTGTTGTATATATGTGCATACTTGTGTAGTTCACTAACATTTCCTTTGTAAGTCAGTAAATATTGGATCTGTATAGTTGTAAAGTTTCATTTTTTTCACTTTTGTATAGTCTCATTTTCACTTTCTATTTTTGCTTTCACACAAATCTCAAACAAGAGGTAAGTTCAAAAGATGCATAATCCTTTTTCCTTGTTTGGAATTTTGTGTTTTATGTTGCTGAAAAGAGATCTCACAAAGGAGACAATAGATACATGAATCCTCTAAAAATATGTAGATCAACTTTATTGTAAGTTTTGGTGTTGAAAGGAAAATTCTGTAGAAATTTTGCTCTTACAAAGGAAAAACAAAATGAAACGCCAATCTTGGTGCTAAGCAGAAATTCTACAGGGAACTTTGAACTTTTACCGTATTGTGTTTTATATTCTGTAGATGATTTGATCTTTTTGAACAAGCTAGAAAGGTAAAGTAAGAAGAAGGCTAAGAAAGATTAAAAAGAAAGATCTTCTTCAACATGTGAGATGATTGATCACATAGACAAAGGAGATGGCATAATCATCATTTGAGGTTTTGGTTGGTTGGCTTACTACTTTAAGGAGATTGTGCCATGCATCTTGAACCTAAAAATTTTCCAGATTTCTCATTTCACCTGCTGCAAGAGGAGTAGAAACTAAACTTGTATTTCTTAACCTTATTCTTCATTCTTTTTCAGGAAAAGATCATGAATATCCATAAGCTCACCTTGACACATCCTATGAAATTTCCGCAAACAAAGGGAATTGAATAAGGAAGCTTTGAATACTTGACTCATACTTAAAAGACATAACTAGCCAGTACGAAAGTTGGCCAAACAAGTCAAGGATTTGAACCAGAAACACAATTTGTCAGTACTGAAGCTGATCATCAATTCGCTAGTGCTGAAGTTGGCCAAAGAGTCAAAGAACTAATGCCATGATAGAGGAAGGGGATGTTGATGCTTCTAAATTTAAAGATGATGAATTCTTTGACAAGGTGGTTTTGTCTAGGAACCAATTAGAAGATCCTAATCAAGAGGAAGATTGAAACCACAAAAAATAGAGTTCTTTTTTAAATTTTTTGTACATTTGAATACTGCACTTTAATTTTAATTTTTAAATTTTGTGTTAAATTAGTTATTTTATAATTAGTATGCATGATTTTAGATAATTAAGTTTAGGATGTAAAAATATTTTTAGAGCATGGTTGGATAAGGAACAAAGCACAAAAAGAAAAACACACTATTGAAACTGTTTTGAAAAATTGAGATTGCAAGAAAGGAAAGAATGAAGAACCAATAATGCTTAATGGAAATTGGTGCATTGTAGGTCAGTTCTTAGTTAAAGGTTGATACGGGAAGTGCATATGACCTTGGGAGATGAGTGAGCCAAGCACTTAATATGAGAATGAGAGAAAGCTCCTAAGTGATTGAGCCACGAGTTTTGTGTCTAATTACTAATGGCTATTGAGAATGATTGGCTTAGAAAGGATCAAGGAAAGTTTCTCGTTGAAATTTTTGTTTAAACTAGGGCCAAACAACCACCTTACATGATTTTTGAATGAAAAATACCTTTTGATCCTTGGCCTTAAACACACACCTAAGCTTACAATATAGGAAATCAAACCCTTCTTACCGATGAGAAGGATGCAACAAAATGTGTGTGAAATGGATAAACGAATAAAGTTGGGCTATGCTTAAAGCATACCCAAGAGTACCAAAGAAAAATGAAAGTTGCAGCAAAAATGAAACTGAACTGGGACACTCCAAATCAGAAATGATAAATAAAAATAAGCAATTACAGGTGTACCCAAAAATGAATGAAAAATTCAAAAAGAACTTGGGCTGTAGCAAAAGAAAAACAAAAGAAAAATTGGCTGGAATAAGTTTGGACTCATGGCACTTGCACGTTGCTTTCCTTTTTAGTAGTGAGTCTTGCTTGTTATTGAAAAACAAAGTTCTTTGATAGCTCAGCCACGTTAGAAACCCAAAAGACCTTAGTGATCTTTGCCAATCATGTGTACATAGTTGTTGTGAAATAAAATACAAAGACAAGTGGACAATTGCAATGGTTGCTAAGAGAGCAAACACTTTGACCACTTGAGAGGATGCAATGATATAGGTTTCACCCTCGATCAACTTGCCCTCCTACAAACGAAAATATTCCTTTTTAGTAGTGTAATGTATCTGGCCCCCTACCAAACATTGTCGTATATAACATCAAATGACAAATAACTACTTTGACAATAAGGTTCTGGGTCTCCCTTTCACTATTAATATCTTTAGTATCAGTATAAACGTCTGTTTAGTAGATGAATTTAGCATCAATTAGAAGGTACAAAACTATTTTTTTAATGTTGATGTTTTTTTGTGTGGGTGGATGTTGTGATACTATGTTGATACCATTTATCCATTAGTGTATTCTTCAATCCTTTTGTGTTGGATTTTGACTTATGCTAAATGTGAATTTCGTGTACTAAAATGCATGTATGATATAAATAAAATGTTATGTACTAATTAATATATGTTTTTATTGTTAGTATTGAATTTTTTTCATCAATAAATAATATTTTTCCCATAGTAATTATTAAAATATTATTATTTATTTTAAGAACAATTATAATCATAATAGAAATTTTTCATTAATCTAGAATTTTATATTAATGATACTCTTAAGTGTATTAAAATTGAGTATTTTTTTTGGGAAGCAATTAATTTTGGAGTAAAGAAAACGATAATGTTTCCGAAATACTATTAAAGTTGTCATTTGGTCAAATTAAACATCTTTTGAAGAATGAAAGACAAAATCAATAATTCATGTTTGTCATTAAAAATATTCTTTTGTTGTAACTAAATTAGACTGTAATGACCTTGAGAATGCTAGCTTTAATTAAGAATAGGGTGAAATATTAAATATTTATGTTCCTTTCAAAATTCTAAAATATTTATTATAACTTTTAATTATGAAAATTATAAATTAAAATAATCAATATTATCATAAGTAAGAAAACTTAAAAATATATAATATTATGAATTAATGGTTGTTCGTTGATTTTTTACAATTATTCATATGATTGATTGATTTGCTATAATTATTCATATGATTAATTATTCTTTATGAGATTTTACTATTTTTCACTAAAAAATATTTTATTTAGGGGGGGTTAATTTGTGGAGGTTATAAAAACCCTCCACAAAACCCTCCAAATTTCCAAACCTTGATATTATCGTTTTTGTTTCCATAATGAAAGTTCCATCATCAAATTGGCCTTTTGAAAGCTCGATTTGGATTCTTCAAACTTGCGTTCATCTTTTTCCTCTCTTGTTGTCTAGTTTTCGTCATCTCCGTCCTCGCCCATTAGTCGGTGCTCGTTGGTAAACGTTCAGCCAATCTTGCATTTCATCTATATATCATAAGTTAAACAAAATTTTTTGATTTAGGGTGTGTTTTTGATTTGGGTTTTCATCCACTTATAGGTTTCAACCTTTCCACAGAGCCTGGCATTAGCGCTTTAGGTGAAGTCGCTTTGTACAGACATCGTTGAGAGAGGCCAAAAAGGAAATTGGCATTACTCGAAATCCTAGTGAATTATATATTAGAATTTTGTATATGGGATTTTCAAGAGTTAGAAGTTAGTTAATGGACATTACTTTCATTGTATTTTCAAAAATATTCGTTGTGATGTTTTAACTATATATCAGGCTGCATTCACAAGAGTTTGCTCAAAAGAATATGTTCCAACTTACATGGATAATGTTGAGAAGTTTAAGGCTAAGGGGGTCGATTTTGTTATCTATGTTTCAATTAGTGATCCATATACTATGAATGAGTGAGCAGAGAAGCTTCAAGGCAAAGATACTCTAAGTTGTATATGTCTTCTTTCCTTGCTTAGTTTCTTCTTCCATTCTCTTTTCTTTATTGATAAACTTAGTATATAAAAATTCAGAAATATAACTACTTATTGATGGAGATAACATAGTTGAAGCATCAAATGAATTAATAATTGATTCATATACATGAATTAATGCTATGACAAATTTCACACTTTTGACCCCCTTTCATCTTAAATCTTTGCCTTGATGGTTCATGAATTTAAAGAGCATGGTGTTGGTGAGGAGCACTAGGGATATGGTCATCAATTGATACTTGAGATGATTCCTCATCTCATAGTTAACTCAAAGTTCAAACTATTATTTGTCTTTACTTGAAAAAATTCATGCTTTATCTGATGGTTTTATCTCATAATATTGATTGACAATAGAGGTGTCAATTTGACCCAGCCCATAGGGCTTGGCCTTGGACCATGTGGGTTAGGGCCAAAAAAGCCCACATTGAAAAAAAACCCATCAAAGAAGTCCACAGGGCCAAAAACCCTACAAAAGCCCTGTGGGTCAGGACCAATCCATGGGCTTTCATCTTCAACATGAAAAATATATTACTTTTTAAATTATATTATTATCTGTGGGACAGATCCAACGACTCGGACAAGCACGATGACCCGAATAGGCCCAACAACTAGGATCTGCCCAACGACCCTAACAACCCTAACGACCCAGTCGGGCTCGTCCAGGTCGTTGGGATTGTCCGGGTCATTGGGTCGGTATGGGTCTTCGAGCTCGCTTGGATCGTTAGGCCCGTCCGGATCATTGGGCCCGTTCGGGTTGTCGAGTCCGTTCAGGTTTTCGGGCTTATCCGTTTTGTTGGGCCTGTTCGAATCGTCAAGGTCTTCTGGATCGTCGAGCTCGTTTAGGTCATCGTGCTTTTCCGGGTCGTCAGGCCCATCCGGATCGTCAAGCCTCTCGGTGTTATCAGGCACGTCTAGGTCTTCAGACCCGTCTAGTTTGTTGGGTCGATTTGGGTATTTGGGCCTTAGGGCCCGTCCGGGTCGTCGAGCTCGTTTGGGGCTTCAGACTTACCCGGGTGATTGGACATGTTTGGCTCGTCTGGCCTGTTTAGGTCTTCGGACCCGTCTGGGTCGCTCGACTTGATCTTTGACTCTGGCTTAATGTAGTATTATTTGGGGGGGCCTAATCCACCTTAGCTCTAGCCCTAACCCACTAGAAAAGGGGCTTTGGGGGTTGGGGCTTTTTTTTGGCACCCTCATTTGGGGCCCCCCGAAAAGGGGGCTTTATGAAGAGTGGGTCAAGGCTGGCCCATGGGCTAGGGGCCAAATTGACACCTCTAATTGACAACAAGTTGAAATGGGAAAAAATTAAAATATAATTGTGATATTAAATCCTAATATTTGTGTATCTAAAATTTTGTTCTAATTTTGCTTAAATATTTTGAAACATCTTGATTTATTTTGTACTAGTTTTTGGAACTTCTAATTTAGATTAAATTATACTTTTAGTCCCCATTTTCGTAGCAAAATTTGAATTTGGTCCCTCAATTAAATTTTATCTCAATCTGATCCCTATTTTGGGAAATTTGACTCAATCAAGTCCTTTCCGTTAGTGGTGAAGTAACGGTGTTAAATGGGTGCCACGTGTCAGCTTCTGGATTTTTTGAATTTTTTTATTTTTTTTTTGAATTTTTTTTTTTGAATTTTTTTTATTTTTTATTAATTTTTTTAAAAAATTAAACTTTTGCCACGTGTCAAGCTGACATAGTGCCACGTGGCAGTGACAGTGTCACGTGTCACTATTTGGGAGGTGTCATTTTCTCATTCTCAATTTGGTCCCTGTATTTTATCTTTTGTCTCAATTTAGTCCCAATTTTTGTAAAAATTATGCAATTTTGTCCCCCTCCAAATTGAAACAAAAATTATAAAATGTTATACAAATATTTTTATTAAATTTGATTTTTTTATTCAAATTGATATTTTTATTATATATTTTCAATAAAACTAAGTTTCTTTAAATTTGTTTCACATTAAATTTTACTTAAAATTGTTTTCAAATTTTAAATTTATTTGTTTTTTATTGTTACATAAACTAGTTATTTTTTCTTAAATTATATAATTGTTATTTTTATACTAACTGAAATATTTGTATAGAAATTATTGAATTTTACACATTTTAAAAATATGCAATTATTTAAAATATAAATTCAAATAAAAAATAATATTAAAGTATAATGTAATAAAATATCAATATAATTTAGGAATTTTTTTATTAACATTATTTTCTATTAACAACTTTAAAACAATTTTAAATAAAGTTTAACGTAAAATATAAATTAAACTAAACTTAATCTTGTTAAAAATATTTACTTGAAATATCAATTTTGATAGAAATATTTGTGCATATTTATATAGAAATTAAATTTGGTTTCAATTTGGAGAGAGACAAAATTGCACAATTTTTATAAAAATTGGGACTAAATTGAGACAAAAAATAAAATACAGGGACCAAATTGAGGATGAGAAAATGACAACTCCCAAATAGTGACACGTGGCACTGTCACTGCCACGTGGCACTGTCACTGCCACGTGGCACGATGTCTGCTTGACACGTGGCAAAATTTTAATTTTTTAAAAAAATTTAAAAAAATTAATAAAAAATAAAAAAAAATTCAAAAAAAAATTCAAAAAATAAAAATAAAAAAAATTCAAAAAATCCAGAAGCTGACACGTGGCACCCCATTTAACACCGTTACTCCACCACTAACGGAACGGACTTGATTGAATCAAATTTCCCAAAATAGGGACCAGATTGAGATAAAAAATAATTGAGGGACCAAATTCAAATTTTGCTACGAAAATGGGGACTAAAATATATATTTCAATTATAATTGAGGGACCAAATTCCTTTCCTTCATGTATTTTATCCATTCCCATTAAAATATATTTCAATTATTTTATCATTTTCTATATATTGAATCATATTATGATCATATGGATGTGGTTCCTCTGATAGAAAGTTGAGGTATTCAGGTGGTTTGTTACTTTTATCATTGTATCTTATTGCAATCATATGACACCAATTATCTATGGTTGTCATTTTCTACCTGTATCCTTCTAATACAATTACCTATTATATTTTCAACTGATGTTGTGCATACCTCAATAGTTGTGAAATCATATTATGATCATATGAAAGTGGTTCCTCTGTTAGAAAGTTGAGGTATTCAGGTGGTTTGTAACTTTTATCATTGTATCTTATTGCAATAATATCACATTAATATATGCTGGTCAATTTCTACTTGCATCCTTCTAACACAATTACCTATTATACTTTCAGTTGATGTTGTGCATACCTCAATAGTGTTTTTATCTTTCTTTTCTGATTTATTAAACGTTTATCTCATATATGCTTTTGACAGGAAAGGACAGAGATGTAGGAGAGATTTTAGTGAAACCCCTACAAAATACAAAATACTCGATCAATGATATATTATTTCATCAAGTTGGTGATGAAAATGTGCTTGAGGCTCATTTGGGTACAGAAGGATCATTTGGTGCTAGCAACATTTAGGGTGTTTATGATGCTTTTTAGAATGAAACTATATTTAGCCTATTATGGATATTGATTTATTACAAATTAATTTGTAATTACGTTTTAGTTTAAATTACTTTAATGTTACTATGGTGATTTTAAGAATTGAATATTTTAATGATATATATTTGAACAACTTGGTAAAAGTTTGTCATGTCTTTTGTTAAAATTAAAGTATTTTAATGAAGTTTACAAATAAATATTATTGACACAAAAATATAAACATCTCAAATGGTGACATCCATTGTCATGTATATGAATTTCTAATTACTAATAAATTATTATATTTAGAGATTAGAAATAACGTAAGAAAAATAAAGTAGTAAACCCACAAAATAAATAATACAAATGAGGGGGGTTAAAACCTCTACAATATAATCGCCAAATTGAAGAGGTATTAACCCCTATAAAAAGATAAATATAGGTTTTATCTACAATAAAATAGTTTGAAATAAAAGAGGTTTCAAACTTGCACAAAATAATAGTCACCAATAGAAGGAGTTAAAACCCTGCAGAAAAACACCTCCACAAATAGCTTGTGGCAAACCTAATTGTGGAGGTTTAGAAAACCCGCCTAATTAATTTGTAGAGGGTAACGCATAAACATCTAATTTTGATAAAAAAATCATGAGACTCACCCAACTAATTCTGCTCCATTCCCAAAAGGGAATGCATAAACATCTGATTCATATTTTCGTGGTCGAGGATGTGTATTACCTATTTGTAACCCTTGAGTTGTATCATTTGGATTATATTTTGTATCTACAAATAGAACTTTTGTTCTTAGTACTTACACATAAAAAATTAGTCTTCATTCTTTCTTCTTCCTTTTTCTTCTTATCTCTCTTATGAGTTTTATATTTTATACACATTTATCAACATGAAGGCTATAACCAACTGAGCTAATTCTGAACATTTCAAAATACATTTAGATGCAATGGATCTTAGTGATGTCATTAAAGAAAGAAATAAAGTATATGAGAACCTAATTTGCTCATGCAACAACAATATCATGAAAAAAGATTTCAGAACTATTCTGAATTAATTTCATGTGGCTGAACAAAACAATAATTTTTAGATAAAAATCATGAGACTCACCCAACTAGTTCTACTCCATTCCCAAAAGGGAATGCATAAGCATTTGATTTATATTTTCATGGTTGAGGATGTGGCCGTAGTAATGGTTGTGGTCGTCAATTTGGTCATCTGGACACCCATTTAAGAGTCAAAAACTTTTTTAGTACAATGGTTTCTCATGTACTGAATGTTCACAAAGAAAGTTGATAATAAAACCTCAACTAGAAAAATTTACAAATGAGTCAATCTTATTTTACGAAAATATACAGGATGACATTTATGGTCTAATAAACCCATCATGTGGACCACTTAGATATTTCATGGCTTTAATCAATGCATCAACTAGATGGTCACATTTATTTATTATCAACTCGCAATCAGGAATTTGCAAGGTTATTAGCTTAGTTAATCAAATTAAGTGCTCACTTTTAAGATTATCCAATTAAGAAAATTTGTTATGATAATTCTAGTGAATCTACATCTCATTCGTGTTGTATGTCAAATAGAATTAAAATTTAGCATCCAGTAGCATATCTTCATACTCAAAATGGACTTACAAATTGATATTACATAGTATAAGAAAAATTGATATTACCGACGGTCAGAACAGTCGGTAATGATTAAAATTTGTTGATAAATCAAAATACTAACGGATTGTCGACGATCAAAAATCCATCGGTAAATCTCTTATCTGTAAATTTTATCGATGGAACAAAAATTTTGTTGGTAATTACTGACCGAAAAATCTGTCAGTAAATAGCGCAAACTAATTCATCTTCTTCCTTTTCCCTCATTCTTCGTCTTCCTTTTAGGGTTTTATTTTCATTTTTGTTCTAAAACCTCCTCCACTCCACTGTGGTAAATTTGTTGTCATCACTACCAGTTCATCCTCTTCCTTCTCCTTCCTTACCTCATTCTCTCATTTTTTGTTCTTTCTTCGTCTTTCCCTCTGCGCAACCACCCCGTAGTGCCACCACCATGTCTCTATTATACCATCGTCGCACAATGATCGTAGAGCGTCCGACGTCTCCTCCTCTTTTTCCTCTTCCTTCTCCTTTTTCTTCTTTTCTTTCTTTTTTTTTCTTCCTCTTCTTCTTCTTCTCTTCTTTATCATCTTTACATATTCTTCTTCTTCTTCTCTGACGCACCCTCTTAAGGTGAGTTTTCGGCGGGAAAATTCCCTCTTATTTTACCGACGGATTGATCCGTTGATAAATTCATTGATAAAAAAAATTTTAAATTACCGTCAGATTTTATCGACAGATTTTAAGTTATGTAATTATCGAAAAATTTTATAGACAGATATTTTCGTCAGTAATGGAAATTTGTATTATCGACAGATTTTATCGAATGATTTTTGTGTTGGTAATGAATATCTTATTATTGATGGATTTTACTGACAAATTTTTTCGTTAGTAATGAAAATTTGTATTATCAACGAATTTTAATCCGTAGGTAATTGAAATATGTATTACCAACAAATATTTTCATCTGTAATTAAAATATTAACCTTCATCAGTAAAATCCATCGATACTTTGAATTTACTAACAAAAATATCCGTTGGTAAAATTTCGTTGGTATTTCCAATATATTTTGTAGTGGCAAGACCATTACTAGTGAGAGCTAATCTTCCAATGGTTACTTGAGGATATGAAATTTTACATGTTGTAGTATTGATTCACATCAGGTCAACAAGTTATCACAAATACTCTTCTCTACAATTTTTTTTTTAGTTAGCAACCAAATGTTATTTAAGAATTTTTGTGCTTGTTGTATATGTTCCATTTTCTCCACCGAAAAAGACTATGATAGGTCCTTAGAGATGATTGAGAATATATGTTGAATATGATTTTCCATCATTAATAAAATATCTTGAATCATCAACATGAGACTTATTTATTACTTGATTTGTCGACTGTCATTTTGATGAATAATTTTTTTTCAACATTAGGGGGAGAAAGAAAACAATTGGAAAAGAATATTGATTGGAATGAATTATCATTACACGTTTGAAGCGTGGTAGGCCTATTGGTTCTTAAACAAAGGGATATTTGTTGGAATGAATTTTTGTTACACGTTTGAAGTGTGGTATGCCTATTGGTTTCAAAGATAAAAGCCCTCGAATCATAAAATGAGTTAACAAGCAAGATGACTTAATCAAGGAAATGGAAATCCTAATAGATTCATTTGACATAATTAATTATTCGGTTTCCGAAGAACCCCATGTTACTAAAATTGTTGAAAATCATGAGATCTCAATAAATTATGTCATGAATAAGATAATATAGCGATGAATGTTATAAGTGATAATGAGGATCAAGAACTAATGACTATTGAAGATTGTCGACAAAGAAATGATTGGCCAAGATGGAAAGATGCAATTGAAGCATAATTAGATTCACTTGCTAAACAAAAGGTTTTTAGATTTGTAGTTCACACAGCTGATGATGTAAACCTTGTTGGGTACAAATTAATTTTTGTGCAAAAATGAAATGAGAATGGTGAAATTGTTCGATGCGAAACACAATTAGTTTCTCGTGGTTGTTCACGGAGACCTGGTATTGATTTTGAAGAGACATATTCACCAATATTTGATGCAGCAACATTTCGATATTTCATTAGCTTGGTTGCATAAGAAGGTTTGTATTTAGATCTAATAGATGTTGTTACACTTTATTTGTAGGATTCTCTTGAGAATGATATTCATATGAAATTTTCGGAGAGATTTAATTTTCCCAAGAATGAAAATTCTAAAGAAGATTATTCAATAAACTTGAACAAGTCCATTTATGGATTAAAGTAATCAAGATGTATGTTGTATAACCGTCTTTCTGAATACTTGTTAAAAGAAGGGTATTAAAATTATCCTATTTGTCCTTATATTTATATGAAAAGATCAGAAAATAAATTTTCCATAATTATTGTTTATGTAGATGACATAAATATCGTTCAAACGTTGATAAAGTCCCTTTTAGACCTCAAGCATAAAGAACTTCTTGGACCAGAAGTACAATATTTTAGTGTTATAAGAGCACTAATGTGTCTTACTAATTATACTCGACCTGCTATAGTTCTTCACTTATAAGAAGACTTTGAACTAGAGTAAAATATATACTTTTTTTCCTTAAAGGTACTATAAACATGGGTTTATTTTGTTCAAATGATTCAAAATCAGATCTAATAGTTTATGTAGATGCAGGTTATTTATCAGATCCTCACAAAGGTTGATCATAAACAAAGATATTTACATATGGTGTCACAATGATTTCATGACGGTCTGGGAAACAAACAATAACAAAATCTTCAAATCATGCGAAAATTTTAGCATTACATGAGGTAAGTCGTGAATGTGTTTGATTAAGGCCTATAATTCAACATATATGACAAACTTGTGGTCTATCTTAGAGAAAAATGGAATCAACAACCATATATGAAGACAATAATGCATGTATTGTTCAATTGAAAGAAAAATATATTAAAGGAGACAAAACATATTCTTCCAATTTTTTTTCACTAATGATCTTCAAAGAAATGGTGATAAAATGATCTAAAAGATTGGTTCATGTGACAATTTTGCAGATCTATTAACAAAGTCTTTGCCATGCAAAACTTTTGAGCAATTGGTTAACAAATTTAGACATCGCCATCTTAATGATGTAAGTTTACATGATGAGGAGAAATGATGAACTCTTTTTCCTTTTAAATGGGAGCAATTGGTTCACATGTTTGAATAATATTGTATGAAAATAAAGAATGATATATTTTTTTCATCACTAGGTTTTTATGCCAAAAGGTTTTTCCTATAGTAAGGTTTTAATGAAGCCTATACTCTAATCAATGGATACCAAGGGTGAGTGTTATGAATTAATGGTTGCCCATTAATTTGTTATAGTTGCTCATATAATTAATTTGCTACAATTACTCGTATGATTAATTAATCTTTATGAGATTTTCCATTTGTATTAACTATTTGTAAGCCTTGAGTTGTATTCTTTAGGTTGCATTTTGTATGTATAAATAAGATTTTTCTTTTTGGTAATAGCACACAGAAAATTAGTCTACATTCTCTTTTATTTCCTTTTTTCCCTTTCTTTTCTTCTCTCTATTATCATCTTTATATTTTACAGGATTTAAATTTTAGTAATGCGAACAAACTTTTAAAAACATATTTCATAATACAAAAAACACATTTAGCCATTAACACCTTTATAATGTTAGATTCAAATATATCTTTTTCTAGCCCAGTTAACCAGTTAACGTGTTTTATCTCGACAAAATAGTTAAGAAATGACGTTTTTTATGTACAAATAAAAATGACGAGTTTAGTTTGGCTAAATGCTCTTTTATTATATAAAAGCAAACATATAAAATAAAAAGAAGAAAAAGATTACAAAACATGGGTAACGCTAATAATAAAAGAATGGCTACAATTTTGACAAAATATACGAGGCTACTTTCTGAAAAATAAAGGAATACAGAGAGAACTTTTCGACAATTGATGATTAGAACAATCATTGTAACAAAATTTTCACAAACCATAACACTGTTTTTCCGGTAACAGAATAAATATAACATTTATATTTAATCTTTATATACAAAATTCAGTACTTTCAATGCTTTATTCAACTTCGGACTTCAGTAAAATACAATATAACTCTCAGTGCTCACACAATATTCTCAATCTGGCCAGATATAAAACTTCGTTTAGCAAAAGTAAGATTGTCTCAGGTTAATCAAAACAATAAGAAAAGTAAGGTTTGCCTTACTGTTGTACACTGAGACTTTGCTAAAACCCAAACTCACCTAATACTCATTCCATATTTGATCAGAAAACCTAAGCTTTTTATCACTCAATACATATACTAAGGCAAGTTTACGGTATAAACCTCATCTTAAAAGTCAAATTTATGAGGTTGACTTAGTTTTATATTTCACTTTTAAGTATGATATCAAAGTTACGAGTTTGAGTCTATCGTAATGAGTTTTTTTATTTGTTGGACTTGTTATTTCATCTCGCTATCGAAAAATTTGTTGTTTGTTGAGCCTATCGTGTTACACATTAGCGGGTCATTACAGATTATCCATTTATGTCTAGTCTTACACTTGAAATGTATATATATGTCTTGGTGTGAAGGTTGGAGATTCCTCATTAACTAGAAATAAGATAAATTTATAGTATATAAGTAGATACAAATCTCATTTTATAAATTAGTTTCATGAGATTGAGGTAGTCTTTTAAGTCCACTTGATATATATATATATATATATATATATATATATATATATATATATATATATATATATATAGGAAGAGATATTAAGGAATTCATGTTACCATATTATATATATATATATATATATATATATATATATATATATATATATATATATATATATATATATATATAGGAAGAGATATTAAGGAATTCATGTTACCATTATAATTTTGTGATGATCACCAAAGGCACTCATGACAGAAAGTAAATATTATACAGATAAGAAAAATTATATATTGAAGCCAAATTTATTTAAATACGTCTTACATAGTGCAACTGATGCATGAAAAGGGGAGCAACTACATAAGTAAACATGGAAATCATGTTTGAATATGTATATATATATATATATATATATATATATATATATATATATATATATATATATATATATATATATATATATATATATATATATATATATATATATATATATATATATATATATATATATATATATATATATATATATATATAAGATACGCTGAGGCATAAAACAGCATTGTGTCACGATCGAGCTTTCGGTTCTGCTAAGAGCTTAATTACAAATTCTCGGGTAAACAAATTAAACTGAAAATTTAAAAGTACTGAAGAAGCGCATAGAGAAGAAACCTCCCAAGAACTGGCCTTAAAAGTAAGAACTCCTTCAATTTAATTTATATAATATGCAACATTATCCTGCATAGAGATCAAGGAAAGCATTCAGTCAGCAGAAGTATAGAAGAACTTAAGAATATCCAAATAATCAGTCAAGTTAAATAAATAATTTACACTGTATATATAACTTACCAAATCTTATGAAATATATATGAAAACCATCATGCATTTAAAAGATAAAAAAAAAAAAAAAACTAGAAGGAAAACACAGTTTCCACAAGAAGTTGATTGAGGAATATCCAAATGCTGCATTAGTTAGAAGGATTATCGTCCAGGTGAAAGGTTTGAAAAGGATATGGACTATTACTTTACATGGTACAGCTTAGCTTATCCGATAAGAACTCTTCATGGTACAGCTAGCTGTGTAATAGTTCATGTGTTCAACTAATAATTCAAACACACGACACTATTTTTAAGCAGTGATGTGTTTGATGAGGTAGACTATAGAGCTAGGTGGTGTTGTGTGTAATTTGTGAAACCTATGAACATGATATGTGTACGTGAAAATGTAATTCATGACTTTAACTCTCACGGCTAGAAAAAAGGAAGAAAATGGAACAGAGAAAAAGAGAGAAAGTTGGCCCCAACATGGCAGATATATCATCTGATTCAGGGAGCACACAAGTGAATGTTAATTACTGTTTCACCAATAATCTGTGACTCACACCACAAAAGCTGTCAACAACAGTTTCATATATATACTTTGATCAGAAAGACAACCTTGAAAACCCTAACTTGTTCTAAGCTGACACTGAGCAGAGGCTACACTTGATTTCTGCATTATTGTTGTCTTAACAGGAAGCATTAAGCTGAAGAAGCCCACACAAAATAATTAAAAAGCTCAATAAACTATGTTATATGATTTAATTATGACTAAGCTATAAAAAAAAAATCAACATGTGCAGTAAGTTTTGACAAGTTTGAGTAGAATAATCACTTGAAACCAAGAGCTTGTACCTTGAATAGCATTCCATGTTCTATTTTAATATATAAAATACAAACGTGTGTCTATTCAAAATGCCATTGAAATTCCACTTGGAACAAAAACCGACAAAAACATGTGAGATGACGGGCAGCACAAAGCTTAAGCATTCGCCTAACCAACAAAATATTTGCTCACAAAATACACAACCACTACTCAAAACATTACAACACTAATTTGCTTTTTGATTAATGGATAAAATTCTCAGCATCAGATAGTAGACCACATGATCAAATCAAGGTACATGTGGTGAAACAAACACAGTGGAGAAAAGATAAGTAAGGGTATATCAGATCAAATCTTGTAAGGATATTTTAAATAAACATATATATTACAATATAAGTGGGACATATTATAAACTGAGGATGGTGGAGAAATGTTTATTCTTAGAACAATACATTTAATATTTAATTAGCATTAGGTTTCTCCAACATCTATCTGAAAGATTCCATTCAATCATGTCTTTCTTAGAAAAAAATTGTAAATTAGAAAAAGACTTGCAGAGAGAATGCATTCCAAAAACTTTTCAAAAATTTGGCATGTTTTATTTGAAACCTAGAACCTTAAATAATCATTTATGTTAAAAAAAACGTTTATTGGATGCTTAGTATAACTTGACAAATTATATATATATATATATATATATATATATATATATATATATATATATATATATATATATATATATATATATATTTACACACACACGACACATCACTTGATTACTGCATGTGTCAAAAATCTGCTTAATTTTTAAAAGAAAAAATGAATTGGGAGAAAGTAATCATAAAAGTAATGAAATCAGTTGATGTGCCATAAACTTTGTTTTTGTTGCAAAGCCAACATGGAGATTAAATTAATCTTTTCTGGATCTTATTTACATACAGTCGCCTCTAATTTCGCAACCTAATGAACACGGCATTGGAAATGCTTTTGTCCGTATAATGTACCAACACTTAAATAGTATATATTGCATCCTATGTGGTTCGTGAATAAGAAAAACTATGTACATAAAGCATTAGTTTTTTTGTCCCAGATCCATCCATCAGATTATAAAATTTTAATATCAGTGCATATGAAACTACTCAATAAGTTTAGTTCTTTCTAGCTCTATCTCTTTATATTCAAACTCGTAGTACTTATTAATAATAACACACACATAATCTATATGGGCACCCCCTAATGCTCCAAAACATTGTACTATAGTTTAGGTTGAGATATATATATATATATATATGTTATTACCATAACTTGATGCTGGCCATGGCTTACGCATCTAACCAACAACAGATGATAGAGAAAGAAGCATCAGGTTGGTGTAGTGATGAAAAATTTGGAGTGTTTGTGTGAAATTTTAGATTGAAAAAAACTTGATTGTTGTTATATCGAAGAAGATACGTTAGATATTCCACATCCATCAGAATAAGATAAGACTGAAGACAAAATGATATAATTACCAATATTAGGTGAAACACAGATCTTCCAGAGGAAGAATATTCAAGAGAAATGGATGGAGGAGGTTGATGATTCTTCAAGATTTCCCTTAGGGGTCTTCTTTTTCTTCTTGTAAGGTATACCTCTAGCCTTAGCTTGGCACTCCCTGACCTCCCTAAGGTAGACACGGATGGAGCCACTAGCAAAAGGGTTAGTCTCCGGGGAACCTCCATTTTCTTCATAGGCCGCTCTGAGTCGACCTATGAGAGCATCGAGACTCCCCCAAGCTTGTCTGAGAGGACAAGTGCATGGTGCTGGTGGTTCAGGCTGTCCATAGAACATGCACCCTTGGAGGTGAACCTTGGTCTTTCCGAACTGGTCCAGATACCTTAAAAAATCAAGGACATGGTTGCAATTGCACTGAGAGAGAGCAACTGGGGGTCTTTGGTTCTTCAAGTATTGTCCAAAAGTGTTCCAGTCCCTTCTCTTCTGAGACTCATAGCGGCTAAGTGTGACTGGACTCTGCTGCTGCAGCTGCTGGTGTTGGTGCTGGTGCTGGTGCTGGAGGTGGTAATCTAGAGGAATGTTGGTTGATGAACCTTCTGCACCGTGGCTGCCACTGCTAGACATTGCTGAAACTGTGAAATGGTGAATCAGAATGAAGAGAGAGAGAAGGAGGTGTTGGAGTTGGGGCTGGTTTTTTCTAAATAAAGCCAGGGAAAGAGGGAGGTGAAAGGTGAAAGTGAAAGGAATAGGAGAGTGGAGGAAGATAGAGTATTGAGATCACGTCACTGGGCTACTGAGAAGACATTTTATGGGCCATCTTGGTTTATTTCTGTTCATCTCTTTTGTCCTCTTGCATATGGGAAAAGTTTGGTATACACCAAACTCTATTCAACATAAATTATTACATGGATTAAGTTTAATTATAGTCCTAATTAATCCATTTCTCATAGATCATCACGTTTTTAATTGACCAGAAAGAGCTAATAAATCTCAGTTATGTGTTAGGTAAAGCTTGCCCCAAGACCATACTAGTTTTAGATTGAGTAGTTATAGTTTCACTTTTAACCCTCAAAAGATGCAATTAGAGAAAAATAAAGGTATAATTGATGATGTAACAAAAGAAAAGAGAAATTATAATATATGTGTTTATATATCATTTTCTTGTTTTTTTTCGACAATAACATTAACTAGAGGGGAAGTCTTGATACTATATGTTATGATGATAAAATTGATGAATCTTGTGACCTAAAAGTAATGGGTTCAAAATTTGAAAGTATTTCTTTATTTGGGGAGATAAAAAAATTGTGTCTTTATCCTCTTCTGGACCATACAGGGGAAAACGTTCTTTCTGCACTGTGTTTCACTTTAATTACAATAGCTTGCATTAACTATGTGTGTTTTCTCTATAAGCATACACAATTATTGTGTTTGCCCTTATTCATCGCTAAGCCTTATCTCCTTAACCAAGCCCATTATCATTATTGCTCTTATCAAATCATTCCAATAGCTATAGAACCTGCTATTTAACATGTGTTTAAGTAAGTAATTATGCAATTAATTTTGGTTTGAATTGATAATGAAAGAAATTATTATGTTCAAGTTAACAGCGAACTCACTATAAATATTTTTACTCAGTGTAAAATTAATCCACCTAATAAAGTTGTATTTTATCTCTAAACCCTAAATCCACCTATAGTTTTATTAAAATAAAATAAAAAATTGGATGGAGAATTAAATTTTTAACATCGCTCACATGGTAACATGCTCATAAACCTATCTGTGGAAACTTTGATGTTTTGAATTAGCTATTATGAAAAGAAACAGTGAAAACTTTCATGTTATTTTTTTAATTTATGCAGAATATGCCATACATAACTATCATTCTAACGCTTGTCACCGAGTACTATATGCTAAAAAGCATCCTTTGCATTAGTTGATATTTCACTGTGATTAAAGACTGCAACACAAATCAAACACACCTAACATATTTGAATCTAAATATTGATAAATCTAACACATATTTGAAAAATATATTCCAAATTTAAATCCTCTAGCGACATCAGCGGTTTTAGAAATATCACAATTGATTTTCTCTCCTACCTAACGTAATTTTAGTAAAGATATAGCTGTTTCGTTTTTGAATAAAATTGATTCTACCTTCAAACAACTTGTCCAGAATCATAAAAATACATAAGGTTGAAGATCAAAGTCAATTTACAATACATAACTAAGAGAAATATTTGCTTTATAAGTTGATTTTGTTAAGTTTGATTAAATTTATAATATACTTCTTAATATTCTATTTGTTGGAAATTGTTGGAAGTCCCACATTGACTAGAGATAAGGCCAATTCACAATATATAAATGGGTGCAATCTTCACCTTACAAACCGGTTTTGTGGGGTTAAATTAGGCTTAAAATTCACTTCTAACATGGTATTAGGGCTAGGTTAGAGCCTATCCTAGCGAACTTTCATGTCTTGGGCATTCTCTTCCACCTGAAAAGTGTGCAAACCTCACCTTACAAAGCCGGTTTTGTAACCTTCAAAAAACTCATAAGTAGGGACAATAAGGGTTGTGCAATACAGAGATGGCCTGCATATGTACAAAAATAAAAATTGTAAGACAAATTGTATACTTTGATCCACTAACCCACTTAGACATGTTTCACATGATTCGTAACCCCTATAAACCTATGACGAGGTGGAATGAACTAACCCACATAACTTATGTCCATAACTTATCATGTATCCATTAAAATAAGTATTGTGTGGATTTACTATTAATTCTTTAAAAATAAGTATTGTGTGGATTTACTATTAATTCTTTAAAATTTCTAATGGACTTATACTTCAAAATTATAAAATTTTGAAAATTGTCTATCTTAAAAAATAAACTTATAGAATTTATTATTCCTACTTTACGTCCCTTTCCCTTCTTACCGGATCGCTACTTATCACTTCTAAATGTATAATCCTAGACACATGAATAATCCTTATTTTACATGTTTTGTAAAATAGTAGAATAGAGTTAAATTTAAAATCATGCTCGAGTTGTAGGATAAAACTAAATTTAAAATACAGGACTTAATACATTAGTTTTTCTTCGACATAAAAAATTAATCCAAATAAAAAAAAAAAAAGAGACTTTGTAGGTAAACATAACTAATCTCATCGAATAAAGAAAGAGGCATTTGGGAAGTCTTATCCGAAGAAAGAAAAGACGTGAGTAACATATTTCAGGTGAAGATAATTATTAACAGATATGGGTCGCAAAGTGTATGTCCTATGCCCACACACAACACACACCATGTTATAAATTAGAAATACAGTATTACGCATGTTGTCTTCCAGAAACAGATTTTATAACCGGTTATTAGGGAGCACCTCTCTGGAACTTTGCATGCATGCCACAAGATACTTGGCCGTACTCTTTTGGACCATGCAAACTCTTTTTCTCATCAAATATATCTTTTTTACCCTACAACCTTCACTTTGTTTTTAATGTCTTCTATTAATACTAGGTACATATTTTCTGTCTCTACATCTTTCCACATCACCCATGCCCAACACATTGCTTCTAATTTCATTTTGAATATTAATTCCATTTTCTAACTTTCTTACATATTTATGTTTGTCGATTTTATGTCATATTGTCCACTTAGTATTCATATTCCAATTGGTTTTTCTTTTTCGTTAATGTTCAAACTTTTCAATATGCTAATATTGTTAATTGAAATAGTCGCATCCAATGATACTTGTTCTTTCACAATTTATTGTTTCACCTTTAGACCATATATATAAACAAATCAATTTTTTACATGTCTTTCTAATTGATGTTTTTATGTTGGTCTCCTTAATATTTCAACTTTAAATATATTGTAATTTTTTAATATGTACAATGTTTTCATATATTTTAAAAATTGAGGTGAAAACATAGTTTATGTCATATTTATGATAAAATCATAATAAAAATATTGAGTTCCTAAATTAATTATATATCGATCTCAAATACAAATATGAAATCAACTGTATTAATTAGTGCATCCTATGAGCATCTCAATAAGTTAATCAAAAAATTGTATTTATAAATTCCTCTTAATATTAACTTAAATAACTCAATTAATAACTTCATTATATGTTCATGTCTATGACTTAATCCGGCCATGAGATTTTGATTAGACTACAAAAGTAGTTCAAGGTTGGAGTGGGAGAAATCTCCTTTTGATTAATGAACTAGCTAGATTATTATTAGTAGCAAATTTCCGAAATTAAGTTAGAGATTAATTAAGGTAAGTGGGTCAATTTTGGCATTAATCGTAATATGGTTTATGCGGTGACATATAATAAACAGATTTTTCTTTTCTCACTTGCCATGATTCTGTAGGGAAGGAAACTGAGGTAGACATCAAATTTGATGGAGATGACAACCGACCAATGTTGAGAATTGGGCCCCTTATAGATGCTCTTGTCAAAACTCTAATAAACTAAGATTATATTCATTCAATCGATAATTAGAAATTATCAAACACTTTGAATTAACTCAAAATATATTAGACTCACCTAGAATTTGAGTTTTTCTCTATCACTACTATTTCCAAAACACCTTTCTAGAGCCAAACCCCAACCCTTTTCACGTCAAGCCAAACGTTGAATTTCTCCATTCATCAAAATGGGGTCGTCGTATAAATGTAGGGTACCCTAAAATTCGGAATCCTATAGAGTACCACAAGCATATCCATGGCAAAATTCTAGTTCAAAATATTTGTTTCATGACAAATCTTTTCGTCCATCGGTGCTTACAACTAATCCCATTAGAGCATTACAACAAGAGTTACTTAATTAGATTCAACGAGTTTGCTTATCAATAAAGGTTTATTTTGTGTTTATAAGATTTTGGACCATTTCAAATTATAGAAAAGGATTTATATAAATAACTATCACTTATAATAGTTTAGTATTTGCATTAAATATACAACATCTTGAAGAAGGAGACAATGGTTATGAATTAAGCAATTTGTCAATATAAATTTCCTAAGCAAATGGATAACTTGAAATTGAGTTGACATATGAGTTGTTTGTGAAAAGTATTGATGATGTTTTTACGTGTATAATTAAAGTGAAACAATAATATTCCATAAATTTTAGCATGTCATGATTGAGCATTAAATGAACTTATTACCTTAATTAAGACTTTTGTTATAAAATATATACTTAAATCCTTGCAGACGTTGTCTTTTTTTGTTTCTACTTTTACGTGTTCTACGGAAAAGACCCTTATTATAGGTAGTGCTAATAATTCGACGAATTATGTTGTTTTGTTTAAATTGTAAAGGAAAAAAATGTATCCTATATTCTTAGGCGTGTAGGCAGAAGAAAAAGAGAGATAAGAAGAATTTAAAAATACAGTAAAAAAGAAGGAAGAGATAAAAGAAACAACAACTCCTTAACTCAGGGACTTGATGGATATACATTGCAACGCGTATTTTCAGATTGAGAATCAAGAAAATTACTTTGACTTTGGCTAATCTAGTTATTCTTTTCCACGTAAAAGTTTATATTTAATTTAATCTCTTTATTTAATTCATATCAGTATATTCAACATTATAATATATATATATATATATATATATATATATATATATATATATATATATATATATATATATATATAACACAATAATTAATTTCTAATTAATTATTTAGAAATTAATTTAAAAATTAATTTCTTTGATAACTAAAATCTATATAGTTAATATTAATGAGTAATTTAGATATCAATTCATAATAGAAACTATTTTAATTAAAAATTTAGAAACATATAATAATTTTTTGAAACTATTTTAATTATCAATAACTTTTAATTTATAAATTAGTGTCTAAATTGGTCACTACATTACTAATTATTTTTAGACACTAAATTTTTCATTATTTAAGGTTAGGTTTGTCTTGTACTGATAAGTGTACAAATCAATTCATAACGGTCATGCAAAAGGCTATTCATATATAATTGTCTAGAGTTGTCAAAATGGGTTGGAACCCGCAAGCTAACCCGGCTCACCACGGGTTCGGGTCGGGTTGGGTTGAAACTTTTTTACAAATTTCAATACGGGTTGATTTTTGACCCGGCTCTGTAGAACCCGACTCACTCAAGTTGAACCCGTGGTGAGCCGGATTGGTGGATAAAAGGATCACACAAGTGTTTTTTATTTATTTCTTATTAAGTTAGACTTTACATTTGGGTCATGTTAGCTTGTTTTTTTATCCAACACATAAATAATTTGTAATTTTTTTATTTTGGTTTGTATTTGGATTGTATTAAAGTTTATTTAAATTTTAATTAGAATTACAATTTAATTTTGACTGAAAAAAAAAATAAAAAAAATAATATATTTTTTTAATTAAGTGAACCCGTGAGCCAACCCATGTAACCCGCCAACCCGTGGTGGGCCGGACTGGGTTCGAATTTTTTTGGCTCGCTAAAAAGTGAGCCGAGTTGGGTTGTTCATTAAATCATCAACCCATGATGGGTTGAGCCAGGTCGAACCGGGTTACCCGTTTTGACAGCTCTATAATTGTCCTATAGTTATAAAAATCATTGAAAATTAATTAAAATTTATTATAAAAAACATAAAAGTAACTCTTAAATATAGGTCAAATTATAATATTATTAGAGTCGGTTGTTTTGTTGAAAAAAAAATATGAAAAAACGTAAAATTAGTTTTAGCCTTTTTAATAAATAAATATTTATGTTAGTCGACTTAGTTGATCTTAATATTATAGGCTTCATGTTGGACTCTAATAGAATAACTTCAATTCATGATGTTATCTTAATTACTTTTAACCTTTTTAAATACTAAAATATTTATGTTAATGTTAAACCAGCTTAGCTTAACTGACATTAAATAAAATAATATTCAAATTAATAAAGTTAATATCGCCTAAATTGACATTAATCTTATTTATTTTAATTAAATATTTTTTATCTCATTATTTTCAAATTTTATGTTTCGTTTCTAAATTGAATATATACTTATTTCGCCTTTACACTTTATGAATATATTCACCAACAAACAACACATAAAATGTTAATCATAGGACAAACAAAGTTCCATAGTAAAAATATAATCTTCACGTGTTTGTTGGAAAAGATGTTATACATGACTTTCATTAAGTGCATAGATGAAATATGCATATATTTAATTTAAAAATAAAACACAATTTTAAAAATAACTTAGAAACCAAAAAAATATTTAATCATTTTTATTTTTTATTTGTTTAAGTTAGCACCAGCCAAGCCAACACTAATTTATATGTTATGAATCCATGAACCTTCGTGCAACGAATAAGAACAATAGATCATTTTTAATCTAAAAAATCATATATTTAAAGATAACAAATCTTTTCACTCATAATTTTTCTCCCTCACTTCCTATATACTTCTCATATTCATCTACTTCATCCATATTTATCTTTTTCACCCACACTGATCTCCTTCAACAAACATCTCTTTCATCCACACACATCCCATATGTCCACACTTTTATCCCCATATTCTCTATTCACACTCATATCATTTCTTTCATCCACACTCATCTCTTTTGTACACTAATATTTCTTTTCTGTTTTTTTCATTTGTATTTTATTTTTTAAAACACGGAGGATTTGTACGAGAAACATTCTTTTTTGAAATTATTGTCATTTGCATTAACTAAACTGACATAAAATAGGTTTGAGGACTGTGTCATGTGGAGAGTAGATTCAAGTACTAGGATAAAGTTTTCGGAATAAGTTTGTGTTGCAAATAAGCCACTTAAAGAAGTGTACCCTAGATTATACTCAAATACAAAAATAAAAAACGAAACATTAATTGACTATGGAAAGTGGAAGGATAATAAATGGAAATAGGAACTAGGCTGCAGGAGAGAATGGTTTGAATGGAAAAAAAAATCATAAGTAACAAATTTCTTATCAGAGATTGAAAGTATTTCATTAGATAAGGAAAAAAAGGATACTTGATTATGATGAGGATAAAAGGTATTCGATGAAATTTGCATATAAAAAATTGAAGGGTAATCAGAGTATTAATTATGAAGACATGTTCAAGAAATTGTGGTAGGTCAAAGCTACCCTTCTAAATAGTTTATCTTTAACGAGTTATGGTTAAAGGTTTGGCCACAAAGGATATCCTAACAAGTATAGGAATAATACTTGTAAATGACATGTGTCCTACGTGTGGTGAGAATGAGAACACAATAAGTCATTCTATATGTGTAACGTGGCGGTAAAAGTATGGAACATGTTTTATTAGGGGTGGCAAAACGGGTCAACCTAGCCCGTTTTGACCCGACCCGACGGTAGCCCGAAAAATACGGGCCAGGACGGGCTGGTGGGCTAACCCGCCAGTTTTTGCCTCTTTTTTTCCCATTTTGGACGTGGCAACTAGGTGATTTGTAGTTTTTTACAACCACTTGTTTCAATAAAGATATGTATGCATATTTACATATATAACATGAATCAATAAACGCGTGTATTGAATAAAATTGTAAGCATAAAGCAAATCATTGCTTGACTAAAGTTATAGTGCCAAATGCATAGTTCCAGTGGTAAATGCATACAATACAACAAATTAACCACAACATAAGATCTGCATAAACCAATATAACATTTGAAACACTACACCACAAATTTAAATCCCAATTCCAGTGCCTGAAAGAGTCACAAAATAGTCACAAAATCTCAATCCTTCAACATCCAACCAACATAAACCAATCTAACATTATAAACACTACACCACAAATAAAATCCCAATTACAGTGGCTGAAAAGGTCATAAAACACTACAAAACGTGTTGGTTGTCCCCTGTAATTTCAAATTTCAATCCAACCAACATAAACCAATCTAACATTATGAACACTACTACAACAGAAGATAGAAGTCCAAAACGAGACAATTACATCAGTACAGCACAATCAACTACATCAGAAACAAAAAATCAGTCATTAAGTTCTCCTATGCCAAGAGTATTTGAAGCACCCATAGAAGAAGGCCCCTCCAATGTTCCATCTTTTAATGTGTGAGGCACTTCATCATCTTGTTAAAACATGACATGTAAATGAAACAAAAAGTTAGAATATCAAAATTAGTGTGAAAAATATAAGATTTTTACTGAATTTAAAATATGGAAATTACCTTCACAAAAGCCATGCATATAACTTGAAGTACAAATAAGTGCTTTAACACATTCTGGCAACAATCGATTTCTATACTTATTTGAGATTCTTGATCCAATGCTGAAAGAAGATTTTGATGCAACTGTAGTGATTGGGATACTTAGCAAATCCCTTGCCGTCAATGCTAAATCTGTCAAACGTTCACTATGAGTCTTCCACCATCCAAGAACATCCATAGGCTCTGTGAAGTCTATATCTAATATTGGCTCATCCAAATATACATCTAATTGATTCCTTCCCATTTTTACCATAGCTTGGAGTCTATGCTTTTTAATTTCCTAACATGAGAAGAAAAAAAATAGTTAAGTCAGCATCAAAAATAATAATTAAACTACAAAGGTTGTACTATGGTTAGAAAACTTACATCAAGATGTGGACATTTGGAGGAAGCAGAAGATGTTGAGATATTACTACGTCTTGCTTCAGTTGAACTTGAAGTATTTGTACAATATTGAGAGAAAAGCCTATACAACTTCTCCTTGATGGTATCTAACTTTGCTTCCCAAGAAAGGGGATCAATTTGCTCTAAACAATATCCCAATGTTTCCAACTTCACTCTTGGGTCTAAAATAGCACCAAATGCAAGGACCTCACTGTATTCATCCCAATATTTATCAAATTTGATCATCATCCTTTCAGCTATATGTCTTATAAGGTCATCTTCATCTTTTCCCTTTTCCATTAAAAGAGTTTGAATATTCCACACTTGTAAGAAGTATAAATTGGATGTGGGATAACTTGAGGCAAAAATAAGAGTTGTTATAACATAAAAAGGCATCAAGAAAGTACAAATCTTTTCTGGTCTCTTCCATTTATCTGGAGATGGACAACACTTATAATTCTCATCAACTAAGTGTAAACTTCCAAACACTCGTTGGTATTGAAGGGCGCTTTGAAGCATCAAGAACGTTGAATTCCATCTTGTGGGAACATCTAAACACAAAGTACTTTTTGCATCAATGTCCCTAACCTGGTTAATGCATTGCTTAAATTTTATCATTTTGCTCTCTGATCCCCTAACATACTTAATGCTCTCCCTTATTAGATCCACACCGTCACCAATCGCCTTCAATCCTTCTTGCACAATGAGGTTTAAAATGTGTGCACAACAACACACATGGAAGAATTCACCATCACAAAGTAAGGAGTTTTGCAAAACAAGTTTCTCTTTTAAGGTTTTAACCAAAACATCATTACTAGAAGCATTGTCTAAAGTGATGGGAAAGATTTTGTTTTCAAGCCCCCACTCATGTAAAAACTCATTTATCTTCTTACACAATTCAAACCCAGTGTGAGGTGGAGGCAAATGACAAGTTTAAAATTTTGCTAGACAACTTCCAATTACTACCAACATAATGGGCTGTCAAACATATGTAACCCTCTGTAGTAGAAGACGTCCACAAATCTAAAGTTATGCAAATCCTAGATGGAATGCTTGTCAACTCTTCCTTCAACAAGTTTTTTTCTCTCTGAAATATTCTCAAAACACCACTTTTAATTGTATTTCTAGACACCAAAATATCATCATGATTCAAGTAGGTTATCCAAGTCCTAAGTTCTTCATACTCAACAAACTTGAATGGCAAACCATGCCTGATAATAAGATTAGCACACAACTCACGGGACACCATTTGATCTATTTTTTTGGATTTTAATTTTCCTTGCACATCCATCATCATTTGACTCACATCTTCAAACTTGATTTTGTTACATTTTTCAAGATGACGCTTTAAATGAGAGGTCCTATACTTTTTACTCCCAACCAAATATTTTTTATTACAACCATTACATTGTGCCCTCTCTTTCCCATCCTCACCAACCCCTATCTTAGTAAAAAACTTCGAAACGTCAGAAGTGGTTGTCTTGTCCTTTTTCTTATTCAATTCAACACTATCCTTATCCTCAACATGATGGACATCCGCAACAAGTTTACTTATAGCTTCACTAACAGGTCTACTAATTGAGTCGTCCATTATTAATCAGTTATCCCGACAATAGCGCACTACCACAAAAAAAAAATACTACACCAGTTCCAGTTTCAACAAACTCAATTCACTATAATTTCAAGTAACCTCAATGAAAACATTTTCAACAAGCTCAATAAAAAACAATTTCAAGTTCAATCAAAACAGTTTCAACAGATACACATATCAAACAACACATACACACTTCGAACAAAATCTCCAATTAAATACAGTTCCAAGCTCACTCAAAGCAACCATAATTACAAACATAAGCTTCTCATACAAAAAAGTACCTGCAATTTTAGTAGCTCGCAGCCCACACCCTCCAATAGTTGAAAAGAGCACACTCCAATCGAATCTGTGTCGCCATTCCATAAATCCAAAGTGATTGCTACTGTTTTTCACTACAAATGAAATAAGTAAACAATGTAGACAGAAATTAGGGCCAATGTTTCATTATTTAGGGGAAATGAAAGATCAATTGGAAAGTTACACTAAATAAAAAAACTACGAAGAGGAATTGAAAAAATTAGGGCAAATTCAAGACAAAGGAACCTACCTCTCCACCACGGCAGCCTTCGTCGTTGTTGAAATTGGTGGTCGTCCAAGACAAGGTTCAACGACGTCCCCTACATTCATGCGAGATTGGCATCGCAGAGATGAAAATCAAAGAAGAACATGGACGTCATCACAGAGGGGCTTCAATCAAGAAGAAATCGAAGAAGATGAGATGCTGCTTGAGTGGAGATTGTGTTTGGGTTCGGCTATTCAAGGAGAAGATGTGAGTAGCTCTCTCTCTTTCTCACAATCGCACACGGAGAAGAAGGATCTCTCTCTCTCTCAATCACAAAAGTGACTTGGAAGTTGTATGGAATGAAGTAGAAGAAGTAAGTATTATTACTTACTAAACGAGGGGTGAACGGGTTGCGGGTTGGCCTGTTATAACCCTACCAACAACTCGTTGGGCCAGCATAGAAAACGGGTCGGGCTGTAGCGGGTCAGCGGGTTAGAAAACCTTTCCCGACCCCCCTTTTATGTGTCAGGTTGTCGGGCTGGCCCGTGGGGCCTGACCCCCTTTGACACCCCTATGTTTTATAGGGGTAGGAATCATGAATGTACATAACAACTAGACTAGTGAGTGTAACGTCCTGGCTGAAAATTACTTATATGAAAATTAAAATATGAAAATATAATAATCATCTGCATTTATTATTAAATACTTTCCCAAAAAGACGGGAAATTTTAAAACATTTATTTCAACGCGTCAACTGTAACTAAAATCCACGACATTCAATTATGACAAATATAAATTGTTCATCAAACCATTACAAAATAGTCCATAAAACTTCCATGAGAAGACTAATATAAAAACTCCCATAGCTGGCCCCATTTTGACTCTAAGCATCACGTGCTGACCTACATCCACATCTGCTTCCATGTAACAAGTTACATAATCATCGCCATCCACATTACAATTAAGGAAAACATTTGTGTGTTCGTGCATATAATCCCAACTATTATCTCTTCACATATCTAACCAATTATCTTACATACTTGCATTCAAATGTTTCCTTCCCATACATTATCCTCGACCACCCAATGTCATACACAAATTTTTAAACAATTTAGCCAAGTACCCAACACGAATAAAAATGGGTGTGCTGACCATACCTGATGTGTCGCCTAGCGACAATACTTGCCGTGCCAGGCGGTGCATACAATTATGGGTTCTGCCCAGATTTTTGCTGCACCTGTACGAACCCTAAAAACCCAAATCACACTTCCAGCGCAGCTTTTGATATGATTTTAATGCACAAAAACACCCAAGTTCATGCTAATTCAACTTAATATCATTTTCATGAAAATAGTACATCATTCCTAACCAGAAATATATTTCATCATTCCCAATTCCCATATGAACCCTAATCCCCCAATCATGGCCATAATTCATTCAATTATCACCAATTCATACAATTTCTGACATGTAAACACATGAAAATGTTTATAATTTGATATAAGATTCCAACCAAGCACCACCAACATCACATAACTCAAGAAAACATAACAATTGGGAAAGCCAGTTTGTGTTGCCTAGCGGGAAGCACATAGCCACCAGGCGGTTCATATAAAAAAGCCAGAACTGGGTTCTAGAGCATGTGTTGCCTGGCTGGTCATTCCACCACGCGGTTTTTGGCATTTTCCCAAAACACAAACAATTTACTACATTTTGGCATAATCCAAGGTTCACATGCATTCCATTCAATTTAGAATCATACAATAAAAAGTAAAGCACGAAAATACAACTCTCCTAACCTGGATTTTTCCCGCACTAATGCTCTTCTAGAGTCTTTTTTTTTATTCCAATTTGATTCCAAGCCTTGTCTCCACCCAAGCGCTCACTCACTCTCTTTATGTTCAAGTTTATGCTCAGAATTTCTCCCTTAGGCAGCCCACACGAAATGCACACTCCCAAAACACTCTCTTCCCACTTAATTGACCAATTAACAAGTCTTAATGGTGGTTAATGAATTTGAAACAAAAATGTGCATTCATATAACCTTAATTGCCATTCAAACCATTAGAGGTGGTTTCTCCAGCCCTTGCTTGGCTGCCCCTTTCTCAACTAGGGTTTCTGGCCTTTCACATTCATGCCAAAAATTGATTTTTGCAAAAAGAAAGTTATTTTGCTTAAGCCAAGGTTCGAACCCATAACCCTCCAATATCAAAACAAGTGCACAACCAATTCAACCAATTCATGTTTCATAATAATATTTATAAATCTAGAAATTTATACTCTCTTATCACACTCAAACATATCGTAAAAATAATATAATTAAATAACATACAATTGGCACACATAAGACTTGAACCCAAGTCCCTTCACATAACCAAGTATTCTCAACCACTTAAGCTAGTACTATTTCACATCATGAAAGTTAACATTTAATTCCATAAAGGCTCCCACTACCCATATTTATTAAATAATTATTTAAATTCCTCGAGTCTTAAGTGAGCACTTTCAACACTTCCACCTAATTGAACTTAACCACAAAGGGAAAATGATTTGGTGGGGGGTTTGGATAGCTGTAAATTGGGGCCCATGGAATAAGAGAAATGATGTAGTGTTTAGGAATGCAAAGGTTGATGCTAAAGATATCTTTTGCATGGAAATATCTTAGAGGGGAGCGAACCAAAGGTCAATATTTAAGGTGAAAGGATCATAAGAGGTATATGTTAACAAACATAAATAAGATTGTTGTTGACATATTTCATGTTTATTAAATTCATATAGTTTTGGAAATTTGTAACCTTTTCCAAGACATTTTAGTCTATTGTGACTACATTCTTATGCATGTGTGGATATTGGAGTGCTTAGAGTAACAAAAGTCTTTCTCAACAAAACAAAGACCATGTGATGTGGAATGATGGAGAAATGGAGAGACATAACATATTGCAATTTATATGCCATTGGTGTGGGTGAAGTAAAGGAAGGACAAATAACCATGATTGACAAGAAAATCATCTTTGAGTAGTTATGTTAAGCTAATACAACATATATAGCTATAATCACACTTGGGATATGTAAATCTCCTGATGGTTGGGCTAGTAGCAAGCTAGCCCTTGCGAAGGAAGTATGGTTAAAATTGCATTTATGTATCTTTAAGATGTTGTGTAAACTCTATCAAATTGATGATGATGTAATGTAAAATATTAATGTTTGGATGTTAGTATTAATGTCTTTCTATTCGTAATACACTAAGTATATATTGTATATGGGTTTGATCATCCCAAATGCTTCGTTTAATTAAAATTCTTTGTTAATTAAAAATGATAAAATAAATGAATATTAAAAGTATATTTAATTTAGCATTGCCTTAAATAAGTTTTAAAATAAAAAATCATAAATGTCAGTTTGACTGATGTTAAATTGCTTTAATAAAAAATAATTAAAAATTAGTGATAAATTGGTGTCAACTTAACCTATGCTACTTAGAGTTAACCTTCAAAAGACAATGTTAATGAATTAGCAACCATGATTTTAGAGTCACACGTAATGCAAATCCAATGGTAATAGCTGATTAGCATCAATTTTTACTTATTCATGTTAGCTTTTGGTTGATACCAAATGTTTATTTTTCTTGTTGTGAACATACATGATGAGAGCAATAAATGAAATCCATTGACAATGCAAGTTACCTAATTGTCTCAATCATGTTAGAACATGTCACATTGTTTCTCCATGTTCTCATTTATTTTCCTCTTCTTTTTGTTAATAGAAGAATATAAATACAACAAACGTGCTTGTGGGATGGGTTGTCCTGCCAGCCTATGACTTGATGGGTTAGTGGTCCTGGTGAGCCAATCTAGAACAAGTTAAAAAAGTCAACCATCCCACTAAATCAATGACAAGATGACAAGTCAATCCAATAAGCTTGACTAATTTTGCCACTCATGTTGAAGGATGAAACCAACTTTAAGAATCCAAGGAGACAAATAGTTTTTCTTCCCTTGTCAAAAGGGAATGTTATGTTTTAACATTAACTTTTAGTTTATCTTATATATTTTTACTCTCTTACTTCATGAGTATGCCAAATATGTTACACTTCTTGATCTTGAGGAGTAAGTCTCATATATGTATATCCCTTCTTCTTAAAGATTAGGCCTTTTATATTTATATTTCTCAAGTTCAAGAATTGAACATTATATACCTTTATTTCTTTGCACTTGAAAAGTAAGAAAAAAAAATACAATAACTATATCCATAACAATAAAATATTCAAAACATTAAAATATAATATTCAAGTCATTAATATAGTTATATTATTTACATATAATTCTACAAAGAATAATAATTAATAATTATTCCAGTGCACCCAATAGTCTCATCGCTTAGGAGTTGCGGTTAAGGAAAGTTTAAATTCACATTCATCCTTCCACCTTTGAGGTGTAGGCTCCAAACTGGACAATACCTCAGATGCGGTAATTGACCCTAATGATGTCACTCGACGATCTTGGGATCGAAACATTGGTCTCGTATGTGGGAAATGAAAGTGATTTCCCTTAGCCTTCCATTGTGGGATGAACCATCATTCCCCCCAGACCTCAATTGGGGAGCTTAAGTTGTGTACACTCAATAATCCCACATCGTTAAGGAATCAATGTCAAGGGAAGTTTAAATACCCCTTCCTCTTTTCACCCTCTAAGGGTCTTTTAAAAAGAAAACTGATGTGGTGATTAACTCTAACAATGTCTTGATGGACTTGGGGGTTTGAACAATAGTGATGCAAATAAAACTCTTGTTAGATCATATCATGAGAAGAGAATAAACAAAACATATAAGTTGTTTAATTTTTTTTTAATATAGGTCAAATGAACCCAACTAACTTAAATTGTAGATTAAAAAAAATCGAGTTGGATTGAAGGTGGATTGACAAGCTACAACAACCCTTTATCATTTTTATTATAATTATTTACTATTTCTAATTATATAGGTTCACAATTTAATTTTTTGTAATCACTATAATGTTGTTTAATATTGTTCAAGTTGTTTGATATTAATTTATGTTTTTTTCAATTATATAGGTTGATATTTTGATTTTTACTTGTCATCTTGATAAGAATGTATGGTAAAATAGGTAAACGGTGTGATTATACTATTATAATGTCATAGTAGAGTCAATCAACTTTGATTGCACTCCAATAAATATATAAAATCAATTAGGAGAATAAAATATATTTAAGTGAATCAACTCACGTAAACTATCAGATTAGAGGTTGAACCGACTTATAAATTTTTTTACTTAAAAAAAATAAATCAAGTTGAATTAACTATTTTTTAACTCAATACATATCAACCACTCATTCTAATACCATATTCTTTCCTCCTCGCTACCGTAATTTTTACGGTTAAAAGCAATGAATGTAAAGTCGACCAATCTAACTATTAATTCATTCATTAGATTTCTCATTACTCATCCTTATTGGTCTTCTCATATTCTATTTGTTTATCTTTATCTTTGAATCTAATTTTCTTATATTTTATTACTCCTTATATATTTTTACTTGATTTAACTAACATTCTAACCTCCTTTTTTGTTTCATATTTTTAATATATTTACCTGTTTATAGAATTTTCAATTAAGGTTTTCTATAGTAATATAAACATTTCCTAATATTTATTAGTAACTTAATTTATTTTATTATATTACTAGCATGACACCCGTGTCTACGCCCGAGTCTATATGTTTTTTTCTTTTTAATTATACATTCGGATATGAATTTGTTTGTGTCATATTGTAAAATTGATATAAAATTAATATATAAAAAAATAATAGTATTATATAGTTAAAATTTACTATTATGAACTTTGGTCCCATGCAAAATAAAAATACTAAATTTTTTAATAAGACTACTGATAATAATTATAATAACAATACTACTAATAATAAGAAGAAAAAATGACTAATAAAAAATACAATTATGCTGCATTGTTAACTTTTAATTTAGAGATTAGGGTTGGCTTATAAATCGTAATATAACACTCAACTAACTGTTATTTTAATGGATTATTTTAATATTCTGAGCAGTCCAAATTAATGGAGTGGTTCAATTATCTAGATCAGTGGTGCAATGATGATTATCTAGAACAGTGCAAATAATAATTACAAAAATTTATACAAACATTTATTTAGATTTCGTATTCATTATTTAAACGTTATGCAATTACATTTAAAAAAAATTTCATTAGAAGTTGTGCAGAATTTTAGAGCAGTGACAAATTTAGATTTCCAATGTAGTGATAAATTTAAATTTTCATTAGAAGTTGTGAATGAAAGATTTAATGATAGAAACATATAGATACATATTTATAATAGTATTATACTAATTACCAATTAAAACTTCATTCATAATTAAAGAAATTTAAAATAATTAATAAAATCAACTAATTGATAAAAAATGTTTAGAAATTAATCATATAATTATTAAATGTAAATGTATAAATTTAAAAGATTTCAATGGGAATAAAAAAATTCACTCATAATTAAAAAATTAAAAACAATTAATGAATTTTTTTTAGAAACAAATCATATTACATTAACTATTATTATTATATGTTATAATTTTATTTTATTAGTTTTATAATATTTTTCTATTGCAATCTTCAAATATAATTAATATTATATTTAAAAATTTGTGTCTGTATGTTTTCTAAGTCGGTTTTAAAAAAATTAATATAATTGTTATTATATTTAAATAAATAATTTATTTTAAATAATTATATTTAAGTGTTATAATTATTATTAATTATGTATATAATATTTAAATAAAGAATTTGATAATACAAAATTTAAATAATTAATTATATTATTTTTTATAGAAAATTAACTAAAAATAAATTGTATGTTGATTTCGATTTAGTCCCTATATATGTTTTTTTGTTTCAATTTAGTACCTATTTATGTGTATCTTATTCAATTTTGACCTAAATTTTTTAATAATTAAAATCCATTTTTTATAAAATTAAAAGTAATTAAGTATAAAAGTTTTACAAAAATTAAGTATTTGATATTTATATTAAAATTGAGTGGTAAAAGTCATTTTATTAAGTCATTTTTAATAAAAAAAATTAGTATAACATTCATACCCATAGAAATTTTGGTTTAAAATTAGTAAGAGATAATATTGGAAAAAAAATAAAAATTAACAAAACATGAGTGCTTAATAAAAAAGTAATTAATAAATTAATATGTTAAAAAGTCGTTTTTAATAAAAATTATTAGTATAACATTTATACAAATAATAAATTTGGTCTGAAATTGAGAGAAACAATATAAATATTAGTACTTAATTTTGTAAAAATATTTGTACTTAATTATTTTTAATCTTATAAAAAATTGATTACAAAAATATTTTAATTATTTAAAAAAATTGGGACAAAATTGAATCAGATACACATACTTAGGTACTAAATTGAAACAAAAAGACATATATGGGGACTAAATCGAAATCAACACAATGACATCTGATAATGACACTGACACGTGGCATTGTGATGCCACGACACTAACAATGCCACGTGTCACACACAAGGACTTGACACGTGGCATTCTTATTTTTATTTTTCAAAAAATTAAAATTTTTTAAAAAAAATTTAAAAAATCAAAAAAACCACAGAGTGACATGTGGCACGTTGACTAACGCCGTTAGTCAACTCTGTTTGAAAGGGACCTAATTGAAGCACTTTTTCAAAAGTTGGGATGCAATTGACACTTTTTTTTAACCGGGTACCTATTTGACCCACTAGCCCCAAACTGGATACTATACGACTAATTATACCTAAATTTTAATCTTTATCATTCATTTATATGATAAATTCGTCATTCATTCTTTTGGTAAATTAACCATTTATTTGTAGTTTTAAAACTCGGACTTCAATTTTATTTATAAAGAAAAAAAATTGTCACCATAAAATTTTTACTTTTCAGAGACGATCGTGAATAAATATGGTAAATACATAACTCATATCAATATGTCTTGCATTTTTCCATGGACAACACGAGATATAATTACACTAACTATGAATTTTGCAAAATTCTATCAATCAAAACATACAACATTAAAAAATATATCAATTGTCAGTTAACCAAGACCATATATGCATCTGAAACATATTTCACATTCTTTTTGCTAAATTTATTTCTCCCAAGTCCTTTCTTCCTCAATTGACAAACTCCACGTCTCACAAATGGTTCCTAAATCATTCAATCCATAACACATCATCATTTGTATATGATGATAAAATTAATTAATAAGATGAAACAACAAAGTAATATTGTTTGCAAAATTGATATATACCTCTTGAACAACATCTCCAAGCTTGTTTTTGTTCTCTTCCTTACCTGCAATGACAATCATATCATGCAATATTTAGCTTGATCTTCAAAATTTGGGGAGCAGATTAATAAATGAATGCGAAATATTATTTTACCTACCCGAATAACTCTTACACACAATTGTAAATTGTAAATCGTGTTTGAATAGAATATAATACAAAGATAAATTATTCAATAGTTATAAACATTATGTCTAAATATAAATCAATAAATATAAACAAAAAATTAAGAACCAAATAAACATGGAAAATGTAAAAAGTAACCTATTTATGGATAAAGATTATCTTTGGGTGTCTAAACTCTGAAACAACAAGTGATTGTGGTCATTCATGTAATTTGATGAGTTAAAAATTGTTATTCTAAAGAATCTGAGTGAGTTTTATGAAAAAATATTAACCAATTAAGTTTATAGCTACTGGTTTTGTTACCATCATATGAAGTGTTTGATTGATCTTGATTCACTTGGTCAATGCGATATTACCACCACCTGCATAAAAACTATCAGAAACAACTTCCTTCTAATTATGTACAATTATATGTGTGTAGAAATATTCATTCAAACTAAGCTAGTTAGTTTATAGCCACAAATGAAGATATTGGTACAAAACATGAGTCAAAGAACAAAACATAAACATGACCCAGGAAGTTACAATAGTTTTACCCACAATCTTATTTGTAAAATACCTTCAATCATGTCTGCCCAACTATTCCTTTAATAGCACCAACCACGAAACCAACTTGTTTTAGTAGAGGACTTCACTCAATGTTAACTTGCAGCATGTAATAAACAACGTTGAAGCAAATATTTATGAGCTTGTTAGTGAAATTATTGAGAAAATTAGCTAAAGAAATAAACAAAAAAATATTTATCAAACCTCATAATAAGTTTACGGAACACCTAAAACAACAACACGGGTAACAATGCATATGAAAAAAGAAGAACAAAAAAATCGAAAGTTATTACATTTTGATCACCCAAAAATAGGTTTCGAAACACTTGAAAAACCAAAAAAAGGTTTATGAGATGAAATTGAAACAACAACAAAAATACCTTCATACACATTTGTGTTGGGTTACGTTGGTAATAGTTAGAGAAGCAAACACTTATCTCGGTGATGGAAAGGAAGAAGAAGCTTCAAAGAGAAGCTGAAAGTGTGAGGAAGAAAGAGTAGAGGAGAGAGAATGGAGAAAAGAAGTGTGGCAAAGTGGTAGGTGAGTGTGTGAGTTGTGCTGAAGCTTTTGGAGAAAAGTTGAAAAAACTTAGTTTTGGGTCATGTGTTGAAGCCCAACAATTAAACCTTCAAGGACGAAAAAACCAAAGAAAATGACACATGTTAGAAACTTAGAAATGGGTGTTTAGGTAATATCCAAAATGGAAAGTTACCAAAAAACCTAAAAATTGGACAGTTGTCAACTATTTAAGTTAGGGTATTTGGGTAATATCCAGAGGTCATTGTTTTCTTATATTTTAGACGTGAGGTTGCATTCTGTCCTTCATAATTAAATTGTCCTAAAAGAAATTGCAAAACATACCTTTCAACTCTATTTTAAGTAGAGATGACAAATAAATTCGCCCCATGGGTATTGTCTGAACTTGTCCCCGTTTTGACGGGGAATCCCTGCATTGAATGAATATGGGTATGGGTATGTGGAATCCCTGACTTTTTTGATTGGATGTAGGGATGTATATATCCGTCTCATCCCCATACTCGTTCACGCCATACCCCTATCCCCGTTTAAATTATTACAATATTCACAACTAATTAAGTAACCTTATATATATATATATATACTTTCTATTTTTTATTTATTCTAATTATTAGGTTTGTCATGAAATTTATTCGCATCTCTAATATATTTTCCATCTTATCATAACCTTTATGTAATTATGTTCAAATGATGTATGTAAATTAAATATTTATGTCTCACATTTAGAGCTGTCAAAATGGGTTGGAACCCACGAGCCAACCCGGCTCACCACGGGTGCGAGTTAGGTTGGGTTGAAATTTTTTTACAAATTTCAGTATAAGTTGATTTTTGACTCGGCTCACTTAGAACCTAATTCACCCGGGTTGAACCCGTGGGGAGCCGGGTTGGCTCACCAACCCACAAATAAATGGTCACACAATGTTTTTTATTAAGTTGGATTTTGCATTTGGGTCATGTTAGGTTATTTGTTTTTAGCCAACACAGAGATAATTTGTATTTGTGTGATTTTAGTTTGTATTTGGATTGTATTAAAATTTATTTAGATTTTAATTAGAATTATAATTTAGTTTTGACCGAAAAAAGTAAAAAGTTGTATTTTTTTAATTAAGTGAACCCGTGAGCCAACCCGTTTAACGCACAAACCCGTGGTGGGTCGGACCGAGTTCGAATGTTTTTGGCTCGCTAATAAGTGACCCGGGTTAGGTTGACTCACTAAGTGATCAACCTGTAGTGGGTCGAGCCAGGTTGGGCCAGATTACTCGTTTTGACAGCTCTACTCACATTTGGCTCGTTTATTGTATATTTTCCTTTCACATGAGAATGTTTAACACTCTCAATTTAAGTGTTTAATAACATAAATCTTTCATTTACTATGTAATATAAAAAAAATTCTTCTTTACTTATTATTATTAATTTTTGTTTCATTTGAAGAACTATTTTGTTTCACTAAAACAATTTTCGTTATTTCTCAACCATTGACTATATATGTTAATATTTGAAAAGTTTTCTTAGATCTCTAAGTTATTTTTCATCTTATTATACTCTTAATTATACATTTATTTTCCCTTGTGTGATTTCATTTAATAGTGTCTCAAATTATTTCTAAGACACACATTTGTTAATTTTTTAATATTTTTATTTATTGTTTATTTTCATCATGTAAAATACTATTTTGATATATTTTATATAATTATTTTTTATTTTCTAACCCATTATCAATCATAGTTTAATTTTGTCAGTATAATTGTATAAATAAATTTTATTTACTAGAATATAAAAATTTAGTGTAATTGCCATGATCTTTTTAATCACCATCAAACATATATTGAAGTTAAAAATATACAAGATCTATGTTAAAATTTTATTATTATTAGTCTAATATTTTTCCTATGCGTCATTTTGATCAAGTGATGTATTATAACTTTTATTAGTGTATAAAAAAAGATATTCATTAGAATTTGAAAAATTGGAGTAAACAAACATTTAAAATATTTTAATTTGAATATTTGTTTTTCTTTTATATTTTTAAAATAAATATTTTAAATTTTATCAACTAGGTTCCATTGATGTTTGCAAATTTAATAAATGTTTTGGTTCTTATGAAATTTTATTTGGTATTCTAATTTAAAATGTATACAATTATAATTTCTTTCAAAATATTTGATATCGAAGAAACAACAATTCTCTTAATATTGAATATTTGATAAATTTTTATTATTATTTTATAAAAATTAATTAAAATCAATATTGAAGTAGTAAAAAAACGGGTATGGATATGGTATGAGATTATATCCGTTACCCGGTGGGGATGAGGATGGGATAAAAGTTTGATACCCGTTGGGTTTGGGTATGGGAATGTAGATGAATTTTTTTCTGAGGGTATGGGATAACAAAACCGTCCCCGCCCCTTTGCCATCCCTAATTGCAGCTCATTCTCAAAACAACCTTTTAATAAAGGAATAATCTCTTATTAGAATTCTTATACCCAAAAGTAAGAATGTATTTTAATGGCGCTGAATTCGATTCTACTTACAATGAGAAGAGTCCATCAAGAGACAAAAAAAATAACATGGAGAATTGACAAATAAGGCAATTTCTCAAACAATTGGATCAAATAAATGAGTTAAGTCACTCTAAAAGTACACTACTTCTCAAATTCTAAAAATATTCTCTCCCCTTTTACCGCATAACTTTTTGTTTGCGTTGGGCAATCTAAAACTTATATCTAATCATTCTATTTTCTTAAATGGTTTGTTGGACCAACTTTGGTCTCAAAATAGTTTATTCACCTACTACTTCAACCTAGGGTTGAGCAAATAATGTGGGTCAATCTGAATCTAACATATCTGGTTCACGGTCTACCTGTGGTATTCCAGTAGACAATACTATTCATAGTGAAAAGTGCATAAGCCAGTTTCAAAACTATGACAACAAACTTTGAGATAGAGAAATTCAATGAGAATAATTTCTCATTTTGGCAATTTAAGATGAAAGCAATTTTGAGAAAGGACAATTGCATAATAGCAATTGAAGCAAGACCCGCAGAAATGACGGATCAAAAGTGGAAGGAAATTGACAACAATGCCATCGTGAATTTGCACCTAACCAAAATAGATTCGATATTTTCCAGTGTGGCAGAGAAAGAAACAACAAATGAGATTTGGGACACCTTTACTAAATTATATGAGGTAAAGTCTCTTCACACATTGATATTCTTGAAAAGGAAACTTTACACTCTTCGGATGAGTGAGTCCACTACGGTGATGGACCACATCAACCACTTGAACACTTTGTTTACTCAACAATCAGCAGCAGATTTCAAACATAGTTGAAAATGAACACATAGAGCTTCTACTGCAGAGTTTACTTGACTTGTATGATTAACTCATCATCAATATTACAAATAATAATGTTATAGGATGTCTACACTTTTAGGATGTTACTAGATCTATTCTTGAAGAAGAATCCAGGCAGAAAAACAAAGTTGATAGGGCGAAAAGTTCTAAACAAGCAGAAGCATTGACGATGACGTGAGCAAGATCAACAAAACGTGGCTCTAGTGGGAGTCAAAATAATGACAGGTTAAGCTGTTGAAGTAAGAAGAATTACAAATACAAATGCTACTATTGTGGCAAGAAAGGGCACACATAGAAAGAGTGCTGGAAGAGGAAGAATGAAACATAAACTTCTCAAGGTTGTATTGCAACTACCTCAGAAGATGGAGAAATTCTGGTGAGCAAAGCAGCGATCAACCTTAATGGTGAATTTTTTTTTCATTAAAGGTGGATAATGGATTCAGGTGCAACATGGCACATGACTCGTCATCGAGATTGGTTTCACTCTTATGAGTCAATCTCAAGTGGATATGTGTTTATGGGCAACGACCATGCATTGGAGATTGTTGGAATTGCTATAGTCAATATAAAAATGCATGACAGTACCATTTTCACAATTCAAGGGGTACGACATGTGTAACATCCTGGTCGAATATTACGAATTTTAAAGAAATAAAATAAAATAGATAATGTAAACGCATTAGTTTAAACTACCTTTTCCCAAAATGCGGGAAGATTTAAAACTTTATTACATCGCCAATTATTCAAAAATCTGCCAAACATATAAAATCAAATACAAATTTCAATTCTGATAACATTAGTGGTTACAAAGTCCTTAAAATCCACAAAGCAGTAAAAATCTGTTGAAAAATCCCCAAGATAGCCCACGCTCTGGCTCTATGCCTCACCAGGTCCACCTACAACATCATCTGCTCTCGTGTAACGAATTACACGATCATTGCCAATCATAAACAGATGGGATGCGCTACATATACGTAGATATAAATATCAGTCAATATATACAAACACGAGTCAAAGGAACCCTATCCTTTGATTTCATACCACATGGCCACCACCATGTTATCCATGTTCTACGTCTTTAGATGTATACTTGGAGATGCTTTTGCTACCACACCTACAAGCCATAGCTTGTAGAACACATGTAGGAAACCTGTTATGGACCACACTCCGTAACGTTAGGTGGAGTTCCCAATACGAAACATAGTTCGTAATGTCCCAAGACTACCAAACTCATCGGTTAAATACCGAGGAAGGCAATCTTTCTGGAACCATCCGTACGAGCCACAACTCGCACACTCATACCGGCAACACTCGCCAATCCGAGCCACAACTCAAGGATTCCTCGCGTTCATCCACCATCCCGAGCCACAACTCAAGAGATGTCATTCCTAGCCACAACTCAAGGAATGTCACGTGTTTACCCTCTATCCCGAGTCACAACTCAAGGGATACTGTTCTGAGCCAAAATTCAAGGAACACTCCAGCAAGACGCTTTTTAAGGTATCACCAAAGCATTGTAGACCACGCCCATCCAAAGCAAAAAAAACATTCTGCCACTACATTATCGCCTGGCACTACTCTAAAGCCTCCAAGCGAAACTCAATTCTAGACCGCCTGGAGGGTCACATTTGCCGCTAGGCGCTAAGTGCCTTACCTCACACTACCTCTAAAGGTATCACTTGGCGGGATGACCCTCACCGCTAGGTGCTACGCGTAGCGATGGCAACGGGGCAGGGCGGGCACGGGTTCTGCTATCCCATACCCATCCCCGTAAAAAAAATTCATCCCCATCCCCATACCCAAACCCAACGGGTATTAAACTTTTGTCCCATCACCATCCCCACCTGGTAACGGGTATAATCTCGTACCCATACCCATACCCATTTTCTTACTACTTCAATATTAATATTAATTATTTTTTATAAAATAATAAAAAAATTATGATAAAGGAAACATAATATTATCAAATATTCAATATTAGAAGAATGATTGTTTCTTCGATATCAAATACTTTAAAATAAATTATAATTGTTTATATTTTAGATTATAATACTAAATAAAATTTCATGAGAACCAAAACAATTATTAAATTTGCAAATATTAATGAAACATAGTTCATAAAATTTAAAAATATTTTTTTTAAAAATATAAAAGAAAAAAATATATACAAATTAAAATATATTTTAAATGTTTGTTGTTGCTGATTAAGTGTATCTGAAATGTTTTTGATGATGTCCATAATAGCATGACAATGGTTAACATGACATGTGTGTGATAATCTGAAAATGTTAATCTGCTGCGTCGATAGTCGACTAGCCAACTAATGTAGTCGACTAGGTTCGTGCCTGATAGCAGCTGTTATATAAAAACAGTTTATGCACTTCCCGATAGTCGACTAGCCAACTAATGTAGTCGACTAGGTTCGTGCCTGATAGCAACTGTTATATAAAAACAGTTTCTGCACTTTTTGAAGCTGAATCTGTTCAACCAAAAGAAAGAAAGAGAAGTGTGAAACAGGTTCTTGGAGCTATCTTGGAAGGTCCTCTTGAAGATTTCTATCAAGACACATTCAATTTTGACTTGGCAAGATGAAGAAATTTCAGTCTTGGAAAAGGTGTACTCAATCCATTTTGTAGGCTTTGTTTTTGTGTTTTGATACAGTTTGAAACTGTTTGTTTCTGTTGTTTTCTGTCTAAAGCAAGTGTGTGATAGCCTTGCTGTTGTGTGGTTGTGCAAGTGTGTGGATGCCTTGCGTGTGTGTTCCTTTATCTTAGAATTTAGATTTATCAAGTGTATTTGTAAATCTTTAAATTCTTGTGATATAGTGAATATCTCTAGCTGTGGTTTGCTAGATGAACTGGATGTAGATTCTTAAGAATCGAACCAGTATAAAAATTTTGTGTGCTTTATCTCTTTCTCTCTATATCTTGTCATAGTATAAATGCTCCACACATTAAGCATCAAACCATACTATTTCAATTGATTCAAAAGCAAAGGTTTTTATCAAAACAATTTCAAAAGTGCTAAAACTGGACAAAATTTGTTAATACCAATTCCCCCCCCCCCCCCCCCTCTTGGTTGTGAAATATTGGAGCATCAATTCTAACATTTGTTTACTTCAATATTTTAAATTCTAATAAATCTCTTTTTTATACACTAATAAAAGTTATAATACATCATTTGATCAAAATGATACAAAGAACAAATAATAATCATAATAAAAGTTTAAAATAAATTATAATTGTTTACATTTTAGATTATAATACCAAATAAAATTTCACGAGAACCAACACATTTATTAAATTTACAAACATTAATGAAACCTAGTTAATAAGATTTAAAAATATTTTTTAAAAAATATAAAAGGAAAACAAATATTCAAATTGAAATATATTTTAAATCTTTGTTTACTTCAATCTTTTAAATTCTAATGAATCTCTTTTTTATACACTAATAAAAGTTATAATACATCATTTGATCAAAATGATACAAAGAACAAATAATAATCATAATAAAATTTTGAAATAAATTATAATTGTTTATATTTTAGATTATAATACCAAATAAAATTTCATGAGAACCAACACATTTATTAAATTTGCATACATTAATGAAACCTAGTTGATAAAATTTAAAAGTATTTTTTTAAAAATATAAAAGCAAAACAAATATTCAAATTAAAATATATTTTAAATGTTTGTTTACTTCAATCTTTTAAATTCTAATGAATCTCTTTTTTATACACTAATAAAAAGTTATAATGCATTACTTGATCAAAATGATACAAAGAACAAATAATAATCATAATAATAAAATTTTAACATAGATCTTGTATCTTTTGAACTTCAATTATGTTGGATGGTGATAAAAAAATATTCATGACAATTACATTAAATTTTTATATTGTAGTAAATAAAATTTATTTATACAATTATAGTGAAAAAAATTACAGTATGATTGATAATGAGTTACAAAATAAAAAATAAATAGATAAAATATATCGAAATAGTATTCTACATAATGAAAATAATCAAGAAATAAAAATATTAAAAAATTAACAAATGTTTACAAACAATTTTAGAGACTATTGAAAGAAATCGCACAAAGGAAAACAAATGTAATTAATGGTATGATAAGTTGAAAAATATCTTAGAGATCTAAGAAAACTTTTCAAATATCAACATATATACTCAGTGGTTGAGAAATAACAAAACTTGTTTAAGTGAAACAAAATAGTTCTTCAAATGAAACAAAAACTAATAATAAGAATAATAAGTAAATGACTTTTTTTATATTACCTAGTAAACGAAAGGTTTGTGTGCTATTAAATACTTAAATGAAAGTATTGAACGTTCTCATGTAAAATAAAAATATACAATAAATAAAAATATTAAAAAATAATAGAAATATTCAAATGTGAGACATAAAAAATTTTAATTGACATACATCTTTTTAACATAATTACATAAAGGTTATGATAAGATGAAAAATATAATTGAAATGCGAATGAGTTTCATGACAAACTAAATAATTAAAAGAAATAAAAAATAATATATATATATATATATATGGTTATTTAATTAATTGGGAATATTTTAATAATTTAAACGGGGACGGCTATTATGGCGGGGATATGTACATCCCCATACCCATCCCCATACCCAATTGAAAAAGTCGGGGATTTCCCATACCCATACCCATACCTAGTCAATGCGGGGATTCCCTGTCAAAACGGGGACGGGTTTGAGCAATACTCACGGGGACAAGTTTATTTGCCATCTCTAGCTACGCATCACAGTAGCCCCTTGGATTTGTAGTTATCGCCTGGCGGGTCAAACCTCACCACTAGGCGCCACACTAGTACTAGCGTAATACTGGTTTAAACACTGTAAAACCCTTTAGCACGTTCTCCAATCATTGTAGTCTCACTTAACTGTGTAATTTTAGGTAATCTCATCATGACTGTGACTCATATGTCATGGTTCCACCATTTTCCATTTAGTCAATATTTACACCTAGCTTTATTTATGTGGACTCTCTAAGTCATGCATTTAACCACACTCTAGGATCCCTGTTCAATTTCACCACACCACTGCCTAATCATGCACAACACCATTATACCATTTTCATTTGGAGTTTTCTCTAGCTAGGAACCTTATCATAGAATAAACATATATCTTATATCCAACTAATGCCTGTTCACTTAGTACCTCAAGCTCCTAATTGTATTATAACCCTCAATCCGGCAATACTTTAGTTTAATAAGACTCCCTATTGCACTATTATTACTATCATGATTCTTCCAACTCTCCATTAACCTTTAAATTAATTCATACTACCATTTATATATATATATATATATATATATATATATATATATATATAATCACCCTAGAGCTTTGTCCAAACAATTTCTCAATTTCACATTCAACATTAATCTGATTCCTAAGAATCCCAAACCCTCCATTGCACCTCACAACCACGTAGGTTTCTTATTCTGCGTTGGCTCCTGGCGGCTCAATCAGTACCGCCAGGCGGTACAAAGTATTCTGGGAAATTTCCAGAATTTCCAGCACCTGCAAAGACCCCAAAGACCCCAAAAATCCACCTCTCTGAATATTCCCACGATGCAACTGTCAATCAGGCTACCAATGAGGTCTAATACTAATTTAATTATTTAATTATAGTTTCCTTAGGATAATTCCTACTTCCATTAATCCTAGACGAAACATTCCAATCCTTTCCAAACCCTAAAATATATCCATATCATTATTTACTCAATTACCTTAAACCGCTACAGAATTCAACAACCAAATGCATCTAATATTCAACCCATAGTTAAAGCTACTTTTCCCTCGATTAGAATCACCAAAAACAACGAAATCCTTTCAACTTTAAACCTTCACAATAAAATATTAATATTCAAAATAGCACAAAATCCGCCTTTACAATTAAAATCCAAATCCATGAAATTGTAATCAGATTACATATAATTTAAACTAAAAACAGTATAAATCCTCTCGTGCACTAAGCCCCCTCTCCGCCACTAAGCGTCTCCTGGCTCACCTGTAACATCATCTGCTCCCGGATAATAAATTATCCGATCATCGCCACGCACAAACAGATATGGTGAGCTATGCACATATCATAAACAAATATGAAATTAAACCCTAACCCAAACATAAGATTTCATTTGTTTAATTTGCAAAATACCCTCTTCCCCACACTCATAACCAATATCAGTTCATGCATCTACTCTAAATCTGGGATTTCATGTGCTTCCACGACCCTCCTCGCTCGTGGTCCAACCTACAAGCCTATCCCGCTTATAGTCTTGCTTCACGGACTCCCTCGTCCGTCATCCGAACTCCTCGCTCGGACCCGGACCACATACCCGCCTTTCCTACTATAAACTCCCTCGCTCATAGCATTCTCAAGTTGAGCATGAAATGAACTCCCTCGCTCATTCATCCCAACAAGAGTGCCTCCGGTGAGCTAAACAGTTCACGTTCCGCATGCGGTCCACCCATCACGAACTGTTCACTCGTGACCAAAACCAAGCACATCCCAAATTCTAAAGACTTAGTCCTTCAAGTCCAAACACCACAACACATGCATATCACTTCCTATAATTAGGAAAGAGTAGCCAAACCAGCACATAAAGCACATACAAACATAACAATTCGCATAAACTCGCTCAAGCCAGGAACCCTCGCCCTAGCTAAACCATCAGCCTCACTTAGGCTAGTCCACCTCGCTTGAGCGAGCTTAAAACAGTGGTTGCACCACTATGTCTCGCTTAGGCGAGCCCATCTCGCCTGAGCGAGACCCCATTCGCTCAACACAAAAATCCCCTCGCCTGAACGAGGATTCGCGCTTAACCACACACAGCACTCCTCGCGCTCTCGCTTAGGCGAGCCACCCTCGCCTAATCGAAATGCTCGAGCCTAAACCCTGCATGTAATCCTACAACTCTTGCCTAGGCGAGAGAGAGTCACTTGGGCGAAACTTACAGAGTTTCGCTAGTGCTCATGCACCAGAGACACCAAAGCAACACCAATTTACAACGCAATACCTTTTCATTCATTCTATTTCATCAATCAAGTCATAAAAACATAATGTAACCACGTTTGGATTCTCAAAACATAGGATTTGGCCACAAATCAAAATCACAATACCAAAACCCCCATTAGATTCTTATTTCATACCAAAAAGGCTTTTCACCCCATATCCATTCACAATTCCTCAGTTTCAGTGCATAACAATGGCTTTGCTTCAACCTTTCTCCCAATTCAACCTTTGCACATACAAAACTCTCACCTCTCACTCTCAACTTGTGCTCTTTTCAAGGTTCCACTGTTAGCACTGCCAAAACCCTCTTTTTTCCTCAAATCGGTTTTTCAGCCCCTTTGACTTGCCCCTGCTGCTAGGTTTGCCCCACCTTTTCACATTCACTCCAGACTAAAGTTGGCGAAAATAAAGGTAAATTCATGTTTACCAAGGTTTGAACCCGTGACCTTCCACCCATAAGGCCAAAGCATAACCACTATGCCAATTCACATTCAGGGATAACTATTATAATTCTATAATTATAATATCACTCACTATTCACAAATATACTATCAAAAACAAACAAGAATAATTAAATAACACACAATTGGCATACATAGGACTCAAACCCAAGTCCTCTCACACAATCAAAGTACTCTCAACCATTTGAGCTAGTACTTTTCCACGTCATACCCATAACATTTAATGACTTCAAAGCTTCCCACCACTCGCATTTATTACTTAATTAATTATTTAATTAATTAATTTCCACGGGTCTTACATCACCTGTATCATCAACTACTCCCGTGTAAGAATTACACGATCATCGCCAAGCACAAACAAAAAGGGTGAGCTTAATAAGAAAAAAACACATCAGTTCAATATTATAATTACTCCAGTTATATTATTATAGATAGACCTTGGCCAAGTCCCTAATACCCCCAAGGCATTTCAACCTTCAATTCACATAACAAAGTTAGCCATGGACTCAGGATTTATGATGCTCACAGGATCCTGCCCGCTCGTGGTCTTGCCTCTACGAACCTCCCCGCTCGTAGTCCTACTCTACGGACCTGCCCGCTCGTAGTCCAACACACGAGATCCACCAACTACATACCTCCCCGCACGCAGCATCTCCCAAGTGTGAGCACGAAACATACGAACCTACCTCACTCGTATCCCCACAGAAGAGTAACTGGATATGAACCTCCCCGCTCATACCATCACATGTTCACCATCATCCATGAACCTACCCGCTCATGGCACAACATCTCCCAAGTTAACATCCGCATAAATGCGTACAAACAACACACATAAACTGCACTAAACCCGCTTGGGCTAGAAGCCTTAGCTCAAGCGACCAGGCTTGTCTTGCTTAAGCTAAACCCTCTCGCCCGAGCGAGCGTGCTATAGTGGTTCACTACGAAGTCTCACTTAAGCGAGCCTCTTCTCGCTTAGGTGAGATCGCCCTTCGCCTAAAACCAAAACCTTCGCCTAGGCGGCGAGTTAAGCAGAACACAAAACCTTGCATGATTTCTCGCTTAAGCGAGAATCACTCGCTTGAGCGAGTTGCTCCGTCGCCCAAAATAGGGCTCTCCGCTCGGGCAAGGTGCTCAAGCAGAACCACAAAGTATTCACGAGTTCTCGCCTAAGCGAGACACGCTCGCTTGAGTGAGATACTCGAATACCACCAAACTCGAGTTTATGCTATTTTCACATATGTGAGCCTTGCTAGTTTAAGCGAGAATAGTAGACATTCTCCCTGACCTGCACGCAGACACCAACATAAATGCCCAAATTCCACATTCAACATTACCAAAGCAATTCATCACATAACACCAGTTTTATGAACATGACTTAGACCCTAAATCGATCCCAAATGTGAAATTGAATCATAACTCGTATGCAGTGCAGAAACTCTCATTACTTTCATACAATCCCATAAGGGTTTACTTATACCACACCAAAACAGTTAAAGCTCAATCAAATCACATAGAGCACGAAATTTCTATGGTGAAGATATGTTTATTCATTGCATAATACAAAGTACACGAAATTATTACAATCATGTATAAACATACAAAAAGAGCTCTCCTAACATGGTTTTCTCTACTTAAAAAGAAGAGAAGTTTGATAGTTCTTCTTGCCTCAAATTGGCTTCCCTTAAGCTCTCCCAACTCAGCTATCTTGATTCCCTCTGACTCTCCTTTCACCCAAAATTCGTGCTCCTTACCACTGTCTAGGTTTCAGACTTCAAAAACCCTCCTAACTACCATATTTCCCCCTTTTATATGATCCTAATTACGGTTAATGGCAAAAAAAAAACGAAAAAGGCTTTTTAATTGTCTATAATTGCCTTTCATAACACATTATGGGTTGTTTTTCCCATTCCCTTGGCTGCCCATTGTCTCTAGGGTCTTCCCACCCTTTCACATTCAGACCACAATTATATTAGCAAACATAAAGAAGTCAATTTTGTTCTCAGCAAGATTTGAACATACAACCACTTAATCACAAAGCAAGTGCTCAACCAATGCATGTTTCTTGATACTTCCTATAATTATAGGATTACATTGCCACTACTCACATTCATTGCATAACCTTAAAATAATGCATAAAAATAAAACATCATACAATTGGCATGCATAGGACTTGAACCCAAGTCCTCTCAACATAATTAAGTACTCTCAACCACTTGAGCTAGTACTTTTCGACGTTACAAAGATTAGCATTAAATGCCATAAAGGCTTCTACTACCCACATTTATTAAATAATTATTTAATTTTCTCTGGTCTTACAATTATTGCCTGACGGATAGTTCGTGCCGCCAGAAGGTTTCTAGTAGAAACCCAGAAACGTTCATACCATAGCATGTGTCGCCTAGCAAGCCTTCACGCTGCTAGGCGGATTCTGGAATATTTCTAGAAAATTTCTAGAAAATCAGAACAGATTCCAAAATACCAAAGCATAATATTCATACAGTTCATGCAATTATGTAATTATTATAATTACTACAAAACGTGAATTCAAAACCTTTGACTTGGATTCCTTGCATTAAATTGAGTACGTGATAGTTCTTCCTTAACCAACAATGGCTTCCCTTAGCTCTCCCATAGTCTAGCTCCTCCGTTTCACTCACTAACACTATTTTTCTCTGTAATTTCAATCCTCACAATGCTCTCTAATGTCCAGTCTAAAAAACTCTTCTTCTTTCCCTCAATTGACCACTTAAACACGTCTTAAATAAGTTTAATGGCCATAAAACGAAAATTGCCATTAATTGAGTATAATTTTCATTCAATGGCTATTTTAGTGTAATTCTTCTAGCCTCTTTGGCTGCCCTCTGACGGCTAGGGTTTGTCTGACCATTCACATTCATGCCAAAAAGAATTTTGGCAAAAAGGAAGCTGAACTCATGTCTATCAAGGTTCAAGCACACGAGCATGCCAATGTGAAATCAATGTACAACCATTCAACCAAATTCATGTTTCATGATAATTCCTATAATTTTAGGATCATATTATCACACATCATGATCAATCGTATTACTAAAATAATAAACAATTAAAATAACACACAATTTGCATACATGGGACTCAAACCTAAATCCTTTCAACATGCTTAAGTACTCTCAACCACTTAAGCTAGTACTATTCCACATCATAAAAGTTAGCATTAAATGCCATAAAGGTTCCCACACCCGCATTAATTAATTAATTATTTAGTTAATTAATTAATTTTCTTGGGTCTTGCAACATGTGAAAGACTTGAAAAATAATCTATTGTCTATTGGGCAATTGGATGACCTCGGATGCAAGATCCATGTTGAAGGAGGAATCTTGAAGGTAGTAAAGGGAAATTTGGTCGTAATGAAAGCTAAAAATATCATGTCAACCTTATACGTTCTTATGGGAGATACATTGAAAGAAGCTAATGCAACAGTTGCATTGACAAGTCCAGAAGAAGCGAGTCTAACATGGCATCGTAGACTTAGGCGTATGTCAGAGCAAGGTATGCAAATCCATGCAAAACGCAATCTCTTATCCAGAATCAAGAAGGTCGATTTACCTCTTTGCAAACATTGTGTGATAAGCAAGCAACATAGGTTGAAGTTTGCTAGAATGACTACCAAAAGTAAACATATATTGGACTTGATCCATTCGGATGTGAAGGAATCACCGAAAGTATCTCTCGGAGGAAAAAAATTACTTTGTATCGTTTATTGATGACTACTCTAGAAGATTGTGGGTGCACCTTATCAAGAAGAAGTATAATGTATTTGATCAATTCAAGGAATTCAAAGCACAAGTAGAACTTGAAACTAGAAAAAGAATTAAATGCTTTAAGACAAATAATGGTGGAGAATATATAGATGGAGATTTTATAGATTTCTACAAGTAAGAGGGTATTATTAGACAATTATCAATCCCGCATACACCTCAATAGAATGGTGTAGCAGAGGGGATGAACAAAACTCTTCTAAAAAGAATAAGAGCTATGTTGCAAACTGCAGGAGTAGCCAAGTCTTTTTGAGTAGAACCAGTCAAAACTGCATGCTACTTGATAAATTGATCACCATTAACCGTAGTTAAGCTGAAAACTCCAATGGAGATGTTGAATGACAAAACAATTGAATATTCATCCTAACGTATGTTTGGTTGTCATGTGTATGTGATGTGTAACACTCAAGAAAGAATGAAGTTGGATCCAAAATCTAGGAAATGTATCTTTTTTGGCTATGCTGACAATGTAAAGGGGTATCGCTTGTGGGATCCCATTTCCCACAAAGTTATTGTTAGCAGGAATGTAGTATTTGCAGAAAATGAATTGCAAAGTGAGCAAACAAATGATAGCTTGAAGAACGAAAAACTGACAGTAGAGATAAAGAAGAAGTCTTTGAAAAAGTCTCCCGATCCTAAACATGAAGACACGAGCCAAATGAGGATATTGATGAAGAACTCTGCGATCAACAAGAGAAAGAGCTAAACCATCTTGGCATTCACAATCTATGATGACAAGTCATGATACGTATTGTCTCCTAAATGAAGAAGGAAAACCTTCTAATTTTCAAGAGCTCATGAGTGGATCAGAAGCTTCTTTATGGATGGTTGCAATGTAAGAAGAAATTGAGGCTCTTCATAAAAACAAGACATGGAATCTTGTGGAACTTCCAAGAGATCGGAAAGCCATTGGTTGTAAATGGGTCTATAAGATCAAAAGAGATGGCAAAGATCAAGTGGAAAGATATCGTACTAGGTTTGGGTTAAAGGATCTACTCAAAAAGAAGGCATTGACTTCAATAAGATATTCTCATAAGTTGTTAGAGTAATAATAACCAGAATTGTCATGGTAATGTGTGCTGCATTTGATTTGCATCTTCAACAATTGGATGTAAAGCCTGCTTTGTTCATGGAGAACTTGAAGAAGAAATGTATATGCTCAAACCATAAGGATTTAAAGAATAAGAAAACTTGGTTTGCAGGTTGAACAAATCTCCATACAATCTTAAGCAGGTGCCAAGGTGTTGGTATAAGAGATTTGATTCCTTCATCATTAGCCTCAAATACAACAGATTGAGTTCAAACCATTGTACTTATTACGATAGGTTTGATGAGAATGATTTCATCATTTTGCTATTGTATGTGGATGACATGTTGGTGGTAGCCCCCAACCAATCTCGAATCCAAGAATTGAAGGCACAATTGGCTAGGGAATTAGATATGAAGGACTTGGGACCATCAAACAAGATTTTAGGGATGTAAATTCACCGAGACAGAAAAGATAGGAAGATTTGGCTTTCTAAGAAGAATTACTTACTAAAAATCTTGCGGCGCTTCAACATGTAGGATTGCAAGCCAATTTCTACCCCATTTCCTATCAATTGTAAGTTATCCTCATGTATGAGTCCTAGCAGTGAAGCGGGCAGAATAAAGATGTATCAAGTACTATATGCCTCAACGGTCGGAAGTCTTATATATGCCATGATCTGTACAAGACTAGACATTGCTCAAGTAGTGGGAGTAGTTAGTAGATTCATGGGAAATCTTGGTGGAGAGCATTGTAATATTGTTAAGAGAATCTTGAGGTACATCAAAGGAACATCAGGTGTTGCATTACGTTATAAAGGATCAAAACCAATTGTTAGAGGCTATGTTGATTCAGATTTTGCAAGTGATCTGGATAAAAGGAAATGTACCACTAGCTATGTGTTTACCATTGCTAGAGGGGCAGCAAGTTAGTTATCCAAGTTACAAGATGTTGTAGCTCTGTTTACTACAGAAATTGAATACATGGCAACCACCCAAGCATGTAAGGAAATTATGTGGATTAAAAGGATAATGGAAGAACTCGGGCATAAGCAGCAACAAATTGTTGTATATTGTGATAGTCAAAGTGCCTTGCACATTTTGAAGAATCTCGCCTTTCATTCTAGGACAAAACACATAGGAATAAGATATCACTTTGTGAGAGAAGTGGTGGAAAAAGGAAGTGTGGATATGCATAAGATTCACACATTCTAAATATGCTATTGATGTTATACAGATAAAAGGACAAAGATACCGTTCTGAATATGAGAATCGTGCCTTATTGAATTTTTGTGTTAACCAAGCCCATGTTTTAACCAGAGCCAAAGAGAAGTAATTCTACATTCACCCTATCATTCTTAAAAAATAATTTTTCTTTTCATATTTTCCCAGATAATTTCTACCCACATACATTTCCATATGATATTACTTTTGGCATTGAGCTCTAAGCTGCTAAATTGATTGAAGTGAGTGGTCACTTGCCTATATTGTATTGAGCTTATCTATGTCCATCAATTATACATATTTCACACTCTAGTTACAACCATATAAGTGAAAAATAGAAGACTCACAATTTTATCCCCTTCCGCACACATCACACATTTATCATTGCCTAAAAGGATTCCCCTACTCCTTAAGTTCTTTTTAGTTGCTATTGTATTCAAAATTAACATCCAAGTTAAGTGTTTCGTTGATAGCATAACCTTAACTTTCCAAAAAAGTCTAAAAAGGCCAATATCAACCCCTTGCTCGTAGATTTTCATATGCTTATCTAACTATGCTCTTCTTCACCACACCACTTCCATTCATTCTTCATTTCCATATAAAGAGATTTCAGTTCTAACTCCACAATTTGGATTTATATTTTTGGCTTTTGCCACTGAAACCATGTCCTTTTCCACTCCACACACCATTCACTTCAGAAGGGCCTTTCTAAGCATGAGAGTACACTCTTTTTCTTGTAACTATCCAATACTTTAAATAATTTTTCTAGAATAATTGTCAATAAAAATAATTACATATTTCTTACCTCTATTCGATAAAGGTTTTATTGGGCCACCCAAGTTAATTGTAACACCCCATTTTTAGTATCATATTTCCTTTATTACATTTTTAGTTAAATGTCAACTAAAATCCTTCATTTGATCATCTTACTAGTAGAAATAAAGTGTATCATCTCACCAGGTCATCATCTACTATCCCACAATGAGAGAATATTTTTCATACATACAAAGATGTTTCTACTCATCATTAATAAGTAATAGTTTAAAAAATAAATTACAATATTACAAAAGATGTTGTCTAAAGGAATATAAACTTCAAAATACACATACGAAAATTCTCATCACATCTACTGTCAAGCATCACCAACACATGAAAAATCATCTACTCCCTTGCAAGACACAATCATAGTAGAAACAACACACAAAACACCAAAACATAGGGTAAACTAACATCAACAAAAACAATGATACATTATAAAATAAGCACATATTTCACTAAATAATCACAATGTATACATGCCAAAAAGCCATCATGGATTTCCAACACGATGCATGATCTACTTCGGGAAGATTAAGTGTATTGAATTAGACACTAGAGATTTTGCACCTGTCATATTACTTGTCTAGTAGATTTAGGTGTTGTGCCTTGCATACATGTTCTACCTACCCATAGGACAATATCTCCTCATATGACAAATGAAATCAACATATGAAATGAACAAATCAACTTTTTGAATATGCTAACAAATAGGCTATAAGCTTTGGTTTTTTAGAGAGAGTGGAAAGACTTGCAATTATTTAGCACGAAATCATTCTAAACTCTGGGAAAACTCTCTCTCTCTCTCTCTCTTAATCTTACAGAAGTGTAGCTATTAAGAGAAGGGTCTTTGATCTTCTTGGAGATTTTTGCTTATTTTTGGAGAAAGAGGTTTGGTTGGCTAGGGAGAGCCTTCATTCAAGTTTGATCTTTCTAAGGTTTTTTTATGTTTCCTAGTGGTTTTCCAAGTTCGCAAGTGTGATCTTGTTGTGTTGTGTTGTGTTGAAACTCTTGTGAGATTCAATAGTCTTGGTTTGTGTTTTTTCATATTTAAAAAGTGTAATCTTGAGGATTGTGTAAAACTTTTGAAATAGTGCAAGTCAGGCTTGGGTTACCTTGACAAACTAGATATAGCACAAATTTAGGTGAACCAGTATAACAATTATATGTGTTTGGATTTGTGTCTTTCTCTCATCTCTTGGTTTTTAATATACAGTTTCAAGAAATTTGATTTCTATAATCTTTTAACAATTCTTGAGTGATTTGATGCAATCTGAGACTATGTTCTTATTTATACTGCTTATTGGAATCAATATTGATAAGTTTGTTAAATTATTTCTAAATTAGTCTTCAAAATCGCATTTCTACAGAATTCTCGGTATTTCAAACGAATTTTTTGATATTTTGATCTATTGAATTATATTGCTTTGTTATCTGTTTAATGAAATCAATCAGTTATCCTTGTTTTTATTTGATTGAAAGTGTACAGTTCAGGAGTAATTGCATTCTAAATTTTTGGTTGGTCTGATTCAATCAAAAGGGATTTAAAAGTAACTAAAGTTTTTAGAAAGTTAATTCAACCCCCTTCTTGGTTAATTACCTATTTCAATACTTCCAAGTTCCTCTTATCCATATGAAGACATGGCCTTAAATACCTCCTTTCTAGACCACAAGAACCTTCTTTGACTTTCAACACCTAATTATCCTCCTCTACGCGATTCTCAATAACTAATAAAGTCAGGATAACCTCATTCGAATCCCTATTCAATACTCTTTCTACTAGTAAACAACATAACAATTCCCCTACAAGAACATTATCTCATACATACATCATATACAACAAGTATTAAATCCAAACAGTAGATTTGGACCACCATTAAGGCTTTACATTAGTCTTTCAAACATGTGTACACACATACATGCACACACTTACACCACACCGACACAGTTATATATATATATATATATATATATATAGCTGCATTTGGAAATGCAATAAGAGGTGTGCATGCTATAAGATTGAACAAGTGACACCTTTAATAATGAACATGTTTCCCTCTCCACCTTTTGCCATTATGCTTTTTTATGAATGTCTACCGAGTCTCTATTTCCAAATTCAAATTCAAATACAGTCTCCATTATTTGTCCCATAATGGATTCTTCAATTTTTCCTTCTTCCTCTCGCTCCAAATTTCTAGGTTAGCATGTTTCCTCCGTACTTTTATTTGCTATTCTTTTTCTTTCTGTGATTGCATAGGTTAGTCTATTACTTTATATTTTCGATTCATTTGGTCTTCTTCTCCTCTTTTTCATTCCTACACTCACCATTCCACTTCCCCTTTGTCCATTTGACCTATTTTTTCGCCATTTTGAGGTTTAAGACATTAAAGTTTTGGTTTTTCTTAATCTAGGGTTTTTTTGTCACTCTTCTTATTATGATCAAATTTTTCTTTTTATGATAACTTGGTTTCATCACTTTTTTGTCTCTCTCTTAGGGAGAAAAGGGTTTACAGATTCTTGAACCATTGGTTTACTCAAGATTTTCAGGTTAGCATATTTTTTCTAATATTTTTCTTTTGTTTTCACATTCTTTAATGCATGTCTTTGATTTTTTAAAACAAAGTTCCCATTTTTTCACACCAATGATGTCTTAATCTTTACTCACCATAACCTTTTTCATCTATAACTTTATCACTCGCTAGATGACTCGCATACTTGGAACATACCTCACATAGGCTTTTCCAACAAGTCAAATTCTAGTTAGGTATGTTTGACACTTGTTAAAATATTTTTTTTTCTCAGTAGATGGATGGCTAGTCTAACAAATGCAATTGTGTGATGAATGTATCGTCTAACAGGTACATTGTCTATGAGTGCTTCATCAGGCAAACAACTTCATCTAACATTTGTCTAAAAAGTATACTTCTACTTTACTCTTATAAACTAATGAGTGTATTTGTTTGGTATTATTAGCTTCCATATGTCTTACCCTTGCAGAAAGCACACCTTTTATTCTTAAAAGAATTTCCTTCGACAAATAATCTCAAGCTTACCTACCCACTTATCCTATTGTTAAAATCTATTTGTCGTGCTAGAATTTATCAAATAAATCCAAAATCCCCGTAATGAAGTATAAGGAAGCCCTGGGTATCGGATCCAATGAAATGGTTCTTATTAAGCTTAGCTTGCATAATTTAACTCTTGCTAAAAAAATTGAAAGAAAATAAAGAGGAGAGGGGACATTAAAATTTTAAAACAAAGAAAGTGCAGAATTTACTCAATTATAACTATATAAATGCATGATGGAAACTAAATTAAGATATGCATGAATGTGATGCATGGATTAAGTCTATAGAAAAGAAAATGTGAAAAGCATAATGCAGGGAAATAATGGGAATGGAACTAAATTCAAAATGGAATGAGAAAGAATCTAAGTGAAGGGTGTGATGCAGAACTTTAGAGTGGAATGATTCTGATGTGCAGCAGGAAATGTAAGCAATTTGTGCAATGCAAATGAAAGTATACACAAACCCGATTGACAATAGAATTTGATTTGTGATAGAAACTAACCAATCACATTACAGCAGCAACACACCCACATTAATTCACTCAAATGTAGGTTCAAATTTATGCATAAATATAAATGCAAATGCAGATGTTCCAACAATGGTAAAACCTATCCTAACTACTGAAAATGTGAAATCATGACCACTTTACAAGTGTGAATGCAGAATGCAATTAATCTAAGATGTTGGATGTAATCTCATGCAATTTAAGTGGTAATTAAGCTACGTAGGCATGTGAAGCATAAGTTATTGCATAAATCCAAAATGCAATAGAAAATAGAATATGCTTGTAACTAATTTGATACAAATATGTGAAGATAAGAGCTAAATATGGATGTTTAATCCATATACGTGCACACAAAAAGTATTGGGCGGGTTTTGAAATTCAAAAATAGTAGAAGACCCAACAGATACACATCAAATTGAATTTAGGCATAGTAGTGAAATGTGGTTGTATGGATGCTCTATCATGAACTGGAATGGTGATGAGCAAACAGATCAAGAAATGCAAATGGAACTAGCTACAAATATGCATGAAAGTTAGATATTCAATGTGCTCTGCAGCCACCTGAATTTAAAATTTAAATGCAATGTGTATGCAAAATGAAAATGGCGAATGACTTTAGAATGTTGGTGCATGAGTTCAAATAAACTCAAAATGCCAAACTAAAATTTGAAATGCAATGTGTGTGAGTGGAAACAAAGTTAGGTTTTCAAAGTGAGTAATTAAAACACTAAATGGCAACATGTGAAACTCCATGTGTTAGCATAAGGATGCATGAGTAAAGTCAGAATCTGCATAGAAGATTTTAATATTATGCACACCAATTATAAGTAAGAAGTTCTCATAGCTGAATTCTAAAACATGCATGGAAATCAAATTTGCTACCATAATCACTAACAGAAAGCATGACTATGAACTAATTGCTGCAAAAACTTTAATTCCAATATATGGAAAGTAAATTGGTGCAAGATCATAAAACAACAATAAAGCATGGTTAACAGAAGGAGACCAAGTGGTGCTACCCACACACTAAGGAAAACCCCAATCTCTGAAGGCCACTTTGTGCTCGTCAAAGACAAAGAAACCCTATTACAATGCACTATTTCCCTCTCTCGCAAGAACACAAGCCCTAACTCTCAATACATGCCTCTCTCTCGCACAATCCCTGGGCTCTCTCTAAAACCTCAAATCTCACTTAAAAACCCCCAAAAAAATTGAGAAAAAAAATGTGAAAACCTATCCCATTTGCCTGACTCTCGAACTAGAATCGTTGATCTTGCACCCAATTTTTATTGCGACCTTGATCATCTTTGACCCTCTCTCATTCGTCGATCTTTCCACGCTTCGATCTCATCATCTATATCTTCAAATCGCCTCCAACCATCGCGAATCAATCTCGATCTCTCTCTTAGATCAGATCCCGTGCATTGGATTTACTCTCGAAATGGAGCTCCTCTTTATGATTCTTATGGTTCTACATCAGAATGGATCAACTCCTTTTTTAAATATAATGTGCATTTGGGCCACCAGCAAATGAGTTGACTAGAGGCCTATATGCAAATAAGTGAAAATTGGAGTTAAGGGTTCAATTATAATTCAGCAAAGAAAAAGGGTTTCTTGGAAATTATTTAATAAATGAAAAGACTTTTAAAAGAACATATTTCATTTGGCAAGTACTACTAAAAGAAACATTTTTACCATATTTTTAAGAAAACTATATTTTTCTAGAAAATCAATATTAACTAATTAATTAAAGGAAAACACATATTTATTTAAACTAAAACTAAACTTTTAGAAAGGAAAAATAAGCAAAATTAGAGTGCTAATACCCATGTTTTTGAACTTTTTTTACAACATTTCAATTATTTTTTACTATCACATTTCATACAATTAATGTTCTTAAGAAATTTGATTTTGATGTTCCTCTTAAAAACTCATCACTGTGAAAGAACCATGTAAATCAAAAAGCTTTTCACAACTGATTAACACCAGATAACAATATTTGTTCATAATCAAACATATATTCAAGATGCATTAACATCATTGCATCAAATCACTCATTAAAAAAAACATGCAAATACATAAAAAGGTTTCATACCACTTCATAACACAATCAACATTTCAAACAAATAGAAATCTAGTTAGCTATATTTCCCTAGTGTAAAAACTATTATCTTTCTTCAGAAACCACACACAAACACTACCATAGTTGCTTACTCTATATAAGAAAAATGTTAGATCAGCGATATGAACATATCTATGAGATCTCTAACATGCAAAGACTCATCTGAAAACCAAAAAAGTCAAATGCAAGCATGATCCAACCACATGCAAGCACATCCCAAACCAACACAAAAGGGATGGTTAAAGTTGACTTACCCCTATTCAATTTTTAATTGATTCAAAAGATAACTTTCCCACAATGATCATATAAATGCTTTTTGATCTTAAATCAAATGAGCAAATCAATAGAATTTTTAAAGAGAGGTTAGAGAGAATGAACAAGAAATAGGTTTTAGAGAGAAGTTTGGGTTCTCAAAAATGAAACTTGATTACAATTGTTTTCTATTAGCTCAAGCCCTTTTTCAAATTGAGTTACATGTAATAAGTACCCACACTCTTTTCCAAACATATGTCCCATAAATTTTGACTTGCCCACTCAACTACTTTCCTACACACATGTGGTCTGGTCCATTCTTACTTACTTGCATCATTCATGAGCTCAACAACTCATTGTCTACTACTTTCAGCAACACACCGTCTAACATTGCATCAACCACATTGTTTACCACCCTTAACCTCATATCGTTTGTCATGCGAAACCAGATATCATCAACTTGGCTCACCCATACTTAGATTGTTTGTCCTTCATAACATCACATTGCAAGTACACATATAATCTACTATGTTTAACTACACCCAACATCTACTACTATATCATCTATACAAACCTTGACCCTCGTGTATTGCCCTTATTTACACCTTTTGTCTAGTCAACCCGTGTGGTCCTTAAGTCTTTTGTCGCACTTAGCACTCCTTTATCATTAACCACTTCATTTATTCTTTTAGTATGTTTATGTACTTAGCATATTTATTATAAGACCCAAGAAATTTAATTAAATAAATAAATAATTAATCAATAAATATGGGTAGTATGAGCCTTTATGGCAATTAATGTTAGCTTTTATGACGTGAGATAGTACTAACTCAAATGGTTGAGAGTACTTGTTTGTATTAGGAAGATTTGGGTTTGAGTCCTATTTATGCCATTTATGTGCTATTTGAATTGTTTATTATTTTAATAATAAATGCTTGAACATGATGGGTGATAATATAATCCTAGATTTATAGGAATTATTGTCGCAACCGTAATCGCGACGGAATGACGAACCAAAAAATTAAATTTGAAAAAAATAGAGATTTTGGAGTCGCCACCATAGTTATTATAGGAAACTATGAAAAACCATAAAAAAGAGCAAGGTATGCAAAAAACCAGATTTTGGATCCGGGAATCGGTTATGCATGGGGAAGGTATTAGCACCCCACAACGTCCGTCCTAAGACGGTACCTTTAATTAAATGTGCAAAATTTATGTGTTTTTTCAAAATATTTAATTTTCCCCAAAAATGTTAATAAAAGAATGTACAAAAAAAAACAACAAAACTATTTTTTTGATTTTTTTGGGCCCGACGAGGATTAATCCTTGCTCCTACGTATCTCCATGTGTATGGAGAATCATGGTTACGTAGTTCTTTATGAAAAACTATTTGAGAACCTTTTTTATTTGATTTTTTTTATAATTTTGAAAAGTTTTTTATTGAAATTTTTACTATTTGGAATTATTTTAAAATTGGTGTTAGACAAACACTATAGAAATGAGAAAAACTATTTTTTGTTATGATTTTTAGAATAAGACAAAACAAAAACCCAAAAGTAGGTGAAAAAACGTATAATATTAAAACAAAATATGGTGAAAATTTGAGAATGAATAAATGAAAAAATTTGGCATTGACATACCTCTTAAACTTTCCAGTTCCTCCTCTTCTATATCAATCTTTTATTCCCTACATTATAACTATCTTCTTATTTTTCCTACCTCCTCCAATATTTTTTTTAAGAGAGCTGAAAAAGGAGGGGTGTATGTGAGAGTGATGAGGGGAAAGAATTAGAGAAGTGTCGAGAATCTTTTTTCGGTCCTTTTTCATATGACGGACTATGTATTTTATATTCACATATTGCAATCTCAATGCAATCCTAGCCTCAATCGTAATGAACAATATAAGGAAAGAATTGGTCATGATAACAGCACATTATGGGGATCAAATCATATCAAATCAGAGCACAAAATCAATCAAGATCAGTAATATTGATTCTAATTATATGAACAAATATTGTTTTTAATTATTAGAATCATATCACTAATTTCTCTATTAGAAAAAAGGTGGTAGAAGATATGTTGAGTTGTTGGGCTCATGAAGAGGAGTGTGATAACAAAATAGGTTTTCCCCTTTTTTTTCCTTTTTTTCATCTCTCTTTTTTTCTTTTTTTTCTAAAATTAAAGTTTGAAAAATCTTTGAAGAAAATTTGGTGTCACATCTTTTTTATTTTTATTTTTTTATTTGTTTTTTGAAAATAAATTTATTCACTCGGACGAAATTGGGTGTTGACAATTATCACGAATTATGAATTGGTTGCAAATTGAGGAAGATTGAGGATTTTTTTGGAAGGTGACTATGGAGGTCATAGTTGATAAAAAGGAGGCTCCAAATTAGCAAGCTCGGGCAAGGAAACCAGGTTAGGGGAGCTGCTATATTTTCTATGTTGTATGCTTTTATGTGGTATGTGTATGATTGGGTGACTATTTTGCATTCAACTTCCACTAGTTGTTCTTTTTAATTGTTATTTATATGTTGTGATGTGGGACTTGGACCAGGAGATTCTTGGTTGTGTCATGAACGGGCAGGTTCATGGCTGGTGGTGAACACGTGATAATATGAGCAAGGAGGTTCATATTATGATACTCTCCTGTGAGGATATGGACGGGGAGGTTCGTATGTTCCGTGCTCACACTTGAGGATTGCTGTGAGCGGGGAGGTTCGTAGAGTTGGACTACGAGCAGGGAGGCTTGTAGAGGCAAGACCACGAGTTGGCAGATTCGTGGAAGCATCATATATTTTGGGTCCATGGTCGAGTAATTGCTTGGTGATTTGGATGTGCGTGGTCTATGAGGCTTTGGGGGAAACCTTAAGGATGAACTTTGTTGTATCATTCCTTGAGTTGTGGTTCAGAATGATATCCCTTGAGTTGTGGCTCGGGATATTGGGTAAACACGTGGCATTCCTTGAGTTGTGACTCGGAATGACATCTCTTGAGTTGTGGCTCCGAATTGCGGATGAACACGAGGAAATCTTGAGTTGTGGCTCGGGTTGACGAGTGTTACCGGTTTGAGTGTGCGAGTTATGGCTCGTATGGATGGGTCCATATAGATTCTCCTCCCCAGTATTTGGCTGACGTGTTTGGTAGTATTGAGACATTACGAACTATGTTCGTATTGGGAACTCCACCTAGCATTACAGAGTGTGGTCTGTAACAGGTTTCTCGCACGTGTTCTACAAGTTGTGGCTTGTAGGTAGAGGCAGCAAAGGGTATCTTAAGGTTATCATCTAAAGAAGTAGAATGCGGGTAACATGGTGGTGGTCATGTGGTATGGAATCAAAGGATAGAATTCCTTTTGTGTGTCCGTTTTATATATTTTGAATATGTATATATATATGTTTTTATATACTATTAGCTCACCCTATCTACTTGTGTTTGGCGATGACCGTGTAATGCGTTACATGGAAGCAGATGATGTTGCAGGAGGGTGCATGTAAGGTATAGCATCGGAGAAAAGGGTTAGTTGGGAAAAGCTTTAACTAGAGTTTTATCATTATTATTTTTATGAACTGTGTAAATAGTGTTTTATTGAGTTATGAATTTATAAATTATGGATTTTTGGATAATTTCCAATTTAATAAATGTTTTAAAATTTCCCGCGCTTTTAGGAAATGAAGTACAATAAATGAGGTTTTCATCATATTTCTTAAATTTATTATTTATGTACCGGACCTGGTCAACTTAACCATATAAAATGACAACCCTTACATATATGCCGGAAACAACCCAAGTACACGACTTGGGCCGGCATGGACTCAAACTCAGAACTGAATAAAAGCTAAAGTAACAACAAAGCGGCCAACCTAGGACAATGTGCGGCCAAGGATGACATCCGACAAGTCAAGAAGTAAACGGATCAGACCGTTATTGAAGACTTAGTAAAATGGAAGCCCCCGCGTTCAATAGGCCATAAGGGCCTGGATTAGGGCCCAGGCCCACTCACACCCCAAGCTAGAGCCCAAAGTCAAGGGCCGACCCACGAGATAACCAGACATCATTAATGCTCTATAAATATGCGTGGACCCCAGTAATTAAAGGTACACATTCATTAATCACTGATTTGACCTTTTTGAGAGTTTTGACTCACTTGAGCTGCAGAGTCCCTTCTGTAGGTAACCCCTTCTAGGTCCAATCCGAAATGTATCGATCGGGAAGAAACCAACTGAGGAGATAGTGGACTACATGGTAAGGTGACGCTTGTGCCTAACTCATCTTATTTGTTCTCTGCAGGAACAATTTAAATTAGTAATATCTGACCGGGATGTTACATTTATTCATGTTCATATTCACCTCGTCTTAACCATTTCTTCTTATTAACATCTTTTAGATCTTACATCCTATAACTACACACAAAGCCTACTCATGCTCAATGTACACTTTTGCTTTGTCTCGTCTATCCTTCGTTCAACTTTTCCATTAGGTCATGTTTAGATATTTCCTACTCTATTATAGCCACAATAGATTTTAATACTTAACATAAAACCAATTCATTTTGTTGTGTGATTGCACCTAGAGTATACTGCTCTTAGCCTTTGTCACACCCATCCATACTTAATATTTTCTTTGCTCAACCACAAAAAACACGTACCAAGCTCTTCAGCACATAAAGTCCACATGTTTACCCACACTTAGAGTGTGTTCACTTGTGAGGATTGATTTGAGGTAGAGGGAGATGATGGATTTGAGTGGATTAAAAGAGGAAGTTTGTTTTGTTCACTTTAAGAGATTTGGAGGTGAATGTGAGTTGATTTAGAAGTAAAGTTTGTTAGAGTTTGTGAGTGATTTGATTGATGTGATAGATTAAAAATTAAGTTTAACTGAAAGAAAAGTAAGATTACCAAATTGCTCTTAATACTAAAAGTAATCTAAAATTATATTTAGATAAGTTAGATTTATTTTATAAAAAATATTTACCTGAATAAATTAAAAAATATATTTTAATAATAATAATAATAATAATAATAATAATAATAAAATGTATTTACTTCTTCAACATTATTTTTTTATAAAGAATTTTGAAATTTAGGGTATTAATTATTATTCTAAGCGTAATTTTAAAAGTCATATTTTTACATTATTACCATTATTATCGTAATTCTGCAACATTGTTAATAAATTAGGGTGAATTAAGAAAAGGAGAAATGAATTAGTGGCCTAATGGTAATTTTTCTTAAATCACCCTTAAATCATTTCATATGAGAAGAGATACGAAAATAAGGAAATCCCCATATTCCTTCCTTTCCTTCTCTCTTAAATCCTTACAAATGAACATGTAATTATCCTCATATCATGTCTCTTTAATCTTTCTAGAACAGTAAATCCCTTCAAATAAACACAACATTAGTATCTATTTTGATTCTTCTAGTATGCCTCTCTTACTTCGACACTTATTATTTTTTCAAGTCCTCACACTAACTTCTAAACATACTTTTCTCTTCATTATCTATAATAGGGAAATTGAAATCAATGTTCTTTGGTAATAAAACATCCTTCTAAAATGTGATTTCGATAAACAATTTGTGGAAGACTTGTCACTCTTTATTTTTATTTAAGGGTCCTCAATATCCAAAATTCATATAATCATAAGATTGATGTTAAAGACAAAAAGGATTTTTTTTTACCATTATATAAAATTCAATGCTTTCGATCTTTATAGGGATGATGTGCTTTGAGCTCATTTCTACAACATCAATAATACATCTACCAGGATCATAAATTTCTTAATCAAATTTCTTAGTGATGATCTTGTAGCCATCCAACACTTGACGTAATTTTTTCTAGAATAATTGTTAATAAAAGGAACTAAATACTTTTTTACCTCCATTAGTTAAACGCTTCATTGGCTCACATAAGTTTGAATGCACTAGTTCCAAAATGTTATATACTTTCCATGATTTTTTCACCGAAAAATCGAGATGGAGTTTGTCTGCTAATATAGCATCTTTGAAAAACATGGGAAGGATCAACAATTTGTAGTGAACCTATCACCTTTTATTTTTTTGAGGTTCTTTAATCCTTCAAAATTTTGAGGTTCTTTTAATTTAGTGCATCTAATTCATTTTATTGTTCTATTATCATTGCATATTCTTAAGCTCACCATCATTCATATTTACTTGCCAATACACTTTCAACCTTGGAAAATTTGGCAATAATGGTTATTAAGCATCAAGACAGGAAATGTTCCCAAAGAAGAAAAAAAAACCTTCCCTTGCCAATTAGTGTGGTAAAAAAATTATGTTCCTGCAGAGAACAAACAAGATAAGTTACACCAGTCCCCCAGCCTTTAAGTGTGATGAACAGTGTTAAGGCTAAAAAGTGGTAATCGTCTGAAGGTAGGTGAAGGAGTGTCAGGGGTCAAATCAGGAAGTTCTGGCGCCGTCATTTTTAAGAGTCATGTCTCTTGCAATGATGGTGTCGATTGGTATGGGTTGTTGTTTTGGCGGGAAGGGGTTTTCGTCGTTTGGGATTCTGGCCTATAAATATAGATTTCAAAACGAGTGAGGGGTTACTTGGTTCATTTGTGAGAGTTTTGTATTCAGAGGTCTTGTGTGCATTTTACTGTCCAACTAGTTCCCAATTTCAGCCGACATCTTCCCGTAAACACGAAAACAGGTATGTCCAGTAGCGATAGTATATCGTTGTCCACATCTAGTAGTGAGAGTACGGAGTCGGAGAGAAGTAGGGGTAGGCAGTTTGATGAAGAGGTCCTGGTTAAACTGTACGCCTGTCATCTCAAAGGGTGTAAGTGTGGACATCGTTTCCCTGGAGAGAGTTAGCGCTATTGACCGAGCATGTCATGGGCACGAGGGGGCTACGGAGAAGTTCTTCTACATGTACATGTGTCATTTTTCTCAACTACATGTGCGGCTACCATTAGACGGTTTTACTATGGGTGTATTGCGCGCACTGAATGTGGCACTGGTAGAGGTCGTACCCCACCAAATTAAAACATATTAAATGCAGTACATGAAAGTGAACCAAATCGTCTCCCAACGACCAATATTTTCATTCAAAGCGAATTTTCCAGATGAACACAACAATAAAACACAGGGGGGGGTTGGCAGACAGATTCGGAATGCTAATCAATAGATTAATTTAAATGCTACAGTGACTAAAACCGTATTGACATCCCTGATTCAAACGCAATTTCACTTATCATAGGCCACCAAATTAACACCAACCCTGCCTTGTCTCCATCCACTAGATAATAATTCACTAAGCGAAAATTACAATCTAGCTTCATTATGCAATTAAGCAATGCACACATCCTTAAATTCGTGACAGCCAAGCTACATACATTAAGCATGAACGTATCTTAAACAAAACACATGCAATTACTCTGTAAATTAAGCATTGACAGATTCACCACATGCATTCCACGAATTCAGAACAAAAACATGGCAGATTTCACAAAACAAGCACAACCTCAAAGCTTCATTGCATTTTTCATCAAGGAGTCAATACACGAATTTAGCTAGACATGGAAATGAGTAATTAAACACTTCAAAACTGAAATCACAAAAATCAGAACCAAGAACCCTAACTTATCAAATCTGAAAACGCAATTTAAGAGCAAAAATTGAGATTTCAAAGCTTAAATGGAATGCAAAACGGTGTTATCATATATAAATGCGAAAACCCCATGAATGGGTATTGTTCCAAGTCAATAAAACCCACAAAACGAACTGCCCAAGCAAGAAAACGAATTCCAAACGTAAAACCCTCAATGGGTACTGTCAAATATGCATAAAAACGGTAAAAATGAGCCAAAAACGTGAAAAACCGCAAGGGGGACGTCCATGAAAGCTTGGAGAACGAAAATGGAGGTTTTGAAGAGAGGTTGAAGATGATGGAGCGGCTGGCCTCCTTCTCATGCAGACCTAATTCGTGGTCATATCACCCATGCCACTCAGAATTACAAAACTGCCATTATGAGTCGCAGAATTACAAAAATGCCACTCTGGGCCTCAAATGTTGACCCATTGACTTTGCTGACGTGGAAATGACATGGAAATGATGTGGCAATGATGTGGAAAGTTTCTTCAACTAAATATTAATGTCCAAGCTCCAAAATTGCTTCACCCAAATACCTAAAAATAATTAAAAACAAAAATTAGGCCAAATAATGTGAAATTAGTCCAAATTCGGAACAGTGGCCCAATAAAGCCCAACAGATGAAAAACACTCTAATGATGAACAATTAAGCACTAATCAACTGTCTAATGGGTGCACAAAGGCTAGTGGAATAGAAGAAAATAATGACTCATCAGGCACCTACACAGTTACATCCGAATAGTTGGGCCTACTTGCAAGCCTTTCGCATCTTATGACAATCTCTATACTTGTTGTCTTCTCCTTACGCTTTCTTGTACTTTTACGACACCAGACCCCGTCGGCCGACCACTTGGCTGTCTTTGATAAGTCGTTCTAGTATCAGTAGACTGGACGCGTTTTCCCAGTCTTTCAAGCATTTCAAGGACGGGTACTTCAAGGTTGTTGTGAAAGAAGAAGGCAAACCTTATTTCTTATACGCAGATGGGAGTACAAAATTTCCATTTAGCTGGACGAGTAGCCCTTCTCAGTACAAAGATATAGGGATGGATGAGTTATCGGCGAGGGATAAGGAGGTGGTGGAAATCTTAATGAAGATTGTCGATAAGTTGCCCACTAAGGGCTTAGTTAGAGTTTATAATTTGGTGCATCCGATTATAGATATTGAAGGTATCTGTTTGTTACTTAAACTATGTTAATGATTTTAAGTTGTTTTAATTCGGGTTATAATATATTATTGTAGGGCACATGGCGCAGTTAGGGAAGAAAAACTTGGCGCTCTTCCAGTCGCTGAGGAAGGAGATGGCCGCCAAGGCTAAGGCAGCTGGGAAGACTGATGTTCCCAACCTGCAGGAGTCCGTGGTGGAAGTACATGTACACGGTGGGACGAAGAGGAAGGCTGAGTTGCCGTCTCGACATGGCAAGGGGAAGGACGTGAAGAGAGCGAGGGCGGTCTTGCTCGGGACGGGGTCGGCTAGCGGCGCAGGGTCGGCCAGTGGGGACAAGGGACCAGAGTCTGGTTTAATTGAATTGCCAGAAATATCCATTAGAAAGAATATCGCGATCAACCTCCCAGATACTATTATAAATTCCATTGGTAGTGTGGAGGCGGACCATATTGTGAGGACTATGGTGGAGTTCGGGAGCAAAGCCTTGATATTAAGCCGTCGTGTGGGGTCTTTATACCAGAAGGAGGTGAAGGAGGGAGGCCAGGAAAAGGTGGAGGAGTTACAGGGAAAAGTCGACAAGCTAGAGGAGGAGAAGGCTGCGCTGGAGAAGGCAAAGGAGAGTTGGGAGGTAGAGAGAAAGAGGTTGGCAACGTGGAGGGTCCGCTGTTTGGATTCTGAGGAAAAATTGAACAAGAGAATAGGGGAATTGGAGGAAGATTATGACGGTGTTGTCGGTGAGCTCGACGATATGAAGAATAGCATCATACAAGGACACATTAACGGTTTTGAGAAAGGACTACGTCAAGCAACATTTTTCCATGGGGAGGTCGATATTACGGACGCGAAGTTTGATGTCAACAAAGATGTTATTGATGGGAGGCTTGTGAAGGAAGATGAAAGCAGTGCTGGTGAGGAGGCGGAGGAGAGGGCGGAGGAGAAGGCGGCTGAAGAGGTGAATGAAGCGGTTGACGCTGGGGAGGTGGCTCTTGATTCAGCAGAATAGGATGTTGGTTTCTATTAACTTGAGAATGTTATTTGAGCTTGTCTGTAATATTTGGTACATTACGTTACATTGGTACATTCTTGCACTTTTGTTAAATGCGATTATGGTTATGTATGTTAAGTGTATGATAAGTTTTGATAATTTGTGGTGAATGTAATGCGCGTTCGATTATATGTTAAGAGTGTTCGACCCAGGCTGCTTACTTGGGGTAGGGGTGGGGAACTTAAACGAGTTAAGCAAAAGATAAGGGTGTTCGACTCAGGCCGCTTACTTGGGGTAAGGGTGGGGAACTTAAACGAGTTAAGCAAAAGATAAGGGTGTTCGACCCAGGCCGCTTACTTGGGGTAAGGATGGGGAACTTAAGCGAGTTAAGCAAAAGATAAGGGTGTTCGACCTAGGCCGCTTACTTGGGGTAAGGGTGGGGAACTTAAACGAGTTAAGCAAAAGATAAGGGTCTTCGACTCAGGCCGCTTACTAGGGGTGAGGGTGGGGAACTTAAACGAGTTAAGCAAAAGATAAGGGTGTTCGACCCAGGCCGCTTACTTGGGGTAAGGGTGGGGAACTTAAACGAGTTAAGCAAAAGATAAGGGTGTTCGACTCGGGCCGCTTACTTGGGGTAAGGGTGGGGAACTTAAACGAATATGAGAGTAAAGACGTAGAAAAGTTGTATAGTTGAGAACCCTTCATTTTATTTATTGAATAGGGGTGCCTCGTTAAAACCTCCCTGGCCAAAACCCTCCTTAGGGAAAAAGGACCAGTTGAGGAAAAAGAGTACACCCAGGGTTACAAGTGTTCGGCTTAGTGCAGCGTACATTTAACTGAAATAGAATTTGAGGTGCGATACATTCCAAGTGTTGGGAATCTCTTCCCCAGATAAGTGTTCCAGGCGATAAGCTCCTCCTCCTCCATCTTCGCGTATGCGATATGGGCCGTCCCAATTGGCGGAGAACTTGCCATCCTTCTTTCTAGCACTGTTGGCCATTCTCCATACTAAGTCCCCGATGGCGAATGATCGTGGACATAGGTTTGCATTATATTTTCTGGTAGCTCGTTGTTTGGCAGCTAAATTGCGTATCTGGGCTTTTTCTCTGAGTTCGGGTAAGAGGTCGAGATGCATAGCCATGTTTTGGTGGTTGTGGGTTGGGTCGTATAGTTCTCGACACAGGGATGGTTTGCCAATTTCAATCGGTATCATGGCGTCTGCACCGTAAACTAGGCTGAATGGGGATTCGTTTGTTGATGATTGAGGGGTGCACTTGTAAGCCCATAGCACTTCTACTAACTCTTCGGGCCATCAGCCTTTGGCGGTATCTAATCTCTTGCGTAGTTCCACGAGGATAACTTTATTTGCCGCCTCTACTTGTCCATTGGTTTGTGGATGTTCTACAGAACTTGTGATGTGCTTGATGCCTAGGCCAGTGTAGAACTTGGCTAGCTCTTTGTCGATAAATTGTCGGCCATTGTCTGTGATGATGGTATGTGGAACACCATATCTGCATATAATATCCTTCCAAACAAATTACTGAACTTGCTGGGTCGTGATGGTGGTTAGCGGCTTGGCTTCTATCCATTTGGTGAAGTAGTCGACGGCTACAATTAGGAATTTCACCTGCCCTTTGCCGGGTGAAAAGGGGCCGAGAATGTTCATTCCCCACTTGGCGAATGGCCATGGGGATAGTATATGGTGTAGTTGTTCTTGTTTCTGGTGAATAAGGTTGCCATGTTTCTAACATGGTTTGCACTTTCTGACATAATCCTGGCAGTCTGCTTCTATAGTCGGCAAGAAATATTCGGCTCTAAGAACTCTGGTAGCCATGGTTCGTGCGTCGGAATGATAGCCACAAATGCCTTCGTGTAGCTCTTTAATAATATATTGTGCTTGTTCTGCCGTGACACACTTGAGAAGGGGTTGGTCGTATCCACGTTTGTAGAGGTCATCGCCTATCATGGTGTACCTGACGGCCTTAGCCAGCCAAGTTTTGTCCGCATCTTGAAGGGGGTTGTCGGTTTTGAGGTACTAAATATAGTGGGTGGTCCAATTATGGCTTTGGGAGGGGGTGACTTTGTCAGTTGGGGCGTGGGTTAAATTTTGACAAGTGTGTGTGATGGAGGCCGTAGATAATGTTTGTTGTAATAGGGATCGGTGACGATTTTTTAACTTGGTGCTGACCAATTTGGAGAGGATGTCAGCTCTGATGTTGTTGGTCCTTGGGATGTGTTCGATACGGACTTGTTCGAAGGCGGATTGAATGACTGCATGGACCAGGTGGTAATACTGTAGAAGCATGGAGTCTTTGATCTGGAACTCGTCATTTAGATGGCCTACAGTGAGCTTGGAGTCAGTTTTGCACGTTAATTTCTTTACACCTACCTCGTGGGCTAGGGAAAGGCCGGCGATGATTGCCTCGTACTCGGCTTGGTTATTTAACGTTTTGAAGGCAAAGTGAAGGGATTTTTTAATGAGGATGTCGTTGGGGCCTTCTAAGACGATGCCAGCGTCGACACCTTTTGGATTTGAGGAACCATATACATGAAGCGTCCACTGGTCCTCTGTGGGTGTGTGTTGGAGGTCGTTGACGAAGTCTAATAGACATTGGGCTTTAATGGGGCCGTGGGGTTCATAGCGAATGTTGAATTCTGACAACTCGACGGCCCATGATGACATGCATCCGACTAGATCTGGTTTTTGCAATATCTTTTGGATTGGGTAGTCGGTTTTAACGGTTATGTTGTGGTTTTGGAAGTATGGGCGTAGGCGGCGTGCTGCGTGGACCAAGGATACGACCAACTTCTCTACCATTTGATATCTGGTTTCAGGATCTTACAGCGTTCTGCTCACAAAATAGACAGGGTGCTGCGTGCCGTTTGTTTCTTGGACGAGCGCGGCGCTAACGGTGTGGTCAGTGACCGTGATGTATACGAGAAGGGGTTGACGGGTGTTTGGCTTGTGAATGATAGGTGGGGAGGTTAGGGTTGTTTTCAGTTTTTGGAAGATTTGTTCACAATCATCAGTCCACGTGAACCGGGTGGATTTCTTTAAGAGTTGGACTATGGGTTGGGTTTGTTCGGCTAGTTTGGGTAGGAAGTGGGAAATGGCTGTGAGACGGCCTATAAGACGTTGGACCTCCTTTATAGTAGTGGGGTTGCGCATCTCGATGATGTCCTTGCAGTTTTCGGGATTGGCTTCTATGCCGCGTTGGGTTAACATAAAACCAAGGAATTTACCCCGGTCAACGCCGAATACACACTTGTCTGGGTTGAGGAGAAGGTTGTATTGGCGTAGCGCAGAGAAAACCGCTGAGAGATCCTCGGCATGTTGGTGGTGACTTGGAGATTTGACAACCATGTCGTCAACATATACTTCGACACATTGTCCCATTAGATGACTGAAAACCTTGTCCATCAGCCGTTGGTAGGTTGCTCCAGCGTTCTTGAGACCAAAAGGCATTACCCTATAGAAGTAGTTGGCATCGTCCGTGATAAAGGCGGTTTTGTGCATGTCAGATACGGCCATGGGGATTTGGTTGTACCCGGAATATGCATCCAAAAAACTAAGTACTTTATTCCCTGCTGCGCCGTCAACGAGTCGGTCGATGTTGGATAAGGGGTAGGCATCGCGAGGGCAAGCCTTGTTTAGATCCGTGTAGTCTACAAACATCCGCCATTTGCCATTGGCTTTCTTCACCAAGACTACGTTAGAAAGCCAAGTGGTGTACTGAGCTTCTTCTATGAATCCTGCGTTCAGTAACTTGTCAGCTTCAACCTTAGCTGCCAGGCGGCGTTCTTCACCAAGTTTGCGTTTTTTCTGGGATATATAGCGGGCTTCTTTATAGATGGATAGTTTGTGGGATGCCACCAGAGGGTCCACCCCAGGTAGATCAGCGGCTGACCAGGCGAAAAGGTTTGTGTTGCTGGTGAGGATGGGTGTGATGATGGCACGCTCGTCAGAGTTCAAACCGGTGCCTAGGTTGATAGAGTGGCCGTTGGGAAGCTCTAAAGGGGAGGTCTCCTCAACTGGCTCGAGACGAACATCCCGGCCTACTCTGGGGTCCAGGTCTTCGCCTGACAGTGCGATGTCGGAGCCAGGTGGTCGCTCAATGTGGTTGGTTTGTTGAATAGGGAGTTGTGGGCGCAGGCTGGCCATGTAGCATTCGCGTGCCAAGCGTTGGTCGCAATGGATGGTAAGGATGTCACCGGAAGGAGAAGGGAACTTCATGGCGAAGTGGGGGGTGGAGACGACAGCGCCAAGGGTGTTGAGGGAAGGACGGCCTAGGAGGACATTGTAGGATGTTGGCGCATCGACGATGAAGAAGCGGATTGGAATGGTTTTGGTTTGGGTTCCCTAACAAAAGATGGTGTAGAGGTCGATGTAGCCGCGGGTGGAAACTTGTTCGCCAGAGAAGCCATATATTGGTTCATCATACGGGACCATAGCGGTGTCTGGAAGTTGGAGTTTTTGGTAGGTGGCCCAGTAGAGGATGTCAACGAAGTTGCCTTGGTCAAGAAGAACTTTCTTAACGGCGTAGTTTTCGATTTCAATCGTGATGAGCATGAGGTCATCTTGTTGATGGTCGAGGCCATGAAAGTCGTCATCTGTGAAGATGATGGGAGGCATGCGGCGTCTGTGGTGGGATTGGGTGATATGGTTGATGGATTGGATATGGCGGAGGTGTCTTTTTCTGGCAGAAGAAGTGGATCCTCCACTAGCGAAGCTACCAGAGATGGTGTTGATGGTGCCGCGTAGGGGGGGTCGGTAGGGGTGATGTCGGTGCGGGCCGATTCGGGTTCTTGGTTGGTGGGTTGGGCGGGGCGTCTGTCGTGACGGGAGTCATGTTGAGGGCGTTTGTGGTCGGATCGATGGGGGTAGTGGGATCGAGAGGAAGAAGAATGGTCATCTCTACGGATGAAACGGCGAAAGTGGCCAGCACGGACCAGTTCTTCTATTTTATCCTGGAGTGCTTTGCATTCTTCTGTACTGTTGGCCATGGTTACGGTGGTAGCGACAATATTTGGTCATGTCAGCGTTAGGAAGGGTGGTTGTCTTGCGTGGTGGAGGGATTAGGTCAGCTTGTAGGGCCTCATCGAGGATGCGGGAGCGAGCTACGATAAAGGGGGCATATCTTGTGAAGCGAGGTTTGCAGGGCTCACGCGAGCGGGCATCAAGGTGGGGAGGTTGCGAGGTAGGGTTGGCTGTGGTAGCTACATGGTCATTGCAGAATTTGGTGTGGAGGGTTTGCATTTCCTCCATGCGGACATAATCAGCTGCACGTAATTTGAGTTCGTGCATAGAGGCAGGTGGGTGAAGGTAGACGTTGTTGGCGAAGGGGCCAGGTTGCAAGGTAAGTGCCATGCACTAGAGGATCATCTCCTGGTTGAGGTGTGGGGTGCGAAGAGTTGCCTTACTGAAGCGATCTATGAATGCTCTGAGTAGTTCACCTTGTTCCTGTCTAATGCCCAGGAGGGAGATTGTGGTAGTTTGGTGTGGACGGCTACCAGTGAAATGGGTGGAGAACATGTGGGAAAGGACGTCGAAATTGTCAATGGAGTAAGGCAGAAGGGTTGTGAACCATTCTAGGGCAGGGCCCTTGAGGGTGGTGGGGAAGGCCTTGTAGAAAACTGCATCTTGGGACGTGTACAGGGCGACATGGGTGATGTAGACTTTGAGGTGCTCGTCAGGGTCGGTTTTGCCAGTATAGCGGTCCAGGGTGAAAGGTTCCCATTGGGTGGGGAGAGTGGTGTTGGCGATGAAGTCGGTGAAGGGGTGACGACGTCTGGGCTGGTGGGGAGGGAGCAGATGGGGTTGGATGGGATGAGTGATCATAGCGGGGAAGGTGGAAGTAAGGTTGTGAGGGGGGATGTGGCTTGTTGGAGGGTACTGTGGGTTGTATGGTGGAACATTTGTGGTGTGTAGGGTGGTGGGTATGTTGTAGGGGATCTGGGTGGTAGGGAGGGTAGCGGCAGAGGTTGGGGCTGCGGTATGGGGATGGGTGGAAGGGATAGGTGTTTGTTGGGTAGTGGTGAAGGTATGAGAAGTGGGGTTGTATTCGCTTTCTTCTTCTGTGGGCTGGAAGGCCGGGGACCTTGCAGCTTCAGAGATTTCCTTGGCTTTTCCCTTCAGGTTGGGATCAGCTTCGATCTTTCGCCTAAGGCGAGAGTTCTCTTGTCGTAGCGCCTCCATCTCGTCAGCACTGCGTTTCTTCATATCTGCCAGCTCTTGTTGCATCTTCGCTTGGCCGTCTAGGATGGCGGCCAGGTCAGGGGTGATGCCAGCAGGTCCTGAGGGACCAGCATCCGCCTGCTTGTTCACTCCAGCTTTGCTACGGGTTGAAACCATCTTCAGAGAAAAACGGGTACTAAAGGTGTTCGTCTTGTGTCTCACGGTGGGCGCCAATTGTTCCTGCTAAGAACAAACAAGATAAGTTAGGCACAAGCGTCACCTTACTCATGTAGTCCGCTATCTCCTCAGCTGGTCTCTTCCCAGTTGGCATATGTCGGCTTGGACCCAAGAGGGGTTACCTGTAGAAGGAACTTCGAAGCTCAAGTAAGTCAAAGCTCTCAGAAGGTCAAACCAGTGATTAATGAAGTAATGAATGCGTACCTTTAATTACTGGGGTCCACGTCTATTTATAGAGCATTAATTATGTCTAGTTATTCTATGGGTCGGGCCTTGGCTTGGGCTTTGGTTGTAAGTGGGCTTGGGCCCTAGCCCAGGTCCTTAGGACCTATTGAACGCTGGGGGGTTTTCATTATACTAAGTTTATTGGAGTAGTCGGCCTAGGCTTTAATCTTACCGGGTTTGCTGGAGTAGTCGGTCTAGGCCGGCTACTGACCTTGACGGCTTATGTTGGTTATATGAGGTGCAAGTTGTTCCTCTAGATGTTTAGGTTAGAACTGGTAAAACTTAGGCTAACTCGGTCTAGGCTGAATACTTGACTGCCTTGGTATATATATATTGTTTACTTATTTGGTCGAGTTTGGCTAGGTGTGGTATACATTCTAAACAAAAGACCTGCGTTAATATCACATATTTTTGTACACACTCTTTCATGTTCAGTGGTTTCACTTTTTATTTGTCTTAGGATACTTAGTTCATTTTTTATCATTAATAATAAATTAGATTAATTAGTTTGCTTTAATTTCGCATTTTTAGTTCATCTTATCTATGTTGATATTCGGACCAAAATCTTTTCTATAGTTAAAATCTTGACAACTAATGTTGGAGTATACTTTAAACTTTAATTCACAAATCAATTATAATTTTTTATTTATAATAAAAAATATTATAGATATCAATAACTTTTAATTTATAAATTGGTATATAATGATTAATTCTTTTTTATTTTTAAAATTAATTGTTATTTAATTATTTTTTGTAGTGTATAATGTACAACCGAATTATAAGTTTTTGTTATATATATATATTTAACATGTTAACTGTATATCACAAGTAAACTTAAAAATGTATTATGATATTTGCAAGACGAAACACAGTAAAAGTAGTTGGGAAAGAAGTGTGAATAAGTAAACATTCGTAGGAAAAGGGTTACATCATTTCACTCTTAGCCTCGTGGGAGTCGAGGGCTTGAAATTGGTTGCATTCAATTATGACAATTCCTTTTAAGGTCAATTATAGCATGCAAGTTTCTTAAATTTCTTTTTCAGAACGATGATAGCTGAAATCATGTATAGAAAATCATAATTAGGCCCAGATGATTTGAAGGAAAAATTAGTGTAAGAAATTAGATATTATATTATTGTGTTATGTCACTCGTATTTGACGTGATCAAATAATAAAACGATGAAATGCATATTATGTTTACAAAATACACTTTTTAATATTACAAATAAGTTTAAAATTTCTTTATATTTCTAAAATATATATACTTGTTTTAAAATAAAACAATTATTAAAAGATATAGATAAGGTCAACTCCAAAAGTAATTTAATAAAATTCTTTCATTCAATATTTTATTTTATATATATATATATATATATATATATATATATATATATATATATATATGTTCCTGCAGAGAACAAATAAGAGGTTAGACACAAGCGTCACCTTACCATGTAGTCCGCTATCTCCTCAGTTGGCCTCTTCCTGGTCGATACATGTCAGCTTGGACCCGGGGGTTACCTGCAGAAGAATCTCTGAAGCTCAAGTAAGTCAAAGCTCTCAGAGAGTCAAATCAATGATTAATGAATGCGTACCTTTAAATGATGGGGTCCACGTGTATTTATAGAGCATTAATGACGTTTGACCATTTCATGAGCTGGGCCTTGACTTGGGCTCTAGGTAGGGCTTGGGAGTGGGCCAGGGCCCAAACCCAGGCCCTTAAGGTTTATTGGACGTGGATGTCTCCATTATGTTGAGTTCATTAGAGTGGTCGGCCTAGGTTCTAAACTTAGCGGATATGCTGGAGTAGTCGGTCTAGGCCGACTATTTGTCTTGATAGCTTACGTTGATGTAGGTTAGGCTAAGCCGACCTAGGCTGGATACTTGGCTGTCTTGATATGCACACTTTTTACTTGGTTGAGTTTGGCTAGGTACGGTACAATATATATATATATATATATATATATATATATATATATATATATATATATATATATATATATATATATATATATATATATATATATATATAAAATATGGTTTATGGTATAGAAGTCTAAAAAGGTGTTGGATGCTTAGCTAATATATATTATTTTAATTTAAAAATATAAATGAAATATAGGAAATAATATTTAAAATAAAACTATATTTCAATAGAATTGATTAGTTTTGAAAAAAAAAATTAACCTATAATTTGTCCCGGGGTTAGATTTCTTAAGTAAACCGAACGCATTTTCTGATCTACTCTATTATTTTACTATTAATGTGTCATGTCACTTGGATTCAGAGGTCGATCAAGATCTCTTTCACGCATGACTTAAGTTGATAAGATATTTAAATTTGCTTTACTATATTGACTTATGACAACATTATTATACTTTTCTAAAAATGTTCATAAATGCCCAGTTATGTTTATCTTAATTTCTAAAGTATTTAGGAATTCATTGTATCATATTTTTGTATTAGCTCTTAAGAAATAGTTAGATAACACTACTAAGATTATTCGTGTGTTAAACATTAAAGAATTTAATAAAAAAAAAACCTTTAAATTTAGGATAAATTTATTATTATTAAGTCTTTTTAATTAAAAATTAATTATATGGTATTTGAGGTAGAGACTAAAATTATTTTTTAAATTACAGAAATTAAAGATTTCAAATTTATATATAGAGAACAGATTTAGAGAATATGTGAATATTGAAATATAATAAAGTGATTTTCTTTTTAGGTGGTTGTTTGGTTTCTTAATTATGTATATTGGAACAAGTGTGGGCTAAGTGATGCCAAAGTTGAATTGATGATGAGTCGTTTTTGTTTACTTAGGGTTGTGAGATAATCATTGATCTTCTTCTACATGCATGCACTTACCACTCGTGCTCTTCTTCAACTTTGCTTACAATAATGGTTTGCTCAAAGATTTATGACACCCAACGTGTATCTTGTCGGTCTACCTTTTAGCCAAATTATGCCTCCAAATAATGGCCCTCCACCTCTATTCTCTACCAAAAACTACTTTAACTGTCTTGGGTGAATGTGGTCGCATCCATTCAACATATCCCAAAATTAACCTCTTCATTTTCACCGGATCATAATTAGTGAAGACTAATAATTTTGGAAAAATAAAATAATATGTTTAAAATTTATAAAACATCATTCTAAATAAGCTCTTCTAATTTCATCATTTTACTCATTGAATATTTTTATATTTGAAAATGTTTCCTTGTATCACGTTTCAAAGAATTAATATCAAACTTGTCACCTATAATTCTTTGAACTTCAAGAAATGACTCATCTAATTGAACAATTAGATTATTAGTATAATGTTTCAGATTGTGTAAAAAATTTGAATTTGTTTTGTTTTCATCTTTACGAAAATTTTATTACTTTTGCAAAATAAATCTATTCTTTTATTTTTCACATCAATCTACTTTTTTACAAAAACAGCTTTAAATTCAAAAGTAATTTATCATAATCTAATTAAAAATTCAAAAACATAATTACTAAAAGAAAAGTCTATTATAAAATAGTACATTACTTTTTTTCTATATTCATAAAAAATGAACTTTCAAAGCTCATGAAATAAAAAAAAAATTATGTTAATTATTACACTAATATTTCACAATCAGGTGAGACAAAAGAAAATCTTCAAGAATAGAAAAGAACATAAGAAATGAGAGTAAAATAGTGAGTTTGTGTTTAACTTTCTTTTTCCTTCAAGAAAAAATAGAAAATAAAAAGGTGAGAGTGCAAGATATGTATAATGTTTGAAAACTCAAGAGACAAGGTCAAAGAAAAAAAAAACTTAGTAAATATTTTTATTCTATTATATTTGATTTTATATTTTATTATTTATTAACATTAAATGTTGTGCTTCATAAAATAATAAAAAATATATAATTTAATTTTCATCCATTTTCAGTGTTACATATAATTTAAAAGTTTCAAAAACCTTTAAAAACTTTAAAAAAAAAAATTGAGGGGACCATGGCTCCTCTACCCCATAAAAGATGTGCTCTTGATCATAATCATTGTCAATATATAATGGTTAAGGTGGGAAGTTTAAAGTTTTTGTTTGGTGCATGGGATGAGAAGTGGAATATCACATATTGTAACAAATTTTCTATATGGGAAGAATTAAGGAAGAGTAACTTAAATCTAGCTAGGTATTGTTTCCTAAGAAATGTCTTCTTAGGAGGACATGCAACTTTAAATGTGATTTCTCATTATACGTTCACATTTAAGTTCAAACCTAATAACATATTACATTGAATGAAGAAATTCACAAAAAATACACACGTAACATATTTGGTGTTGTTTGCATATAGAGGTGTCAATCTCCTCAATGGCTCATGGCCCAATTCTGACCCACCTTTCATTAAGCCCTTTTTTAGGGGAGTCCTGAACGAGGGAGCCAAAAATAAACCTTAATCCCTAAAGCTCCCTCTCAAGGGAGTTAAGGTCAAGGTTAAGGTGAGCTTGGTCACCCTAAAAAAATACTTTGAGTCTAAGTCATAGATCAAGTCCGGTTGTATCAACTGGTCTAGACTGAAGGTCGAGAGTGATTAGTCGGGTTGAGCAAGGGACAAACACGAGCAAACTCGTCCCAACAATTGACACGAATTGACCCTTGTGAATTATCGACACGAGCCAAGGCTTGTTGACGAACGACACGAGCGATCCTGACTGACGATCGACATGGGCTGGGCCAGGATGACGAACGACACTAGATACAAGACAACTCAAACCGACCGCCAACACAAACCGGCTTGGGCCGACAGCCGACACAGGCCCACCCGGGCAAACGGCCGACACAGGCATGCCCGAGCCAATGGCCAACACGAGCTAGTCTAGGCCAATGACTAACACAAGCCAACCTAGGCCAATGGTCGACATAAACTAGCTCGAGCTGACAACTGACACAGTCTGATAGCGGCACGAGCCCACGACACACGCCAATACCAACATATATTGGGCCCACGACTCACACCTAGAGGCGCCAACCCAAGCCTGATGATAGATATGGGACAGGCCTGACCGACGGGCAAGATGGGCGAGCCAGGGCCAATGTTTGAGACCTGATGGGCAAGCTAGGGTCAACGTTTGAGACCCAATGGTCCTAAGTTGATGGCTAATACGGGTCGTCCCTGACCGACGGACGACACGAGCTTGGCTAGGTTGACAACCGACATAGGTCAACCCCACATCTAAGACGGCCTATGGGTTGGCCTTGGCCCACAGAGCTTTTGTGGGGCTTTTGGCCCTATGGGCTTTTTTAATTGGAAGCTTTTTTCCTTATGGACTTTTTTGACTCTTGCCCACGGGGGCAGGTCCATGCCTTGTGACTGGGACAAATTGAAAATTCTATTTGCATATTTGAATTTGAGAATTTTGGAAAGAAAGATGAGGGAGCGGTGAATGATGAGCATTGAGTGAGGAGCGGTGACTGATGAGGGAGACATGATGGTAAACGGTGAGGGAGACACAACAATCATTGGTGAAGGAACAACGAGTCACGCGAGTGAGAGAGGTGATGAAACAAAGTGTTGTGCTAGAGATTGAGTGAATGCGTGAAAAAGGAGATAGAACACAAGTGAGGGAGGGAGACAATGTTCTTCTTTAGTGAAAACAAGGGAAGGAATGGAAAATTTTATTTTCCGTAATTTTCATTTCGGATTATATTTTTCATTAGGCTAAAGCCACATTTTTTATTTATATTACCCTCCCATTTTAGAGCAACACTTTTCTGATCGCAAAATAAAGTATCTACAACTTATTAATCATAGGTTTTGATGATATTTATGTCATATTTATAAAAGTGTTATATATACTATGTTTAGGTCATACTTATTTATCCATGATCTAGTTTAGTGTGACCTAAAGTACACAATGTTGTAGTGAGACATTCATAGAGTGTTATATTTGATCATATTTAAAAAATGCTTAGTATTTCTAGCACTTTAAACAATTTATAATTCATTATAATAAATTGTATTAGTATTATTTAATAAAACTAGAGTAATAATGTTGTTACAAGTTCCAAAATCCGACAAAATAGCAAAAACACAATAAAATCCCTAGCTCAAGAGTCCCCAGCTAGCCCCTTCTCTATCGCTATGCATCAATAGCATCACATGGAATATCATCTGCTCCCGTGTGATAAGTCACACGATCATCGCCAAACACAAACAGAAAGGGTGAGCTCATAAATAATTAATACATAAGTTAATAATATCAAAATACACCCAACTATTTTAATCTAGTTAGTTCTTGACCAAGACCTTAATATCCTAAGGTTTTTCAACCTTTAATTCACACAATTAATTTGACCATGGACTCATGATATATGATGCTCTCACAAACCTGCCCGTTTGTGTTTCTGCCTCTACGAACCTCCCTGCTCGTAGTCTTGCCTCTACGAACCTTCCCGCTCGTAGTCCAACTCTATGGACCTCCCCGCCCGTAGTCCAACACGCATGATCCACCAACTATGAACCTCCTTGCTCGCAGCATCTCTCAAGTGTGAGCACAAAACATACGAACCTCCCCGCTCGTATCCCCATACAAGAGTATCAGGATATGATTCTCCCTTCTCATATCATCACGTGTTCACCACCATCCATGAACTTACTCGTTCATGACATAGCATCTCCTAATCCAAGTCTCACATCACAACACCCAAACACATATAAGAAAAATCCACTGCTTGCACCGCTATCGCCTAGCGTGGCCTAATCGCCGCCAGGCGAAAATACTGCGCTTACCCGCCTAGTGGGACATCTTCGTCGCCACGTGCAAGACCCACTCCAGAGCCCCTGTTTCCCGGCTATCGCCTAGTGAGTCACCACTCACCGCCAGGCGCCCCTCAGTCTAGGGACCCCTCTGACCCTCCTGTCGCCTGACGGCCTTCCCTGTGCCTCCAGGCGCTATACCAGTAGCGTGTTAGTCACTAGTTTAGCATCTCATCCCGGTTGATGTACTTAACAACTTAGCGATATGTATCACACTAACTATGTACAAGTCTTTATTTTGCATCCTAATTCAAGGTTCCAACTAAATTATCATGCCATTTAATAACATAAGACCACAATGGCATATCCATTTATACTCATGCCAACACTTTAACATTTTCCAAAAACCACCTCCTATACGAATCCAATTCCAGTAATCAATTCCAATCATAATCCTTATGTGGTAACATTATAATTACCTCATCCATAAGAAAACAGATTCATTTATCAAAACAATAGTTCCCAACACCCAATTGCCATGTATTACATCCAACCCATGGTTTCATCTTTCAAGCCTATTTTCACCCTCCTCTCATACTCGCTGATCCATCTTAGCATTATGATCATTTGTAGTATTTTCAATTATCCTCACAAAACCCAAAACATGCATAGCCAATTAAAACAACAATTGGCACTACTGTCCCACCTATCGCCTGGCGACACATAGTATTCTGGGAAAGCCTAGATTTCTTTCATATCAACAAAACAACCAAAATCCCCAATTCGCATTTCAATCAATTTCTTACATGAACTCAAACCAATTTTTATCTCTCCTTTTACATTCACTTCCACTAAATTATACAATTGTAATTTCATCCTAATTAGACTCAAGAGATCGAATTAATGAACCATCTTCCAAACCCTAACAAGATTACCGCAAATGAGTCTTCCCATTCAATCCCCAAGATTCATACGTAAACATAAACATTCATAATTTCACACTTTTCATGAATTCAGAATCAAAAGAAATGCAGAAAATATCCCTAGCTTGCGTCGCCTGGCGGACTCACCCTTAAAAAGAAAGTTTAATTCGTTCTTAGCAAGGTTTGAACACATCACCACACAATTGTCAAGCCAATGCATAACCATTCAACCAATTCATGTTTCGTGATAATTCCAACACTTTTAGGAATTTAATATCATGCACAAAGATAAAATATATTACTAAAATAACAAGCAATTAAATTAACACATAATTGGCATACACAGGACTTGAACCCAAGTCTTTTCATCATAACTAAGTACTCTTAACTACTTAAGCTAGTCTTTTCCACGTCATAAAGACTAATAATTAATGTTATAAAGATTTCCATTACCCGCATTTATTAAATAATTATTTAATTTCTTCGGGTCTTACACTCGTCTTGTAAGTGATTGTAGGTCTTAAATTATAGGTGAGGATTGTGATGAGACGTTTAGCTCCATGGTTAAACTCGTCACCATTCGCATAGTTCTCACCATTGCTTTCTTCAAATCTATGCTCATTTGTTAGTTTGGTGTTCAAAATGCATTTCTACATGGTGATCTACATGAGATTACATACATGCACCATCCATTAAGTTTTCGTGATCCCCTTCACCCTTATCATATTTGTTAACCGAGGAAGTTCTTCATGGTATGAAACAAGCACTTCATGCGTAGTAACAACACTTTACTGACTATGTTTCTACCATTAGGTTCCATCATAGTGCTTCTGATTACTCTCTCTTCATCTATCAATGTGGTTCTAACTTTGCATACATTCTCCTATACGTTGATGACATCATTCTCATCACCTTATTGCATGACCTTCGCAAATCTATCATGGCATCCCATGACCTTCACAAATCTATAATGGCATTCCTTGCCTCTAAATTTGCTATGAAGGATTTTGGTTCTTTAAATTCTTTTCTCAAGATTGCAAGGACCAAATATACAGGTATCATTATTTCTCAATTACGCTCGCGACATCATTGCATGCGTCGGCATGGCCTCATGCAATCCTTCTGCTAGTCTAGTTGATACCAAGAAGAAGGTACATCATTAGGCACACCATTTGAGGATCCCATTATGTATTGAACTCCTATCGACGCCTTATAGTATATCATCTTCACTGGTCTAGCATTTCATATGTTGTTCAGCACATTTGTCTTCACATGCATGGCCCTTGCATTGAACACATGCTAGCATTGAAATGCATTATGCGTTATGTTCAGGGTACCTTATAGTATGGCTTACATTTATATGCCACCACTATTGAAAAACTTATTGCTTATATTAATGTTAATTGTGGTGTTTGTCTTGAAATTAGACATTCCACATCTGGTTACTATGTGTTTCTTTGTGACAATCTCATCTCCTGGTCTTTGGAGTGTCAACACAGTCTTTCTCATTCCAATGCAAAGGTTGAATTCATAGGTGTTTCCAATGTTGTTCCTAAATCTTGTTGGCTTCGCAATCTCCTATTAGAGCTTCATTTTCCTCTACCTCAAGATACTTTGGTATATTGCAATAATGTTGGTGTCATTCATCTATCTAGTAATCTTATGCAACATCAACATACAAAACATATTAAGATGGATATTCACTTCGTTCAGGAAAAGGTAGCACGCAGTCAGTCATGAGTTTTTCATGTACCTTCCCACCACCAGATTGCTATCATTTTCACCAAAGACCTACCTCAGGTTCCTTTTATTATTTTTGAACCAGTCTAAGTGTCTGTGAACCTCCCACTTTGAGTAAGTGGGTATGATAGAAGAGATATTATTGTCCTCTCATTAAGGCAATTTGAAATTATTATCCTATGATTAAGCTAATTATTTTCCTGTAATTAAGGTACTAGTTGTTAACTATTTGGCAAGAGTACCAAATCGTTGCAAGTAGTAAAATTAAAGTCCAAGTATCATTTTCCCAAGGAATTTTTGTTTGTTTGACTAATTATTATTACTTATTGGTTTTAGCGATAATAAAGATCATGGTTTGATTCAATTTAAAACAAACACCACACGAAATCACACAATTACAAAAGTTATAATGAGGTTTGGTAAAATGCTTCATTAGGATTGGATTTTATGAACCAATTAAATGCAACAGGAATGTAATATATCTAAATTCTACTCAACATTCACATGATAAGCATACTTGCCCTAATTCCTTAGAAACAAGTTCTAAATCTATGTGTTAAAGCACCAATCCCTTAGTATGTTAACATACAATTTGCATTAAAATCAAATGTCTAGAATGACCAAGAGATTAAGTGTATTCCTAGAACTAAAACTCTTAGGTGTTCTATCCATGTCTAAGTTCCAATTTATCTTCCAATGATTTTATACTCACAAATAGCATGATATTCAATCATAAACATTAACAATCTAGATAGAACATTTGAATAACAAAAGAGAATATATTCCATTGGGAGAGTTACACAGAATATGATTTCATTACATCCAATCTCAATGAAATGGGAGTTTAACTTCTCCTATGCATCGAGAATACACAAGTTGATGAAATTGTGGTGAAATTTGAAGTCTGAATGCCTTAGAGTTTCCTTTGACCATTCACAAAATATTAACTACTTTCAGAAATTGTCTTCTCGCTTGGCGAGCACACACTCTAGCTAAGCGAGAGCTAAGTGAGAAGTGACTTCTGTTTCACTTTCAACTGTCCTGCTCGCTTAGCGAGACAACATGCTCGCTGAGAGAATACCAAGCTTGAATATTGAGCGAAGACTTTCGTGGTTGAGCGAAAAGTGATTTTGACAGACAATTCTCAAATTTTCTTCAAATGTTCATTCTCCTACACAAAAACCTCAAGAAAAAAAATTATATATAATTTGAAAGAAAACATAAAAATCTTAAATCTTTCCATGAAAAAACCATATAACAATGAATGAATACAAATATAGAGTAAAATAAGCATGAAAAATATGTATTTATCACACTTATCCGTAGTTTTCTATAATTATATTATATATAATTAGATACCTATTTTAAGTCATACGGTCTGTGTATTTATACAGATATCTCTATGAATAAGAAAACAAACATTCAACTTACACGTCTTACAAAGCTAATCAAGTATCTAACTGGAAGAGTAGCATGCTATAATGTGACACACACTCACAACAAAGTAACCTGGAAAAAAGAGTGTAGAACTACAAACTAAAAGAACAAATTTTGATGGCCTAGTGCAGGGGATTGTATATGTTAAATGTTTTTGGGGGACACTTGCAGCCTGTGTTCCCATGTATTACTAGTTAGATAAAACTTTCTGGACGACCGATTTTGTTAATATAGGGTTGAATTCCAATGTACACTTTGAACTAAATTTGGTTCTATTATTGTACATAGATGTTTCGTTATAATTATATAATATTTTTTATTAATAAAAAATTAATCAAAGACGTGGCATTATGTAATTGACAATAGGTTATGGTAAAGTATTATTTGTGAAAAAAAAAGTAATGATTATGTCAGGTTTTGATCCTATAGCTTGGTGATTTCGTCACTTGATGGGTTTGATGAACTTTGGTGTGGGAGAGTTGGTTGAGGGTTCAGTGAGAAAAGTATGTAAACAATCGAGTATCTTCAAAACCCTCCACTAATTGTGCATCTTGTTTTTACTTGTTAATTTAGCTTAAGTATCACATTAAATAAACGTGAGAAGTTACTGAATAATCCAAAATTATTATGGTCTTGACTAATTTCCGTACCACATACAGTTGAGCTTTATTAAAGTTTTACTACGTCACATATACCTCATTCATTCCAAAAGTTGAGTCTTTTCAATTTTTAAAACCAATAATCTGTTTTCCATTTTTTATGATTTTTTTAATCATGCCACTATAATTGAGAGTGATTAACACAGTACCAGTTATAATTAAAAAAAAAACCCACAAAATAATTAAAACACTTCTTAATTGGTTAGACCTTTAAAATACTGATATTCTAAAATGAAAGATGCAGTGATTATATATATATATATATATATATATATATATATATATATATATATATATATATATATATGTTAACTTCTTATTTCTATACATAAATCATAATAAGATATATTGAAAAAATAAATCTTTTTTTATTATTTCTATACATAAACCATAATAAGATATATTGAAAAAATGAAATATATGATTCCAATAAGCTTTTATATGGCATATTATTAACTATTTTCTATAAATTAAAAAGTATGATTAAAACCGACTAGGACTGTATATATACACTGCAATAATTTCTTGCTAAAAACACTATTTACTGTAAAAAGGTCTTATTAGAGTGAATTTTATTCTTCCTTCAATTGTTGCAGAAACCACTCATGTGAGTCTCATTATAGAATCATTATCTGTATTAAGTCTCATCATGATCATTTTGGTTATTATACACCATAAAGTATCTGAATTGACAGCAAATTGATTCGTGCTGCTCATTCTTCATTTCCTGTTAATTCTCACTACTCTTTATCTCAAACTGTAGCTCTTTGCCGCCACACTGTTTCACCACTTTATGCATCACACTAAACTTTCTTCACCCTTTTTTTCCAAACCCTAAAGTTATATAACCTTTCTTTTCTTTCTTTGCTTGGGTGAATTGCACATAACTATCACCCTATTGGTGCTTTCACACTTCTCTAAGTTGTTCTTCTTTCAAATCAAAGTCCAGTCCATAAAGTTTTAGGGCAAGAGTGTTTCTCTTTCTTTTTCTTTAGGGTATGAGCTTGTTGCAAGTTTAGGTTTAAAACAAAGTTTTTGTGTGCACTTTGTAGAAATATATCATATGATATGCATGGAAATTGCAACATCTTTTTTATCTTTGTTTTCCATAGAGTTTTATAATTATTACTAATATTTACTGAATCACGAATAGTAATTACATTTAAAAGTGAACTTGAATTAAATAATGATCACTGTTATTGTCTTGAAATATTTTGATATATACCTTATCAAGTTTTAATTTTTGGGTCGTTCTCACAGTTCAAATCATTTAAAGCAATTATCTTCGAAAATTAACAGTGTCTATCATTCACCTATTAATTTCATCTAAACTTTATGATAAAAGAACTTTGAACGAATAAACTATAGTATAACATTGTTTTAAACGCGTGCCGAGTAAGCTAATTTATTATAAAGCTAAGTAAGTACCATCATTAACGAATACTATTTAAGATATTTTCCCATAAAGTAATAATAAAAATTAAACAACTTATTAGGAGAAAGACTCGAAAAGAAAATGTACGCATTATACACCTGTCAACAGAATTAGACAACAAAAACATCAATAATGAAGTACACTGTGATAATTCAAAATTTGGTTTTGAATATCTTAGAAAATAATTTGCTATATATTCTCATTTTAATTAATTGCATACCAAAGCTCTAATGTGGACATATGGGTAACAAACTTCAAGGTATATTTTTACTCAAAAAATTATTTATATACAATTAATAAAACTCAGATTTTGAACTTGGTTAAGGTCAAGAAAATTAGTGCTTAATATTTGTGTTGGTGCATTAATTGTGTAACCTATCCCTTTGACTATGATATGATCTAGTGAAATTTTGTATATTTAGTTTTTTTTTTTAATATTTTTTTTCTAATAAAAAAAAATGAAAGCAAAGGTATAGAGCATTGTATAGCATTAGTTGTCTTACATTAAGAGAGGTGTTGAGCATTTTTTTAAATGATGAGAGACTTGTTTGCTGTTAGGTGACAAAGAAACGTGCAGAAATATAATGATAGGTTATCTAAAGATTCTCCACATACACCCATGATTAATTTTCTTTATAGTAAGAGCAGAAAGTTATAGAAATGTTGCAATTTTCTCTTCTTTCTCAGCCCCCCACTCCCTTTTTTTAATCAGTAAAAGAGAATTTATTCAAAAGGAGAGTACTAGAAAGTGTTCATAAACAAATGGTAGCAATTGCATCAAAAAGCATCAAACTTCATCACTTCCCTCACACCACAAGTTTCTCCCTTGAACGTGGATGACTTTGTCATTTTCCACACCAACAAATCCAACGGAACTTCCAATGATACTGTTTCTTTTCCAGTTTTTTTTTTTTTTTTTTTTTTCATTATCAGGGCCCAAACTATTGTTAATTCTTAACTTTACGACCACCTCTGCAAACTGCTATTAACCTAATTGTATTTAGGTAAGACAAATGCATATTTACTGTGTAAAAGTTAAGCAAGGTGTTCTTACAAAGTTAAGACCACTCTGTCTTGAGCTCTATCCTTTGAAACCTTCTTCCTTTAATGTTGTTTTGATACTGGGATGTGCCTGTTTTATTGAGCTTTGCATTATTGAAGTATTAGTTATCCCTTTTGTTCTGTCTGTCCAGCTATTTTGCACCCATGCTTCTCTCTGAGTCAACCCTTTCTCACCCATTATTTTGTTACCTTGGATTCTTATCACGTTCTAATTTCTTTGTGCTTGACTTGTGTGATCTATGATTTTTCTTCTTGTATTCGCATTTTATATATAAACCAACAACACCTCCAAAAGATATATTGAAATTTTGACTTTCCCTCCCCATATGCTACTATTTTTGTTCTGTCAATAAATTTATACAATATATTGAACTAAAATACCAATATGAATAACTAATATTGTGGTATTTATTTCTAATCCATGTTCCTACTTTCATTTGTTCCACTATGAAAACCTCTTCTCCGTCGATCTTTCCATTTTGATAAATCACAAAATTTCTTTACTATCCGCACCTCTTCAAAATTATGTTTCCTTCTTTATTCATAATTCCATCTTAAAATCTTAAAACAATAGATTATAAATTTTTTCCTTCATATTGTTCACCTCATTTGTTTCCACTCAACATGAAACTCATGAATGAACATTTTTTTTTATATTTTTTTATCAATAATAATTAATATATAAATAAAAGAACGACATATTAGATATATGCTTCAACCCATTTACGATATCAATAAAAATATAGGAGATAAGTATTTGAAACCTATAAATACTATACAAATCTCACGGTCAATACTCAAATCCCCACAAGACAAATCATAAATTGAGATAGATTTTATGACCTCTACATACCCAAAACATATAAAAAAAAAACTCTATTTATATAAATTGTATAATAGGGTAGTATGTATAAAAAAATTGTACGTGAACATATGTATAAAAGTGTATTGGTGTAGGTTTCTCTTGGGTGTTGGAAATATCTGGATGCATCGTTTTGTGTATTGAGTACAGAAAATAGAGATGAAGTAAGAAAAATGACAAGACAGTTGTTGAGACAGAGAGAAGGATGATAGATGTAAATTTTCTTATCCTGCCTAAGTAAAGAGACAAGAGCAAGGTTGTCGTTTTGAATTCCTCGGTTTCCACAGAAACATGGTGGTGGTGCATCATATTGTCCTGTGAGAATATTTTGGGTTGGCTTGTAGCTCCTAAACTGGTCTAAAGATACTGAACCCCACAAATCTCTTTTCCCATTTTGTTAGACAGTGAAGGGGAAGATACTTAGCCCCAACAACAGCATCCCCACATTTCACACACCCGTTTTTGATCTTTTGTGTGAACATGATTAGACTGAAAATAGGGTTCTTGTTGCCATGCCACACTGCTCCTTTCTTCTTTGCCCGCCACTTACCCTTCATCTTTAATTGCCTTTAGCCCTAAGCTACACTCACTTTCGTACTCTCATCAAAATTTTCTTCAAACCCAAATATCATAATATATATATATATATATATATATATATATATATTTTTTTTTTTTTTCATTCAAATTTATCTTATAACTCTGCATTTATTCATCAAGAAATCTCACGTTTAATTCTTATTACGAGTGAGGTAGTATATGATGAGAGTGAATGATATGTGTCGGGAAAGTAATGTTTACTACATTCATTAATGAGTTTATATGTGCTTAATAATTGACCATGTGTATAAAAAATGTGTAAGAAGAGTTCATCTTGATGTTAACAATAAGGGTATGCAATGAAAACAAAAACTAATTAAATATTGGAAAATTATCTTTTGACAATGTTTTTTTTTTACAAATTTAACAAAATTTCTAAAAATGGAATTAAAGTAGATTATTTTTTTATTTTTTAATTAAAATAAAGTAATAAAATAATATTACTTTTCCAAAATAAGAAAGTTTGTCAAAATTTTGTTAAAAATACTTTGCTAACCTATAATAGCTCTTAAATATTGAATTCGACATGTGAGATGAAGATTGAAATTGAAATAGGAGAGTAAATTTAAGTCAGAAACCAAGGAATTATAGGGAAATTGCAATTTTGGTTTTTATTTTAGCAAAAATGATGTGTCTTAGGAAATATGCAGAAAAATCTTAATAACTATAGAAAATTCTTATAATAATGATATTAATTCATAAATAATAGGATTAAATATGTTTTTATTTTCTTAATTTTTAGCGAAAATTAGAATTAATCATTCTTTAAAATTTTGGTCTAATTTAATCCCTCAACTTTAAAAATTAATATACGGATTTAGTCATTTTAATCATATTTTGTTAAATTTATTTGACATTTCAAATATGTTAGACAGGTAAACTTGAAGCGAAAATATATCAAACAGTACAAACAACTCAAATGTTATTATGAAACACGTTTAAAACGTCAAATAAACTTAACGGAATTTGGTTATAAAAACTAAATTTTCGTATTTCCAAAATTGGAGACTAAATTGAGCTAAAATTTTAAAGAAAGACTAATTTTAATTTTCACTAAAAATTAAGAGAAGAAACATATTTAATCATAAATAATAAATATTATAAAAATCTTGTACTTCTTCTACATTCTGAAGATAGAGAATTTAATAGATTGATTTAAAACTAAAATGTAGTTACTATTAATTGTTTTTTTTATATGCATTTATTATTTAAAAATTATCATTTTAGATACATTTAAGATTATTACCTAAATAAATCAGTTTTTAATGAATATATATTAAATTACTATTCAGATAGATTTTATTTTCTCTTATTTGATAAATTGTGATAATAACTATGCATTTTAGTTTGATTGATGAACTGATGAGATGTCATCCATGTATAAAATGGATTAGAACATTGGTTGAAGATCAAAACCGGATTTAGAATGTAAACCACATTTTTCTTTACCATATATATCCAAGCAATATATAGTTTTAATATTTATCCTTTATCTAAAGTTACTAAGATTTATTCTTCTAGTATCATGAGTGAGCAAGTTTCTCTTTCTGCCACACACATATCACCACCATCATCTTATTCATGAATAATTTGTATGATGAAAACATTATATCTTTTTTGATCACAAATAATATTATGAAATTTTTACACTAAATAACATTAAGGGTTCAGAGGAATCTATGTACAATGTTATTTTTGCTGGTATTGGATACAAGATGGTAAAAATATTTATGTTTGTGGATATCTGCGGAAATATCAGCAACTAATAGTTAATACTCTTGGTAATGAGGAGTGAATATTCTAATACCTGTTTATAAATGGGTCAGATGTGGGTATCGTACTATCTGTATCCGTGAGTACCCGTTATCCGTAAAAAAATAAATTTTTATTGATGTTTTATTAAGTTAAATTTAATTAAAATTAAAATTTTATTTATATTTTATTAGATTAAATTAAATTAAATTAAAATTTATTTATATTCAATTTAATTTATATTTTATTTTATATTTTTTTAATTTTAAGCAGATATCTGACCAATAAACAAACACATAAAGGGTGAATTTTGTTGCGAGTCGAATTGTGAGTAGATACTATTCATACCCAACCCGACCTATTGTCATCCTAATTAAATGTGTGTAAAAGGATTAGATTAAGTGCTCTATAATTAATATATTGGTTATTACCGATAAGAAAACACTATATCACATCTAAAAAGGTATTAAGTCAAAACGTATTCTTGAGTCTACAACTTTACTTTCTAAATCTTAAATATGCACCAGTTGAAAATAAGCTTATAATAAATTGTAATTTAAGTTTAATTGTAATTTTTTATCCTTAAATTTTGTAAAATTCTCAATTCTATTTTTTAAGCACTTTTTATCCTTCAATTTCTAATTATCTATTTTCTAGTTTTCAATTTTAGAAACATTCATGATTGCATTTAGAGTTTACTAATTAAGAGTGTTAGGCTTGATAACTTGAAAATTAAAATAATAGACATTTCATTCATTAAAATACAAATATAAAATGAAACAATTAAGCACAATTATAAAAAGTATATTTTATTATTAATATTATTAGATTCAATTTTTAATAATAAGCCTACATTATCACTACTAAAAAAATTCATGTTTCTTGCTAATTTTTTTTTTTTAATTTTTTTTAAGAAATATTTATAAATTTTGTTATGAAAAAAGATTTGGAGGAAATTGCTGCCAATTTTTTTGTAAAATATATTTTGAATAAAATACTTTTCGCAAAAAATTTTGTAAAAAATACTTACAAATTTTATAATTTTGTAGAAAATAATATCTACGAAAGAATTATCTGTCAATTCAAATTCTTAGAAAGAATAACAGAAAAAAAGTCTTTTTTTTTTTACAATTTTTTTTAATAAATTTACAAGAAAATTATCATGTAATATGAGAATTTTTAGTAGTGTACCATTTTCTACAGGACAATATTATATATGTTTTACTATGCCACTCCAAACAAATAAAAAATAAGATTTTCTTTTACTTAAAGTCCCTAACTCTATTGCCCAACAGTGAAGATCACCTTTTGAATTCTTATTTTATTTAACAGAATAATTACATCTTTGAATGAAAATTATTCAACTTGTATATAAATTGCACTTCCACATGATAACAAATAACATATCCACTTATTTTTAACACTTTATTTCATCTACTAATGTCCTCCTTTAATGAGTCATTAATTTAACAAAATTATGTTAGGAATTGATCGTTTGAGAAAATCACTCACCACATATAAGAGACATTTCTCCTCTACTTTACCTTTTAGTCTTAATTATGATTTATAATAATAATAATTATTAAACCAAACACACTTAAACATTTAATATTAATGTAACAGTCAAAGTTTTTCTTTTTTTAAAAAAAAAAGAATCATGAGTAAAAACGAAATAGTAGATTAAAATCATATCCTTGTCAGATTTTTATAAAATAGATGAACAAAAATTAGAATTTATAGGTTAAAATATAATGTTTTTGGGGAAAGAAAATGAACTTTTATAAAGGGGGCATTGTTGTTACCTAGTAGGGTCTACTAAGAATATATTCGTATCCTGGATTTGGACCCATAATGATAAGGCAGCAACATATTCGAAGACAGAACCCTATATGTACATACATAGTACTTATTTCATTTCATGAATAATTTTTTTTAAAATTATATTTTATATGCGAAGAAATTCTTGTACTGAAGGCAATGTATGGTCCAAATCAAACTCCTAAATTTATATCTTCGTAAAAAACTCTTTCAAACTTTCAATTAATTACTTCCGTGAATCCAATCTTGTCTAAATGGAAAAATAATTAGACAGTTTTGAAAATCACATAATTATGATTTTATATGACATATATATATATATATATATATATATATATATATAAGCTTTAAATGAATAAAAATAATAATAAAAATATTATATTATATATACGTAGTTCGTATGGAAATTTACGAACACCATCTCCGATAAAATTTCTTATTAACACTTTTTGTGATTTTTGTAAATTTTTTATTTCTATCATCATTTTTAAAAAAACATATTTAATTTTATTTTAATAAAAAAAAATTAATGATAGAATGAGCGGTTTCTAAAAAAAACTATTTTAAGTTAATCAAACTAAAAGTATCTCCAATAAAAAATTACTTACAAAATTTATTAATAAATAAAAACACTATTTAATATTTATTATTAGAGTCAAATAACAATTAAATAGTAGTATTTAAATTAATATATTTTTATGTAATAAGAATTACATTCTTTTATGATGAATTCTTTCAGAATATAGTGTTTTTAAGTTAATTTTATTAAATTTTTTATTGTGTTAAACGAGTTTTAAGTTAATATTTAAGATGTTTAAAATTTTCTAGTTTAAATGTTAATATAAAATATTATTTAACAAGTTTAAAATATTTAATATAATTATGTTAAAAACATTATATTTATTTATTTTTAAGTTTTTGGAAAAAAATATATCAAAATTTTAAAACAAGCATAAATTCTAATATTTTATTCAAATTTAAAGATAGAAAATCAATCCTATAATTAACCTGACGAGTTTGACTTTTAATAATAATCTAAATATGATAGAATAGTCATAATAGAAGAGTTCAATTCATGATAATTAAGTAAATAATTTTTTTCTTATTATAAACCATTTCCTTTAATTTTAAGTAGTTTAGTTATGATTTACGTTAAACTAATATTTTAATGTTTAAATAATTTATATAACCAACTCTTATTAAAAATTTCTTGATATACCACATAAAACATCTGAAAGAAAATTGAGAAGTGGAGAGAAATGATGTAATAATTTATGGTTTAAATGATGTAATTAATGGGTGTGAGCAATGGGACTAATAGAACAGGAAGTAACTGTTGTGGGATTTTAGTGGCAAGCAAGATGTACTGTATGCAGACATAAGACAGTAGAATAATGAAGAAGTGAATGGAATAAATTAATAAAATAAGCAGAAAGCGATGAAAAAGATGAACTTTTGAGATGATTTACATGCATGAAATGCCACCATTATTAATTGCTCTATTTTGTCGTCATCTCAACCTTTCTCTCGGCCTTTTTCATCTCCATTTGCATTCTCCAGGCCCATTCAAATGCAGCTTAACATCTTTTTGTTTTGGACTTGTATGCCGATCTCAACAACAACAAAAAATACACTCACCTTGATAGGTTGAAAACTTATAATGGAACTTTATTTTAAGTTAAAGAATAAAATAAATACGGATAAACTATTAATATTTGGAGTTGTAAATTGAATGTTTATTATTATTTTTTTCATAACTTCTTTCTTTTTATTTTCCATTTTCTTTTTGTGCACTACCTTCAATTTTATCAATCATCGTACCATCAAGGGTCTTTGATCATCTTGCCATCATGTTGTTGCTTTTTTACATCGACCCGCTTAATATTTGCATGAAGTAGTTTCCTCCCTCGTCAGCTTTGTGTCATCATTGTTGAAGCTTGTAGTTGATGATCCATTCAGAGCCACTACCACGATCATCATCGCTCTAAGTATTGTTGTTGTTGGTTGCACACCAAATCACCAATGTTAAAAAGAACAATTAAATGATGTTATCCTGAGCGTCGCCACTACTAGTTTGATACCAAATGACGATGGTTTGTCTTTTAACCATTGTTAGAAAGGCAAGCTTACGATGATGGTTTCACTTTTCCTCAGTTGTTTGAACTTATAAGACAGTTGAATTAACAATTGTTCTAGCATCATCTTTGAATGCCCTTTTTAATTGTTGTTAAAGGTCTCATTTACATTAGTGGTGTAATGTTACTTTGTTTGGTTTCATATATAAAATAATAACTTATTTGTTTATCTATTAAGAATAGGCACAAATTTCGTTATGCATAAAGAGAGACTATAAAATTACATGTAAGAAAATAGACAATACAAGAAAATCTAAGTTTAACTAATATAAAGAATTGACACCAACTTCAACCTAAAATCTTAACAAAATAAATTTATAGGTATTCTTTATTATGTAGTGTTCAACATTTATATCTTGTGGGACTTAGATTCTTAAAAAATAAACACTCATTTTGATGCTTAACTTTCTTATATGTACTTAGTGCATGACATAGATTCATTCTTGTATTTCTAACAAATGAATATTGAAAATTTGATGGAAAAGTAAATGAAACCTAATCATAATGTAGGATTTGTTGTATTTGGAATGGAGTTAAAATTATATTTAGTTTAACTTCTCTATAAATATTTGTATAAGATAAAATTAGTTTACACATAATTTTTTTTTGCATATAATTTCTTTAAATTTGTATTTTTAATTTACATATGTAAGGTAATTTTAACTTATAAAAAATTCATTTATTTTATTTTAAGTTTTGAAATATATACCTAGAAACTTGTTTAATATTACATGAAAAAGATAATCATCTACTACTTTCTTTAAATACTTCTGGGACTTTCCCTTCACATTTAAAACTTTAGTTTATGCATTGTTATCGAATAATAAAGATATAAAAATAAACCAGTGGAAGATACATATTTTGGTAGACACACATCTATATTTCAAAAGGAGGAATCGACAAGACAACTTATGTGGTCATGTACCTGTAATGTCTATAGATGGTAGGAATCACTTGTTAGGAATCTAAGTGTGAGTCTAAGTCCCACATTGACCAGAATTGAGAAAGTAGAGCACCATATAAGGATCAAGGCCCATAAACCCATTGCCTTAAGGTTTTGGGTTGAGAGTGGTATCAATGCCTTATGTGGTTGGGTTCAGGTCTCATTGGTGTTGTGTCTCCCCAGTGATACCCGCTCCTTATAAACCTGACAAGTGGTATCAGAGCCGATGGTTAAAACCGGCTCAGACGAGTGCAATATAGTCCTAGTATCGAAAGTATTCCTGACAGTGTGGGTCAGGTAAAGCGTGTCCCGTTAAGAAAAACGGCGGTACAGAAAAGGGCAGAAAATGTACTCGTGACCAGAAATGAGAAAGTAGAGCACTATATAACAATAAAGACCCATTGCCTTAAGGTTTTGGGTTGCGAGTGGTGTCAGTGTCTTATATGGTTGGGCTCAGGTCTCATTGGTGTTGATCTCCCTAGTGAAACCCCCTCTGTAAAACCTGACAAGTGGTATCAGAGCCAGGTTAATACCAGCTCAGACGAGTGCAATACCAGTATGGTCCTAGTATCGAAAGTCTTCTTGGCAAGAGTCCCAGGTAAGGGTTCCAGGTAAGCGTGTCCCGTTAAGAAGAACGGCGGTACAGAAAAGGAGTACTCGTGGTTGGGCAGCTTCCCCTAGAGGGGGAGTGTACTAATGTGGCATTGGTGTTGTTCTCCCCAGTGAAACCCCCTCTGTAAAACCTAACATCACTTTCATTGTATGATTTAGCAGAATATGGACATTATGGTTATATTAGAATAATATAGTTTTCAAAGTAAAAAAAAAAAGGCTAATAAAATCAAAGTCCTGGACATGATTAATAGTCAATAGATAGCAATTGTGAATGAAACCATTGTTATAAGTTTTTCACCTATCTACTTTCAAAAAATTTGAATAAGCGTGTTATCATGATTTTTTTTTTTATCGGAAAAAAATAGTGATATTATCATGATTATTAGAATTGAATTTAGTATTAGAAATTTAAGTATGAATAAAAGTTTGATGAAAAGAAAATTACATTTGTAGAAATGAATTAATATATCTAGTTTATTTGTTTTCAGGAGGTATTTTTGTAAAATATAAATATAGTTAGTTTATTTTTGTTAAGATCTTTTTTCATCATATTTTTGCTACTATGATTTTAGCAATAATGATCTCATCGAGATTATTATCACAGTTACTAAGTGTTGATAGATGAATGAAATTCAATCAGCGCATTATATTATATGACCTATTTGAACTTATATATCCATGTCACACGCATCAAGTTCTTTCTTTAACACCTTCAAAACTATTAAGATGCATCAAACTATGATGGTTGGATACATCATGCAATGTCTTCATTGGATGAAAAAAATTTAATTATATTGATGGTTAGATACATCATCATGCAATACCATCATTGTTGTCAAGAGGATAAGAAGTATTATGCTCAATCTTTGGAAGCGACCCCTTTACTAGAAAAATGCAAGAAGCATAAATAACTCAACCCAAATAAAAGTAATGAAGTTATTCGATAATATTTATGATTAATTAACAAAGAGGTTCAACAATTAAATTGTAAGTTCTTCTCACTCTCTATATATCCTCCCAAAAATTGATAAGTTCTTACAAAGTCAAGATCGTATCAAAAGTAATTTGTTAAGTTTTTTATTGAACTTCCTAAATGGGATGCACAACACGAATAGTTGACCTTAAGCATGAGTGGCTCCTCAAGCAAAAAGGGTAAAAAATTTAGTCTAATTATTGAAATGCCCAATGAAATACTATTAGAATAGGAGTTACAATTTGATTTTAAGATATCTAACAATCAAGTTGAATATGAAACACTATTTTTTGTTCAAAACTTGATAAAGAGATGACATATGACCAACAAATACCAAGTCAAATATCCCTTTACCTTTACTTTGCCAAAATGTTGTGAAGTAGCAAGCGAACTCTAAAGGAAGGATTTAATAGAGTCAAAAGATTATCTAAAAAATTGTTAGTTGTTAGATTATCTAACAAATTGGAACTTCGAGGGATTACAACACAATAACTTATATTAGTACACCATAACTCTTGGACCATGTCTAGCTCTTCCTTAAGTCATATTTAAAGGGTTTCACTAATCAAATTTTGGTTACAAACAAGCACACCAATCAACTTGTACTTCAAGTTGTCAAACTCCTTTCTACATCAAAAATAGAGGCAATGTTGCAAATAAAAAAATTATTCAATTCATTCAAATATAAATTACAAATTTTGAGAAATAACCACAAATAAAATAATGTCATTCAAAGCTCCTAAACACAAAATACAAAACATAGACAATGCAAAATACAACATAACACATACAAAATAGAACAATCGATAAAAAAATTCATTGACAAAAACAACAATAAATATAAACAAAAGAAACATTCAGATTGCGATATTACACATTCATATTAAAAACAAAAACAAGACATTGAGATGTTACCTAATGGTGAATGGTTATCAAAGAAGTCATTGCAGAAAATGAAAACAAACACCAATGAAAGAAACATCCTTATCTACCAAAAAACTGTCAGGTTTTACAGAGGGGGGGGGGGTTTCATTGGGGAGAACAACACCAATGAGATATGAGCCTAACCACATAAGACACTGACACCACTCTCAACCCAAAATCTTAAGGCAATGGGTTTATGGGCCTTGATCCTTATATGGTGCTCTACTTTCTCAATTCTGGTCAATGTGGGACTTAGACTCACACTTGGATTCCTAACAAAAACAACACCTAAAAAGAAATAGAAGTAATAAAAATTTTCAAAACAATCACAATAAAAAACAAAATAAGAGTTGAAAGTAAAGCATTTTACTCAAAGTAGAAACTTTCAGGACTAATATCCTAAAAGTAAAGTATTTTACTTAAAAAATACAAAACTTAAACCACGAACAACTTCAAACAATGACAAAAAATATCCATTAAAGGATTTGAAATTCAAATTTTGAATTCAAATAGATATTAGGTTAGAGATTTTAACAATTCCATCCTAATGCATAAAGATCTTACATGAGTATAACCTTTGACCTTATGAAACAGGGGAACCTCATGCATGTCATAACACTTTGCAACAACAAAATTTATTCTTCTTGAGTTTGAGATCTCACAGTAAAATAGCGAGAAAGTTAGAAAGGCTTTGAAAGCCTAATCAACAAATGCCCTAACTTTAATACCATAAAAGAAATACATTGTGAAAAGAAAATCCAATTTGAGAGAGAAACACTAGTGCATAATGAGTTTTTTACAACGCCATATATGCCTCAGTTCACATGTACACGAGGCATATGAATACGCAATGACACTTTTGTAATTTTTCAAATTTTTATGCCTCGGTTGTACTTAGAACCGAGGCATAAAACCTCTAAAATTTTTATTTTTCCCACTGCTTTGATATTTTTAAACTGGTGCTAGACTTTTATGCCTCGGGTCACATCTAACCGATGTAGATAAATGTTTATGCCTTAGGTCTATTTTAACCGAGGCATATTTGATTGCTTTTTGGGTGGAATATGCCTCGGGTCACATCTAACTGAGACAAATAAATGTTTATGCATTCTTAGGGTTTAAAATTAACCAAGGCAATAATAAGCCTTCTTAGGGTTTAAAAGAAATTGCACCATTTTTCGTCTTCTTCGCGTGGAGCACTGACCATTTTTTTTCTTCCATTTTCGAACGCCATTGTTGTAGAACGCAAAGGTTCGTTCTTCCACGCAGTTGCAGTTTCATCTCTCCACCACTGGTCCGCTGTCACACCAGCCTCCTCCATTGTTGTCGTCGTAGAGGTTGTGGAGTCGCCTCCATTGTCGTCGTTCAATCCCGCTTATAGGCATTTGCTTTTCCTTTTTCTAATCATGAAACCATACTATGGGTTTCGAACGTCGATGTGTGTGTCAAAGTCACGATTTGGCTCATTATGGTTCAATCGTTGGTGGTTTCACGTTTTCCGTTCTGATATGGTGGTGAAGAAAGGTTGTTTTGCATCGCCGAAGAGATGAATGGAGGTGTTGTGAAGCCGTTCCAGCGTGATGTGGTGGTCGAAGATGGTGGTGATGGCATACTGGCGGCATTTAAGGTTTGAATGGTGGCTGGGGTTTCTGATTTGAGAGAAGGTTGAAGATAAGGATGTGGCACATTATGGTTGGTGCAGGTGTGTGTACAAGGATCATGGTTGTGTCATGCTGTTATTGGGTCAGAAAGTACTTTTGCGAACTTCTTCTGGATTTGCTTTAGAAACATCAAACTGAGTTCACCACTTAACATAGGAATTCTTCTATAATATTACACTTGAGGTTTGATAATAATTCAACCAATCTATCCTTCCATAAGGATGGATCTCCTATAAAATGTTGGGCTATGGTAAACAGTAATGCGTTAACAACATCTGGGATGATTTCACCATTATTGTGGATTGGTTTGTTAAAACAGATTTGTCTAATATAACCCAACCAAGAAAGGGATTTGAACTACTTATTGAGTCTTTCACTTATTTAAATTGAATCTTGAAAGTTTCTTTAACTCTTATGACCCAATTAATCAATTTCACAGTTCTGTGTTAATGGACTGTTTAAGGCAATTAAGAAAGATTGTAAAAGAAGAGAGAAACCAAGACACAATAGTTTATACTGGTTCGATTCAAGATGAATCTACATCCAGTCTTCTCCTAAGTAAACCCACTTAGGAGGATTTCATATTTTTAAATGCTAGAATGTTGCTTAACTATATTTGAATAGTTTGAATGTTTAATTAATTTGATTGTCAAGTTATATATGTTAATACTTTAATTTTTAACTATAATCTTTATAGTAAATTACTCAAGTAATCGTCTTATAAACAATTTTTTCTAAATTAGCATGAAAAAAATGTATAGTTTTTTTATTTATATTTTGTTGAATAGCATGACAGAAAATTTGTAATATTAGCCATGCTTTCTTAGACTATATGGATACTTTCTTGGAAATAATTCTTCATATATTGGTTGTAGCATGATCAAAACATTGGTTCTTGATTTTACTATGATTGTCATCTCATGGGTTACTTAAAAATTTATTTAAATATTTGAATACTAAAAAATAAATAAATAAATAATTTTTTAGGTGGGTTGGTGAGTCAACCCACTTAACCCACCAACCCGTGATGGGTTGAGCCATGTTGCAAAATTTCTGTCTCACCATAAAGTGAGTCGGGTTGGGTTCACTCATTTCCAACCCGGTTCGTGGTGAGCCAACTCGTGTGAGCCGGGTTGGCTCACTTTGACATGTCTATTTTTGCTCAAACACCCTAATGCACAATCTAACAAAACATGACTAATTCCAAACTAGTAATTCACATGATGTGTGGACTTGGACATCATCAAAACCATCTACATATAAGTTGAAGTAGCTCCCCCTTTCAACAATCTCCCCCTTTCAACAATCTCTCCCTTTCTGATGATGGCCAAAATATGTCCTGTAACATTGCAACATTATGTGTCCTGCAATACAGAAAAAAATAGCTTTCTCCCCCTTTAGACATTAGCAAAAAGGGCGTAGAGGTGTAACATAACCAAACCAGCACATACCACGAACATCACAAATTAACAATACAAAATATGACAATACTAACAACGTAGCAGGTGAAATCAGGAGCACAGGTTAACATCAGAGTGCATACAACCATAAATCAAATAAGCAATTAAGTATTGCAATATCAGTTTAAATCAGTAGTGCAGAAATTTATGGAAGTATAGACATGTAGCATATAAAAGTAACAAATAGAAGCATCAACCAAGAGCAAATAGAGACCAAGACCATTAGGATGTATAAACAAGTCCAACAACAGGAATATCAGAGTGCATACAGGCAGTTAAGAATTTCAGAACTAGGAGATGACTAATCTAATGAATTATGTAGTGTTTAGAAGCAAATGAGCCATAACAGGAAAACGATAATCGATTAGACAATTGCCTAATGGATTAATTTATGCAGAAATATGAAAAATGAACATTTTACTTCCTTTTTAGTGAACAAACATGCAGTAAATTCAAAATATGGGAGTACTTCAACCAACAATTATACTTGATCACAATAGAAGAGGAACTTTTCACCTTGGCAATGCCTAAAATTTGACATTTGTTATTATCACCTCTTGTAACATGACCATTAATTGGCTTTGTAAGATACCCTGCAGAAATTCTTCACATCTCCTTTCATGTGTCTTGAGCATCCATTATATAGAAGCTACATTGTTTTCCTTGCATCAAGACACAACTGAAACAAAGATTAAAGAGAAGATGCAGGTACCCAATTGAACTTGGGTCCTTTCATGTTAGTGGTTTGAGGTGTTCTTTTAGGTACCCACTTGTACTCTCCTTTAGGAACCCCACAATTTTTAAAATAGCAGGAATTTGATGCATGACCAAGTTCAGAACAATAGCAGCAAATGACAGATGTTGGTTTACTCATATTTAGAAAATTTCTAGTGCCTAATGGATTAGATTTGCCACTGTAACCTATTCCCTCTTTATTAAGCACACTCCTTTGAGATCCTAACACTGCATCAAGGTTTGATCTTCCCAAAGTGAATTTTGAGAGAGTTTTCATTAGGTAATCTATCTTTTCTAGTTGTCTTGAGCATTTTTCACATTGGGGAGAGCTTGTGCCATCTTTGGACCTAGAGTGTTTCTTAGATTTTTCTAGTTTTTCAAGACTTGTTATTAGATTTTCATTTTCCTCTTCTAGTTGCTTTACTCTACCTTCAAGCCATTTAATTTCTCCTCTACGCTTATTATTTGACTTTTGCAATTTCGTGGCTTCCTTATGCAATTCATTAAAAGCATCAAGTAATTCATAGTAGTTATTTTCATCATCATTGGAGTTGAAACTACTCACACTACTCTTAGAAGAGCTTGTTCCAGTCATAAGACAGAGGTTAGTTTCTTCCTCAATGCTTCCATCAGATTCACTGGATGAGCTGGAGTCACTGTTGTAAGCTTTCCTTCTCTTCTTGCGCTTGTCTGCCTCACCTTTCTCTTTTAGTTTTTGCTTCAACTTGAGGACAGGGCATTCAGGTTTGATGTGTCCCATTTTTCCACACTCATAGCAGGTTGGAACATGTTTTTCTTACTTCCTAGAGGATCTTTTAATTTCTGCGGAATTACTGTTAGTTTTGCTCTTGTATTTTAGAAATTTTGAGAACCCCTTTACCATTAGTCTCAAGGCTTCACTGTCAGAGTTGTAATCATCATTAGAGTCATCTGCAGATTCTGCTTTCTTCAATTTTGCTGTAAATTTTACAGCACTCTTCAAGGCTGTTGTGTGCCTTTTTTCTCCATCCTCTTCTTCCTTGAGTCTTCCAAGCTCTAGTTCGTGTTCTCTTAGTTTCCCAAAGAGTGTAGCTATGTTCATGCTAGTGAGGTCTTTGGATTTTGAAATTGCAGTGACTTTGGGCTGCCATGTCCTGTTTAAGCTCTTCAAGATTTTGATATTCAGTTCTTCTTTGTCAAAGATCTTGCCAAGAGCTAAAAGGTGATTTACTATGTGTGTAAATCTCTTTTGTACATCACATATGCTTTCTCCAGTCTTCATTCTGAACATTTCATACTCCTGAATGAGAGTATTCTTCCTTGCTCTTTTTACCTCATCTGTGCCCTCATGAATGACCTCCAAAACATCCCACATCTCTTTGGCTGATTCACACACAGATACCCTGTAAAATTCATCCAAAGTTAGTGTAGAAGATATAATATTTTTGGCTCTAACATCATAGTGTGCCCTTTTATTCTCATCAAGAGTCCACTGTGAGAACTCTTTGGGGACAATTTTGTCTTCCACAACTTTAATGGGTTTAAAAGGTCCATTAACTACAGCATCCCAGACCCCTTTGTACACTGATTCAAGAAAAAATTTCATTCTAATTTTCCAAAAGGGTAGTTTTCACCAGCAAACATAGGTGGCCTGTTGATGGATGTCCCTATAGCAAAGGTTTGAGATGTATTAGACATATCAGGATCTTTCTAATCGATTATCGTGCGATTAAATAGCTCTAGTGCCAATTGTTAAAACAGATTTGTCTAATATAACCCAACCAAGAAAGGGATCTGAGCTGGTTATTGAGTCTTTCACTTATTTAAATTGAATCTTGAAAGTTTATTTAACCCTTATGACCCAATTAATCAATTTCGCAATTCTGTGTTAATGGACTGTTTAAGGCAATTAAGAAAGATTGTAAGAGAAGAGAGAAACCAAGACACAATAGTTTATACTGGTTCGATTCAAGATGAATCTACATCCAGTCTTCTCCTAAGTAAATCCACTTAGGAGGATTCCACTAACACAATTAGGATCCACGAATTACAAGAACATCTATATAATTCTAGAACCTAACAACTAAGGATCTTGATCTACCAATCAAGAACTCTCCCTAGGAGCAATGCATCCACGCAATTGCACCTAGGCCTTCACTTCACACAGTGAAACAACTGTAATTAGAAATACAAACAAAATGAATCAAGAAACGAATACACCTAGTAGTAGTGCAGATTTGACACTTGACTCCTAGATCCAAGCTTGGCCCATTAAGATTGAATCCACCATCAACCTTCTTGAATCTTTATTTCAATGATCTCCCAATAATGCTTAGGAACTCTGTAAATCTCATAAGGCAGTTTCTTAGAAAGTCTCTCAGGAAATCTGTAATTTTTCTCCACACTTAAAACTGATTTCAGAAACTGGTTTTATACAGAATTCACTGCAGTCATTAATGGATTAGGAATTTACCTAATGGATTATCGCGAGTGTTTTTTAACTACCTTAGTGCAGTACCCTCAGCTAATCCATTAGTTAAATAGCTAATTCATTTATGAATGCACATGCAAGGGTTTGATGGTTAATACAACTCAATACAAGCTTGTTTTACATATGATATTTTGGCTCTAACACCCTAATGCACAATCTAACAAACAGGATTAATTCCAAACTAGTAATTCACATGATGTGTGGACTTGGACATCATCAAAACCATCTACATATGAGTTGAAGTAGCTCCCCCTTTCAACATGGTTTGCCATTACCATCTATCTTAATGGCTAAAAAGATATCAAATTTTTTGTCTTTAGTAAGATATTGATGCCACCAACCTTTGAGTTATCTAGTGAATCTAGATACTATAATGTTGGCTATTGCTTCTTCTAAGGTTTCGTGGGCTCTTGATAGGTTGTATAAACCATAGTCATATATTGTAGCATTTGCATGATATTGTATTCAAGTTTTCGATCAATGTTCCATTCATAAACATTTTGGCATTAAAGCCATTGGTCTTTGTATTTGTATCTTCTATAGTAAGATCCAAAGTTGTTGATTTGATTAAACTTTTCCATTGCTTATTTGTAGTAACTAAGACTGGGTTAATTTATGGAGAGTATTAGGTTCATATTCACTATTTGAGCTTTGATCTAAGACAACTATATCCTTGGTCGGTTGTCTAATTTTGATTTTTGAAGAACCTTCTTCAATATGTTGAGGAGTATCGGGATAATGGTTGTTTTCAGTAAATTACTAATTTTATTTAATAATTCACCATGATTTTGATCAAAATTGACTTTAGCTTTTAATGGGCTTTACTTAGCCTTTTGACTTAATTTGAAAGGTTGATTAAGGGTTTCTCTAATTGTTTTGAGGTAGATGCTTGGCTTGAAGAACTACCTATTTTTAGAAGTTCAGCTTTTGGAGAGATTAATTTTTCTCTTAAAACTTGTAGATATTTGTTTGTAATTAGCTTGTTGTATAAGGCCTTTGATATCTTTGGAAGAAAATTCTTCACTTAGATTTTTGGTTTTGAAGGGTGCAACTATTACTTGGTAGGTTATCCTTACTCTCTCGGAGATTTGAGAGTTGATATTGTGATTCGGAGGAAGTTCATATATATATATATATATATATATATATATATATATATATATATATATATATATATATATATGTCTCTTTTAGACTTTATTCACTACAAGAAAATCTCTAATTCATGACCAATTTTAGTCACAAAAATAATTAGTCACTACAATGAGCAATTTAGATATCAATTTATGAACTAAAAAATATTGGTTGAAAAAAGAGTTTCTAAATTGGTCTTTAAAGTGAATTGGTCACTAACATTAGCTACCAATATTTTAGCTTAGAAAAATTGGTCTTTAAATTTGTATCTAAATTGGTCACTAATGGAATAATTTAGAGACTAATTTTTTTGGTAGCTAAAACTTTGATAACTAATGTCATTGACTAATTTAGAGACTAATTCACTAGGGTGGTCAATTTAGATACCAATTTAGAAACTATTTTAGTTACAATAATTTTTAACTTATAGATTGATATTTAAATTAATCAATATAATAACTAATTATTTTTTATCTTCCAAAAATTTAAATCATAATTTTCTTCTAATATTTATTTTAAGATAAATAAATAATGTTAATGTTGAATACTTTAAATTTATTTTATAGATATTAGTGAAAACACACGTGTTACACCCATGTGTGTTCTTTTATGATAATAAAAATAATATTATTATTATAATTATGAAATTAAATATAAATAGTTTTTATAATTTTATTGTAAATAATTTTTATTGATTTTATAGATATTTTTATAATTAAAAATTATTTAAATTGAAAAAAATTAAAAATTGAATAAATTTAAAGAAACAGTAAAATTAATAAAATAATTATTTAAAAAAATAGTTGAATTTAAAGAAACAGTAAAATTGATAAAATAATTATTTTAATTTTAAAAAACCTTTTATGTAAAAGGTTAACTAGGAAAAAAATTTAGACATAAAAAATTACAATCCCTTTATAGGTATGGATGAAATCATAAATCTATTTAATGAAACTATAGAAAGCTACTTGGAATACTCAAATGGGTTTCGTTTAATATACAAGTAGTTATTGAGTGTTGAGTAAAATTTTATAGGAAGAAAAATACATTTACATTATAGAAATTGATATATATGACAAAAATAAAAATTATTTTATTTTACAGTGACTATAAACCTATTTAAGTAAAAAATGTAATGAAATGTTTAAACCAAAATCTGATTACTTCCTCTGCCTCACAGAAACCGGCCTACTAAGGATCCTAGAAGCCCAAAAAAATGAGGGGTCTTTTTTTCCTGCAGCCCTTTTTTTTCTTCCTGCAGGCCCTTATATTGACATATCTCATTTTACCCTTGTACATTTATAATAAAATATAAAAAGTTTAGGCAGTATTTGTTTCAGGTCTTGAACTATTGGTGAGGATGGATATCCATTCATTGAGAGTGTTTATTTTAGGTGATTTAGAAGGATATGTGAGAGGGGATGTGGAGGAATGGAAGCAATGATTCATCTTGAACATTTTGAAGAGATATATGAGTGGATGAACTTATCACTTTGAATATTTGAGTAATATACTCTCTAGTTATTGCATGCATCACTGAGGAGAAAACCCATTAGAGGAAACTATATGCATGAAATATGTTTTCAGTTTTGTACATTTTAAAAACTATGTTTCTTTAATTTCACTGAATACGAAAAGTTGTAATAATAATAATAATAATAATAATAATGGTTATTATTATTATTATAAATTATATTTTAATAAAAATTTTAATTTCATTTTAATATAATTTTTATTATTTATATTTATATTTATATCATCTTTATTTTTAAGGGTAAAATAGTAATTATATAAATTATTAATTTTTTTTTTAAATTTCATACCAATTACATCATACACAAACTTTCATCTTAAATCTACTCAATTTACACCATATATCCCTTAATCCAAATAACAACACAATCCTCTCTCCATCTCCTCAAATTCATCTATTCACTCTCTCTCATATCCACTCCTCAATCCAAACAGAGCCTTAATCTTCATGTCACATTCTTCGTTCAACTACTATCCTGATCCTTCTCCAACGGAGGTGGGTGTAGTGTGCTTTGGAGTTTTAAGTAGGTACTAGATTGCATAATCTAGAATATATTATCGAATCTGAAAATATGTTTTCGAATCTAACATTCTAAAACAACTTTGTATAAATGCATATTAGAGTGAATAATCTAGAATATACTTTCAAGGATTATAAATAAAAATATATTTTTTGAAATATGATCTCGGACCTAGAAATATATTTTGGATGGCTTAATGAAAGAAAAAATATTGTGTTCCTAGTAGTCCCCATAATCCCTTTCTGCAACTCCTTTATCTTTTCTCATCCCTTGTTATATCTTTCCCTACAACTCTCTCATGCTATCTGATTCTCCATCCACAAACCACCAAAGAAAGAACCCATCAAACTTTTACAAAAGAGAAAATAGCCCTTCCACTTTTGCAAGATTATAGCCTCAAAGGTACAGTCACCCTAAACGATGAGGTCCACATTTAAGAGGTCAACAATGACAAATGGAAACTTGACAATAACTTGCGACAAGCTCATGCAGAGGGTCTAGTGGAGGCGGCGTGTGCGAGAAGTGCCCACGGAGGCGAATGAGAGTGAATGGTGGAGATTTAGCAAATATGTGGCACAATGAAGTTGGTGTTGCTATCATTGAGCCCCTTCCTAACACAACCTGAGAAGCCTTAGTTGACGGTGTCGGTGATCGAGGTTCAGTAGTGGGGGCAGGCACATAATGGCTCGAACATTGTGGGGATTCATCAATGGCAACATTGGAGGAAGACAAACCCTTCAATGTTTCAAACTTTTATCCCAACCTCTGCATGGTCTTTAGATAGCATTCTTATTGGCTACATTGGGTAGCTGGCAAACTGTGGCCAAGACTTCTAAAAAACGTTGTGCAACAAGTTTCTTCAATATCTCATGTTGCCATCTTTGTTGTTTTAGCAATGGTATTGCACTGAAATCTTGATGCTCTTTATAATTTTGTTGCCCACATTGAGGGAGAATAATAAGTATCAAGGTTAAGATATGTAAAAGGAAAATGATTGTTTGACAAAGTAAATTTGACAAACTTTTTGACAAACTGACGTGGTTTTAGTTAATTGAATTTTTTAATTCAAAATATTGCATGCACGTGTGAGAGAGAAATGGGAAGGATAACATTTGAATTGGTTTGGTTGCACTGCACGGTGGTTCTCCTTCACGAAATCAACAAAAGCTCCCGCACATGATTCAAGACTCTGGTTCTTTACCAAAATCTCATTCTCGGTGTAGATTGGAATTCTTCAATCCCACCTACGCGAAAGCCTTTCTTCCCCATGGTGGTTCACGAAATTGTAGTAGAACGTTTCCCACGGTGGTTGACGAAAAACCCTTCATCGATGGAGATCACAAAATCCATTTCTCGTAGCTGATTCAACTCACGAAAGTTGTTCATCGCACGATAGTCTTTCTTCTCGATGTTGCTTCACCAATTTGCAGGTTGGGTTTTTCGATTGGAAATCATTTTGGGGGTTAGGGTTTTGATTGTAAACCATTGCAGCATGGGTTGTTTTAAAAATGAAAACCCTTATGGGAATTTCCGTTTGAGCGTTTGGGAAAAGTGTCGTAATTGTCAAAAATTGATTGAGTGAAGTTTATTTTTAGTTATGTTTGTTTCCATGTATGAATGTTTTCACGTAGTACCATGTTTGCTTAATGTATTAATGTTTAGCATTTCAACTTCTAATTAAGTGGCAAACACTAACTAGTTATATGGCAAACTCAGTTAGTTATATTGAACAACATGTTTGCCACAGTCATGTCGAAATTGTATTGGAACTCCTTTGGTGCAGGGCAAAATGCACACTTTCCCTATCCAAACATGACATGATATTGGGTCTACTAAGGTTTCAGTGGCAGACAATTACAAATTAAGTGGCAGACACAGTAGTAATTTTTTGACAAAAACTTTCTCACTTCGCTCGTGAATTCGTTTTGAAATGAATTCCACCATCGCAACAACTGAACATTTGTTTTTGTTATTTCAATGCGTAATTGGGTCTATGCATGGTGTGTGTTGGAAATAAATCACTGGATTTTGTTTTGTCTTATCACTTTGTGTCATGCTCATAATCTTCAAAAATAAGTTGCTCAAAAAAATGATGTTTTAATGGCAATCACCAACAACGTATATGGCAAACATTGTAACGACTTTTGCACAACATGTTTCCATGGACCAGTGACAACTTTATTTGCATTTCCATTTCACCAACCTTTATTATTAAAAAATCACTATAACTTTTTTTGTGTGACCAAGATATGGCAAGCACATAAGATTCCAAAATAAATTGCTCAAACTAAAGTTGCAGGTATAAATGGCAATGACTAACTATCTATATAGCAAACACAGTAAAGGATTTTGTACAACAAGTTTTCACGGATAGGTGGCAACTTCATTTGCATTTCCTTTTCACCAATCTTTATTATTGGAAAATCACTACAACTTTTTTTGTGTGACCAAGATATGGCAAACACATAAGGTTCCAAAATAATTTGCTGAAACCAAGGCTGCAGGTTTAAATGGCAATCATCAACAACATATATGGCAAATGCAGTAATGGCTTTTGCACAACATGTTTCCATGGACCGGTGACAACTTTATTTGCATTTCCATTTCACCAACCTTTATTATTAAAAAGTCATTATAACTTTTTTTGTGTGACCAAGATATGGCAAGCACATAAGATTCCAAAATAAATTGCTCAAACTAAAGTTGCAGGTATAAATGGCAATGACTAACTATCTATATAGCAAACGCATTAAAGGATTTTGCACAACAAGTTTTCACGGATAGGTGGCAACTTCATTTGCATTTCCTTTTCACCAATCTTTATTATTGGAAAATCACTACAACTTTTTTTTTGTGACCGAGATATGGCAAACACATAAGGTTCCAAAATAATTTGCTGAAACCAAGGCTGCAGGTTTAAATGGCAATCACCAACAACATATATGGCAAATGCAGTAATGGCTTTTGCACAACATGTTTCCATGGACCGGTGGCAACTTTATTTGCATTTCCATTTCACCAACCTTTATTATTAAAAAAATTATTATAACTTTTTTTGTGTCACCAAGATATGCCAAGTACATAAGATTCCAAAATAAATTGCTCAAACTAAGGCTGCAGGTATAAATGGCAATGACTAACTATCTATATGGCAAACGCAGTAAAGGCTTTTGCACAACAAGTTTTCATGGAGAGGTGGCAACTTCATTTGCATTTCCTTTTCACCAATCTTTATTATTAGAAAATCACTACAGCTTTTTTTTTGTGACCAAGATATGACAAGCACATAAGGTTCCAAAATAATTTGCTAAAATCAAGGTAGCAGGTTTAAATCAATCACCAACAACGTATATGGCAAACACAGTAACGACTTTTGCACAACATGTTTTCATGAACCGGTGGCAACTTCATTTGCATTTCCTTTTCACCAATCTTTCTTATTAAAAAATCACTAGAACTTTTTTTTATGTGACCAAGATATGGCGAACACATAAGATTCAAAAATAAATTGCTCAAACTAAGGCTGCAGGTATAAATGGAAATCACTAACTATCTATATGGCAAACACAGTAAAAGCTTTTGCAAAACAAGTTTTCACAGAGAGGTGACAATTTCATTTGCATTTCCTTTTCATTAATCTTTATTATTAGAAAATCACTACAACTTTTTTTGTGTGACCAAGATATGGCAAGCACAAAAAGTTCCAAAATATATTGCTCAAACTAAGGCTGTAGGTTTAAATGACAATCACTAACTATCTATATGGCAAACACACTAAAGGCTTTTGCACAACTAGTTATCACGAAGAGGTGACAACTTCATTTGCATTTCCTTTTCACCAATCTTTCTTATTAAAAAATCACTACAACTTATTTGGTGTCACCAATATATGGCAAGCATATAAAGTTCTAAAATAAATTGCGCAAACTAAGACTGCAGGTTTAAAGGGTAATCACTAACTATCTATATGACAAACACAGTAACGACTTTTGCACAACATGTTTCAATGGACCGGTAACAACTTTATTTGCATTTCCATTTCACCAACCTTTATTATTAAAAAATGACTATAATATTTTTTGTCACCAAGATATGACAAGCACATAAAGTTCCAAAATAATTTGTTTAGACTAAGGCTGCAACTTTAAATGACAATCATCAACTATTTAAATGGCAAACGCAGACATGGCTTTTGCCAAACTAGTTTCCATGTAGAGGTGCCCATTTAAATTGGAACTAAATTTAACCAGGGCTACATGTCGAACATTCTTATCCAAAAATTAGTGCATAATTTGTGTCCCTAGGTATGTCCTTTACACATTTTGCAAAAAATAATTTGAAATATTTGATGGAGATTTCAATGGTAAACATTGACAACTTAAATGGCAAATGCAGTAGGTGTTTTTGGACAAATATAGATGTACATATTTGTGACACATCATCAAACCTGATAAATGACACTAATTTGGTAAACACACACTAACTGGCTTATACATAGTAAGTACTTCAACATAATATTGTAGTAAAAAGTCTAATTGATATCTCATAACAAGGTTTTGCGATGTCATAATAACATAAATACATTAACTATTTTTTCTCCAGAAATTTGAAAAAAAAAGTACACACATCTATTTACGAAACTTTCATCTCTGATATGTGGCAAATGGAGTTCGAATTCTTGCACTCTTCAAATGTAATCGTGGTTGATGCTTCATTCGATCATACATATTGCTTTCTTCATAATCATTTGTATCTTCATTATCAAACTCTGTTGCTTTTTCAACTTCCTCATCATGATCCATATCTTGACAAAAAACAGAAAAACTGGGTTCACCACTACAACAACCAATGTCATACGCAACATCATCGCCAATTATGTCATCAACATACTCACGACTTTCAAGCACCTACTTCATGATACTCCAAAGGTCTCTTCCTAATACTCCAAAGCACAATTATTTCACAAATTAAAGATGAATCACGTTCTAATTAAAGGTTCCAAAACCCTACAATTAAAACACATGTTGTAATGCATAAATAATTCTCATAAACGGAACATAAATTAAATTATGCACTTCCAGAAATACTAAAAATGTACCTACCTAGATAAAACACTTTTTATATACCAACAAAATATGACACATAAAGTGCTGCACATTTCTAAAATTTGTAAATCAACATTAAAAAGAGAACCAAGTTTAACCAAATAATTAGCACATTAGAATGTGCTTGGAAATAGAGTTCCAATCGAAATTCTTAAATGGTATTAACTTGGTGCATGTTATTCACCATTAACACTAGTAGCGAAGTGATAGAAAATGAAATGCATTGGAAGTTTTCAAAAAGTTCCAATATTCTTACAGAATTATAACTATAAAATTTAATCTCATTTTTGTCATAAAACATATGTAGCATATATGATTCAGGTTAAACTTTGATTCATAGGTTCAATCAACAAAATAATATGAAATGAATTACTAACATACAAATTGACATGAGTTGAGAATAAAAAGAAACATCGTGACAATGTAAATATATAATAACAATTGTAACCAAATGAAAATGAAAAGATGAAGAATATGAGAAATGGAGAACATATCACTTAAACAAGGACCAAAGTATTAAACACCAAACTGTAACTATTTATATGGCAAATGCAGTGCAACTTTTAGCATGCAAATAATATAAAGCTTCCAACTAATACAATTCATTCAACAAGTGTGTAAGACTGAGCCATCCAATCATACTTTCGTCAAACACCACACCACAACAAACCATTTCAAAACAAATACGGGATTCACAAATTAAATCGTAAAGAACACAACTCAAAATAAACTTCATTCAATCAATTTTTGACAATTACGACACTTTTCCGAAATGCTCAAACGAAAATTCCCATAAGGGTTTTTATTTTTAAAACAACCCATGCTGCAATGGTTTACAATCAAAACCCTAACCCCCAAAATGCTTTCAAATCGAAAAAGCTATGGTTTCCAATCAAAACCCTAAACCCCAAATTGATTTCCAATCAAAAAACCCAACCTGCAAATTGGTGAAATAATGTCGAGAAGAAAGACTAACGTGCGATGAACGACTTTCATGAGTTGAATCAGCTGCGAGAAATGGATTTCGTGTTCTCCATCGATGAAGGGTTTTTCATCAACCACTGTGGGGAACGTTCTACTGCAATTTCGTGAAACACCATGGGGAAGAAAGACTTTCTCATAGGTGGGATTGAAGAATTCCGATCTGCATCGAGAATGAGATTTTGGTAAAGCACTAGAGTCTTGAATCAGGCGCATGAGCTTCTGTTGATTTCGTGAAGGAGAACCACTGTGTAGTGCAACCAAACCAATTCAAATGTTGTCCTTCACATTTCTCTCTCACACGTGCATGCAATATTTTTTGAGTTAAAAAATTCAATTAATTAAAGCCACGTCAGTTTGTCAAATTTACTTTGTTAAACAATCATTTTCCTATGTAAAACTAAAAGGAAATAGGGAATAATAGGATTCTGATTTATTCATAAACGTATGAGGAATATATACGCAAATATTATATTTTATTTGATGATTCTGCTTCTATAAGCCAACTACTTACTCCTATAATTAAGCAATTATAATATAAGAGTTTCCATATTTATAGCAAGAATCATGGGATATGATTTACTTTCCTAACACTCCCCCTTAAGTTGGAGAGTGAATATTAAGAACTCCCAACTTGCTCCTCATTGTAAGAAAGCTTCCTTCCTTAATGGTTTGGTGAACATGTCGGCAATTTGTTCTACTAAAGGAACATACTATGTTGAAACTGAACCATATTTAATTTTGGCATAGTACAATAGTGCTGCCTTTGAATGGTATATCTCCAAATCCTTCAACAAATGATAGAGAAATTGTCTTGTTCTCCAACAAATTAGTGATGATCCTAAGAAAACATAGTAACTTGTAGTTGATTTTCTTTATATTGGACAATTTAAACAATCTAAATCGCAAAAAGCACACAAATATAAATCATTTTGGGAAGATAAAAATAAACATTGACCTAGATTGTTCTTCAGATATCATAATATTCACTTGGCAACTTCCATATGAGGTTTACGAGGAGCATGCATGAATCTACTCAATATGTGTACTGAATAAGTGATATATGGCTGAGTAACAGTTAAATAAATTAGGTGTCCTACAAGTCACCTATATGAGAATGGATCTTTCAACAAATCTCCTTCATCTAATAATTTTACATTTTGTGCCATAGGAAAATTCACAATCTTAACTCCCAAACATCCTCCATCTTTCAGAATCTCTAAAACCTATTTTCTTTGTGATCATTACCGGTTATGACAATGTTGTCAACATAGATCAATAAGGTGGTAAATGATTTGTCTTTCTTACATGTAAACAATGAGTAACTTGATTTGGACTAAACAAACCCTACACCTTGAATAACTATAGAAAATTTTGCAAACCATTGACAAAAGGCATTGTTTAATCCATATAAGGATTTGTTGAGGCAACACACAAGACATATATATATATATATATATATATATATATATATATATATATATATATATATATATATATATATATATATATATATATATATATATATATATATATATATATATATATATATATATATATATATATATATATATATATATATATATATATATATATATATATAGAAAGGTCTATATGAAAAAGGCGTGGTTGACATCAAGTTGATGAAGTGACCAATTTTGAGCGGTTGCCAAAGCTAATAAACAACGTATTGTGACCATTTTAGCATTTGACAAAGTATCATGATAATTAATTCTTTCAACTTGTGTGTAACCTTTTGATACTAATAACGCTTTATAGCTTTCAAGAGAACCATCAAAGTTGCACTTGATTTTGTATACCCAACGACAACTAATATCTTGCTTTCCCGAAGGGAGTGGTGTAGAGACCAAGTGTTATTGGCCTCTATATCAGCCAATTCAGATTGCATTTCTATTTTCCAATGAGATTGAAAATAAAAAGCTTGAGCTAACTCAAGGATATGTCTATGTTTTCACTCGATCGCCCTATTTTTGTTGAAGTGTATAAATGCAAGAATGTTGATAAATAGTCATGTTGTTTGAAAAGCTCGCTTTGAGAAAAATTCCATGCCATTGTCAACCCAAATATTTGTTATAATGGTGCTAAATTAGGTTTTCACAAAAGAGAAAAAATAGGTTAAAAATTTGGGTGCATCATTTTTATGATGCATGAAAAAAACCCAAGTAAAACGAGAGAAATCATCCACAATAGTCTAAAATATTTTACACTAGAAAGGGAAGGAACTTTGAAAGGTCCACAAATATCATAATGAATTAATTCAAAAGGCTTAACAAAAGAAATTGAATTGATAGAAAAATAGCTTAACAAAAGAACTTTGGAAGCCTAGTTTGTTTTGCAAGAGCACAAATATCACAATTATTATTTTTCTCTAAAAGGAAATGTAGGAAACTTTTTTGCCAAAAAATTGAATTTATAATACGATAAGTGTCCTAGATGCTGATACCACAAGATATTGGAAGAGTTTGAAGTATAAGTAGATTTGATGGTATGAATTGATTGGATAGGATTATGTGACTTATTCATCTCAACCAAGTAATAAAATCCATCTCATTGTTCACCCAAACCATTATTTGTCCTTATCATCAAATCCTGTAAAATATACAATTAAGAAAAAAATTTACCGAACAATTTAAATCTCTTGTAACTCAACTCACAAACATCAAATCCACCCTACAAGATGGCACCTCAAGCACATTCTTCAAATTAACTATAGGACTCAAATTTAAACTTTCAGTAAAAAGAATTGGAGCCTGATCTCCATTTGGCATAAGAACCAGTGGTAAAGAAGGGTTTTCTTTACTGTTGACAAACAAAGATATAGAGGAAATTATGTGATCTGCTGCACCACTATCAATTGTCAACTTGGGTGAGGACAAACTTGAAGAATGATTTACATTATTTGTCTTGGGAGTAGTTGATCAAGATGTTCCATTGTCCTGAATAACAAACAAAATTTGTTGTAATTGTAATTCAGTTAATCCATTCACAATGGGCTAAACATGTGTTGTTGAAGGCATTCTAGCATGATTTGTTGAAGATTGATTGTTGTTGTTGGGCTTAAAATGATGGTTTTTAACCGTAGCATGCTTGGATTGTCCTGGTGGATAACCATGTAATTTCCAACATGTCACTCTTGTACGGTGATCTTTGTCACTGTGAGAACAATACAACGACTTGCGATAATTGGAATTTGGACGAAAAGACAAACTAGATTTGTGATGAACAACAAGGGCTTTTGGTTCCTCTTTTTGAACGACCATGGCGAAAGCTTCAGTAGTTTTTCTTCTTGTACCTAAATTTTGTTGTTTTTCTTCTTGAATTATGGAAAAATAAGCTTGTGAAATATCAGGTAAAAGACTCATCAAAAGGAGTTAACCATGGACAACACTATAAGATTCATCCAACCTAATGAGAAATTGCATCAACTTGGGTCTTTTGTTGTTTGCTACACAGGTGCATACTACATCATTATCGGATCCTAGTTCGTCCCACAATTTTTTTAACTTTGTATAGTAGGTAAAAATTGTATGTTGATCTTAAGTAAGGCAAGCAATCTCTTTCTTGAGTTGGAAAATGTGCGGTGCATTGCTTGGAAGGAAACAATTTTGAAGATCTTCCCAAACTTCATGAGCATTGTCATAAAAAATAACTTTGGTCAATGAGTTAAGGATCCATGTAAGTATCATATCATTGCATTGTTTCCATGTTGTGTATTTTTTGGTTTGTTTGTGGCAGATGATGGTTAATATTTTCATTAACAAATCAAATTTAGATTTTGCATTTAATGAGATGGTGGTGGCTCGATGCCAAGTCAAATAATTGTCACCATTGAGAGGTTTGGAAACAAGAACCATTCCTCGAGAAAAAAAAAGTTGGAGAAAAAAGGAGAGAAGATCGTAACCGCTCTGACACCATGTAAAAGTAAAGGGAAAGAGGGAATAATAGGATTCTTATTTATTTAGAAACACATGAGGAATATATACACAAATATGTATCTTTAATTTGATCATTCTTCTCCTATAAGTCAGCTATTTACTCCTACAATTAAGATATTATAATATAAGAGTTTCTATATTTATAGCAAGAATCATGGGATACGTTTACTTTACTAACGTGATAACGTTCTAGTGATTGTATGAATTAGGGATGGCAGCGGGTTGGGTCGGGAACAATTAATGCCTACCCGCTACCCGACCCGCATGAAAAAATTGTACCTGTTACCTACCCTATTACCCATTGGATACCCGAATACTTTTCCACCTACGGGTACCCGTTCGATACCCCTGGATTTTATCCAAAAAAAATTTATTAGTGTTTAAATAAGGTCCAAATTAAATTGCGAAAAAAAATATTTAAGCATACATCCGAATAGAAGTTAATGAACAACTAAATAAAAGTTAAAACATAAATTCAAACTAATAGTACCTAAAACATACATCTAAATGTAAGAAATTTAAAAATTAATTCTTCTAAAAATAATAGTCTAAGATCTGTGTTTCCTCTCCAATATCTTCATGTTGACCACTTGATTCCTGAAACAAATAAAACACAAATAAAGTCATCAATAAATTACATAGTGACACTATTAGTAAAATTAGAATAAAATATTAAAAATAAAACTACTAACATCATCATCAATTATCTCCTCTAATATTGTATTAAGCTTCATCTTGTCCACTTTCAATTTTGAAGAACTTGAAAAGGAAAATCTATTCATTTGTCATAGCCAATCATTTGAATGAAAATAAATATGTAATTTGAAGTGCTAATTTAATTACCTTCTATGTTAGTCCATAGCCTATCTTGAACACACATCAATGCCATTGAAGTGTTTGGGTGTAATCTACTGCGATGTGGAGTAAGAAATCGACTACCAGTACTAAAAGAAGACTCAACAACAACTGTTGAGATAGGAATGGCTAGAAAATCTCTTACAATCATTTGCGAAATTGGATATTTTAACCCATTAGTCTTCCACCAAACTAAAATGTCAAATTCTTCATCTGAGTCAGGTAGTATCGGTTCCTCCAAGTAATAGTCAAGTTCCAATTTATAATTTAATGATTCACTTTTCTTTACAATCTAATGTTTTGCAAAATATCTCCTCCAAACATCTTTTCTTCCATCAACACTTTGGCATATATTTATGTTTGGATTTTGACATGAAGAAACTAACTTCTTACCTTTCATGTTCATTTCATACTCTCTTACCAAGTCCTTAAAATGAATCTTCACTTTTTCAATTTTACAATCAGATTGATCATCATATATTTGAGGGAAAAAATAATCCAACAAATCAATTTTATACCTGGGGTCTAACACAATATCTATAGCCATCACTCCACTGATCACACCCCAATACTTATCAAACTTTAAAACCATAGATGCAGCCATTTGATGAATAACAGAATTGGAAGAGTTAAGCCATTGCATCAAAGCCAACTTAATTTGACATGCTTTTGGAAAGAAAATGTTGGCAATTGGATAAGAAGTACCAAAAAATAAGAGCGTCACATCATAAAATATTTCCAACTTTTGACAAATTTCATTTGCCATTTGCCAATCATGTGCACTAGGCAAAGCTTTATATTGACTCTCTCGTTGTGATAAACGATCAAATACTTCCTTGTATTGTATGGCTACTTGAAGCATTAAAAATGTATAATTCCATGTAGTTCTGCAATCAACAACTAATTTTCTTTTGAATGGAATATTCAATTGAACACATGTCTCTATAAATTTCTCTTCTCTTTTAGGTGTAGCTGTTCAAAAATTAGCATTGTCTCTAACCTTTTCAATGACATTATCAATTATGGACAAACCATCCTTCACAATCAAATTCAATATATGTGCACAATATCACATGTGAAATAATTGGTCAGCCAAAATAAGAGACCTACCTGAGATCTTATCTAAAATACGGTCAATCATAGCATCATTTGTAATGTAATTATCAACTGTCAAAGTAGAAACTTTTCTATCTAGATTCCAATCCATTAAACATTCAACCAACAATTCAGCAAGAACTTGACTAGTATGAGGAGCAGGCACATACATAAACCTATATTTGAAAGACAAATTTCATTAATCTAGTCTAGAAGAACAAAGTTAATATGAAAATTACAATTAAAATAGAGTATAATGTTATTACCTCACAAGTCGACCTTGTAGCCTCCATAAATCATCAATAAAATGAGTTTTTATAGTCATGTAGCTTCTATTTTGATTAGTAATAGTCCACATATAAGTGGTAATTGCAACTCGACATTGAATCCTTGACAACATTAATTTCATCTTCTCTTTTTTTGCATTGTAATCCTTCATAATATCTTTTTTTAATGTGTTTCGAGAAATCACCTTGAATAGAGGTTGAACAACATCACAAAATTCTTTAAAGCCTATATGATCAACCATTGACATTGGATACTCATGTAGAATTATCATCTCACGGAGTGCATCTCTAGCTGTTTGTTGATTGAACACATAGTTGCCAACAACTACGGTTTCACCACCTTCTTTATGAGTTTTTAAAAACGATTGTTTGATGTCCCGTGTTGTTTGAAGCTTGCAACTCTCGAAATGGCTTCTTAAATGTGATGTACCATGCTTTGCGTCACCCAAAAGACTTTTGGCGCAATAATTGCATATCGTTTTCCATTTTCCATCTAACTTTTGTCTCTTAAAGTGATTCCAAGCATCTAACAATAATCCTCTTGAATTTGTTAGTTTTGAAATGGTGAGTTTAGCCAAGAAGGGAGGGGGGGTTGAATTGGCCTTATAAAACTTTCTCGAAAGCATAAACCTCTTTTCAATTGAATCTAATGGACTAGAAAATTTGGATGTAAATGTAGCAGACCAGTACACTTTCAGTCGATTAAAATATAAAACAACAGACTCAATTGTTCTTGATGTTATGAAACAGTCGATTAAAAAGACAAATCAGTCGGCTAAAATACTAGCGAATTATACAGAATTCACGAATTCAACTCAAACAACAATCTTTTACATACAGGACTTGTTCCAATCAGTATTTATAACAAGTATAAAGCCTCAAATTACACAAGAACACATTAAATCACACCAAAGATCAAATTGCTTGGTTTTCTTGAGTTTTTAAAAAGTTTCAAAGAGAGTGAGATGAGGGAAAGAAGAATGCACAACTGTTTTTATACTGGTTCACTTAATCGCAGAGCTACATCCAGTTTACCAGGACAACCTGAGCCTGGTTTCCACTATATTCAAAAGTTTTACGAATCACACCCCAATATTACACTTTTGAACAACAAAACTCACAAGATTTTTGACTCACAAAAAAATCTAGACACACACCCTACAAGAATCACACTTGCAGACCTGAAATCACATTAGGCAAACCAACCAGAGGCACAAGAACATCCAAACCTGATGGTGGTTGTCCCTAGCCAACCATACATGTGTTCTTCAAGCTACTCACAAGCCGAAATGCCTCCAAGATCAACCAAGATCTTCAAAACAGGAGTTCCAGTTGTGTATTGCAGAGAGAGCTTCCCATAGATGAATGACAAAGTTTCATGCTCAAAAACTCAGATTCGCACCTCTACTCGCGAAAACACAACTTATATAGTATGGTTTAAGTGAAAACAGTCAATTGAATTTTTCGTACAGTCAACTGATTTCACCTTACTTAATTGAAATCAGTCGATTGAAAAATAATTCAACTGACTGAATGCATTCATACCAGAAACTATATACAACAAGCCTATTAACCTATTAAAACCCATTTTAACAGATTAAAAGAGACACACTACAACACACAAGACATCTAACTTATGTTATGTAGCCTACTAACAAGATATAACACTAACACATTACATTTAACATATTATATACATATTTAACACACTAAAACTTAATCTTCAAGAGGATCTTCATCAAACACTTAAGATTTTCATGCACATGACTTTATCAATTCTTTGCTTCAAGCTTGCTTGTGCCAACAATCTCCCCTTGAATTGATGAAGCCAACATTCTCGAGTTGAATTGATGAGCTAAGATCTACAGAGAAACCTGAAAAAAATTTTGCATACAAGATACCAATACATACATATCACATATGCATATGCTCCCCCTATCATTAATAATATGATTTAACTTCAAATTTTAGATTAAGTTTGCAGTATTATATGATTCCAATAGATTTATTCTAGGTTTTCCAAAACAAACACACTTTTGCTTATTTTAAATCATTTTTTCTCCCTTTGGATTCATCAAATGAAAGTAAATGCATAGATCAATTTGTAAAGATGAAAATTTTCATTAAAATAGTAACATAGGGCTGTATCAAAGCAAATGATACGCAATACAAACACACCAGAATAGAAACAGAAATGACAAATACATCATGAAACTAAAAACTGATATAATCAGTCGACTGAAATGAGAAAATAGCCAATTAAAATATTGGAACAGACAGACAACAGGCACACAAAATGTAGCACAAAAATGCAATGCATGACCTATAAGCCATCCCCTTCACTCATTCCTAAGGTTGTCTTTGTTGTAGACATTGGAGAGGAGGTCATGAACGTTATGGAATTGGTCATCCAAGTCTTGGAACCTTGTTGTGTAGTATGCATGATGTACATTTTGAGCCATGTTGAGGTCTTGAAGCTGGTTGAGAACCATTCTCTCAAATTGGGAGTTTGCAGGTCCAGTATTCTCAAGAGGGTTGTACAACTCAATTGTCATAGGTTGTGGTTCATCTTCCTCTTGGTTTCCTCCACTAGTTCCCACTTCATGATCATTTGCTCCAACTTCAATATTTGCACCTTGACCTCCTTCAACCAGCTAAGTATTTCCTACCTTGGTGAATCCCATCTTGTGTATATTTAGTGTAGAAACATGATTTAGAAGTCCAGTGGACTCCTCAAGCTCTCCTTCCACATCTTCACTGTAACATCCCGACTGGATATTACGGGTTTAAATAATAAAATAAAATAAGAAAATAAAATCACATTTATTTTAAATCTATTTCCCAAAAATTCGAGAAATTTCAAATAATTTATTTCATAATAAAAAAATAACTCTAAGTTCAAATCTTCTCAAAATTCAATAAAATACCAAAACAGTCTCATTATAGATTACATCTTTATTCCAAAACCATAAATGATAAAACTCTATAATTTTTTTGCCGTAAGTTTTCCCCGCTCCGCTGCTAAGCCTCACCAGATCCACTTGCAACATCATCTGCTCCCGTGTACCGCGTACACGATTATCGCCAAACACAAGCAGATAGAGTGAGCTAACATGATAAACATATATATATGGCACAAATATACAAATCACACAATCACACCAAAGGAATTCCATCCTTTGATATCACATCACATGGCCACCACCATGTTATTCATGTTCTACATCTGTGAGTATCTCTAGGTGTCTTGCTGCCATACCTATCGGCCACAACCGATAGAGCACATGCGGGAAACCATGCTACGGATCACACACCGCAACGCCAAGTGGAGTTCCCAAATACGAACAGAGGTTGTAACGTCCTAAGACTACCAAACTCGTCAGTTAATTGCTGAGGAGGGCAATCTATCTATACTCATCTATATTGGCCACAACCAGCACACTCACACCAGCAACACTCGCCAACCCGAGCTCAACTTAAAGATTCCTCGTGTTCATCTGCCATCCCAAGCTCAACTCGAGGGATGCCATTCCGAGCTCAACTCGAGGAATGCCACGTGCTTAACCCCTATCCCGAGCTTAACTCAAGGGATACATTCCAAGCTCAACTCAAGGAACACCAGCAAGTCGACCTTTAAGATATCCTAGAAGCCTTGTAGATCACGCACATCATAGCTAGTATAACACCAATCTGCTGCAGCAAAATCGCTTGATGGGGGACACATACCGCCTGGCGCTGCAGCTTCCAGATCACCTGTCAGGGGACACGTACCGCCTAACGCTGCCGCTTCCAAGCGCTAAGCACCTTAGTCTTCACTGCCACTGCAACTATCGCCTGATGGGACTTCCTCTGCTGTCAGGCGCCTCGCGCCTTAGTATTCACTAAATTGTAGACTCCGTCTGGCGCACCCCTCCTTACCGCTAGGCACCACCGTGATCCAGAACCCCCTATTTCTACGTTGTCGCTTGGCGGGTCGATCACCACCGACAGTCGCTACACTTGTACTTGCATAGTACTGGTTTTAGTTCAGGTTCAAGCACACTTCACATCGGTTGCTTTCATTTACTCTCATTCTAGAGTACCCCTAATGAAAAGCATTGCCATATGTAATGTTCCAGGCCTTATAGCACCTCACATGTGCATTCATCCCCTAGTCATATAGACCATCCCAAGCATGCTCAAACAAAATATAAGCAACAACACTTTGACAATTTTAAGTACATGATCTTATACACCACTACAATTTAATATTGACACCCATGCCTTCACCAAACCAATTCTCCACATGTGACTAACAAATTGATAGATACTTACCACATAACCCAATCATGCTTCATTAGAAGTTAGTTGAACTTATCAAGAGCTTATTCGTGTATTTTACAAACTCCAAAATCAGCAATATTAAGTAATGTATATCTCTAGCTACTGACCTCCAAATTCAATCTCTACCATTCAAAGTGAAGAACCATCAATTTGCTTAGGACATTAAGAACCCAATTTCCAACCCTAACATCATCTTCCCACTGTTCCATTAAATTTAGCTCGCAATCACTCAAAACCCAATGATATTTAATATCAAATCCTCACTAAATGATTCAGGCTAACTTTCTCTTCGATCAGAATCATCTCAAATTATGCAAAACACCTAAATCGTGCCAAAAGTGGTTTGTATCGCCTGGTGGTTGTTCATCACCGCCAGGCAGTTCAACAAAAACCCAAAAAATCTAGGTTGTAGCCATGTGTCGCCTAGCGGCCAGGGGTGTGCCGCCAGGCGGTTCCTCTTCAGGGACCCAAAAATAAGCACAAACTGATGCATCGCCTGGCAGTGGTTCATCACCCGCCAAGCGGTTTCTGGAAAAATTCCAGAAACACGAATTTCAATGTAAGCAAAGGGAGATCATACACGTACATGATATAATACATACTGATATGCATAAAAATATAAATAGACGTGGTTCAGCTCTCCTAACCTGGTTTCCTTAGCTTATTTTTGGACTTGTTGTGAGTTCCCTCTTGATCACCAATGATGTTCCTTTGACTCTATCTCAATGCAGCTCCTTACTTCCCTCAATTCTCACCTTACACTCTAAATTTTCGTATACCTAAGGCTATGCAACAATAACAGTCCCTAAACCACTCTTTCTTTCTCTTGATTGGCCACTAATTGTGGTCTTAATGAGACATAAATGGTATAAAACGAAAATACCACTAAACTTGAGTTTAATTGCCATTCATTGGAAATTCTATGATGGTTTTCCAGCCCCCTTGGCTGCTAGGGTTTACTTGCCCTTTCACCTTCATGCCAAAGGAAATTTTGACAAAAAGAAACTTTAATTTGGGTTCATCAAGGTTCAAACCCATACCATGCCAAATGTCAAATCAATGCATAACCATTCAACCAATTCATGTTTCGTGATAATTTATATAATTCTTTGATTATATTATCACTCATCATGATCCAGCACAAATTTAAAATAATAATAAATTAAATAGCACATAAATGACATACATAAGACTTGAACCCAAGTTCCCTCACATAAACAAGTACTCTCAACCATTTGAGCAAGTACTTTTCCACGTCATTGCAATCCACATTAAATGTCTTAAAAGCTCCTACTACCCGCATTTATTAAATAATTATTTAATTAATTATTTAAATTTCTCGGGTCTTACACACACCAGAATGCTCAATGAACTTGAAGATGAGCACCACATATGGAAGCTTGAAATCTGTGAGCCTCTTTGCCTTCATCATGTGATCACGGATGGTTTATGTCCAGTCCACCATCACACCATTTTGGATACAATACATTACCACAAGATCACCTTCATTCAAGGTAGCATGATTGCTCCCCCTAGGCATGATGATCTTGGTCACCACCATCGCTAGCAACCTTTCCTCCACACGAAGTCTTCCCACATAGAAATTTCTAGCTTGCTCACCTTGATTTCACATACATTGGTTGAAGTATTGCACTTTGTTGAACTCATCCACTGCACTAGTTTCACCTTTGCGTACTTGCACACCTTTTTGCCTTAGGCCAGCCACATCCTTCCATGTTTGCCTTGTGATTTCCATATCCACACCTTTGACACTTGATTTGAGAATGCCATTGCTAAACTTGAGGTTGGCATAGAAAACCTTCACCAAATCCGGATACACCTTACCTGAAAGCTCAAGGAAAGTCTTCAATTTTTGAGCTTTGAGATATTGCTCAAGGTTGCCAAAGTTTTTTGCCCTTAGCCATGACATACGAATCACCTTGGGAAGGATGATTTGCTTCCTACTGATCTCAATAAAAAACGTATGAATTATGTCCTCATGACCTTCAAACCATATCTCAAGCCTTCCTTGATTCATGGCATTTGGAGAGGATGAAGTAGGTGAGGTAGAGCCTTCATCATTTGAGGGGGCTGTTCAGGATATTCTAGACATGGTGAAATGTAGGTTTGGCTCTTACTAGCAAATGAGGATGTCAATGCATGATGCTTATGCAAGTATTTATAGAATCAACATGTTGATTTTCAAAATCAGTCAATTAAATTGTGCAGATTTTCTGGTTTCAATGCAATACAGAAAATCACAACAATTAAATGTGAGGGAATCTATATCAGAGATGCAGTGATGTGTTTCCCATGTGTTTTATGAACAATCCACTCACAAATAGTTCACATCTAAAGCATGCTCATAGGAAATCATGTAATCAAAGCACTTTATAGTCAATAAAATCTAAAAAGTCGATTTTAGCTGATGTAATAGTTGTTATATGCTACTGCTACAATCCAAAAATAGTCATGTGATGCATACTTTGACTGGGTCAATCAATTAAAATCAATTCAAGCAATTCCATATCAGCATAAGTGATTTTAACACATAAAAATACAAAGTTAGTTGACTAAAACTATACCAGAAAACTGATTTTTGGTGTAGTGGCAGTTTTAAGTGAAATCTATATGTTAAATTTGCAGTTTTAGTTGACTAAAATTTTAGATTTCACGAAATTCACACCAGACCAATTTAAATCAAATATATGTGTTATTTTGTGAGATTTAACAAATTGAAACAGTTATGGAACACAAATTATGCAGATTTTGACATTTTAAATGAAATCTATATGTTGAAATTGCAAATTTAGCTGAGTGAAATTCTGGCAGTTTTCAAATTATGTAGATTTTTGTCATTTTAAGTGCAACACACACATGATCTAATAAGATTAACAAGCCAAACAGATATCAACATATATTCTTCATGTCAAGAATACCTAATTCAGTTCTAAGCTTATTAAATCTATCACGTGCAAGTGGTTTGGTGAATAAATCTGCCAAATGATTTTCAGTTTTCACAAACATGATTTCAACATCACCTTTTTGAATATGATCTCTTATGAAATGATGCCTGATTTCAATGTGTTTAGTTTTAGAATGCTGAATTGGATTCTTAGTTAGATTGATTGCACTTGTATTATCACAATAAAGAGGTACCTTCTCTAGCTTTACACCATAATCCATAAGTTGATGCTTCAACCATATGCTTTGAGCACATGCATATCCAGCTGCTATGTACTCAGCCTCAACTGTAGAGAGTGCTACACATGCTTGCTTCTTGCTATTCCATGAGATTAGGCTTGATCCAAGTAGATGGCATGTACCACTTGTGCTTTTCCTATCCAATTTGCACCCTGCATAGTCAGAATCTGAAAAACCACTAAGAACAATGTTATATTCATTAGGATACCATAATCCAACATTTGTTGTCCCTTTCAGATACTTGAGAATTCGTTTTGCAGCTTTGAAGTGCGATTCCTTTGGATTGGATTGAAACCTTGCACACAAGCAAACACCAAACTGTATATCCGGTCTACTAGCAGTTAGATATAACAAGGAACCAATTAACCCTCTATATTTGGTTGAATTGACTTGGTTTCCAGCTTCATCTGCATCCATAAGGTAGTTTATAGCAATTGGAGTAGCAACCTCTTTGCAATCCTCCATTTTGAACTTTTTCAGTAGATCAAAACAGTATTTTGACTGGCTTAAAAATGTCCCATGCTTGAGTTGCTTCACTTGTAGCCCTAGGAAGTAGGTTAGCTTACCCATCATAGAGATCTCAAATTCTCTTTGCATAGCTGCAACAAACTCGTCACACATGGAATTATTATTTGATCCAAAGATTATATCATCTACATATACTAGAACAAGTATTACATCACTTGCATGCTTTTTAATGAAAAGTGTTTTATCAACAACACCTCTAGCATATCCTTTAGATAAAAGAAAATTGCTTAAGCTCTCATACCAATGTCGTGGTGCTTGATTCAAACCATATAAAGCCTTTTTCAATTTGAAAACATGATTAGGATAAAAGTGATCTTCAAAACCAGGAGGTTGTGATACATAGACTTCTACATTTAAAAAACCATTCAAGAATGTACTTTTCACATCCATTTGAGAAAGTTTGAAATTACACATGCATTCCTATGCTAACAATAACCTCATAGCTTCTAGCCTACCTACAGGTGCATTTGTTTCATCAAAATCAATGCATTCCTCTTGATTATAACTTAAGCAACTAGCCTAGCCTTATTCCTAACTTATTCCCATTTTCATCCATTTTATTCTTAAACACCCATTTTGTAGCAATCACATTTATTACATCAGTTTAGGAACAAGAGACCACACGTCATTCCTAGTGAATTGATTAAGTTCATCTTGCATAGCAACAACCCAATTACTATCACACAATGCATCATTCACATTCTTAGGTTCAATTTAAGAAACAAATGCAACATGTTGAAAGAATGCAAGCTTGCATCTAGTGGATACTCCCTGTTCTATCTCACCAATTATGTTGTCCTTTGATAACCGCCTGGGTTCAATCCACTCCTTGAGTAAGTTGTTGGCTACAGCTTTTTCAGTCGACTAAATTTCCTTTTTAGCTGTCTGGTTTCCTGCAGCAGATTCCAATTCTGCAGTAGATTTCTTTTCTAGTGTTGTTTCTTCTTCATCTGCAATCATAGGCACATGATCTTGCAATTTTGGATTAGTTTCATCAAATACAACATGCATTGACTCTTCAACAGTCATCAATATCTTATTATAGACTCTATATGCATGACTTTGTGTAGCATAGCCTAGAAAAACACCTTCATCCGCTTTTGCATCAAATTTGCCAAGACTTTCTTTGCCATTGTTTAAGATGAAACACTTACATCCAAATACTTTTAGGTGACTTAAAACAGGCCTCCTCCCTTTGAAAAGTTCATAGGGTGTTTTCTTCAAAATTGGCTTAATCAACACTCTATTTAAAACATAGCAAGTTGTGTTGACTGCATCAGCCCAAAAATACTTAGGTAGTGAATTCTCATTTAACATAGTTTTAGCTAGTTCCTCAAGTGACCTATTTTTCCTTTCAACAACACCATTTTGTTGTGGGGTTCTTGGTGCAGAAAAATTATGTTTAATGCCATGCTTTTCACAAAAGTGTTCAAACCTTTCATTTTGAAATTCCCCACCATGGTCACTTCGAATAGACACTATCTTGGAAATCTTTTCATTTTCTAGCATCTTGGCAAGTCTTTTAAAAGCATGAAAAGTCTCATTTTTGGCAGCTAAGAACAAAGTCCATGTGCACCTAGAAAAGTCATCAACTATGACTAATGCATAAATATTGCCACCAATGCTCATGGTTTGAGATAGACCAAATAGATCCATGTGAAGCATCTCTAAAGGTCTTTTAGTTGAAACAACATTTTTGGGTTTGAAAGAGACCTTGATTTGTTTTCCTTTTTGACATGCTTTACACACTATATCCTTCTCAAACTTGAGTTTTGGTAATTCTTCAACCAACTGTTTTCTGTTTAGCCGATTAAAATGATGCATGTGTATGTGACAAAGTCTCCTATGCCATAACCAAGTGCCATCCTCTTTTGTAAGCAAACAATGGATGCTAAATGATGCATGATGCAGACCAAGTAGATATATATTGTTAACTCTTTTTCCTATTAAGATAATGTTACCATGTGCATCATATGTCAAACAATTATTTGGTTCAAACATCACTTTAAAGCCTTTGTCACATAATTGACTCATACTTATCAAATTATGTTTGAGCCCTTCTACTAGCATCACATTCTTGATGTTGAAAAAGGATCCATTGCCTATGATTCCATTTCCAAGGATTCTTCCTTTGTTGTTGTCTCTATAGGTTACAAATCCTTCTTCTTTCAATTCCAACTTTGCAAATTTTGTCTTATCTCTTGTCATATGCCTTGAGAAGCCACTATCTAGGTACCATAGATCCTTCTTTTCTTGTTTTATGACCTGCAAAATAACATAGTATTACATGGTACCCTTTGATAGTTTGGGTCCAACATGGTTATGCCTTTCTAGATCCTTTTGGGATCCATGTCATTATTCCCTTAGGTACATCATACTTTCTAACATGACAATTCTTAAGAATATGACCTTTCTTCATATAGTAGTTGCATGAAATGAAGGGTATAACATTTGGCTCACTCTTGGAAAAGAAACTAGAGAACTTCTTGGCTTTCTTTTCATGGATAGATGTATAACCAAGTCCAGCCTTCCCAAAAACATAATTTTGAGAGCCAAGAACAGCTTCCAAGTTTGTTGTTCCTCTTGTGAACTTTGCACATGTTTTCAAAAGATATTTCACTTGATTTTTCAAAGTAGTGTAGTTTTCAAAAGGTTTTATAGCCATCTGTTTTTCAGAACAATCGACTGAATTATTCTAAATCATTTCCAAATGTTTAGAATCAATTTTTAAGTCGACTGTTTTTTATTCTAGTTGGCTAACTCTGCTTTCTAGCCAACTATTTAATCCTTTCAGCTGATTGTTCATGACAACAATTTTGTTTGCCTCACTATGCAACTCTTCAAAGTCATGCAACAACTGGTAATATTCATTCTTATCTTTGGATGACAAGGAACTTGTTTGGCTTGATGAGGATGATTCATATCCGGCCATGAGGCATAGGTTTGCTTCCTCACTTCCTTCTTAAGATGAAGTGCTTGTTGAATCATCATTGTCCTCCCAAGCTATGTAGGCACGTCTTTCCTTGCCTTTTTTCTCCTATTTCCTATCATCAACCTTCTCCTTCTCTTTGTTAACATTAGGACATTCAATCTTGATATGTTCTTGTTTTCCACAATTATAACATGAGAATTTAGAAGAATTACTTGAAGCATTTTGTTTAGAATTGTACCTCCTTTGATTACCTTTGTTGCCTTTCCTCTTGAGATACTTCCCAAACTTCTTGACTAGTATATTCGAGTTCTCATTATCACTAGATTCAACAGCCTCTTCCTTGGTTTCATCACTCTTTTTAGAGCTAACCTTCAAGGCTATGGATTTTACCTTTTTCTCACTTGTTTCAAGCTCACTTAGCCTTTGCATTTCAATCTCATGCTCTCTAAGCTTGCCAAACAGTGCAGCTGTTGTGATGATGGATAGATCCTTGGATTCAGATATGGTAGTCACTTTTGGTTGCCAATTTCTATCAACACACTTAAGCACTTTGATGTTTAGCTCCTCTTTGTCAAATTCTTTGCCTAGACCTATGAGATGGTTGACTATGTGAGTGAACCTCTTTTGCACTTTAACTATGGACTCTCCTTTTTGCATCTTGTAAAGCTCATACTCTTGAATCAAGGCATGCTTCCTTGCTCTCTTCACTTCACTTGTTCCTTCATGTGTAACCTCTAGGACATCCTACATTTCCTTTGCATTCTTACATTGGGAGACCCTAAAAAATTCATCCATACTCAAAGATGAAGTGATGATGTTCTTGGCATTACAATCATATTGAGCTTTTCTCATTTCTTCATCAGTCCATTCACTCCAAGGCTTGTCCACCTGCTTATTTTCAACAACATATTTAGGAATATATTTTCAACAACATAGATTCAATGAAAATTTGCATCCTTATTTTCCAAAACTTATAGTTTAGGCCACAAAACATAGGTGGTCTATGAATAGAGGCACTGTCAGCAAAAGGTAGTTTACTTTCAGCCATTTCAAAAGATTTTTTATCAAACATGAATACCTTTCAAGAACCTTGCTCTAGATACCAATTGTTAGTTTTGAAATTGTGAGTTTAACCAAGAAGGGGGGGTTGAATTGGCTTTATAAAACTTTTTTGAAAGCTTAAACCTCTTTTCAATTGAATCTAATGGACTAAAAAGTTTGGATGTAAATGCAGCAGACCAGTACACTTTTAGTCGATTAAAATATAAAACAACAGACTAAATTGTTCTTGATGTTATGAAACAGTCGATTAAAAAGACAAATCAGTCGGCTAAAATACTAGAGAATTATGCAAAATGTAAGATACAGGACTTGTTCGCAAAATTGTTCGCAAATTCAACTCAAACAACAATCTTTTACATACAGGACTTGTTCCAATTAGTATTTATAACAAGTATAAAGCCTCAAATTACACAAGAACACATTAAATCACACCAAAGATCAAATTGCTTGGTTTTCTTGAGTTTTTAAAGAGTTTCAAAGAGAGTGAGATGAGGGAAAAAAGAATGCACAATTGTTTTTATACTGGTTCACTCAATCACAGAGCTACATCCAGTTTACCAGGACAACCTGAGCATGGTTTCCACTATATTCAAAAGTTTTACAAATCACACACCAAGATTACAAATCACACACCAAGATCACAAGATTTTTGACTCATACAAAAATCTAGACACACACCTTAAAAGAATCACACTTGCAGACCTGAAATCACATCAGGCAAACCAACCAGAGGCATAAGAACATCAAAACTTGATGGTGGTTGTCCCTAGCCAACCATACATGTGTTCTTCAAGCTACTCACAAGCCAAAATGCCTCCAAGATCAACCAAGATCTTCAAAACACGAGTTCCAGATGTGTATTGCAGAAAGAGATCTTCCCAGAGATGAATGACAAAATTTCGTGCTCAAAAACTCATATTCGCACCTCTGCTCACGAAAACACAACTTATATAGTCTGGTTTAAGTGAAAACAGTCGATTGAATTGTTCGTACTGTTAGCTGATTTCACCTGACTTAAGTGAAATCAGTCGATTGAAAAGTAATTCAACTGACTGAATGCATTCATATCAGAAACTATATACAACAAGCCTTTTAACCTGTTAAAACCCATTTTAACAGATTAAAAGAGACACACTAAGGCACACAAGACATCTAACCTATGTCATATATCCTATCATATATGTATAACACTAACACATTTCATTTAACATGTTATATACAAATTTAACACACTAAAAACATAATCTTCAAGAGGATCTTCATCAATCTTCATCAAACACTTAAGATCTTCATGCACATGGCTTTATCAATTCTTTGCTTCAAGCTTGCTTGTGCCAATAAAATTAACAGTTGGAGTTGAACTTTCGGTATCTCCTAGAATAGAATCTTTAGGAACATCATTTTGATTTTAGTCTCCTACATTTGCATTTGGTTCTACAAATGTTGCTTGTTGGCCATCATCCATAGCGGAAAATGTATCTTGATTAGACAATCTATAAATATTAAAACACAACAAAAAAAATTAAATTTTGAATATAAAAAAAAGACTCATTCATGTTTAATATATCATTCATGTGACATGATTATGGAAAAATTTAAATGCTATGGAACTAAAAATTCTAATCATTAATTACTGCCACCATATATAGAAGAAAGTTTTGGAAGTTGATGCATTCGCCCCCACACATCTCTATGTAAATACTTCACTAAAGTTTTTTTACTTCTAGGGATTTGTTCCAAGTTTATTGAACTAAACATTTATTTTTTCTCACGTTTTTGTATGTTGTAGAGATGAAGTATATCTTCTATTGTAATAATAACTTGTATAAAAATACAAAAGAGACAACTATAAAATAAAATAAATTAATATACCAGTTTACTAAATTATAATGCATTCAACACATGAATGAGTAATAAAGTATGAATTTCCACTTGACATGCCTTAAATATGATGGAAAATGTGATTTGACATTTACTTCTAATTGAAAGAATCATTCATGCATAAAAGATGAATGGAACTTAAATTGAAATAGTGCAAATGCTAGGTTCACGTGAATTCATATTTTGGAAATATATATTTTCTGCAAGATTCACATATTTTTTATAGTCGTTAATCCCCTTTGCATGATCATGACTTGTGCTTTAGGCCCTTTCATTCACTTATACATGAAGAGAAATGATTCATAGACATCTGAAATATGTTTATATTTATTACATACTTTTTTTCTATTTCTTTTCTTATCTTAAATTGATATGTCTTAATCAATTTTTTAATCATGCCCTTCCTCTATCATTATATATTGATATTGATTTAAGTATCATACTTTATGGTGTGGGGTTTTAGTATCTCAAGAAAGAAAGAAAATTATGTCTTAAAGTTTCATTTGAAGACAAGTTTTCAAGTTTTAATGGCCTTGTTTTCAGTGGTTAATCAGTGTCATATTTTAGCTCTTATCATAACTTCCAAGTTTAAAAAATATATCTCTCAAATCTCTAGATCCAATAAGAAATAATCAGATTCATGAGCAATTCAAGTTCATGTATTAACCTAGAACTAAAATAAGAGATAGAAAACATACCCCTTTTGAAGTTTCACCTGAAATTTGTAGGATTGGAGGACAACCTTCGGAAGATTCAGTGTGAGAAAACTGGGAGTAGAGAAAGAAAAGAAAATGGGTTAACAAAAAGGATAATACCCAAAAAGGGTTGTTGAGTAAGAACGAAGTTGTAGAGGGAGAAAGAACAATTTTTGGAGATGAATGTTAAGTGTGTAAGAGAGAAAATGAAAGAAGAAGCATGAGTTTACTTGTTCGAAAATCCCAGAGCACTTGGACGACAACAGTGAGCCAAAAAAAGAAATGAACTTCAACATCAACCTAATATCTCATAACTTGACAGGGATAAATATGTAATTTCATTTTCTTAACAGGTAGCGAATACCCGTGGGTACGATGATACGTGACCTCGACCCGTTAAGAAACGGGTATTAAATTACCCGTTACCAACTACTTGCAGGTATCTATTACTCGCGAGTACCAACTATCCATTACAGATTTTATCCGCGGTACCCATGGGTGTGGATATTTTTGTCATCCCTAGTATGAATGATAGTTTTGGCCTCTATATGAGACCTCTTAGTAGGTTCTCTCTTCAAGAAGAGGAAAAGTAACTGTGGGAGGGTTCTCTCTTTGCATTTCAAATCTAGGATGCATTGCATGGGCTCTCTGAAAAACAAATTGTATGAATGATAGTTTAGGCCTCTGTACAACACCTCTTAGTAGGTTCTCTCTTCAAGAAAAGGAAAAGTAGCAATAGGAGTGTGGAAGGTTTCTCTTTTTGCACTTCACAAATAGGGTGCATTTCATGGGCTCTCTGAAAACACCTATTTCAATTATATGGGATGTGTTTATGAATGTTGCATAAACAATGTTCTTTCATTTGTGGTTCAGGGCTTTTTAGAGGAAGGTCTCTATAGTGTGGCAGAAGACGAGGAAAGTCAAGAGATATAACTGAAGAAGAGAAAATGCACGAACAGGATTGCACGTTCTGAGAACGTAATAATGTTTATCGGACTGAACAATCTAAAATATACTTCTAGATTTGGTAAGACATTCTGAATTACATATTCCAAAAATGTTTTTATATTTCGAAGTGTCTAATTTGAGATACTTCACTGAATTCGAAAATATATTCTAGATTGTTTCGTTTAGAATATATATTTATAAGATGTTTCAGAATGTTTAATCCAAAATACATGCCTAAATCCGGTAACATATTCTATATTACGTAATTCTTAGCTTACTTAAAACATATTCTATATTACGTAATTCTTAGCTTACTTAAAACTTCTAAATGCTACATCCCACCAAAAATGCGTATGGGAATCCGTGACGCAAGAAAGGAAGAAGAGAATATGAAATTAGAGTTTTAAGATTTTTAATAACTTTTTAATGAATGTTAAAATTAGGATATGATTTTTTATGTAGTCTAGAAAGAAAAAAAGGGGTGCAGAAAGAAATGTCAAAAAATAGGCATAGTCATGTTTGTTTAGTATTTTATCAACAACTTTTACTTTCAATACTGTCACAATTTCTTTGAGCACCTCCTTACATTTTGAAAGTCACCATTCTATTTTCATAAAAGTGATTTTCAAATTATATGCTTTAAAAACATTCTGAAACAAAGTTTGTGGAATTTCGGAAACAACAATTTTAGAATAAAATTATTTAAACCGAATTTTTAGATTGAGATTTTTGGAATAAAATCTTCGCTTCGGAATAACATTTTCAAAATAAGATTTACGAAACAATTTTTAAAATGTTTATAACGTTTTTTGAAATTCATATTTTCTGTAAATTTTATTTTAAAAATTCTTTTCATAGAAAATACTTGTAATGAAAAAGAAATTACAATAAATTATTACCAATTTTTTTACAAAATATTTTATATTAAACATTTTTCACAAAAAAGTTTGTAAAAATATTCGCAAATTTTATAATTTTTTAAAATATAATTATTCATGAAAAAATTATTTACTAATTAAATTTTTTAGAAAAATGACAAAATAGCTTTTCTTTTACAAACATTTTTAACAAATTTATAAAAAAATATTCTACGTCAAGTTTTTTAGAATCATTTAAATAAAATATATTTTGAGAAGAATTTATCAGCATACATGAAATATATTTGAAACAAACGTTTTCCATGAAATACATTTCAAACAAAAAAAATTATGGAACGAGTATTTTTTTTCATATTTCTTCTTGATCTATAAGAGTAATGATGATGGAAGATATAACAGTTAGAGCAATGATAATAAATGTAAGGTCCAGTTTTATTTTCTGCCATAATGTTAAGGACTGGCCTTAATCTGTTGGGCCTAAGAACTAACCCATAGGGTGCTAAGGCCCCTTAAAGCTGCTAAGGTTTCTCCATTCAATCTCATTCTTGCAAACAGAACCTAAAACGCTGCCCCCTTTTCTTTCAGAACGTTCTGCCTGGGTTTAACTCCGATCTTGGTCAAGACTGCTCGAGCTCAGTTCTTGCGTTTCCGCTCCATTTTCTAAGACTGTTCCTCGAACTGTCGCACACCGCAGTTGGTGTCAAAGTCTCGTATAAGCCCTTTCCAAGTAAGGGAAGCTAGGGTCTACAGTTATTTACATTTTTAGTATGCTTTCTGAGTTTGAATCATATGCTTGAAGTATGCCCATGATTTGATTGCGTGGTATTGGTAAAAGTATGATTTTTGGTGTCGTTTCTGCGTTTTTCACGAGTGAACAGTGGCAGGCATTGGTTTTCTCGCCCAAGCGAGCATGCCTCGCCTAGGTGAGACTAACAGAGGCTCGCCCAAGCTTTTCTGCGCGAAAAGTCGCTCAAGTGACTTGTCTTCATTTTGAGCGAGAAGGAGCTCGCCTGAGCGAGAAGTCGTAAGGGCCACTGTTCCACTGCTCGAGCTCTCGCCTAGGCGAGAAGGGATTCGCCTAAGCAAGGGGATCTCTCTCGCCTAGGCGAGAAGGGACTAGCTTGAGCGAGACAAGGGCGAGTTGTGTGCTATAATGTGAATGGTCAATGATATGGTTGCTTGTTTGCCTAGCTTGAACACTTTACTTGAATGGTTTGAGGGATGATGCCTTGATTATTATTTGAGGTTGAGGTGGAAGTGATATATTGCTTTATTGTGTATGAGTTGGAAAACATGAGATGTATGATTGGTTGTTTATACATGATCTTAGTACCATGGGATCTTTCTGATTGGTTGGTGAATCATGTACAAAGTGTGAGTAGGGCGTAACCACCGCCTACTGCCACGACCTACTGCCAGGGAGTGGAGCCTGGAGGACTTTCTCAAACACCGCCCAGTGAAGATTGGAGGCAAGACCAGTTTGGACGGGGCAAACCAGTGGCTGAAAGATCTGGAGAGAATATTTGATGCTAAGATGTGCCCCGAGGAGAGTAGGCTGGCTTTCGCGGTGTACATGCTCATGGGTGAGGCTGAGCACTGGTCGATCAGCACGAAGTCCATCATGGAGGAGAGGCAGGAAAAAATCACTTGGGATGTCTTTAGGAGAAAATTCCTTTCCGAGTACTTCCCGACAACGTCAAATATGCTAAAGAGGTGGAGTTTCTGCAGTTGACTTAAGGGAACAAATCTGTGGTTGAGTACGCAGAAAAGTTCAAACATCTCAGTCATTTCTACACCATGCCACTGGATGAGTAGTGGCGATACAGGAAATTCGAGAATGACCTCGGTGGAGATCTTCGTTTGATGGTGGCCCCTTTATCCATCAAGGACTTTGCAGCCTTGGTAGAGAAGGCGGGGGTCATGGAGAAAATGAAGGTGGAGGTGGAAACCCAACACCCACATCAGTAGAGAGTGGGAGGACTATCTGGGTTTAGGCTTAGACACGAGGAGAGGAGGAAACCCTGTACTAGGCCTCATTCCCATTCTCAGGGGTCTAGGGAATCTTCTTCCCAACAGGGTAAGATCCAGTGCTACCAGTGTGGGGGACCGCCCAAGAGGAATTTCTGCCCCCAACTTACAGGTTTCAAGAGGTGCAACAACTGTGGCAGGGAAGGCCACTTTGGGAGGGACTGCCCCACCCTTGCTAGGGCAGCGACACGTCCTCCAGTGCAGACTCCTGCTTAGAACCAGCAGAGGCACAAAGGCAACAGACCTCAAGCGACTGATAGTGTGTATGCCATGACCGGGGCGGAGGCGGCAAGCTCAGGTAACTTGGTTATAGGTCATTGTATGATAGTTGGAAAATCTTGTTGTGTGCTATATGATTCTGGAGCGACACACTCCTTTATGTCAGATGTTTGTGTGAGACGTTTGGGTCTGCCGGTGCGTGAGTTGTAGTGTGAGCTTGCGGTATCTACTCCGGCGTCGGGTTTGCTTAAGACATCGTCTTTGTGTGCTAGGTGTCCAGTGGAGGTAGAGGGACGCAAGTATAAAGTAAATCTGATCTGCTTATCTTTATAGGAGTTGGAGGTGATCTTGGAGATGGATTGGTTGTCTGCCAATCGCATCCTTATAGACTACCGCGAGAAGAGGTTGTTATTTCCTAACTCAGAGGAGCCTGAGTTGTTATCATCCCACGGGGTTATGAAGGAGCTATAAGACGATGCTCAGTGTTTCATAATCTTCACGCACCTAGAGGTGGAGGGATGAGCAATGAAGTTTGTCATACCGGTAGTGCAAGAATTTGAAGATGTGTTTCCAAACGAAGTACCGGGGATACCTCCCAGTAGAGAAGTAGAGTTCTCGATTGACTTGGTACCTTGAACCGGGCCAGTGTCGATGGCCCCATACCAAATGACTCTGGCAGAGTTAGTGGAGGTCAAGAAACGGATAGAGGAGTTGTTGGGGAAGCAGTTTACCCAGCCCAGCACTTCACCTTGGGGAGCACCAGTGTTGTTGGTAAAGAAGAAGGATGTGAGTTCACGTCTGTGTGTGGACTACAGCCAGTTAAACAAGATGACCATCAAGAACAAGTATCCTCTTCCAAGAATTGACGACTTGATGCATCAGTTGCATGGAGGCTCAGTATTCTCGAAGATAGATTTGCGGTCGGGATACCATCAGATTCTTGTGAAGGCGAACGACGTGCAGAAGACAACCTTCAGGTCCAGATATGGACACTATGAGTATGTGGTAATGCCTTTTGGTGTGACCAATGCTCCGACGGTGTTCATAGACTACATGAACAATATCTTCCGGTCATTTCTGGATAAGTTTGTCGTAGTCTTCATAGACAACATACTTATCTACTCCCGAACTTAGGAGGAGCATGCAGAACACTTGAGGTTGGTGCTTAGTGTCTTGAAGGAGAAGCAAGTATATGCCAAATTGTCTAAGTGTTAATTCTGGATGGATGAAGTGTAGTTCTTGGGTCACGTGATATCTGCACAGGGTATAGCGGTGGACCCCGTAAAAGTTGATGCAATGGTTAAGTGGGAAAATCCCAAGTCAGCAACCGAAATCAAAAGCTTTGTGGGTTTGGCTAGTTACTATAGGAGATTCATAGAGGGATTCTCCAAGATAATGGCACCTCTAACGCAGCTTACTCGGAAGGACCAATCTTTTGTTTGGACAAATAAGTGTGAAGAAAGTTTCCAAGAGCTTAAGCGACGGTTGACGAGCGCCCCGATATTAGTTATCCCGAATGTTGGAAAACCCTTTGAGGTTTATTGTGATGCTCCCCACCTTGGACTTGGTTGTGTTCTGATGCAAGAAAGGAAGGCAGTGGCATATGCATCGAGACAACTCAAGGTGCATGAGAAAAACTACCCCACTCATGACCTAGAGCTAGCAACTATAGTATTTGCCTTGAAAATTTGGAGCCATTATCTCTATGATGCTCAATTCTAGGTGTTCAGCGATCACAAGAGTCTCAAGTATCTATTTGATCAGAAGGAGTTGAACATGAGACAAAGGTGATGGATGGAATTTCTAAAGGACTATGACTTTGAACTACTATATCATCCGGGGAAGGCGAATGTGGTAGCAAATGCCTTGAGTAGGAAGACTATGCATGTCGCACACCTCATGATCAAGGAGGTGGAACTGTTAGAGAAATTCCAGGATATGAAGCTGCAGGTGGAATTGGGATCCGAGTTCATTAGGTATAGTACCTTGACTATATCTAGTGACTTCTTGGAGTCAATCAGAAAGAGACAGTTGTTGGATGTCAGTCTGAACAGAGTTAGGGAACAATTGGGATCAGATGAGGCTAGAGATTTTACCTTGGGTAATGATGGGATATTAAGATTTCAAGGTAGGGTGTGTGTACTAGGCGACGCATAGGTAAAAAGATTAATCCTTGAGGAAGGGCATAAGAGTCGTCTTAGCCTGCACCCCGACATGACTAAGATGTATTAGGACCTCAAGGAAAACTTCTGGTGGTAGGGGATGAAGAAGGATGTGGCCAAATTTGTATCAGTCTGTCTGACCTGCTAGACGGCAAAGGTGGAGCACCAGAGGCCCGGTTGAATCCTACAACCTCTAGAGATACCGGTGTGGAAATGGGATAGCATTTCCATGGACTTTGTGACCCATTTGCCACGAACTTTTATGGGGCATGACACCATCTGGGTCATAGTGGACTGACTGACCAAGAGTGCCCATTTCTTGGCAATGAACTTGAGAATGCCTATGGCCAAGTTGGCCCAGCTGTACAGTAAGGAAATAGTGAGGTTACATGGAGTACCTTCGAGCATAGTTTTAGACAGGGATCTGCGGTTCACGTCACGATTTTGGCAGACCTCTCAGAGTGCTATGGGAAGCAAGCTTACAATGAGTTCAGCCTATCATCCCCAAACAGATGGTCAGTCTAAGAGGACGATCCAGTCACTTGAGGACTTACTACGGACGGGCATATTGGATCACTTGGGTGCTTGGGATGAAGTGTTACCATTGATCGAGTTCACCTACATCAACAACTTCCATACGAGCATTGGCATGCGCCATACGAGGCTCTATACGACAAGAAGTGTAGAACTCCCCTATGTTGGTATCAGGATGGGGAATTTGTGTTGGTCGGACCAGAGTTGTTAAAACAGACCACCGAGAAAGTGAGAATGGTGAGAGATAGGATGTAGGCTTCTTAGAGTAGACAGAAGGCCTATGCAGACCATAGGAGGAGACCCTTAGAGTTTGTGGCAGGAGATCATGTGTTCTTGAGGGTGACCAGAACCACTGGTGTGGGAAGGGCTCTCCGCTCAAAGAAGCTTTCTCCTAAGTTTCTTGGTCCTTATCAGATCTCGAAGAGGATTGGGCCCGTGGCTTATGAGATAGCTTTGCCTCTTTAGTTGGCAAATCTTCACTCGGTGTTTCACGTGTCGTAGCTAAGGAAGTATGTGTTTGATCCGGCTCATGTGTTAGAAGCCAAGGATATACAGATTAGGGAGGACCTCACTGTGGAAGTACCACCCATTGCTCTAGAGGATAGAAAGGTTGAGGAACGTAGAGGAAAAATAGTCAGCCTTGTCAAAGTCATTTGTGATCGGAGGGCATGTGACTCTACATGGGAATTAGAGGAAGACATCAGGAAATCACACCCACATCTTTTCACCTAGTAAGCTTTCATTTTTCGAGGTCAAAAATTTTGTTGTTGGGGAGAATGTAAGGCCCAATTTTATTTTCTGCCACAATGTTAAGGGCTGGCCTTAATCTGTTGGGCCAAAGGGCTGGCCCATAGGTTGCTAAGGCCCTTAAAGCTGCTAGGGTTTCCTCATTCAGTCTCATTCTTGCAAACAAAACCTAAAACACTGCCCACTTTTCTTTCAGAACGTTCTGCTAGGGTTTAACTCCGATCTTGGTCAAGACTGCTCGAGCTCAGTTCTTGCGTTTCCGCTCCATTTTCTAAGACTGTTCCTCGAATTGTCGCACTCCGCAGTTGGTGTCGAAGTCTCGTATAAGCCCTTTCCAGGTAAGGGAAGTTAGGGTCTACAGTTATTTACATTTTTAGTATGCTTTCTGAGTTTGAATCATATGCTTAAAGTATGCCCATGGTTTGATTGCGTGGTATTCGCAAAAGTATGATTTTTGGTGTTGTTTCTGTGTTTTCACGAGTGAACAATGGCAGGCACTAGTTTTCTCGCCCAAGCGAGAATGCCTCGCCTAGGCGAGACTAACAGAGGCTCGCCCAAGCTTTTCTGCGCGAACAGTCGCTCAGGCGACTTGTCTTCATTTTGAGCGAGAGGTGATCTCGCTTAAGCGAGAAGGAGCTCGCCTGAGCGAGAACTCGCAGGGGCCACTGTTGTAGCATCCCTAAGGAATATTACTTATATTACATAAATAAAATTTGAATCACAATAAATACTGCATTGAACATAAACTATTTCCTAAAAACGCGGGAAAATTTAAAAAGAACATAACTGGTACCATACATAATCTGAATGTACCATATCGTTATATACAAATGATATTAAAATTCAACATAAAAATATTTACATCAAAATCAAAACAATAGAATTTCTTTCAAAATCCCAAGTAGCCCATGCTCTCCGTCCCTAACAATCTCTTGGCTCACTTGTCAAATCATCTGCTCCCGGATAACACATTATCCGATCAACGCCATACACACACAGGTAGGGTGAGCTATGCACAATAAAATATAAATAGATATATGAAATAAACATGTTTCCCAACCCAAAACCACAAAAGTACAAAACTCACAATTTCCAAATCACCCAACCATGACCTCATAGTCCTTCATGAGTCATATGCATGAACTAGGTCTTGGGACTTCCCTATACTCGCACGAAACTAACTCATTCGTGGTCCAACCCTATGAGCCTATCCCGCTCATAGTCCTGCCCTATAGACTCCTCGTCTGTAGTAAAACATCCAAGTCTCATACTTGGACCCTGGCACGCACGCAATCACCATACTATGGACTCCTCGCCCAATAGTAGCCGACGGGAACATCACAGTTCCTTGCCCATCATGCGCCCGACACATGCAATAACCATACTAAGGACTCCTCGCCCATTAGTAGCCGATGGGAACTCAACGAGTTCCATGCCCATCATTTGTCCAACCATCGAGCACATCCCAGACCCCTATTGGACTTAGTCCTTCAAGCCCACACACCACAACACATGCATATACTTCCTATACTTAAGAAAAATAATCATTTCACACACACAAGATCATACGACCATGAGAAATTTACATAAAATCGCTTAAGCCAGAGCCTCTCGCCCAAGCTAAGCCCTATGCTTCACTTAGGCTAGTTCCCCGCGCTTGGGCGAGTTTAACACAGCCGCAACCTCACGTTATCTCGCTTAGGCGAGATCCCCTCGCTTGGGAGAGCCACACATTCACCCAAAACCACACCAAAACCTCGCCTAGACGAGTATTCAACAAAACATACAAGAACACACTTCGAGAACTCGCTTAGGCGAGCCACTCTCGCCTAGGCGAAAGTGTCCATCGCTCAAAGCTCAAAACCTCTCACCTGGGCGAGTCGCGCTCAAAATGGTACAAATTTTCATCGTGATCTCGCTTAGGCGAGCCAGTCTCGCCGAAGCGAGACTGTGTTTCGCCTAAACCCCACCTTGGTCGTCTGAGCGAAATGCTCGACTCTGAACACTGGGTGGACTCCTACAACTCTCGCCTGGGCGAGAAGGGGTCGTTTGGGCGAAACTTGCAGAGTTTCGCCGCTGTTCAATCACAAAAACAACCAAACCATATCCAAAATGCAATAGACACGAGATTAAGCATTCCATATCAACAATTTAACCTATCAATGTACATTTACCTCCAATGGATATACCAAAACCCGACAGTGAACCAATTATAATCATTCAAGCACCGAAACCCTCACTTTAACCATAAAGATGCATAAGATGGCTTTGCACACAATCTCAATCAACCAATTTCTAAGCCACAATACATGCTACACGAATTTTTCCCTTTCAAACAGAAGCGAATTGTGCCATAAACACAACACGCATACAATATGAATTACACGTAAATCCAGCACCCCTAACCTGGAATTAGTGCTCAAAATTAAGAAGACAGAAATCCTTGATTCGCACTCTCCCTCTTGGTCCAACCCTTGCACACTCACCACTCCACTCACACTCTCAAATTCGTGCTCCTCTCAAAACCCTTCTTTTCTCTTAAAATGGCCTTTTATAGGTGTCTTAATTAAGGGTCTAAAAGGGTAAAACGAAAAATGGCCTTAATTATATTTTTAATTTCTTATTCAATGTTAACTAAGATTTTTCAGCCCTTTGGCTACTCCTCCCTCTGACTTTTACCTTTGCCCTTTCAACTCCACTCTAGTCTAGAATTAGCAAAAATAAAGCCTTCTTTATGCCCAACAAGGTTTGAACCCATTACCTTCCACTCACAATGCTACAGCACAACCACTATGCCAATTCATATAAGTTTACAATACCAATCACATACTCATACATATCCTTAAAATCAATAATAAAACAACAACACATAATTGGCATACATAGGGCTCGAACCCAAGTCCTCTCACACAACCAAAGTACTCTCAACAACTTGAGTTAGTACTTTTCCACATCATACTAAACAATAATTAATGCCATAAAGGCGCTTTCTACCCGCATTTATTAATTAATTATTTATTTAATTAATTTAATTTTCACGGGTCTTACAATTGTTCCACTGCTCGAGCTTTCGCCTAGGCAAGAAGGGACTTGCCTGAGCGAGGGGATCTCTCTCGCCTGAGCGATGTCTCCTAGCCTGAGCGAGACAAGGGCGAGTTGTGTGCTATAATGTGAATGGTCAATGATGTGATTGCTTGTTTGCCTGGCTTGAACACTTTACTTGAATGGTTTGAGGGATGATGCCTTGATTATTATATGAGGTTGAGGTGGAAGTGATATATTGCTTTATTGTGTATGAGTTGGAAAGCATGAGATGTACGATTGGTTGTTTGTACATGATATTAGTACCATGGGTTCTTTCTGATTGGTTGGTGTATCATGTAGAAAGTGTGATCTGAAACTGCATGTTGACTGTGATGATATAAGATTCTTTTACACTAGCTTACCATTTTGCTTGCTTGTATGGTGTCTATGGTTTCCCCTTTGCGATGATCATCAATTTCATTGATGTGAGCAGATGTGAGAACCCCTGACAGTGGTAATGATGATAGGGATGCTACAGCTTGATGGACTGGACGGGTATTGGGCCCACTATGGGGTCCATCCCTGAAGGATTTTATTAGTTATGATTCCCTTGTCTGTACAAGACCTAGTACAACTATTTTACCTGTATGCTTTGTTTTAGGTCGTGTGGGGCCTCTTTTATGTAATATGGATATGTTTGGGGTACTGTGTACTTCATATCCCAAATCTTCATACTCTCTGGATATTTATGTATGTGGCATTTTATTTAAATGGGATTTATCTATTTAATTAGGATGTTACAATAAATGATGGTGTGTACAATAATAAAACGTGTTTGAGTTTTTGTTGTTGTTTTGGGGTTACAGTTAGTAATTATGAAGATAGAGGAAGCCCTGTAACCTTTATCAACTTAACCTTATCGAAGCCCTTCTCAAAATTGTTAGAGAAAACAAAATTAATTGAATTTAATGAATTTGATATGTTTGACTTTTATATTTTACTCAGACAAAAACAAAAAACAAGTTCATAGTTGTTCATGGTCATACATACGATAGAGTGGAATTAGCTCTTCAAAAACTAAAATAATATATATATATATATATATATATATATATATATATATATATATATATTAAAAAGGTTAAATGAAGTTTTATCTATTATTTTATTAAATTATAGTTTATATCATAATAATTATTCATATTGTAGTATATTTTGAAAATTATATATTATATTAATTTTAATTATATAAATAAAAATAATAAATTCATGTTAATATAAAACCTTTTTTACAAATGATTTATGAAAAAAGAAATTTGTATCTAGTAGTGATTTTGAAAACAATAAATAAAGATTAAACTTTGTTAACAGTTATACATTAAAAAAAATTAATTATATATAAAGACAAGAAAGTTGTTGTGAGAAAATAGATTTTAATCTAACATTTCATCTTGAAACAACAGATTAGTTAATTAATAGATATTAAATAAGGTAATTTGTCACAAAAATTACAATGACTATTATATTTCTATATTATATATATATATATATATATATATATATATATATATAAAAATAAATAAATAAGATTTCTCCTTTTGGTCCGCATTTCTTTTTAATTTATTAATTTATTTAAAATGTAAAGAAAAAATTTCACCTTTGATCCACATTTGTTTTCTAAATTTATTTTTAAATTATATATTTATATATGAAAAGGAATTCTCCTTTTGATCCATTATTTTTTAAAATTTATCGTTTAAATAATCTTTTCAAAATAAAATAATTATTTTACCAATTTTATGGTTTCTTTAAATTTAATCATTTGTTTTTTAATTTATTATTTTTTAAACTATACTACTTTTTAATTATAAAACTACCTAAAAATGAAATAAAAATTATTTGTAATAAAACTAAAAGAAATATTTCTACTTATAATAATAACAATAATAATAAATATAATAATAATTTTATTATTTTTATTTCTACAATTTAATATTCAGTATTTTAAGGATATTTTGAAAGATTACCTTATTTCAACAAAAAAAAAACTTTTTAAATATAAATAGTTTAGTTTTCTCCATACCTAACTTTACACTTGTTATTTAAATTAATTTAATGTTGTTGATTTGATAAAATAATAAATTATAAACTTTAAATTTTGTTAATTCATATTCATTAAGAACATTATTTGTATTTAAATATTATATGTTTTAAATAACAGTATTAAATGAGATTGGAATAATTAAAATTTAATTACACACAAACAAACACACACAAACACATACATACACATTTCAAAATTGTTTGAAAAATTGTTCATCCTTATGTAAAAGCCCAACTATAGAGATCCTAGTGTAGAATACAACAAGTTTGCCTGACCAAAAATTTCTTTTAGAGTAAGTTTCTCTTTTCCATTTTCCTTAAGTAGTTCTAGGACGTTTTGCATACATGGGATTAAGAACTTTGCATGTGGTCCTTCTAGACAAAGATAAAAATCTATTACTCCACGATCATAAAGCTATATTCAGACCATCAATCAAAATATTGTCTTTAGCTTTCCTATGTGAATAATAGTTAGAGCTTAAGCTAAGTTTGAGTAAACAAGCCTCAGCAAGTAAAGGAAACTCTTATGGTTTTGAAAGTACCTAAGGGTAGAAGATTTGAACTCACTAGATGTGACATGGTTTTAATAGTAGATATTTTTATGCATGGATTATAGTTGTTGAACTTAGACATCTTTTAGATGTATAAAAATATGATATTTTAATAGTTTGATATCTTAATTTTGATATTGTAAAGGTTGTTGAAAGATGGTAAGTTGTGTTATGAATTGTTTGAAGTTTAAATAATTATGAACGTTGTTGATCAAATTGGTTGTTCTAGTTTGAATTTGAGTTTGAAAGTTTAGAGGTACATGTTAACTTGTGAATTTAATGAGAATGTAGATTAATTTTGAGAAACACTACAACAAATTTCCAAATTTGTTAAGGAAAAATTCCTAGCTAATCCCATGTAAAACGATTTAGCAAATTATTAACAAGGAAACATCAAGGATATTGAACCATAGCTAAATTATAGGCACCTAATTAGCATAGAAAATACTTTAATCCGTAGCCAATCTCTAGCTAATCCCTAGCAAACTGGTTATAGTTGATCCCTAAGTAATCCATGGAAAACTGGTTGTAGCTAATCCCTAGTTAATCCCTAGAAAACTAGTTGTAGCTAATCTCTAGCAAAATTTTTGTAGCAAATACCTAATTAATCCCTATCAAAATATTTGTAGCAAATCCCAATATAATCCCTACCATACTAGTTGTAGCAAATCCCTAACTAATCCCTAGACAACTCTTTGTAGCAAATCCCTAGCTAATCCCTAGCAAACTCTTTGTAGCAAATTCCTAGCTAATCCCTAGTAAAATGGTTGTAGCAAATCTCTAGCAAAATGGTTGTAGCAAATTCCTAGCTAATCCTTAGCAAAATGTTTATAGTAAATCCCTAGCAAACTCTTTGTAGCAAATTGCTAACTAATCCCTAACAATGGGGTTGTGACACATCCCTAACTAATCGCTAGCAAAATGTTTATAGCAAATCCCAAGCTTATCCCTAGAAAAGTGGTTGTAGCAAATCTCTCGCTAATCCCTAGCAAAATCGTAGCAAATTGCATGGTGCCAAAATATTTAATGCTTTTATTATTTTTGTACTTTATAAAATGCATTTAATTTTCAATATTACGTAAAATTATAATAAATCTTGCCAACCAATTTATATGAAATATGTCAAATTTTACCACATTCAAAATAGTGTCAAGAACATAATAAATTTTTTTAAGCATCACAAATAGAAAAATTGTCCACATACATGATTAAAATAAAAATAAAATAAAATCTTCATATTTTGTTCTTCTTGTGTTTCTTGACTGATGATGGTGATGATATCTTTCAAGCAATAAATATTTGTGTCTTGAAATTTATGTTTGCATTTGTGTCTGCATTTGTTGATGTAAAAGTGTTTGCATTTCCACTTGTGCTTGCATTGTGCTTGCATTTGACTTGTATTTGTGCTTGGAATTGTACTTGAAATCCGCACTTTCTTGTAATATAGGGAAATGTAAAAGAGTTGAAAATGTTACTGGATAAATATTAACATAGTTTTAAATTTAAAGTTAGAAGTATGTTAATATTTTGAGTTGTGTAAAGTTGCAAAATTTTGGCATATTGATTTTGGTAAAACTTGGAAGTTGTTTGACCCCTTTTGGGAGGATCCACATGGGCTTTACAAAGACTCATCCACCTTACGTTTCCCTTTAGAGGATGGAGGAGGTGGGGAGGAGAAGTATGTTCATCAGAAGAACCTTCTCTAAAGATGGAGTTAGTATGACTCGAAGGGTTGCATCCCCTATTGCAATCACCATTAGATTAACCAAAGGCAGTGGTGGCTCATGAAGAGAGTAAGAAAGGGAAGAACAAGACATAAGGAACATACCCAGGAATGAGAAAGCAAGTGCAAAGAGAGAAGAGACGTTTCGTGAAGTGGCGACAAATAAACCTAGGTATTTTAATGTTTATTTTCTCTCGGGCGTTATGTCTTCTCAATGTTTGAAATTCTCAAATAGAAGATGGCCACATGTCATAAAAAGGTAGCTGGAATAACACATTGACAAAAGCCCTAAAATACTATCATGACTTACAAATCCCATTACAATCAAGTACAACTCAGAAAAACTTAACCATAGTCGACTATAACCTAGCCATGCGTTAAAATAATTAATAAACTCGTTAATTTAATAACTCGATTCATCTGCAAAATTATTAAATTATAACTTTAGAGAGTTTATGTATGTATCTGACCTACAATTATAATGAAATAATAATATTCATTAAGGCCCAAAGTAGGCCTAATTACCAAGATCATAATAATAACACCCATATAATATTCTGAGGATCTTTTGTTATATCTTTTATGATACTTAGTACTGACTAAATGATAATAACTTATTATTTGTTATTATATCTGCTGGTATATTATGTAAGTCCCATTTAATAGTGAATAAATCCTTAATAAATGAAACATCACATATAATATAATATCAAGAGCAATACCATGAAGTATATATATGTATCAACCATTACAGTTATCCATGAATATACTGGAAGAAAAGACTAGGCACACCACGATGCCATGAACAAAATAAAAAGGTTCAACAGTTGCTCAAAAGCTTGCTCATAGAGCAATAGACAAGGGTCCGTCAAACATGAGTTCAATATCAACCCATGACCATCTAAGCTGCAGAATCCCATTGTCACTGCGATAACCAGGGGTTTCCATATCTGCTCACACCAAGGAATTGTTGATCATTGCAAAAAGGAAAACCACACAAGAAGACAGACACAAGCAAGAAGGGTAAACTAGAGTAAAAAGGTTTTTATCATACAATTAAGCATGCAATTTAAAATTCAAGAATACATCAATCAACCAAGCATGTGATAGCATACGACAAGACTCTAAGACTCAATTTATCTGGATACATATAATCAGTCGGATTCACCGGATGCTTGCACCTTGTGGTGACCTTTACTACTCTACAGAGCCATTGCCAATGGGTTTCACCCTACCACGCACAAGGTTAGCCTTCAAAGATCTAAGGCCATTATCCTGCAAAAGACTAGGGCCTCTTGCTACTCTCACCACTTGAGTCAGTCCATCACATACGACACCACCATGAGATCTCACCAAAAGGTTCATTGAATTATGTCCATCACATCCAACACCACCATGTAATCTCACCAAGAGTTTCATGGAATTACGTCAATCTCATACCATAGCCATGTCTCACCACCCAACCATAAATTTATCAAGCATTGCAATCTCATGACAATATCCAACCAATCAACCAATCATGAATCATGCACTTATTCGTACCAAGCTCATCAATTCAAGTCCCATTATATCATATATAACATATAAGGCATCATACTTAACTTTTTAAAGCAGCAAACCATCCAATCATTCGAAACATGCACGTATCCAACCAACTCTGTCAATCTCGCTCAAGCTAAACAGCTCTCGCTTAGGCAAGAGGGACCCCTCGCTCAAGCTACCAACTCTCACCTGGGTGAGACTGCAAACAGAGAGCATATTGAGGTCTCGCTCAAGCTAGCCCATGTTGCTCAGGCGAGATTACTCTCGCTCAGGCGAGAGGCCTTCGCTTAGACGAACCCTTAAAATAGAGAGGGGGATGGGTTGCAGTTATTCTCGCTTAAGCGAGAGCTTTACATTTTGAGCAACCACCTAGCTCGCTTGGGCGGGTTCAGCAGAACCCACCTGCTCTCATGTGTGCAGCCAATAGATTCAAACAAAAGACGCACACCATACATTATTCACACCACCTCAACACCATACAAGCATTTAAGAACACAAAATAGTTCATCAATAGACAAACTAATCATAAAGACATGAAACCCTAGCTCTCCTTACCTGGACAAATGCTAGCTAACAATACAAGCACCCTACAGAGGAGCACCACAACTCTAGGAACAGATTAGTGAGCTAAAAACAACCAACACTAGAACAAAACGAGGTTACTACGATGCACCCTAGACGAAATCACGACAACAAAGCTAGGGAAGAGAAAATACTAGTTGATTTATCATTAAAGTATAAATTTCGTTAAAAAAATTATGTATTTATTATCCATAACTTTACTAGTGGTTCGATGCAAACAAAGTTCTCCTTATAATGTTAATTAAGTTTCTTTCCACTACCACGTCATTATTATTCTAAAAAGTAAATAATTTACGATTTTCTTTTAAAAATCACTTTAGAAAATTACTTTGAATAGAAATTTTAATTTTTTTAAGGAGTTTTATGTTTTTGATAGTGTGTATATATATATATATATATGTATATATATATATATGTATATATATATATATATATATATACATATATATATATATATATATATATATATATATATATATATATATATATATATAGTAAAGGTATATTGGTAACGGGGCGGGTATGATACGGGTAGTAGCTCCCCCATACCCTATCTGTTGGATAAATATTCGACTTGTATCTGTACCCATATCCATCGGGTATCCATTATGTGGGTACCCGATAAATTTTTTAATGTCTACGGATATCCGTGGGTATTTACAAAAAAATAAAAATAAATATTTAACAATATATTTTAATCGTAAATTCAAATAAAATACAATACATAACATTCATAAATCTCAAACAAAGTCCAAATAACCCATTTAAATAGTGTTGAATGACAGTTTACAAAGAAATGATCTTTTTAAAAAAAACGAATTGGTAAAAAAATAACTCATTCAAAATCAATATGTTAATATTTTAATCACGTTTTTTTATTCTTTTAATTTATATTAGAGTATAACGAATACGGGTATCCACGAGTACAAATACTATGATGCTTGTACTCGCCCAGTTAACATGTAGATATAAAAAATATCCGTACCCGTTACCCGCGAGTATCCGTGGATATCCACGTGTACGGATATTTTTGACATCCCTAGATGTAAGTAACATCGAAAAGCCTTACAAGTCATAAATGTTGCATATGGAGGAGATTTACTAGAAAGAAAAGGCCAACCTAAATTGGTTTCTTCATGGTGATCGAAACACAAAGTTCTTCCAAATTATGGCAAAATTGAAAACAACTTTTTTAGCCATGACAAAGCTTATGGACAATGAAAAACGCATTGACAAAGAAGAGGACATCCAAAACCATATCGTCAACTGCTATGAGAACTTATATAGTCAAGATTCAATAGTTAGACCACAAGACACACAACACTTTGTGCGAGAAAACTTTACCAATATAGTGTCTCCATGGAGGAAAAAAAAATCCTCACAGCCAATCCAAATATGGAAGAAGTCAAGAATGTAGTCTTCAACATGAACAAGCATGGAACACTAGGTCCTAATGGTTTTGGTGAATTTTTCTTTCAAAAATATTGGTCTATTGTAGGTCAAGATGTTTTTGCTTTTGTAGAACAGTTTTTCCTACAAAATTGGATCATGCTTGGGATGAATAGCAATGCCATTGCTCTAATTCCGAAAACCACAAATGTTGTCAGAATTTCTGATTTCAAACCTATAGGTTTAGCCAATTTTAGATTCAAAATCATATCCAAGATTCTAGATGATAGGTTGGAACCGATAGCTAATAGAATCATCTCCAAACATCAAAAGGGGTTTCTTAAAGGTAGAGACATTAAATATTGCATCATCTCTGCCTCAGAAGCCATCAATCTTTTGAACGAGAAAGCATTTAGAGGATGCTTGGCACTCAAGGTGGATATCCAAAAGGCATTTGATACCATTGACTGGAACTACCTCATATCCAACTTAATGGCATTTGGTTTGAACATAAGATTCTGTAGTTGGATAAGAACAATTTTGGAATCAACCAACTTGTCGATTAGGGTGAATGGTAATTATGTTGGATACTTCAAATGTTACAAAGGAGTTAGGCAAGGTGATCCATTGTCACCCTTGTTACTTTGTTTAGCTGAAGAAGGTCTTAGCATAGGTCTGCAAAAGGCTTTCCAAAGCAACCAAGTAAAATATATGACTAGCTCATCCAGGAAGATTGTTCATTCTCACGTCCTATACGCTGATGACATTTTTATCTTCTACTGTGGACAAAAGAAATCTCTAGTTGCCTTAAATTATATTTTGGACAAATATGCTTTAGCTTCAGGGTAGTGGGTCAACAAGGAAAAAAGTAATTTTTGTGTGGGCGAAAAAGCTACAACTCACCTGTCTAATTCTATGAGACATATCACAGGGTTTCATGGAGGATCTCTACCTCTTCTTTATTTGGGGGTTCCTATATTCAAAAAGGTTCCTAGACCAACCTTTTTCAATCACTTTACAACTAAAGTGAAGACACAACTACAGAACTGGAAAGGAAAAATGTTAAGCATGATGGGAAGAATACAACTTGTAAACTCTGTTGTAGGAGGGTTGTTGAACTACTCATTCAGAATTTAATAAATGGCCTAAACACCTCATTAAGGACATGGAGAGGTGGATTAGAAATTTCATTTGGACTGGAAACATCAATCACTGAGGCTTAGTGATAATGAAATGGAACAAAATGTGCAAACCTAAGCAAGAAGGGGCCTAGGAATCATTAATTTAAATATGAGCAATCAAGCAGCCATGCTAAAACTAACATGGGAATTCAGGTTTGAAAAATCTTTTTGGGCCAAGTTTATGAGGGAAAGATTTCTCAATAGTAGAGGTTATGTGCTTGCAAAATACATAACATCTTCTACTTGGTCAGGGTTGAAACCTCATTTGACTAATATCTCTGAACATACAAGATGGCTTCTAGGGGATGGAAAAACTATACACTTCTAGAAAGATTTTTGGTGTGGTTCTCAAGCCTTAATGGAATGTTTACAGGTTCCTCCTATGCTCAATCTAAAAGCAAAGGCTTTTGATGCTTGGAATGGCAGATGGTGTTTGCCTATCACAATTTTGCAACGGTTACCTCTCTTGCATGATTGGCTGAAAAATCTTTATGTTGGGGACTTCCTAGATGAACCTATTTGGAGGATGGAACCAAATGTAATTGTGTCCACCAAGGCAACAAAACATTTTCTGTAGCAACCTATGCAAGGGCCTAGGTAGGTGAAATTGATTTGGGCTACAACTGTTCCACCAGCAAGGAGCTTGGTGGCATGGAAAATCCTGCAAAACAAAATCCCATTGGACATCAAGTTGCAACAATATGGCATCTCTTTATGCTCTAGATGTGGTTTATGCAAAGCTGATCAAGAAACACTTCAACATATTTTCTTCCACTATAATGTCACATCAATCTTTTGGAAATGGTTGGCTGAAATGTTCAACACAAACACAATTTGCAATAACATAAATGATGTCTTACATTTCATGGAGAAGCAATGTAGCTCTCAGCTCAAAGATATAAGAATTGTGGCCTGCATCAACATCTTTTGGATAATATTGAAGATGAGGAACATTACTAAATATGACACCCCAATTACTCTGTCTATTGCCTTCTCTATTTTAAATAGTAATCGTAAGATGGCAAGCAACATCTCTAAGGGAACTATGCATAATGATATTGAAGATTTTATTGTCATAAAAAGTTTCAATGTAAATGTGCATCCTAAAAAGTCACAATAAATTACAAGGATTTGTTGGAAACCTCCCACGACAGGTATGGTGAAATGTAATGTTGATGGTGTTGTAAAGGGAACACCTGGTCCAGCTGCTTGTGGAGGAATATTTAGAGGAAGTGATGCAGAATACTTGGGAAGCTTTAGCGCCTTCATTGGAAGGATTGTAGCGTTTGAAGCCAAACTTATGAGGTTATCATCGCAAATGAAATTGCAGTGGATAAAGGATGGACTAACCTTTGGTTGTAGTGTGATTCATCACTAGTGAATCTAGCTTTTGCTAAACCGGAAATGACCCCTTAGGATATTAGAAATAGATGAAAATTTTGTATAGCATTGACACAAAACATGCATCTACAGATACGACAACAAATGTGTGGACAAATTAGCTAATCTTGGATTACATGCAGAACATGATTTTTTGTGGTATTCCTCTTTATCCTCATCTTGTGGGGAAGATTTCTTGAGAAACTGATTGGAGTTACCTGAATTTGGATTTAGCTAATATTATTCTTTTTGTCATATGGGCTTTGGCTTATTCCTCTCATGATGTTTTTGTTCACTTCTCTAATTTACTAGACATTTAAAAAAAAAAATATCATCGTAGCTTACTCTGGAATATATTTGAGAATCTCTGAAGAGAACATACCCATGAATATTATTTTCAAGATCATGTACGTAACTTGGTGATAGTAATATTCTTTTCAAAGGCAAGTTCCTATTTCAGGACAACTTTATATTTCTAGTTCTTGGTCTAAATCCAACGTTAAAATAATCAATGATTTGGGCAGAATTAATTAACATGTTGAATTTAAAATCAGGACTTCATGAAGTCTTAAAATATTAATGAGTTATATATATATATATATATATATATATATATATATATATATATATATAACAGGTTGAAATTTGTAAAATCCTAAGAGAGAAACATCTTAGAGAAAATGACAGTTTCGCTTTTTTAGTCACTGTGCACGAAACATGGAAGTATACACAGAATTTGGTCACGCATGTGTTTACGTTTTGAGGCATCGTTACATGTTTTTTTCACTCTTTTTTTTTAACTTTCTTTCTCTTTAATTTTTTCGCACTTTATTTGGTTGGCTTTTACATTTTTGTAACCCTAAACAGAAGAAAAATAGATAACATTGGGTCATAAGGTCAGGGTTGTTTAGATGCAAATTTTGATGTTGTATAATTGATTGTAGATATTTATGGTTCATTCTAGAATTTGTGAAGGTAGCAAATTCAGAGGTATTGAGGAGTAGGCTTGGATTTCACATTTTAAACTTGTTCAAAATAGTTTTGGTTGGATCGACTTAATGGCATTCTTCTACTAAAATTAAATTAAGCTAACTTCCAATAGTAGATTATATTGATAATAAATATTTATAAAATAAAAGTTATTTTAAAACTTTTAAAATTGTTATTTTTTTGCCTTTGGATGTAACATTCAAATAGTTATACTGTATATGCATTTTGATTGAAAAGTACATTTAAATAAATTAAACAAAAGCTTAACTTAGAAAAATGATGTAGATGGTTAAAGGATAGATTTTATTATATTATATTAATCGATTGGATTAGATTTATTAATTTTAAAATTAAAATCCAATGCATAACTCAACTAACAACGAGTTTATTTAAATTTGGTTGATTTTGGTCCAACAATAAAAGAAAATCAATATAAAATGTTTGAATTATGTTGAGTAATTTGTGTAAGGATTGAATTAAATTTGTAACACCCCAAATTAATGGAATAATTATAGTAATTTAAAGGCATTTTTAAATATTGATATTAATCATAAAATTACACAATTAAAATAATATGTATTACTATATTCCTCCAAGAACTTGTACATAAATATATACATTCCAAGTTTGTTTTTTTAAATAACAAACGTTTATTAATAAAAAGAATGAGGAAGTAATAGTAACACTACGGTTCTATATTAGCAACACTTCATCTAATCTTTACTTCAAAACAGCCTTTACATTGGGTTCCTCATTTGCGATATTCTTTGCTCACCTGTATACACACATGATCATAGCAAAAATAAAAGAAAAGATACAAACAAGTCGAATGGTAAGATGTTGAATTTTAAAAGAACTAAGTACCCCAAAATCTTATAAATATATGCATCAAATCATATTCAAGTCATTCATTCAATCAAACATATAAAGAGAAATAATCTACTAAGCACCTTTAGAGGACTTTCGTATATAGAATCACACTCAAAGACATTGTCCCATCATAAGGATACCATTAGCATTTGGGTTAAAAGTCAAGGCTCTATATATCTTCCAAATGACAAGATAAGTTAGCCTATGACAGTCATAAAAGGGTCATTCTCTACCCTTTCCTGGCATATGAAACTTCATTCGATTCTCAAAACTAAATGTCTTAGTCTATGTGAGTTAGGATACCTAGTAGAGTCTAAATATTCTCATTTAGAGTCTCGTTCTTAAATACCTAACACAATAAGTAAATATAACTCACGTGCATATATAACTCATAAATAAAGCAGGAGCATTGATTATGTTAGAAGGCATCACTTCATATCCATAATATTCATATTTGTAAGGACCTAGTAAATAACTAAGAACAAAAGTTGTCTTTAAAAGTGAAGCATGATTATTCTGAATTATTAGTTAATCAAATTTTATTTTTATAAAGACCACCATCTCTTAAAAACTATTTGATATCGCTGTCGTTAGGTGATCAAATTACCACTACTCAACTTTAACAACTTCAGTATTGCCAAGTTAGTAGTGAACAAAATAGTTAGGGTTAAGATAACCCTGAGTCGTCTCACAACGAATACGGAATTGATCTCAAATATTTGATTCTTAAAAATGCAATTAAAACTAGCAACTATAAAAATAGGGGGTTTTGATATGCAAAGAAAATGACACGGAAGATTGTAAACACAGTAATAGTAAATAGGTCAATTCCACTGCTTTTTCTAAATAAGATTCTTCATTGGTTATCTAGAGATTATTGTTAAATTAATTATTGTTGTTGATTTACAAATCAATCAATGTAAAGACTCAATTCATTTGTTGGCATCTTCACTTTTAATCAAAGTACAGTCTCAATTAAAAGTGAGAATTGTTAGATTGTCCATAGTAAATTCAATCAAAGTACAGTCTCAATTAATCTTACTATGCCTAATCATGTCTATTCCTTTATTTCTTCACCAAATAGAAAACTTAATTAATCAAAGTAAAGTCTTGACTAATTTTAGTTAAAGTAATTACCACTAATCAAAGTAAAGTCTCAATTATTGGCAAAAACTTATTTAATCAAATGAAAGTTTCTAAATAAAATCAAAGTAAAGTCTCAATTTAATTTAAAAACCTTTTAACTCATATGATTAGCATGCATGTAGATTTAAAGTCATTATTTTCTATTCGATTAAGAAGCAAAGGACATAGATAAACAAAAACCACAACAATAATCAAAATAACAAACATATAAATTCATCTAACCTCAGAATGCAGTTAAGAAATTACAGTGGAATCAACCCTAAAAGCTTAGCCCTTCATGGCTTTGATGGAATACATGATGATATGAAGGAAAGAAAATAAAAGAAAGAATGAGAGATGTGGTGGAGTCGGTATCTGCCAAAACCAGAGAGTTCTAAGTGTCTAAGTTGTGTTAGTCCTCCCGCTTCTGCTTCCTTATATCTCTTTATATAGGCTTCAATTGGACTTTGGGCTTTATCTGTCGGTTGCTAAAATCTTTTATTTTTATTTAATTAATTAGCAACTTAATTTCTGTTCAATTTCCAATTCTGCCCCTCTTATTTAACCATTTTTGTAGTTTGACCAGAGTTTGACCAGTTGACTGCCTATCAGATGCTGACACGTGGCGCAGAGTGCACTTTCTCTCTCCAGACTAGGGTTTGCTGCCTTTAGGGTTTCATGGAGGCTTGTGGCTGCTGCAATGGCGCGGCTGACGACGCGGTTGCTCCGACTTCTTCTCCGGCGATGCTCACAACATGGTGGTTCACGGTGACTTTGCTCCAGCAGCGTTTTTCGGCGTGGCCGTGACTGGTTCTGAAGGTTGCAGGAACTTAGCGGAGTTGCGGTGGTGATGGACGTTGTTGTGTGCTCGCGAGAAGATGGTGTTGCGCGATGGTGCAGAAGCTGTAATGGAGGTTGCAGGCTGCGACTTCCATGGTGGCCTGAAGTGGTGCGCAGGTTGCCGCTGGCGGTGTGCGATGGATCTGCTGTAGGTTTTGATGCGGTGCTGTTCTGGTTGGCGGGAAGTGTTGCAGATGCAGTGGTTCTTCTTCTCCGATCTGGTGCGCGCTGGTGCAGGGATGAAGCGCGACCTTGACTGGTGGTGCTGCCATGGTTAGACGCGGATCTGGTGGTGACGGAACTGCTGTGCAGATCTGTGAAGATGATGGAGGCGCGAAGGTGGAAACGTTCTCTGATCTGGTTTGCGTTTTCTGCATGGTGGTGAATGAAGGTTGAAGATGGTGGTGAAATGATGGTGGCAGAACTCCGGCGAGTTGTCGGTGGCTACTACTGTGCGAACGAAGAGGTGCGGTGGTGGCCGACGATGAGATGGCATGATGGTGATGCAGTGGTGGCCGGCGAGATGAAGGGGTGTGGCGGCGGCTGCCATGGTGATGGAAGGAGAGGAGAAAATTAGGGTTAGGGTTTCATTTTGGGAGATGGTGACGTGGCAGGATTTGATTGGTCAATTTGGTGAGTGGAGGATTATGACATGTGTCAGCTTATGGTTGGCCTGATTTGAAAGGTGGGGATTGCCACATGGCATAATTTGGTTGAGTGGAGTTTAAGTGGTAGGACAGGTTGGGTGCAACTTAGTGAAAACTGGGGGTGCATAGCAGGTTTTTGGTGGTCCACTTTAGAAGGAGTGTGCAAATAAAATCTAGGGGTGCATTTAGCTCCTGATTTATTCTTTTCCAAAATTTCCTGATTTTGGACTTATTTTGTAACTTTGAATATTTCAAAATCATACTATTAATGACTAAAAATAAATTTCAGCTGCATTAACAAACGTTAGAATATCCAATAATATTTTATGCAACTAAAATCAATTGTTACACCACTTTTACCAAACTTACTCAATAAATCCAATAATCACAAATCCTAATTAAATCAATCTTTAAGCACAGAAAATTCAATTAAATCCCCAAATTTAAATATTAAATGAGGGCAAAAATTTGAACTCATCACACACCCACACTTATCCTTTTGCATTCTTGGGCAAAATTGAACAATTTCAAAACTTTTATTCTGAGGTCTTTTATTCCATATTTTCAGTGGATTAAAGAAATGAATACAAATGGAAACAGATCAATCTTCTAGAAAATCATGTTGTCATGCACATACAAATGGATAAAATTCTGTTTTTTTCACACATGAGTTAATGTTTTGAGTTTACAAGATAATCAAATATGAAAGAGAAACACTCAAGTTAAATGTATATTTTCTCACCAAAATTCGCTCAAGTGTTTTGGCTTGTGTTTTCACTCAAAATACCCATGCAAGTAAACACTCTCATTGCTTAGCAAGACTCTAATATTCACAGCTTTCAGAAAACATGCATTCAAAAATCATGAGGACTTTTCATAGGTTATAATGAGGCCAAGGCAAAGGTAGGAAAAACTTTAGGATTTGTGTGTTTTTGAAATAGTAAGGAAGAAAGAATTATGGAGCATAGTTTCAAAAACAATCCTTACTTTTTTTTTCTCTTTTATCCTTTGTTGCTCTTTTTCAGACAACAATCATTTTTCATTTCAACACTCTGTCATCAACAATTATTTTCCTTTTGCCATTTTTATAACTTTGTGGGGGAAATACTCACCCCCACACTTTATTCCTCAACCAATCTCAACATAATCCACTAGCTCATTCTTTCTCCCTAAGGTAAGGACAAACATGGTCTTTTTCTTTTTAAGGTTTAGCAATATGCTCTAAACAAGAAAAAGAGGTTTAAGCTCAAGGGGCTACCAATGGATCAATGTCATGGTTAGCTTATTTGGCCAAGTAGCTAAAAACAAGAAATGTCTCAATCATATCAATCATGCATGTTCACCTAAGATGCAAAACAACAGAATCAAGCTAAACATTTGAGTACAAACAAGACATGAGCAAGTCACACAAGAAAAAAAAATATAGGAATGACACATGGTAGTTCATCCTTACAATAAAGCTCAAAACTCACAAGGTCAAAAACTCTTTCACAAAAGATTTATTCTAGAAACTCTCAAATCAACTCAATTAGTAAATCACAGAAACAATCCATTCATAGCACATGACTCGTATTTTCCAAGAATTATGATCGTTCCAATTAGTGAATCAAATCCCAAAATCCAATGTCAATATGTTTTATTGAAAACAGAAACTTTTTTTAAATAAAAACAAACAGAAAACAAAATTAGAAAAGGAAAAACAAAACAAATAGAAAACAAAATCAGAAAAGGGAGAAATCTCCCCACACCCCCACACTTTATCCATGCATTGTCCTCAATGTATTCAATATGTATAAAATGCAAAGAAAAAGTATGAAGTGTACTTACCTCCTCAAGGTGAAAGGTATGAGGGAGAAGTCAAGTTCATCCCATCCATCATCTTGTTCAGCATATCTTGATTTTCATTGAATATCCGAAGACGATGCCCATTAACTTTAAAAGTTCTTGCTGATGATTCTTCCTTGATCTCCACTGCTCCATAAGGGAAGACTTCTATAACAATGTATGGTCCTTCCCAAGTAGAACGTAACTTACCACTCATGTGACCAAGCTTGGATTTGTATAGTAACACCTTCTGTCCTACCTTGAAATCCTTTCTAGCCACAAGCTTTTGGTCATGGAACTTCTTGGTTTTCTCTTTGTAGAACTTTGAGTTTTCATAAGCTGCAAGCCTAATCTCCTCTAGTTCTTGCAACTGAAGTTTTCGCTCATTTCCTGCTTCTTCCAAATCCACGTTGCATGCTTTCACGGCCCAATAGGCCTGATGTTCAATCTCCACAGGTAGATGACAAGCCTTTCCAAAAACCACCCTGAAAGGCGACATACCTATAGGTTCTTTGTAGGCTGTCCTGTGTGCCCAAAGTGCATCATCCAATCTTGTGGCCCAATCCTTTCGACTAGGCTTCACTACTTTCTCTAGTATCTTTTTAATCTCCCTGTTAGAGATCTCTGCTTGCCCATTAGTTTGGGGGTGATATGGTGTAGCAATGTGATATGTCACCCCATACTTCTTCAACATGTTCTCAAGTAGCCTATTACAGAAATGAGTCCCCTGGTCACTGATGATGGCTCGTGGTATCCCAAATTTGCAAAAAATGTTAGACCTGACAAAATTCATAACAACTCGAGAATCATTAGTCCATGTAGCTATGGCTTCCACCCATTTGGAGACATAGTCTACAGCAAGCAAAATATAAGAAAACCCAAAAGAAGGAGGAAAAGGACCCATAAAATCAATACCCCAAATATCAAATACCTCACAATATAACATGGGTTGTTGAGGCATTTCATCCCTTCTTGTAATGGATCTGGCTGCCCTTTGGCACTGCTCACAATTTTCATATACCCTCTGTGCATCTTTAAAGATAGTAGGCCAATATAATCCACAATCCAACACCTTCCTACCTGTTCTTTGTGTGCCATAATGTCCACCAAAAGGAGACGAATGACAGAACTCAAGCACATGAGGTATCTCGATATCTGGAACACACCTCCTTATGACTTGGTCACTACCAATGCGCCATAAGATTGGGTCTTCCCAGATATAGTACTTTGCCTCACTTTTTAGCTTGATTCTTTCATATTTGGAGAAGGAAGGAGGAATAGCAGAAACAACCAAATAGTTAACAATGTCAGCAAACCAAGGTTCAGGAAACATACCTTTCACAGCAGTCAATGATAGGAGGACTTCATCAGGAAAGTCATCCTTAATAGGAATGTTATCTTCTCCCTTTTCAATCCTACTAAGATGATCAGCTACTAAGTTATGTGCCCCACTTCTGTCTAGAATCTCAATGTCAAACTCTTGGAGCAGTAGCATCCATCTGATCAACCTTGGTTTTGAATCTGCTTTCTTCAGAAGGAATTTTAATGCTGCATGATCAGTATAAACAATTACCTTGGAACCAAGTATATACGGTCTGAATTTGTCCAAGACAAACACAACAGCCAATAATTCCTTCTCGGTCGTGGTGTAGTTAGCCTGCGCTGTGTCCAATGTTCTGGAAGCATAATATATCACATGTGGTAGCTTCCCATCTCTTTGTGAAAGTACCGCTCCTACTACAAAGTTTGATGCATCACACATCAACTCGAATGGTAATGTCCAATCAGGTGGCTGGATAATAGGAGTGGTGGTAAGCGCCTTTTTCAATGTATCAAACGCATCTTTGCACCTCTCTCCAAAGTCAAATGCTACATCCTTTTGCAACAAGTTGGAGAGAGGGTTGGTTATCTTGCTGAAGTCCTTGATAAACCTCTTGTAAAATCCTGCATGTCCAAGAAAAGATCGAACCTCTTTCATAGAAGAGGGGTAAGGCAATTGTGAAATAATATCAATTTTAGCAGGATCTACAGATATACCATTCTTGGAAACAACGTGACCTAAAACTATACCTTGTTCCACCATAAAATGACATTTTTCAAAATTTAAAACAAGGTTAGTTTCTTCACATCTCTCCAAGACTCTAGCAAGATTAGACAAGCAGTGATCAAAAGACGAACCATATACACTAAAATCATCCATAAAAACCTCAATACAATGCTCCAACAAATCTGTAAAAATACTTATCATACATCGCTTAAATGTTCTAGGAGCATTGCAAAGGCCAAATGGCATTTTCCTATAAGCATATGTACCGAATGGACAAGTAAAGATAGTCTTATGTTGATCCTCTGGGGCAATACAAATCTGAAAATACCCAGAGAATCCATCAAGAAAACAGTAATGAGACTTACCTGCCAATCGATCTAACATCTGGTCCATGAATGGTAAAGGAAAGTGGTCCTTCCTGGCGGCCTGGTTTAGTCTTCTATAATCAATACAAACCCTTCAGCTATTCTGAATACGAGTAGGAATCAACTCGCTCTTCTCATTGTTGACCACGATGATCCCAGATTTCTTGGAGACCACATGTACAGGACTCACCCAAGTGCTGTCAGAAATAGGATATATAATACCTGCTTGTAGCAACTTGGTGACTTCTTTCTTCACAACCTCCATCAGCTGAGGATTCAGTCTCCTCTGAGGTTGCCTTACTGGCTTAGCATCCTCCTCCAAGAGTATTCTGTGCATGCAGAAAGAAGGACTAATACCAGGAATATTTGCCAAAGTCCAGCCTATTGCTCGCTTGTGATCTTTAATAACCTGCAATAGCTTTTGTTCCTGCTCGTCAGTAAGCAAGGCAGATATAATAACAGGGAGTTTCCCATCCCTCTCAAGATAAACATATTTCAAATGAGATGGTAAAGGTTTCAACTCCAAAGTGGGTGGCTGTTCCACAGATGGCAACATTTTACTGCCTAAGGTAATTTCAGCCACCTCAGCATCACACTCGGACGCCACAGAGGTATCAAATAGTGACACCGCGTCCTCAAAATCACCTGTTTTACAATTTTCTCTTTCGTCTAAAATTGAGCCCCAAATATTTGAAAGAGAAAAATCCAAAGAAGAAGAAAAACTAGATAAAACTTCAAAAAGTCCAAAAGCATAATTGTTCACTACATTACTCAATAAATCAATACAAAACAAAGAATGGTCTTCAATTGGGTGCTTCATGGCTTCTAGCACGTTGAACTACACATTTTCATCTCCTATCTCCATAGTCAAGGATCCTGCATGCACGTCTATCTTGATACGTGCTGTCATCATGAATGGTCTTCCCAATATAATTGTGGTTGAACTCATTCCTTCATCATCCTTCATGTCCAAGATATAGAAATTTGCAGGAAAAATTAACTTGTCCACACGGACAAGCACATCTTCTAGCACACCTGCAGGGTTAATTGTGCTACGGTTGGCCAATTGAATGACCACACCAGTAGACTTAAGAGGTCCAAGATGAAGTGAAGTAAAAACTGATAAAGGCATTACATTAATGGAAGCTCCTAAATCTAACATAGCATTATCAAACTTAATACTTCCTATAATGCAGGGAAAAGAAAACATACCTGGATCCTTACATTTTTGTGACATTCTGACTGCAGGCTTCTTAATTAAGCTAGAGATGTTTCTTCCCATGTTCACTACCTCTTTGTCCATAATATGCCTTTTATGTGTACATAATTCTTTGAGAAACTTGGCGTATTTAGGAATTTGTCTCACAGCATCCAACAAAGGGATGTTTATCTCCACTTTCTTGAAAGTATTCAAGATTTCTTTGTCTAACTCCTCCATCTTTTTAGTTTTTGGTTTTAAACGGTTTGGATAGGGAGGAGGAGGAGAATAAGGAGAAGAATTTTCAGAGGAAGTATTAGGGGATACCAACCTGGAGTTATCACTAGGTGCAGGCATCTCAGATGTTGCTTGTGTTGCTTCATCTGATCTTCCATTTTCATTATCAGGTACAACTTCATTGTCCTTATTTTCATCTTCTTGTGCGTCTCCAAGGCCTTGTATTTTGCTTACCCGATCTTAAAGTAATAGCACTTACATTTCGCAGGTTAATTATAGTTTGTGCAGGCAAATTGCTTGAGCCTTGTTGAGATTTCATCTAATTTAACTCATTTGCCATTTGTCCATTCTGGTTCTGCAAATTTTGATTGGTTGCTTCCATCGTCTGTTTCAACTCATTGATTTGTCCCTTCATCATGTCAGCCATCATTTTCATCATTGCTTCCATGTTTGAATCACTAGAGGTTGCAGCTGGTTGTGGTTGTTGCCTCTGTTGAGGTGGAACATACACTTGTTGGTGTTGAGGCTGTTGATTTCCCCATTTTTGGCTGGGATATTCCTTCCAATCTGGGTTGTACTTGTTGGAGGACAAATCATGGTTGTATTGCTACCGAGGTGGTCTATTATTGCCATAGATGTTTGCAGCATATGCCTGAGGTTGTTCATTGTCTAACGACCCTATCTCTTTTAACATAGAACAAGCCTCTGTAGGATGATTAGTAGAAGCACAAATTCCACATAAAGTAGAAGGGATAGGCTTTTTCTGTAAGTCTGTCAAGGTCCTTACCATGGCCGCTAAGTCATCCAACTTCCCTTCTATTTTCTTGTGATTTGCAACATATGAAGCTTCTACTCCATGGGTTCCTTTCAATAGAGTTATAGAATTACTCCTTGTGGAAAATTGTTGATGGTTCGACGCCATAGTTTCAATCAATTGTCTTGCATTTGTTGGCGTTTTGTCCACCAATGACCCTCCACTTGCAGCATCTATCATTTGTCTATCCATGATACTCAATCCCTCATAAAAGTATTGAATGAGGAGATGCTTGTTTATTTGGTGATGAGGACAGGAAGCATATAACTTTTTGAATCTTTCCCAATACTCGTGAAGACTTTCTCTTTCTTGTTGCCTTATCCCATAAATATCTTTGCGAATAGCAGCAACTCTAGATGCTGGAAAAAATTTTTCCAGAAATAATCTTTTCAGAGTCTCCCAAGTGTTGATGGATCCTGGCAGAAGGCAGTATAACCAATTCTTAGCGGCATCTTGCAATGAGAATGGAAAAGCCTTAAGCTTGATATGTTCCTCTGTCACTGTTGTAGGTCTCATGGATGAACAAACAACATGAAATTCCTTCAAATGATGGTACGGGTCTTCTCCTGCTAATCCATGGAATTTGGGTAAAAGATGGATTAACCCAGACTTAAGCTCACATTCTCCATCTGGATATTGGATGCACATGTTTTGTGTAATTGCTGCATCCGGTGAAGCCAACTCTCTTATTGTTCTTTCTTCCATTCTATCTTCTTGAATTTCTGGTTCAGGTGATGGTTCAGAAGATATGTTAATCACCGGAGGTGATTCTAGCGGTACCCTTCAGTGGTAGGTTCAAATGATGATGGTGCTCCTTCAGTAGAACACTTGAGTTCAAGTCTCCTGCGTGATTTACGCAAGTTCCTTTCAAGTTCTGAATCAAATTGATAAAATTGACCCGGATTGGCCCGAGTCATGCACTATGCAGTCCACCTAAAAGTGTTTCCCTGTGTGTTTTTTTTCTTCCTATTCTTGTTTTGGAGAAAGATTTCAAGAAAGAAATGAGTTAAGATGTCGTTGGGTCTACTCCCAAGAAAGAGAGGTGCGTCGCAGTGGACAACCGTATATGCGTAAAATAAATAAATAAATAAAATAAAATAAATAAAAACGGAATCAAAATAAAAGAAATACTAACCGTATTCCCCAGCAACGGCGCCAAATTTGATATCGTTGTCGTTAGTCGATCAAATTACCACTACTCAACTTTAGCAACTTCAGTATTACCAAGTTAGTAGTGAACAAAATAGTTAGGGTTAAGATAACCCTGAGTCGTCTCACAACGAATACGGAATTGATCTCAAATATTTGATTCCTAAAAATGCAATTAAAACTAGCAACTATAAAAATAGGGGGTTTTGATATGCAAAGAAAATGACACGGAAGATTGTAAACACAGTAATAGTAAATAGGTCAATTCCACTGCTTTTTCTAAATAAGATTCTTCATTGGTTATCTAGAGATTATTGTTAAATTAATTATTGTTGTTGATTTACAAATCAATCAATGTAAAGACTCAATTCATTTGTTGCCATCCTCACTTTTAATCAAAGTACAGTCTTAATTAAAAGTGAGAATTGTTAGATTGTCCATAGTAAATTCAATCAAAGTACAGTCTCGATTAATCTTACTATGCCTAATCATGTTGATTCCTTTATTTCTTCACCAAATAGAAAACTTAATTAATCAAAGTAAAGTCTTGACTAATTTTAGTTAAAGTAATTACCACTAATCAAAATAAAGTCTCAATTATTGGCAAAAACTTATTTAATCAAATGAAAGTTTCTAAATAAAATCAAAGTAAAGTCTCAATTTAATTTAAAAACCTTTTAACTCATATGATTAGCATGCATGTAGATTTAAAGTCATTATTTTCTATTCGATTAAGAAGCAAAGGACATAGATAAACAAAAACCACAACAATAATCAAAATAACAAACATATAAATATCTAACGTCAGAATGCAGTTAAGAAATTACAGTGGAATCAACCCTAAAAGCTTAGCCCTCCATGGCTTTGATGGAATACATGATGATATGAAGGAAAGAAAATAAAAGAAAGAATGAGAGATGTGGTGGAGACGGTATCTGCCAAAACCAGAGAGTTCTAAGTGTCTAAGTTGTGTTAGTCCTCCCGCTTCTGCTCCCTTAAGTCTCTTTATATAGGCTTCAACTGGACTTTGGGCTTTATTTGTCGGTTGCTAAAATCTTTTATTTTTATTTAATTAATTAAAAACTTAATTTCTGTCCAATTTCCAATTCTGCCCCTTTTATTTAACCATTTTTGTAGTTTTGACCAAAGTTTGACCAGTTGACTGCCTATCAGATGCTGACACGTGGCGCAGAGTGCACTTTCTCTCTCTAGACTAGGGTTTGCTGCCTTTAGGGTTTCATGGAGGCTTGTGGCTCTTGCAATTGCGCGGTTCACGGCGCGGCTGCTCCGACTTCTTCTCTGGCGAGGCTCACAACATGGTGGTTCACGGTGACTTTGCTCCAGCAGCATTTTCCGGCGTGGCCGTGACTGGTTCTGAAGGTTGCAGGAACGTGGCGGAGTTGCGGTGGTGATGGACGTTGTTGTGTGCTCGCAAGAAGATGGTGTTGCGCGATGGTGCAGAAGCTGTAATGGAGGTTGCAGGCTGCGGCTTCCATGGTGGCCTGAAGTGGTGTGCAGGTTCCCGCTGGCGGTGTCCGATGGATCATCTGTAGGTTTTGATCTGGTGCTGTTCTGGTTCGCGGGAAGTGTTGCAGATGCAGTGGTTCTTCTTGTCCGATCTGGTGCGCGCTGGTGCAGGGATGAACCGCGACCGTGACTGGTGGTGCTGCCATGGTTAGACGCGAATCTGGTGGTGACGGAACTGTTGTCCAGATCTGTGAAGATGACGGAGGCGCGAAGGTGGAAACGTTCTTCGATCTGGTTCGCGTTTTCTGCATGGTGGTGAACGAAGGTTGAAGATGGTGGTGAAATGATGGTGGCAGAACTCTGGCGAGTTGACGGTGGTTGCTGCTGTGCGAACGAAGAGGTGCGGTGGTGGCCGGCGACGAGATGGCGTGATGGTGATGCAGTGGTGGCCGGCGAGATGAAGAGGTATGGCGGTGGCTGCCATGGTGATGGAAGGAGAGGAGAAAATTAGAGTTAGGGTTTCATTTTGGGAGATGGTGACGTGGCAGGATTTGATTGGTCAATTTGGTGAGTGGAGGATTATGACACGTGTCAACTTATGGTTGGCCTGATTTGAAAGGTGGGGATTGCCACATGGCATAATCTGGTTGAGTGGAGTTTAAGTGGTAGGATAGGTTAGGTGCAACTTAGTGAAAACTGGGGGTGCATAACAGGTTTTTGGTGGTCCACTTTAGAAGGAGTGTGCAAATAAAATCTGGGGGTGCATTTAGCTCCTGATTTATTCTTTTCCAAAATTTCCTGATTTTGGACTTATTTTGTAACTTTGAATATCACACTATTAATGACCAAAAATAAATTCCAGCTGCATTAACAAACGTTAGAATATCCAATAATATTTTATGCCACTAAAATCAATTTTTACGCCACTTTTACCAAACTTACTCAATAAATCCAATAATCACAAATCCTAATTAAATCAATCTTTAAGCACAGAAAATTCAATTAAATCCCCAAATTTAAATATTAAATGAGGGCAAAAATTTGAACTCATCACTATTCATTTTTCTTCCTTTGACTTCTCCCTAAGATTTTGACGAATCTACCCAATTGTTTGAACATTAGAGTACGCCACAAGACTCCTAGCATCAAGGGCTAACATCTTATCTGGTCAGTTTCATAAATAGAGTAAGTTCATCTTTTGCTCTTCTTTTTGGTCTTTTAAGAAATTTGTTTGCATAGAAATGTTAGTGTTTGCATGTGGTGTTAAGGGGCTCAAGATGGGTCCTTGATCATAGTTATGGTATGTTCTACTCATCGATAATAGTTCTTTATGTACACGTAGAGCAACTTGTGTGAGTTAGAGTCAATGGAACTTATGAGAGTTGAGTTTGTGTTAAGTATCTTTAGATTTTAGGAGTGTCTATCCATATAAAGGAAGCTAGTAATTTTTTTACACGTTTATTCTTAATTGGTATGATTTGTTGTATTGAGAATTGATGAATGGGTTTTCTTGCTTGGCCTATGATTTTAACTAAGTTGTCATTGAGCTTTAGTTACTATAATTTGAAATGGTGATGTGTGTGTCCAATTTCATGTGACATGTGATTGAAAAGGTAGTATGATTTTTAAACTATTCAAGATGAATCATTTTGGTCAATTTGGTCTAATGTGGTTTTTGACGTTGAAAGGAATAAGTAAAAAAAAAATAGATAGACCAAATTGATGATCTAATACATTCGTAGAGTTTCAAGTTGAATTTAAAGGAATTTAGCTCTAGGCCTGAGTCATTGAGCGAGTATGAGTTGAACGAATAATATGTCTAAGAGTTGTTGGGCGAATTATGTGATGCTGAGTGAGAAATCACATATTTGAGAAAGGGATTGTTATGCAGTATGAATTAAGGATGAGGTTGAGTAGAATCAGGGCCTTTTATGCCATAAATTTATTGGATATCTTATGTATCAATATGTTGTATGAATGTGGTCATTTCTAAAGAGATTTGCCATATTGTCTAGTGTTAGGGTATGTATTCAATAAGGGTCTCGTTGTGAAGTCATTCTAACTCTATTAAAATCATGGACTCATATAGAGAGTAAAATTTAGGTGGTTAGAGTTGAAGGTGTTGGCACAAGCAATCTTGAAGCAAAGAATTGATAAAGCCATGTGCATGAAGATCGTAAGTGTTTGATGAAGATTGATGAAGATCCTCTTGAAGATTAAGTTTTAGTGTGCTAAGTCTGTATATAACATGTTAAATGTAATGTGTTAGTGTTATACATTGTTGATAGGCTATATAACATAGGTTAGATGTCTTATGTGCCTTAGTGTGTCTCTTTTAATATGTTAAAATGGGTTTTCACAGGTTAAAAAGCTTGTTGTATATAGTTTCTGGTATGAATGCATTCAGTCAGTTGAATTATTTTTCAATCGACTAATTTTACTTAAGTCAGGTGAAATCAACTAATTGTACGGAAAATTCAATCGACTGTTTTCACTTAAACCAGACTATATACGTTATGTTTTCGCGAGCAGAGGTGCGAATATGAGTTTTTATGAATGAAACCTTATCATTCATATCTGGGAAACATTCTCTCTCTGCAATACACAGCTAGAACTCGTGTTTTGAAGATCTTGGTTGATCTTGGAGGCCTTTTGGCTTGTGAGTAGCTTGAAGAACACATGTATGGTTGGCTAGGGACAACCACCATCATGTTTGGATGTTCTTGTGCCTCTGGATGGTTTGCCTAATGTGATTTCAGGTCTGCAAATGTGATTCTTGTAGGGTGGGCGCCTAGATTTTTGTGTGAGTCAAAAATCTTGTGAATTTTGTTGTTCAAAAGTGTAATCTTGGTGTGTGATTTGTAAAATTTTTGAATATAGTAAAAACTAGGCTCAGGTTGTCTTGATAAACTGGATGTAGCTCTGTGATTGAGTGAACCAATATAAAAACAATTGTGCATTTCTCTTTCCCTTATCTCACTCTCTTTGAAACTCTTTAAAAACTTAAGAAAACCAAGCAATTTGATCTTTGGTGTGATTTAATGCGTTCTTGTGTAATCTAAGGCTTTATACTTGTTATAAATACTTATTAGAACAAGTCTTGTATGTAAAAGATTGTTGTTTGAGTTGAATTCGCGAATTCTGCATTCTGCATAATTCTCTAGTATTTTAGCCGACTGATTTGTCTTTTTAATCGACTGTTTCATAGCATCAAGAACAATTTAGTCTGTTGTTTTATATTTTAATCGACTGAAAGTGTACTGGTCTGCTGCATTTACATCCAAACTTTCTAGTCCATTAGATTCAATTGAAAAGAGGTTTAAGCTTTCGAAAAAGTTTTATAAAGCCAATTCAACACCCCCCCCTTTTCTCGGCTAAACTCACCATTTCAAAACTAACAGAAGGAGTTTCTTGGTGTTGAAGTTTAGTATGAAATAGTGTCGTGACCTAGAAAATTGAAGGATCAAACCTGGTCATGGTAAGTTAGGCCAAGTGGAGTTAAGGTTAATATTGTGCTATAATCCACTGTGTGATAATATTACAAATGTAGGACGTCATGAGCGTTCGACTCAATACATGTTTATTCTAGAATCTGAGTCTAATGTATATCAATGTTTTAATTAATGTTATGTTTAGATTGAATTGTATGATTATATATATATATATATATATATATATATATATATATATATATATATATATATATATATATATGGCCTGTGGTGTTTTGTGTGTTGCTTAATGATCAATTATGAAACAACTTGATTAGTAGTACGTGGATGCTAATCGGATAGTTACATATCTTGTCTTAAAAGGAGTTTTATGTATATCATCTACTTTTACTCTAATTTCGTGATATCTTGACCTTAGATTTGTAATGGAAAATACAAATGCTCCTCTCAATTGATCTATTATCTATCATTGTGATATGATATTTATTTTTTGACGATAAACTTATTTAATTACGGGTAATTTGTATACAACCTAGAGCTTTCATAGTTCTTTATAATTAATAAAATAGGAGCTCTAGAAGGAGTTTAGAGAAACTCGGTCAATATTTGATTGTCTTTTTAATACATTTAGGATCATGACTTTGTTCTCGATGTTGTGTTGTTATTGTTGTTGTTAATGATAAACCAAAATGTTTAACTAGTCATGTGAGACTTGGAGCTCAAGATGATGCTATTGGCATGGGTGACTCAAGGGTTTGGAAGACCTAAAACAAACTTAAAAATTGAGGCTTTTTATTTAAAATTTATTCTCTAGATTTTTTTATGCAAAATTATTTATTAAATTATCGTAATTAATTTTATTTAACATTTCTTTTTCAATTGATAATAAGGCTAATTTGTTTAATCTTTCTTGAGACATTGTTGATCTTAAATGGAAATCCATGGAATATTATTCAATTGAAGTAATGATAAGCAAGAAATAACAAATCCAAACAATCAGAACCATGAAAAAAAACTAAGACTTCAATGGTCGAACGGATTGAGTAATGGGCGAATGAGGGAACCAAAACAACGAAACAGTTGTAAAATTGAGGAGAGTTTTTCTCTATGATTTTTGTTACACAAAAGGTAAGTCTTTTTTTTTTCACTGAACTTGACTTATCTTTTTTTATAAACCCAACTTTGAACATAGAGTTTAGATTTGGATTTTATTTTCCTATCGCATTTTTTGCTTTTTTAAATCTTATGCTCCAATTAATATAACACGAAAAGACTAAATATTAATCTAATTAATAATTTTGTAGAAAAATTATGGTTCCTCATCAAGATATATGCAGAAAAAACTCTCGAAACTTATAAATCAAAAAGCACCAAAAAATAAAGCTAGACAAAAGAAACACATTTCTAATCCTAATACAAATTCAACAAATAGAATAAAAATAAAAACAAAACAAATAGAAAGAAAAAACATAATAACCAGAAATGAGGATAAAAAGATTGGTATACACAAGTAACATGAGATTCAAAGAATATATATGCCAAAACCCTACAAAAAGAACTTTAGAATAGAAGAAAGCAAAGAGAAGCAAAAAAAAGTCACATAGATAAAAGAAGAAAATATAATTAAAATTGATTATGAGAGAACAAAAATATTTTAAGTCATAAAATATCATTTTTAATACCAATAAAAATTAACAGACCCTAATAATAATTTAATTAAATTTTATTCTCAAACATAAAGTTATAATTAATTTAATAGAGGTATATTAGTACTAAAAAGAATTTTTTTAGACTTTTTTTTCCTAAAATAATTTTATAATTAATTTAATGGAGATATATTAGTATTAACAATTTTCTTTTAGACCTTTCTTCTTAAACATAATTTTATAATTAATTTAATAAAATAATATTAATACTATTTTTTAAGGCCTTGTCTTTTTATGTTTAAATGGATTATTTTATCTATTGTACCCATGAGTCTACCTAAATAGAGGAGATTGGCTAGATGTTGTAGTGGAAGGAGCCCAAAGTCTTAAATGTTCTCCTCACTTTTTTTGTTTCTAATTGCAATTCTAGTTTGCATATTTTCGTTATTAGTTTAAAATAATTTATTTATGTGTGTTTTAAGGTTATGGATTATGCAATACAGGTGTATTTCATTGTTGGACTAGTTTGAACCTTTGTGTCAAGTTGTAAACTATTAGGAGATGGATTGACAGCTAATATCTGAGTATCAAATAGAGGTTCATCTATAAAAAAATCTTTAATGTTCAAGTTAGTTAGAGATTAAAATAATAATAATAATAATAATAATAATAATATTATTATTATTATTATTATGAAATAATATGAATATGAGACGAGATGATAATGCTCCCTTTAATAAAAGTATGTATTAATTCCTCTAATCTCCATGAATAGAGCTATCAAAATGGGTTGGAACCCATGAGTCAACCTAGCTCACCAGGGTTTGGGTCGGGTTGGGTTGAAATTTTTTTATAAATTTTAATATGGATTGATTTTTGACCCGGCTCATTTAGATCCTAGCTCATCGGGTTGAACCCGTGGTGAGCCGGGTTGGCTCACCAACCTGCAGATAAAAGGGTCACACAAGTGTTTTTATTTTTTTTATTAAGTCGGACTTTACATTTGGGTCATGTTAAGTTATTTTTTTATCCAACACATAAATAATTTGTATTTTTTTTATTTTGTTTTGTATTTGGATTGTATTAAAGTTTATTTAGATTTTAATTAGAATTACAATTTAGTTTTGATTGAAAAAAAAAATTAAATTAAGTGAACCCGTGAGCCAACCCGTTTAACCTGATAACCTGTGGTGGGCTGGGTCGGGTTCGAACTTTTTTGGCTCGCTAAAAAGTGAGCTGAGTTGGGTTGGTTCACTAAATCATCAACCCGTGGTGGGTCAGGCCGGGTTACCCGTTTCGACAGCTCTATCCATGAATCATGGTGAGTAATAGAGGATTGGTAATCAATTACATTTCTTAATGCTTTGAGTAAAATATTATAAACAACTAAATTATTATTAATAAAAACAAATCATAATATATAATATATATATATACATATATATATATATATATATATATATATATATATATATACTTTATAACCAAAAATACATTTAAATATTTTTTCTTTATATTTAGGAAACATATAATAGTAGTATTCCTGAAATTAATAAACATTTACATCATATACATTTTTTTGCAAGATTGATCAAAATAAAAGATTAGCATAGTTAAAAAAGTTAGAGATTTATATTGATAGAAGTAGTCTAACAATGACGAGATGCCTAAATTAAGATGCAAAAAACATAAAAGGTGGAGAATTTGATTCCAAAACCACTTGCACCAATTGATTAAGGATGGGCTTTTCATTTTTCAAATTGATCCTTATAACTTTTTAAAAGACTTCTCTATCGTATGGTGCTTATCGAGTATAAACCAAGAATAAGTAACATGAATATTATGCCCAAAGTAGTGTTCAAATAGTTTTAGCTTGTGAAACTCATTTGATACCCCTATAACATAACCTTTCTTAGTATAAGGCAAAAGATTCATCATAACTATTAACAAAAAGGAGAGCAAAAGAAAATAAGAGAATATAAAAAAGTGGTACAACACATTATTTCGTACACTTACTTATATATATTGCTAGGGATGTCAACGGGGCGGGGCGGGGACGGGTTTCACTATCCCATACCCATCCCCGTAAAAAAAATTCATCCCCATCCTCATACTCAAATCCAACGGGTATCAAACTTTTGTCCCATCCTCATTCCCACCGGGTAACAGGTATAATCTCGTACCCATACCCGTACCCGTTTACTTACTACTTTAATATTAATTTTAACTAATTTTTATAAAATAATAAAAACGGTAAAGGAAACATAATATTATCAAATATTCAATATTAGGAATATGGTTGTTTTTTTTATATCAAATACTTTGAAATAAATTATAAATGTTTACATTTTAGATTAGAATACCAAATAAAATTTAATGAGAACCAAAACATTTATTAAATTTGTAAACATTAATGAAACCTAGTTGATAAACTTTAAAAATATTTTTTTTAAAATTATAAAAGGAAAAAATATTTTTAAAAAAATATAAAAGGAAAAAAATATTTAAATTAAAATATATTTTAAATGTTTGTTTACTTCAATTTTTTAAATTATAATGAATCTATATTTTATACACTAATAAAAGTTATAATACATCACTTGATCAAAATGACGTAAAGAACAAATAATAAACATAATAATAAAATTTTAACATAGATCTTGTATCTTTTGAACCACAATATATGTTGGATGGTGGTAAAAAAATATTCATGACAATTACATTAAATTTTTATATTATAGTAAATAAAAATTATTTATACAATTATATTGAAAAAATTAAAGTATGATGGTAATGAGTTAAAAAATAAAAAATAATTAGATAAAATTTATCAAAATAGTATTCTACATGATGAAAATAAATAAAAATAAAAATATTAAGAAATTATCACATGTGTGTCTTATAAACAATTTAGAGACTATTGGAAGGAATCACACAAAAAGAAACAAATATATAATTAAGGGTATGATAAGATGAAAAATATCTTAGAGATCTAAGAAAACTTTTCAAATATCAACATATATACTCAATGGTTGATAAAGAAATGACGCAAAGAACAAATAATAAACATAATAAAATTTTATCATAGATCTTGTATCTTTTAAACTCCAATATATGTTGGATGGTGATAAAAAATATTCATGACAATTACATTAAATTTTTATATTGTAGTAAATAAAAATTATTTATACAATTATAGTGAAAAACTTAAAGTATGATTGTAATGAGTTAGAAAATAAAAAATAATTAGATAAAATTTATCGAAATAGTATTCTACATGATGAAAATAAACAAAATAAATATTAAAAAATTAACAAATTTGTGTCTTATAAACAATTTGGAGACTATTAGAAGGAATCACACAAAAGAAAACAAATATATAATTAAGGGTATGATAAGATGAAAAATATCTTAAAGATCTAAGAAAACTTTTCAAATATCAACATATATACTCAATAGCTGATAAAAAAAATGACGCAAAGAACAAATAATAAACATAATAAAATTTTATCATAGATATTGTATTTTTTAAACTCCAATATATGTTGGATGGTGATAAAAAAATATTCATGACAATTACATTAAATTTTTATATTGTAGTAAATAAAAATTATTTATATAATTATAGTGAAAAAATTAAAGTATGATTGTAATGAGTTAGAAAATAAAAAATAATTAGATAAAAATTATCGAAATAGTATTCTACATGATGAAAATAAACAAAAATAAAAATATTAAAAAATTAACAAATGTGTGTCTTATAAACAATTTGGAGACTATTGGAAAGAATTGCACAAAGAAAAACAAATGTATAATTAAGGGTATGATAAGACGAAAAATATCTTAGAGATCTAAGAAAACTTTTCAAATATCAACATATATACTCAATGCTTGAGAAATAACAAAAATTCTTTTAGCGAAATAAAAGAGTTCTTGAAATGAAATAAAAATTAATAATAATAAGTAAAGATTTTTTTTATATTACCAAGTAAATGAAATGTTTATGCTATTAAACACTTAAATTAAGAGTATTAAACATTCTCATGTGAAAGGAAAATATACAATAAATAAAAATATTAGAAAATAATAGAAATATTCAAATGTTAGACATAATTTTTTTTTTAATTGACATACATCATTTTAACGTAATTACATAAAGATTATGATAAGATAAAAAATAAATTGGAGATGCGAATGAGTTTCATGACAAACCAAATATTTAGAAGAAATAAAAAATAAAAAGAATATATAGGGTTACTTAATTAATTGTGAATATTTTAATAATTTAAACGAGGATGAAAATATGGCGGGGACGGGTATTATGGCGGGGATATATTCATCCCCATCCCCATCCCCATCCCCATACCCAATTGAAAAAATCGGGGATTCCTCATACCCATACTCATATCCAGTCAATGCGGAGATTTCCTGTCAAAACGGGAACGGATTCGGACAATATCCACGGGAACAGATTTATTTGCCATCTCTATATATACATTGCTTACAACTACTTAAAACTTGCTTACAACTACTTAAAACTAATTAAACTTATTTGAGGGGCACGGAATAAACTTTTTTCATTAATTTCTTCTGTTAAAAGCAAAATCCATATATTATATAATTATGACAGTTCAGTAATAGCAGAATGCCTTAGAGTGTACTTAGTTGTAAATAACATATATTTGTTTGCAAATAACTTTATTTCTGATGTGAACAAAAATTCAATGAAGATAATTAGATTTATTAAAATTAAAATAATATGAAAAAATGGCCACATTTTTTTCTCTCTTTTTTCTTCTTTCACATGTACTTATTTTAGAATTATGTATGTTCCTTTTTTAAATTGTAATTTTGATCCTTGTAGTTTACAAAATTCATAATTTTAATCTTGTAATTCTTTTCAATTTTAATCTTTTAATTTTTAATTATATAAAATTTAGTGTAATTTTTTATGTCATTTTGGTTTTTTGATTTTTAATTATTCATAATTTTTCAGTTCAATTTTTATATATTTTTTTAATTTGGAAATGGCAGTACAGTTGACGAAACCCATGGTCCTTATTAATTTTTTTACAAGACTAAAGAGGGTCTAGCGACTTGAGACTTGCAAATCTAATTTGACAGCTATTCAATATATATTTTGAAAATAAAAATTATAAAGAAGAAAATCACCTTTAGGAATTCAAAAATAAAAATTGTAAATAACTAAAATAACAAACTAAAATTGCAGGAAAAAAAAATAGGGACCAAATTTATTAGCTTTGTAAAATTACAATTAAGTGTAATTTATGATTCTAACTAGCAAAGTTAAACCAAACTTTCGCTTAAATGAGAATGAATTCAAGTTTCAAAATTAAATTTAATATATTTTTCGAATAAGTTTAGTTTATATTTTGATTGTATCAACCCGATTGATTGTACTAGATTTTTTACATACAATTTATTGGAAAAAAGAAGAAGCAAACAATTGTGTGTTAGACGCAAACTTATATATAATGCTAATATTAATATATTATATTAAAACATTAAATTAACCTGACTTTATCATTTTATTTTTGTTATTACTAGGACATAATTCATATTGAAATAAATAATTAGATGATTTTTCATATTTTATAAAAACAGAGAAAGTGTCCTACTCATCCCAAAAATTATATATATGGGGAAGGAAATACAAAAAGCAATATTATTTAATAAAATAGCACTAAAAAAAAGTAACAAATTAGTTACAGAAGATTTCTTAGCTAATTTGTAACTATAACGTTTTGCGACAAATTAATTATCAAATTGTTAAAAAATGTTTCTTAACTAAATCTAGGTAGCTAATTAAAGAGGATATAAGACCTCGTTATTCCGTAACTAATTAATTGTTAATCCCTCGCTAATTGAAGTGAAAAAGTTTTATAAATTCTAACTAATTTGTAGCTAATTTGTCGCAATTTTATTCTAGCTAATTTGTAGTTAATCTGTCACAATTTTTTCTAGCTAATCCGTAATTATTCTGTTGCAATTTTGTTCTAGCTAATTCGTAGTTAATCTGTAGCAATTTTGTTATCGCTAATTCGTAGCTAGTTTATTGCAATTTTGTTCTCGCTAATCCATAGCTAATATGTCACAATTCTTTTCTCGCTAATCCGTAGCTAATCTGTCGCAATTATTTTCTCGTTAATTAATAGTTAATATGTCGCAATTGTTTTCTCGATAATTTGTAACTAATTTGTCGCAATTATGTTCTCGCTAATCTGTAGCTAATTTGTCACATTTTATTCTCCTTAATCCGCCACTAATTTGTCATAGTTATATTAATCTTCCAGAAATATTGTTTTGTTCATTGCAATTACTTCACAATTATTCACTCTCTGTTATAAGTCATGTTCATAAACCTATATCGATAATGAAAAAGAAAACAAAGAAAATGAATGATTCTCTAGAGTGTCTAAACAACTCCAATATTTGCAATACACATTCAGAAAGGAAAGTAGATAATCAATCCTACAGTGATCAAAGTATATCCATCAATTATATCAAACATGTTTCTTGAATAACCTAGAATTTGCTTGTTTTCCAGATTTGCGTGTCCATTCTTTCAATCTTGATACGAATTGAGAAATTATGAGGATAATCTGGTCAATCATATCTCGAGCTCTTCCTCCAACATTTGTTGCCATTTTCTTTAGCTTGTCCAGTAAGTTTTCATCTTGGTCAACCGTATCTTGAACCAATAACTACTCCTCAGGATTCAACACTATAACTCTAGTAGATTCCTTAAGGAAGGCAAATGGTTTTGTTCCATTCCTCTCCCGATGATCTCTAGCCCTCTCTAAGGCCACTACATATGCACTTACTCATTTTTCCACATCCTCTGGCCATAACCTAAAACTAAACACTTGGGTTGTAATATAACACAACTATATTACAAGACTGCAGACAAAATGATTTCTTTTGAACTATTAGTGACTGGAATTTATATTTTCCAGTTCCCACAATTATTTTATGTTATAACCATAATTTAAAGATGATCAAACCAATTTAGTTGCTTCATGAATTTTCATAATTTTACTTGGCCATCGACAAAGCTTTTCGTACAACCTCTACCTCATACTACACTCGCTTAATTTCCCTCTCTTCATTTTCTGCCAGTTCCCGAAGCTTACTAATCCTCTCTTTTTCATGAGCTATTTCAACCTTGTCACTCATAATGTTTTGTAGATGGTCTTCCGTCACATGCCTCAACCTAGAAAAAACAACCCTTTATGATTCAATAGCAACTCGTTCCTTTATCAAGGAAATTCTATCTTCTTCTCTCTCAACCCTCAACCTTTCTAACTCGCATGTTGCCTCTTTGGCCACTTTATCAACAACATTGATATTTTACCTCTCTATGGAAAGCTTCTGTTCAAAACTTGCAATGATATCCTTCTCAACTTGAGCTACTAAAACACTATGAGAAGCAACAACATTATCAAACAAAGATTCTGCATCAACGCGTGCAAGCTCTTTATTAACTATGTCAAAAGCATTTTCGTAGTGAGAGCTACAACTGCTTGGGCCTTTGTCACAGGTTAATTGGCTAGAAAAATCGTATATAACCTAATCACCACCACACACATACTAAATCAAAAAAGAAGAAAAAGTTAAAATCAAATGCAAATAAGACATTTAAGATAAAAGAACAATTTTCAAATACTTTAAAAGAGAATATGACTTGCCAAATGCAAGAGCTATTATTCCATGCTCCCCAACAAATACATCAGCAACAAGTGCAGGGAATGCATCAGAATGTATCTTGTCAGCTTCTAACAATCAAAAAGTTGGTACATAATCTGCCCATTCAAATACATCTCTATACTTCTCTATAATTCTAGCCTACAAAAATTCTATATATTTAATAAGCAATAATAGAGAGCAAGTATATCAAGTAGCGTGAGAAAATTAAAACAGAAACTCAACTTTCCCCCTTTCATTGGTACACAACACACAACTTAATATCTTCGAGCAAAAAGATTGTCTCAAATATTTTTTCCAACACTTCTAAAGGTAAGCAAATCAAGATGACCTTGAATTTGTGTTCCTCGACCATTATTGAACATTACACACAAACCATAAAGGTGAAAAACTTGTTTAAAAGTCAGTGTTGAAACAAAAAAAAATACAATTGTTCCTCTAACAACCCAACTCTTCTATACATATACTCTCAACATCTACTGACTACACAACATACTCTCTAGCAACTACCTATTGTTTATCACTCCTTTCATCAAACGTTTAGAATTAAGAAGGGAAATTATCTTTTATTTGGTCAATGAGTGTGCACCCTCATTCACTCCATCACGATTCTTTCTTTCTTAATACTTTTACTTTCATAACCATATGATCCCGATTTTGGCAAAATCACTAAAAATAGTTAGAAAATGATTTTTGACTCAAATTTTTGTGTTAACTTCTATTAGGTTGTATTTAAATGTAGAGTGTTAACATATGACATATTGGTCACATATTTAAAGTTGTCAAGATTTGGTGGTTAAAAGCTTCAAATGGTCATAACTTTTGCTAATAACCTCGAATGGAGACGCTCCAAAAATGAAAGTTATTGCACATGGGGTGAAGAATGTGGTGGAAATTTCCATAGTATTTTCAAAAAATCCATTATTTAAAGTGATTTTTTTAATATTTTTTTGTATTTTTTACCCATTTTTCTATACTTTACAACTTTATTTGAGATACCCATAAAAAATTATTAAACTTTTTATGGTCTATTATTGTATTATGTATTCATTTCTAATGCTTCCAGAGGACATAAATTTTGGCTTAATTTTTTTTATAAAATACCACAAATTAACTTATGTTGTCCCTATAACAAACGTAAATTAACGTCTATTATAAATGCAACAAGTGTTCATTTACATCTGTTACAAGGACAACAAACGTTAATTTATGTCTCCCAATAAAATGTTGAAACCGTTCATTTATGTTAGTGATTACATATCAAAATCAATGAATCCAAATTAGCAGTAAACCATAGTTCTATACCTAGGCATATTCAATTTTAAATAACTAAGTTCCCTTACCCATTCTGAAATACACTTCAATTCTTCACCAACAAGTTTACCATATCAAGAACCATATTCATCAATCAAACAAAACCACAATACATGCTCAATTAAATGTATCATAACCACAAATTTTCATCAATCAACCCATTAATCAATCTCAACAAAGCTTTTTAAATATCTAGATTTCCTAAGCTGACTTAAGAGCACAAAACACGATCTCTTTCTTCTATAAGCAAATTTTAACTATAGAGAAGGTAATATATGCATAAAGAAGGCTTAGATCAATGATTTGATCATACCCTAGCAATCCTAATTGAACATAGACTCATCAAAAGCTTTGAGATGACACATATATTCCCTTAACCTCACACATGAATTATAGAAACAAAAAATACTCTAAAAAGAGCAAAAGATGAACTTACTTCGTTTGAAAAACTCATCAAGTAGTGATAATGCCTTTTTAATCGCATAAGACTTTAGTCAAAACCAATTTTACCCTAAAAGTTTAATATAGAGTCAACCTTGGTATCAATCCGTGGACAACAAATTGGAGATGCAAATGCTTCTATGGTGGGGAAACTTCAATTAACTAAAGTAATTAAACGAATAAGCTACTATGCAATGCATGAGCTAGAGCATGAACTACTCATAGAACAACGAAAACTAGATGATATGATGGATTTTTAATATGTAAAAATAGTAACTACAACATGAAAAATGAAGTTTCAAATCAATTAAAATTCATTGGAATGAACAATTTACAAATTGTTTGATGAAAGGCTTATCAAACCTTATGGTGTGTTTGGATAGAGTATTTTAATGAAGCAATTGATTTTTTTGAAGAATTTAGATTTCTTTGTAATGAAATGCTTTGTTTGGATAGAGAAATTAAAAAGCATTTCAAATGCAAACATTTTTTTGAAGTATTTCAATTAGCTAAATTAGTAGAAATTCAAATACCATATAAATAGGTAGAATTTGAAATTCTTCTCACTCAACCTCACACTCTAGACTCTCTAGTAGAGTTGTTAATTTGACTCAGTCCATAAGTGGGTTCGACGAGCCGGACCAACGACTCGACGAGCCAGAGGGGTCGGGTAGGTCCGACGACCCAAACGGGTTAGGCAGGCGCGACGACTCAAATACAAAGCATTTCAATTTTTGAGCATTGTTGAAATGCTTCATCTAATCACAATGTTATGGTGTGTTCAGATGAAGCAATTTAAGAGAGTAATTCATTTATTTTGAGAATTTGAATTTCTTTGGAGTAAAAGGACTTGTTTGGATGGGGAAATTAAAAGAGAATTGAAATTAAGAAATTTTAAGAAGATATTTCAAATCACTAAAATAGTAGAATTTGAAATTCACTCAAAAAGGAAGGAACTTGAAATTTCACAATTTGTGAAATTCCTCATTGTTCAATATTAGAAGTGTCAATTAGGCTTAGACGACCCAAATGACCTAAATAGGCTGGACCGGTCCGACAACCCATACGGGTTAGGCCGACCAAACAATCCAAATAGACCAAGCAGGTCCGACGACACAGACGGGCCTAGCAGGACCAACTACGAAAACAAGTCAGGCAAGCACCACGACCCAAATGGGTCGGCGCACTTGATGACTCACATGGGCCAAACAGACTTGACAACCCAAACAAGTCAGGTGGGCCTAACAACCAAGACAGGTCGGGCAGACCCGATAACCCAAACAGGTTGGGGTCTGATGAACTAGACGATGACAACCCAAACGGACCAGGTCGTCCAAATTTTGAAATTCATCCAAATTTGGCTAAGGTGATCTCAATTGAAATTTGGAAAAAATTGGTCTAGTCTACACCATCCGAAAATTGGCGGAATGTGACTGAGTTGGCTCCAACCTAAATTTGGTCAAATAGGACTGAGTTTACATCAGCAAAAATTTGGCTGAATTTGGTCGAGTCAGCTCGATCTAAATTTGGCCGAATTTAAATATTTTAAGGTTACAATTATATTTGTTAAATTTAATTTCAAAAATTATATATTAAATAAATATTATTAAAATAAAATTTTATCTCATAAGAGAAATTCAATTATTTTATTCAAACAAGATATTAAAATTAAAATATTTCAATTACTTTATCCAAACAAATTATTTAGAAAATGAAGGGAATTCAATTGCAAGAATTTCAAATGCAATGTATTTTAATTTTTTAGAATTGTTGAAATGCTTCATCCAAATACGAGGTTAGTTTCCATTGGGTATTCTATGAAATGCACGAATGAAATTAAAATGCTCTATTTTCATTGCAATTGAATGGAACATATCCTAAACACCTAATACAACTACTATATGTCTATAAATCTAATTAAGAACTAGAGAAATAAAAAATCGCGATGAAACCAGAAAATCACAGAATCTATGTTGTGACAATGTAGTGTTCATGGTGAAAGTGCAGGGCAATCATCTCACAAGTCTAAAACGTTTACAATTTAACAAAAAAAATCTCATGCAAGAATGCAAAAATCTCAGTGGCGTGAAATAAAAAACTCTTAAATTTGTGTTTATCACAAAATTGCTTCCAATAGCCTCGTTAATGGTGCATTTTGGTCTTTTAGACACACTTGGTTATAGTTATGAATCCATAACCCAAAAATAGTAGAATATGGAAGAAATTGTGGTCAATTCATAGATTTGAGTAGAACTTAAGTGAAAAATGCAAACACAACATGAATTGTACAGGGAGGCCGAGATATTAATGGCCTAGGGGAGGCCCAGATGTACTCGACCTAGTATGCATATAGATATGGCCTTGTTAGTGAAGGGAGAAAAAATAGATGAAGGGCTAGTCAAAAAGGGGTCAGGAGCATCTCGTTCGTGGAGGTCGAGTACTTCTCGACCCATTTGGTCGAATATCACCTGGCCTAATTAAGGCCATGACAAGTCTTGACCCAATGCGGTAGCAAACAAGGTAATCTAAGTCAAAATGTGGACTTATAATGGGCATTCAGATCCTAGACAGTTATAGTAGGACATTATGGAGTTTATTACTATTTATGAAAGAAGGGAAACAATTGTGAAAGCAATGAAGTCAGGAGAAAAACCAAGTAATATAAAATAAGGTATAGTATTCAAAGGTAAGGGCAACTAACTCAACTCAATTTGAATATACACGCTCTATTGAAGTGTTACTAACTTCAGTGTCAGAGTGTCTGCAGGTACCTTACCTTTAGGAGTGTAATTCAAAAATTATTCAAAGGCAAGTCCCAAGAAGTAGAGGCAGAGGATAAAAGGCTCTTGAGACAGTTTGGCTTCGATCAAGAACATGAACATATAGCAGGAATAGTGCAAAATTGACATTGAACACATGTTAAAGCATGATATCGATTGAGAATACAAATATGGGAGTTTTTTAGCCTTCCTCTCACCAAAACTCTTGATCTCCAAGCCAAAACGTGAGAAAACTCGAGAGAGAAATGAGAGAAAAGGTTTTTGTGTTATGGTTTGTGGAAGTGTGGTATGGGTGTGTAAGTTTTTGCTTCCAAACTCCCTTTATACAATGATTCACCTTCCTAAACTAAACTAACCGGATTTAGTTAACTCTTCTCCTACTTTCAACTAAGAAAACTACCTTAACTAACTAGTCTAGTCTAACATGGTAAAGTTAGCCTTGATTAAGTGCAACACCACTTCCTCAACTCTCCAATCATCCATTGAGTTTGTAGCAGATGCAAACAACTAATATTTTCTATCTTAAGTAACCATAATTGATTTGAAACTTTAGTTTGAAACGTCAACCCTGGTCAACTATACCACTCTTTGATTAGTCTTTTTTGCAATAACTTGCATTTTCTTTTGTAATTCCCTTTAAATTTCCTTCATTTAGCCCTGTGCAAGTGTATTTAGTTGTCCTTAAAGTTCTCCATGGTTGGCACAAAGATATAAATTGATTTTCAAAAGGTCAACTTCAAAGTCAATTGTGCAGCATTTGGCCAAATTTTGGTCATGCCCAACGCAGCTTATGATTTCTTTTCCATTGATTTGTTCGTGATCAACTTCACTCAACCCTCCTTGATTACCTTTGGTTCACTTTTATTAATCACTCCAATCCAATGAAAATAACCTATACTAACCTATTTAACTAGACTAATTTTACTAAAAATTTGTAACAACTACACCTAGATTCTAACTGACCAAAACTATATCTAATTACTAACTAAGACTCTAATCGAATAAAACTAATACTAATGCAATGTATTGGACTAATGCACGAGATCTAGAATATACTCCTATTAATACTAGATTATCTAGACTAGCTTACCAAACTAAAGTACTAAATGCTACGAATGAATACTAAGCTAGAGTCCTAAGACTAATACTACTTATACAATCCTATAAAGAAATGCTAAAATTACTTTATTAACACTAATTCTATAAAAGATGAGATTTTACTATAAGAAAAGAATCTAATCTAAAATTAACTATTTAACTAGAATAAATGCTAAGAAAGAAAAAATTAATTATTCAAAACATCACAAAATTTGTACTTAACATGTAGATAGATAGACTTTGCCACCAAGAGTTCTACGGCATACTCCAATCTTAAAAAAGATAAAGGATGAAGCCAAAAATTTAGAAAGAAGGTAGAAAAAAGATTTAGAAATTTTTTTAGAGATAATAATTCTTATAAAATAAAATTCGATTAATAAAAATCTCTGTTTATAATATGACTTTTATTAATAAAATAATTAAAAGTATTTGTTAAGACTACTATTATTCTTTGCTATTTTCTAGGTTAATATATCTTGCACAACAAAAAGAATAACAAATAGAGTGAAACATCTTATTTAAAGATAGGTATAATGCAGATAGATAAATAAATAAATAAAATAAAAAGTAGTGATGCCAAAAATTATTGTAAAACTGTGTTTATTAATAATCGGATTTGACATGATAACTGAATAGTGCTCTAATAGTTTAATTGTGCGTTTGATTCCTTTAGTTAGAGTACATAGATTCTTCAATTCTTTTTTAGCTAATGAAATTCTTCTATTTTAAAACGATTAGGTAAACTTCACTTTGCTTTATTTTCCTGAAAATCATTGTAAATTCAATCAAATATATGCATCCAACCTCATTCTTCCTAAATTTACTATCCAAACCATCAAATTTCACTTTCTTCTTCTTTTCTTCTTCTTGAAACCATGATTGCACTCCATAAAATCTTTCAAATTTACCAAACTTAAACTAAAATTTTTACTTATGATATTTTAAAACTGCTTCATACTAAAATTCATTATAAATAAACAAACTTATTTTAAAAAAATAGGAAAAAATAAAATATTTTATTTAAAAGATAAACTTAGTTTATGAATAAATTAATTTATATAAATTCCACCCTATGACTTACTAAAATTATATATTTTTAACTTGCAGACAAAGTAATGTTAACCCTTAAAGAAACTCATTTCACTTTTCTTTTCATTTTTCTCCTTTGTGAATTTTTATATAGACAATACGTACATATTTAAATAATACTCAAATATTTAGACGAACATGAGAAATTGAAAATTTTAAAAAAGAATCATAATTTAAAAAAAAAATTGAAGTAATCACGTTAATATATTATCATATATAATTGAAACTAAGAGCGAAAAATATTAATTAAGTATAATTTAATGAGTGGTGGCTGATGCTGGATGCCTTGAAGATGAAGTAGTGGTATCTGACTAGTCTCAGAAGTTGGCATATTCGATGTATCTTCTAATTCTATTATGATCAATGGCATAAAGACATATTGATGTTGAAAAAAATACTAAAAAACCCCACAATTATACATTATAGATGTAGTGAATAGAGAACTCTTTTTTTTTTTTTTTTGCCGAACACGTTGTTAGCAAATTTATTCCCCTCTACCTATTTTTTTTAAAAAAAGATTTGATGTATTGCATGAGAATTTCTTGATATTTATGTACAATTTAAACTGTGTTAAAAAATAAGCATTTAAAAAAGTATATTGTAAACTAATTAAACTGCATGAAGAATTTGTGTAGAATCTAGAAGTACATGTTAAAATAAAATACTTAAAAGGTAGTCTCTGGTTAATAAAAAACTTATGAATCGAGTATAAGATACGAAATTCACTGAAAATAAAATAAACTAAAAACAACCAAGCCACGTTTACAAAATTACTTCTCAATTTTAATTCACACATATTATTTAATGAAGGGTAGTTTAATATATAAAGATGGATAGGATTTGCAAGAATAAAGTCATTACAGTGTATATTATTTTATTTATTAGCGAGTTATAAGGCGAAGCATATATTAAACTCGTTTGTTAGGGTAATTTTAGGCGTGCTGAAACATAGCAAATAAAATTGGAAAACGTTCGATTGGGTTTCTTTTTTAAAACACATATATCTTACAAAGCACACATTTTAAAATGGCTTAATTACTTAAAAGTAGGTCCTCAATTTTATTTTTATTTTAATTAAGTTCTAATTTTTAAAAAATTTACTTAATTTGATCATTTTCATTTATATAACATTTGTATAAATAATAAATTGTCCCAATTTGAAGAAGAACAACATTGTTCCATTTTAAAACAAATGGCACTGAATTGAATAAAAAAAACATATATAAAGATTGAAATGGATACAAGATAATGACACGTGACATTGTCCTGTCACATAATAATAACAGTGTCATGTGTCATACCACGGGACCTGACACATGGATCACCAAAAAATTAAAAAATAAACAAAATAAAACTACGAATTGACAAGTGGATGTCTTAACCTCATTCTATGAACAATTTAAAATTCAACCTTTGACTCATGTGAAATGATTGTGAATAATATAGAACTATGAAATATATTGAAGTATTGATAAATTAAAATGTGTTCTTGAAATTATGTCTTTTAAATTATTGTATGTTAATACGAGTGTGGAATAATGCAAAGACCTAGAAAATAGTCTTGGAGGATTTGTGATTTTTAAAGATGATACTCGATTATTTTATTAATATAAAGTCAAAGTTATAAATATAATTTTTATTAATCGATTTTTATTTTATAAAAAACATCTTCTCTCTAGATTTTCTTTCTAAAACTCGTTTTCTAACTTCTCTCTAGATTTCTACCTTCATCTTCATTCTTTTGAAAATTAAAGATCGTAGAAGTGATCCTTGCAGAGAACTCTACTCATCCACCCGATTAGAGTTAAGAATAGAATAAGTTCACTTTTTGCTCTTTTTGAGGTCAATTAGTATTTTGAATTACTTATGGTTTGTGGTTCAACACATGTTACTCAAATAGTCCAAAGTGACTCTCTGTTTACTTATGATCATAAGAATATGTTTAGATTTCTAATTGATCATTTTAATTTTATAGTTAGATCATCATGTGAGGAATAAAGCTTTAAGGAGCAGCTTTGAGTTAGAGGGTTTTTTACCTCAAGTAAGTGAATGATTAAGTGATAATATATGAGTTTAAGCAATTGGCTTCCAATGGTGCACTTCAAAATTGATTTGGTTCCAATTCGAATTTATAAAAGGGATCAAACTACAAAATTATAGTCAATTGAGAAAACTATGATACCCATTCTCATTGGTCTTTTTATATGGCGTTGGGGGTTGAGTTTGTACCACTAGGCACCGCCCTAAATTTTTATATTAGAGAGCTCCATGTATACATAGTGTTGGACACTACTTCGATATTGTTTGGCACTAATTGAATTTAAATCACAAAGAGCTCCATAGATGACTAGCGTTAGGTGTTACTTAGGTACCACTGGCATTAATTAGAATTTAAATGATAAATAGCTTCAGGAGTCTAAGCCACTAGGCGTCAGATCCATCGTTGGGCGCCAAATAGCTTGCTGGCTGGAAATCTGAACCTATTAGGCATGGCTTTGAAATTTTCTCCAAGAAAGCTCTCTATCTGATCCAACATTGGGCACCCCTTCTCATCCATTGGGTGGTTTTGCTGGATTGATAATTTTGAGATTTGATATTATAAGAATGATTATGTTGTTAGAGGAATGTTTTCTATAATAGATGTACATTATGACCAAATAATGGAATGATTATTATATAGGGTGTCCATGTACGTCCCACTAATTAGTACAGTAAGGAAGCATGGGAGGGATGTACCTGGACACATGCACAGCGGGAGAGGATGTTGTTCAAGTTAAGGCACAGTCATCAAAGGAAGATAGGGAGAAAAGAGGATGGACCCAGCTTGGTGTGGATGGATGCGTATACCCCGGCCTAGTGTCCGTGTACACCTCGGCCCAATATCCATGGCACCCACCATATCCTGGGCCGAGGTGTACACGGACACTAGGCCGGGGTATACGAATCCATCCACACCAAGCTGGGTCCATCCTCTTTTCTCCCTATCTTCCTTTGATGACTGTGTCTTAACTTGAACAACATCCTCTCCTACTGTGCACATGTCCGGGTACATCCCTCCCATGCTTCCCTACTGTACTAATTAGTGGGACGTACATGGACACCCTATACAATTATATTGAAATGTCATGAGAATTGTATGTGTTGTATGGATAAGGATTTTTTTTCAAAGGAAGGATACCATATCATATAGTGCGATGTATGCATTGAGTAGGAATATCAAGGGTGTGGTCATCCTAATTCTACTAAATTCACAAACTCATATAGAGAATGGAGTTTAAGGGTGAAAGTTGAAGGATATCCTATGGCAAGATTTTGTGTAGGCAGCCTATTTCTAGTGATGCCATAGTAAACTAACCTTGTCCTAGGAGATTATTAGACTTGGTGAATCTAGGTTGATCATGATTTTTTATGCCACACAGTTATATGACAAGTACAAGACTACATGGGTACTCAACTCATTGAATACGTCTTCTAAAATTGAGTCTAGAGTAGGTAAGTTTGGATTCTATAACAATGTGTTTGAATGGGAATAAAAGTGCAAAAATAGCTTGAGTGTTAGTAAATTATATAGTCTATCAATTTACAAATTTTGGTTGCTTGAAATTAACACTAGCTTACCTTTTCTAGTTGTTCTTTGTGTTTCTCTTTTGCAATGATCGCATTGTATGCATGACTAGGTGAGGGTGTAGGTGATAGTGGGGCTTGATATTAGGATAGTGCTTTGGAGTTGATACTAAGGACAATAAACATATATATATTTTTGTGTAGTAATAGTCCCTTCTTTTGAAGTATATTTAGTTCCCCTTTTATTTTGAAAAACTTTCAACTTAGAGTGTAATTACAATATATGCATTATGTACGTAGGTTATGCTTCTGAGTGATATGGATAACTTAATATCATTAATATATTCACTTTAAAGATAGTTTTATACTATTTTTGGGGGTGGTTACATTAAATGTGTTAAAGTGATTTTTATACAACATATTTGTAGAAAATAAAATTATGGTTTGTGAAATTTAAGTAGGTAAATTTGAATTTCCAAAAGTGAAGGAATTATAATATGAATTGAAGAATGAAGAACGTATGCAAAATGAATTTGAAAATTAATCTTGAATCATAGAGGTTTTTGTTTCAGAACTTTGAAATAGTTAGATTAAGTATAAAAGGTTGAAATAGAATTATCTCTTGTTTCAATTTTAAGATTTAATAGAAAAATTATATGTAGTTGATGAAATTATTTATATATGAAATTGTAAGATTTATAAAGAGTAAAAGTGGTTTTATGCTTTTAATGATCAATTTAAGTTGAAATAATTAGTTGGAGTTAATTTTAAAAATTTTATTGAAAGACAAATCTTGCATGAATTTAGAATTATATTCAAAGAGCTTACATTACTCTTATTAGTTATGTAGAATTCAACTTCTCATCATAATTTTATGAATGTATTCAATAGTTAAAATTTGCTTAGCCAATTTACCCAAAATAACAACATTGTTAAAAAGATATACAATTTGTTGAGTCATTTAAAAAAAATCAAAAAAAAATCAAACTTGATTTTTTTTTGGGTATTAGCTTACTTTATTTAAATAGTTCTTATATTCACAAATTTAATTTACTTTAATAGAATTATGAGCACAATTTTTCATGTTTTCCTTAATGTTTGAAATTTGATGGAGTTAATTAGTATTGTAACTATTAAATTTAGTGTTTATTAGTGTTATATCTATATATATATATATATATATATATATATATATATATATATATATATGTGTGTGTGTGTGTGTGTGGGATGTAAAAAAATTAAGTTCATATGTTTGAAAATGAAATAAATATGATTCACTGATTGTATATTGAGTAATGGAACCTATAAAAGAGATATTTTTGTTTTATCAAATATTTAAATCACGTAGATTGGGACAATCTAATAAGCATATTTAATTACTATTAACTTCATCGTCACATATATAGTAGCAGGTAGTGGCCATTAAACATACAAATATGTACATTATCTAAAACTTTTTTCAAAAAGAACCTATATAACTTGGCATCTCTAAGAAGTTCTAATTCAAAATATACATTCTAATTACATTTTCATAAAATAACTCAAAATAAAACTCCAATACCTCGTTCGTTCTCGTCAATATCACTTCATGATCATATGTTCACGTATGATATAAAATCATTGTCGGTGGAGATTACAACACCATAATAGAAAAAAAGTTAAGCTAATGTAAATTAATCAATGCCACATATACCAATTTCATAGTCAATAAAAATTCCAACATTTTCATCAAACGTACAAAATTATTTTATAAACAAGTTTTATATCTCACCTTTTATCGTGCTTTCCTCGTTTTTGTCATAAATATGGTTCAACAACTAAAATTACATTAGAGACATAATTCATCATCAACTTTAAAATCAATATTTAACAATAAGAATCAAATGTCTATTATAATACAATACTCACGACTTAATCATCACAACACAACCCTAATGGTTCAATTCTAACATAGACATTTGACTTTACTTCTAAAAGAAGAGTGTATTGAGCGAACTCAAATACTATGCACTTGTCATAACTCACTCCTTGATCTCAAGAGCTATAGTTATAAACTTCACACTAGGATACCGATCCCTCTCAAGTATGACACAAGTATATTACTTATATGTTTTAGGTCTGATCCTTTTTCATATTGAAGCTCCAAATTATAAGAATCTCCTTCAACTCTCACAACTATATATCATCCTCTACATGAGTTTGATGTTAGTAACTCAGGATAGTCTTTTCAAAATCACTCTCAATACACCACATAACATTTCATCAATGTACTACTCCCTTCCTAGAAGTCACTACATTCACAACATCCACACAACCATATACTCAAGTCAAAACAATTAAGTTAACTAAATACAAGATTTAGAACATCTTAAATTTGTTTGTTTATAGGTATAAAACCTTCAAATTCTCTCAACACTTCCACCTTTACATGCAACGAGTTACCTTGAGCGGTAGGCTCGCTCAGCGAAAACATGGATCAACCGATAAAATGAAATTTCCCTACCACTGATGGGAAGGTGGTAACGAGGAAAGTCGATCAAAAGGTCGTCAGAGAATGGTATGAGAATAGTTTAAGGATGCAAAGAGCTACTTATTGCATCGAGACAACGGCTAATCCTAGGGTCTCAGATTCGAATTCTCATATTGCAAATGGTGATTGAAGACAACCGGTGGGTGAAATTAAAGAGGTGGAAGTATAAGTAGGAAGGAAGCTGAAATTGGGAGATGATCAAGATAAGAAGTTGGAGTCATAATTGATAAGGTTTTGAAAGATAACATCCAATCATTTGCCTTGACATCGATAGACATACCTTGAATAGACCAATATTTCCTATGCCATCTCTGAAAGCTAAACTGAGAGCCCAAAGACGTCGTAGGCTAGGAGAAGAGAAAGCGCAAGTAGTGAGCAAAGAAGTAAACAAGCTAATTGAAGCAAATCCCATAAGCGAGATCCAATACCCCGAGTGGTTGACAAATGTGGAGATGGTGAAAAAATCAAATGGCAAATGGATGATGTGTAGATTTTACCAACCTAAACAATGCACGTTCTGAAGACTCATATCCTCTCCCGAACATAAACACTTTGGTAGACAATGCTTTGGGATACGAGTTGTTAAGCTTCATGGATGCATATTTTAATTACAATCAAATCAAGATGCATATGATGGGTGAAGAAAAAACAATATTTATAGGAGAAAAGACTAGCTATTGTGAAAACATGATGCCTTTTAGGTTAAAGAACGTAGGGGCCACGTACTAGTGTTTGATACAAGATTTTACAACATATATTGGGAAGGAACGTGCAATCATATATAGATGATATGGTTGTGACCTTGGTTTATAGTGAAGTCCGTTAGAAGGACCTCGGGGAGTTATTCTCAATTATAAACAGGTTCTAGCTAAAGGTCAACCTTGACAAATGTGTTTTTGAGCTAAAAGTTGACAAACTCCTTGGGTTTTCACTAACGGGGAGGGGAATTGAGGCTAACCCAAAGAAATGCTTAGCCATAATTAATATGAAAAGTCCTAACAATGTAAAGGAAGTACAAAGACTAACGGGAAGGATGACAACTCTATCTAGAATATTTACGAGAAGTAGGGATAAGGAATTTTACTATTTTCAATGCCTAAAAGAGAATGAGAAATTTTAGTGCATTGAAGAATGTGAAAATACATTTCTACAACTTAAGAAATACTTGGCAAGACCTTTCCATCCTACGTAAATGCCTAAAAGAGAATGAGAAATTTTAGTGCATTGAAGAATGTGAAAATACATTTCTACAACTTAAGAAATACTTGGCAAGACCTTTCCATCCTACGTAAACATGTGCGGGGGCTACCACTCTAGTTATGAATAACTATTATTGAGCATGTAGTTAGTTGGATGTGGTACAAAACATAGAGGAGGAGCAACGATCAATCTACTTCGTTAGTAATGTCCTTTATGAAGTAGAAGGAAAGTATTCGATAATAGAGAAGGGGACTTTGACAGTGGTGTAAATAGCAACAAGGCTCCGTTATTATTTTTAGAGTCACAAGGTAGTCGTTATGACCAATCTACCTATCACACAAATATTGTAAAGGCCCAATTTGTTAGGAAGGATGGTCAAATGGTCTTTAGAGTTATTTGAATATGATATCAAATATGAAGCTAAGGGGCAACAAAGCTCTAATACTTTCTAATTTCCTTTCAAAGTTATCAGCCCCAACGCAGTCATAAGCACAACTTTGCAAGTGGATTTTGTCTGTGGATGAAGCCTTGAATCTTTGAAGAAGTGGAGCATGAGTAGTGTTGGAAGTGCCTAAACGAATGTTGATTCAATAATCTAGCAATTATCTTTCAAGGAAGGTAATAACCAAGCTAAATATGAAGCCTTGATTGCAGGAATGTGGTTAGCAAAAGAGATAGGCGTAATCGAGGTTGTGGCCAAGAGCTACTCGTCTCTTTTCATTGGCTAGGTATTTGGTGAATTCCAAGCAAAAGACCCTTTAATTGGTCGGATACCTAGAGTTTTTAAAAACCTTGGCTAAGGTGTTTGAGGTTTTCAATCTAGTGTATGTTCCCCAGGAAGAAAATTGTGGAATAGATCTCTTATCAAGATTGGCAAGTTACACCAAGCCGAGATAGCACAAGACTGTCATCAGATAAATTTTATTTGTATCTAAAGTGTGTGTCAAGATTCGTAATGAGGAGTAAGTGTTCACCGTACAAGGTGAAAGGAGAGAATCAAGGATGACTCCTTTAATAACATACATGGTTGATGGAAAACTGCTTCGAAATCCTGTGGAAGCTCAGAAAGTAAAGAAAAATTCTAGTAGGTACACCTTGCTCAATGGTCACCTATTTAGTTTAGGTTTCTCCTAACATATACTAATGTGTATCAAAGAAGATGAGGTTGATCTTATAATGGTTGAGCTACATGAAGGAATATGAGAAAGCCATGTCGAAGGAAGGGTGTTAATGTTAAGGGTCCTCAAAGTAGGTTATTTTTGGCTAACAATAAGAAATGACAACATGGAATATGCCAAAAAGTGTGATCAATGACAACGATACTCAAACTAGCATAAAGCACCCTGAGAGGTTCTTCACTCAAGCATTCTCCCTGGTTGTTCCACACATGGGGAATTAATATTTTGGGACCTTTTCCATAAGTAGATTGACAGGTGAAATTCCCCATAGTAGCAATGAAGTATTTCACAAAGTGGATTGAAGTGAACTAGAATGTCAGGATAACCTCAAGTACTGAATCCCTACATTAATGCATACACTAAATAAACATGTGCCTAATCTAACTTGGATCAATGTACATCATTCTCAAACAGTTTAGATGCACAAATAATTCCCTTACTAACTTCTAACATCATTAGAACTATATTATAAACACATAACTCTCATAAGTACGATTAATTGGAAAACTCTGCAATACGTGAAAATACTTGTCAACGACAAGATGTTTCACCCTAGCAAGCCTACGCGCCTAACGAGAGCACCACTAGAGCTTCCAGTGATAGCCAAGTCAGTGAGTTTTCTAACTTTGAAGTCACCCAATGAGAATACCCTTGCCCAACGACCACCAAGTCAATGAGCTCTCTAACTTTGGTATTGCCCAAAGAAACCACACTCAGTAATTCACATATAGCATGCATTAATGTTCACCCAACTCATTTCATAGATATCAAACATTGAGCATACAAGAATCATTACACAATCACAATTCAACATTCATACAATAGTTAATTGGAATTCAAAGACTAAAAAAAGTTAAAATTAGCTTCTTTTACCTTGTTTGACAATTCAAATAGCTCTAATTGTTCCTAATACTCCAAAAATGTCTCTAACTCCATAAAATGTTTTATCTACACATAAAAACATCACAAGAATGCTCAGGCCATACCGTTATGGTCATTAATTAACAAAGACTAATATTGATGATTTTTGTAACATACCATTTAATAACATAACTACTAAAATAAATATTTCTTACTGATAATCATAAGCGTAAAGTACTAAAATATAATTATCATATTACAATCATTCAAAATATACATTGAAATACACATTTATACATAATGGTCTAAAGAGATTGTAGTTTTTCAAAAGGAAGGTATATACACAAGGAGTTTAAACACTAGCTAGACACCGTATCATCCTCACCCTGAACAGATCCAACTATAACTTCCTCATCTGCTAACTCCAATTAGATTATCATTACAAATAAAAATAAAACAAAAGACAAAACAAGTCACAAAGAAAAGGCTAAGTGAATATACAAAAAGCTTTAATCATTAAAGAATACGATTACTTAAATCATACATAATCAATCATCTTATTTCATAAAAGAACCTAAACATGATTCAATTATTCAGATACATGCATTGATATTGAATCCTGGCAAGTTGTGCACTTGTGGTGACCTCTACTTCTCTATAGAGCTATTGCCAATGGGTTTCACTCTGCCAGACACAAGGTTAGTCCATTAACGCCTTTGGCCAAGGTAAAGCCCCTAGACTAGGACCTCCTGCTCCTCTCACCATATACCCCACTCTTCTCTACTTGAGAATTAAATGGTTATTAGAGCATCAAGATAACTTCCAACTGAATCTATATACCAATGCATACACTACTATAAATCACCACAAATCCTCCTTGAATTAGTATAAACCATTATCAATTTAATCTCATATACCATCTATCTCATAAGTAATACATTTACATTATCAACAAGACATCAAAATTTAACATAGAATAGCTACTACACTCTGATACACTCGCTCAATAAAACCATCCTCTCGCTAGGTGCAAGGTGCATAAATGTCCACTCGTCCAACGATCAGATGACTCTTCCAGCGAGTAAATCACTGAAACTCAAAGAGGAAAATTCTTACAAAGTTCACTCAGCGAGTTTGTTCTTGACCAATGACTACAAAGTTAGTAAGCTCTATGACTTTGGATTTGCTAAGCCAATAAGGACTCGACCAACGACTCCCAAGTTTGTGTCCCTAACTTTGGATTCACTTAACGAGTGGATTCTTGCTTAATGACTTTGATGAGTGCATATTATTCCCCTAATTAAAGGTTTAATTTTGGGTTTTTAATTGAATTATGTTCTTAAAAGATTAATTTAATTGAGATTTCATAATTAAGCTTATGAAGTTTGTGAGATAAAAATGACATAAAAAGTGAGTTTTAGTTGTATAAATTATTTTATGATATTCTAACGTTTGTCGATGCAACTGAATAAATTGTTTCAAGTTGCAAAATAAAGTCAAGATTACTAAATTCTATAAACAAATAAATCAGGAGCTAAATGCACCCTTAGTTTTCACTCATACACTCCACCATTCTCAAATGGCCCATATAAAATCTGTCTTACACCCCTTATTTCTACTAACTTTCACCACTCCTACAACTCACAAAATCAAACCCAACCAGAACACATGGCCTAATCTTAACACTCATAAACTAGCCAATTAGAGCTTGCCATGTCATCATCTTCTACCTCTCAAACCCTTAACGTTGGTCAGCCACCATCCTCGCTAACAAGCACATCAACCTTCATTTTTTCCAAACAAGTCACCGGAAATGCATAATTCATTGCAAAACCTATGGTAGCAACTTCGCTAGAGATCCCATCGTGCCACCATACCTGTTGAAACCATCACGCACGTTGAAAGCCACACTTCCATTCACGGGAAAAACAACAACCTATTCATCCACACTAGAAGATGCTACCAGACTCGTTCAAACTCACTACACATCGAACCAGAAACGCGAGCCACCCAACAACAACACCTGCACCTCACCATGTTGGAGAAGAGAAGATCTAAAATGAAGCACAAACTACAAGAACGAATAACAATGACGTGCCGTTTCCATCCACGCGTGAGAATCCAGAAATGCGAAGCCACCTGCAACGTTCACCGTGATGCAACCTCGCCTAAGTTCATCCACCACACAACCATGCAACTTGACGGAACCAACTCCATGCCTGCACCACAACACCGTTCAACCACCGCGACTTCTCCATGTTCATCTGTCATCATCACAGATCTGTAACTGGAAGACATAAATCACAAACCAGTCTACACTTGAAGACACACCTACACCAAAAAGTTAACCTTATGAAACCCTAACAGAGGCGAAAAAAAGAAAGGGATTTGTCACGCGTCAAACTTTCATTACATAATCAATGGGTGAAAGCTGGTCAAAATCTGGTGAAATAAAGAGGGGACTAAAATGCAATTATTGATATATTTGGATTTTCCTGCAAATTTGGACTACAAGATTGCAAAGGGTTGATTTATAAAATTAATGCAAATATTTGATGATAATTTATCATATATCTTTAACTAATTTATTTATTTAATTATATCAAAAATTATCAACTAACTATATTTTTCAAATAATTTTAAAACTGACTATATCTCTCCAAATATTTTTAAATATTCATAATCCCTATAAAAATAAATAATATTTATCCTTATCCTTATTTTAAAGGATATTTGAGAGATTTTAGCAACAGAAAAGCCTAGTTCAAGTCCTATATAAAGAGACTAAGGGAAAGCAGAAAAGACAAGCTCGAAACTTCGGAGTTTAAGAACCCTTAGAGGGGACTAATTTCTTTCTCTCTCTATTCTTCTTCTATTTTTATTTTATCTTGATTCCATGGAGGCCTAAGCTTCTTGGGTTGGTTTCACTGTAATTTCATCATGGATTTTGAGGTTATAATGAAGTAATTTCTATGTTCTTTTAATTATTGTTAAGATTTTAATTTATCTGTCTTTTGTTTCTTGAATCAAATAGAAATTAATAATTTTAAACCTATATGCATGTTGATCATATGAGTATAAGGGTTTTTAAATTTAATTGAGACTTTACTTTGGTTAAAGGTATTTACTCTAACTAAAATTAGTCAAGACTTTACTTTGATTAATTATATTTTTTATTTGGTGTGGGATAAAAGAATAGACATGATTAAACATAGTAAACTTTGATTGAGATTGTACTTTGATCGAATTTACTTTGGATAATCTAAAAGTTCTCACTTTTAATTGAGATTGTACTTTGGTTAAAAGTCAAAACCCCAACAAATTAATTGAGACTTTACATTGATTAATTTGCTAATCTACAACAATAAGTTATTAAGCAATAATCTTTAGATAACCGATGATGAATCTATTTTGAAAGAGCAGTGGGATCGATCTAGTTTCTTTAAAATTGTTTTTATATCTTTTTATCTTTCACCAATTTTATTTCTCTAGTTACTTTTATTATTTGACTAACCCCTTTTGTATAGTTTTTATAAGAACTAATTTGTTAGAAATCAATTATGTGTTCGTTGAGAGACGACTTTGGGTTACTTTACTCTTTCTATTTTGTTGACTAATTTCTTAATAATATTGATTTTTTTATAGATAAGTAATATTAATTTGATCGCGTCAATGAAAACGTTATTAGACACCCAAGTTAGTCAGCCTCTGACATTGGATTCGCTGAGAGAGCCTCTAACGTTGCAGAAACTGACTATGCATAATTATGTCTTCTCGGTCAAGTCTAAGTAGCTCAAAAACCTTCACAGATGTCAAACACATACCAAGCTCCAATTAACTATAAACATTAGTGCCAAATGATCTCAAATGAAAAACCAATTCAACCACTATTTACATGTAAACAACCTCAAGTTTAAAACATCAATTTCATATAATCATGTATCATTCTACAAATCAAACACACAGACAATTCACAGTGCCATCATAAAATTTACCAATTCAATATTTCTATAACTTAAAATCATTGTTTTTAGCTTCCCTTACTTGTAAGATGACTAAAACAACATAAGAAGTAGTGGTCATGTGTCATTGTCTTATAGGAGATACTTTTCATAATGTAACTTTCCACATGGCAACACATGAGTGATTCATTTTTTTAGAGTGAGGATTGCCACATGTTAAGCTCTTTTTTCACCCCTTAATGGAGAGTTCTCTTACACAGGTAGTGGCTATGTGTCATTGTCCTATAGGAGACATTTTTCATAAAGTAGCTTTCCACATGGCAATATATGAGTGGTTCATTTTGTGAGACTAAGGATTGCTGTAAGACCCGTAGAATTTAATTAATTAATTAAATAATTAATTAATAAATACGGGAGGGGAAATAATTATGACATTAAATTATGGTTGGTATGATGTGGAAAAGTACTAGCTCAAGTGGTTGAGAGTACTTAAATTGTGTGAGAGGACTTGGGTTCGAGTCCTATGTATGCTAACTTTTGTGTTATTGTTTTATTATTTAAATTTATGTAATTATGTTCTGGTATGATATGATGTCTGAATTGGATTTGTTAAGCATGAAACATGACTTGGTTGAATTGGTGGTGTAATTACTTTGTGATTGAATGGTTATGGGTTCAAACTTTGGAGAACCAAACTAAAAACATTATTTTTGGCATTTTGGCTTTGAATTGAATATGAAAGGTTGGGGAAAAACCCTAGATAGTTGAGAGGCAGCCTTGCGTAGCTGAAAAACAGATCATAAAGGTAAATTAAATGGTAGTTAACAGTACCATTAGGTAAATTTCGTTTTGGGTAATTAAACTCTACTAAAAGCCAAGTTTAAAAGGGTAAAAAGTGGCCATAGGGAAGGTTTTGACAACCTGAATTAGAGCACGAAAATCAGAGAGATTGGTGAGGTTTGAGTAAGGTTCTGGTGAGGTTTGAGTGACCACATCAAGAAGGGGGAGACGTAGTGATCATTGGAGTATCTCAAACAATTCAATTTAAGCGAAGGAATTCCAGGTTAGGGGAGCTGTAATTGTACCTTTAATTGCGTACTGTTTAATTTCATGAACTGTATGATTAAATTGATGCATGTACAATGCCCTGTTGTGTATAATTCGTGTTTCTGGAATTTTCCAGAAACCGCCTGGCGGACGATGAACTGCCGCCAGGCGACTCATCCAATTTTTACTTGTTTCTTGGGTTCCAGAGAGGAACCGCCTGGCGGTGAGCGTTGTGCCGCCAGGCGACGCGTGACGACCAACCCAGATTCTGGGTTTTTGCTTGAACTGCCTAGCGGTGACGAACACCCGCCAGGCGACGCGGACCAATTTTTGGTTCGGTTTTGGTGTTTTGAGTGTTCTGATTGGATTCTAAATGGAAGGAAAGGGATCATTAACTTTTAATTGAATACTTGACTAAAGAAATTGGGGAATTTCACTATCAATTAGAGTTAATTTGAGAGAACCGTTAAGAACACCCTTTTTAGGTTGATGAATTGGGATTTCGAAAACGACACACATCTAAATGGAAAAATGCGAATGAATTCGGGTATGGAAAGTGTTAGAGATGAATTGTAATCCTAAGAGATAGAATCGGATCTTATAGAGTCAGAAATTGATGGAAATTAGAGTTGTTGTGAAGGGGGTAAGGTTCGCAGGTGCAGGAACCGCCTGGCGGCACCCATTTGGCCGCCAAGCGCCAAACCAGTGAGACATGGTGTCCGATTCACGAAAAACGCTGTTTTTCGTACTTTTCGTGGAACAGGAACCGCTCGGCGGTAGTTTCATGCCGCCAGGCGCCACTGATTTTTCTGGTCTGTGCAGTTTTCGTGAAACTGCATTTCCCACTTCGTTAACCGTCCGATTTAGGTGAAATTTTGTAAGGTGTTTCACAACATGTTGTTCTTCACTTTGAACGGTGGAGATTCATTTTGGATGCCTGAAGAGGGAGATATACGTCACTCATGATTGGTTGTTGAATTCCCTAATAGTATGATTACTAATGGATGATTAAGTGTGATCAAGTGCTGGTATGGCCTTGATTGGTGAATGTATATATATAAATATATTGATGCATGATTGATGACTATGTTTTTGGTAGTGCTTGCTGAGACATGTTGAATATATGAACCTATATATGTTAGCTCGAAGGTAAGATGTTATAAGTGTGGGCATAAGGCCACTATTGATGATATCACTATGACCGAGTGTTGCATGATCATGATGGGTTTTTGGAAAAGTATGGGAACATGATAATCATACTTTAAATGTAATGGAATTGTAAGCATGCAAAGGGTTGGGAAAATGAGAAGGGGAAAATAAAGTGTGTTGGAATTGATTTAAGAGGTAAGTATATATGAATTATAAAAGAGAGGAATGTGTGCTTATACTTGAAAGATGCATATGTGTTGTGATGTTGTAATTTGGAATATATGAATGTGTATGTTGATTTTTGGATGTTTGAGAATTAAATGGTTGAATTCTAGGAAATGAATTAGAGTACCTAAAACTAGTAGTGTCACATTACTAGTGTAGCGCCTAGCAGTGTAGACTGAATCGCCAGGCGATAGTATGAAACAGGAATGTCTTATAAGTGTTGGCGCCCAACGGTGATGTGGAACCGCCAGGCGGTAGCGGGATCACAGAGGAGTCTTAGGGCTTGGTGCGCCTGGCGGCAGAGACGGTTCCGCCAGGCGGTCGCTGTTGCGTGAACAATTTAAAAGGCGCTGTGCGCCTGGCGGTACGCGACACCCGCTAGGCGATCTGGAAGCTGTGGCGTGTAGCGGTACGTGTCCCCCGCTAGGCGATTCAGCTGCTGTAAGTCCTAGTTGTTGGACTTCGTAGGGTGTTCTACAAGGCTTCTGGTAGTGCCTTAGAGGTGAGGTTGCTGGAGTTCCTTGAGTTGTGGCTCGGAACGTATCCCTTGAGTTGTGGCTCGGGATAGGGGTTAAGCACGTGGTATTCCTTGAGTTGTGGCTCGGAATATCATCTCTTGAGTTGTGGCTCGGGATGGCGGATGAACACGAGAAACCCTTGAGTTGTGGCTCGGGTTGGCGAGTGTTGCCGGTATGAGTGTGCTGGTTGTGGCCAATACGGATGGGTCCAGATAGATTGCCCTCCTCAGTTGTTGGCTGACGAGTTTGGTAGTCTTGGGACGATACGGGCTTTGTTCGTATATGGGAACTCTACCTGGCGTTGCGGTGTATGATCCGTAGCATGTTTTCCCGCACGTGCTCTATCAGTTGTAGCCGATAGGTATGGCAGCAAGTCACCTTGAAGTAATCAGCAGACGAAGTAGAACACGAATAAACGTATTGGAGATCGAATTGAGGGAATAAAAATATAGGGCAATGTGGAAAGTTAATTTAAGTGATGTTATGTGTATGTATACTGCTTTATATATATATGTTTATAGCTTTGTATATATATGTGTTTTATCTGCTAAGCTCACCCTATCTGCGTGTGTGTGGCGATGATCGTGTACGCGGTACACGGGAGTAGATGTTGGTGATGCAGGTGGCTTTGGTGCAGCTTATTCGTGGAGAGGGGATTGATTTGGGGGAACTTTTACTTGTATTACCTTGTTTTGGAAACATTTGTAAACCCGGATGGGTGACTTAATAACATTGTGGTTTTAATTATGTAATGGACGTTCTAAATTTTATCCGCTCAATTAATAAAGCTTTAAATTTTCCCGCATTTTGGGAAAATGAGGTATTATTAAACGTGCTGTCTTATTTATTCCATTTATTTATTTATAAATTAGTAATATCCTGACGGGATGTTACAATTGCCACATGTTAAGTTCTCCTTCACTAAGATAACATTTTTAGGATTTTGGTGCATGTTAACATTTCAAGGTTTGATAATGTTATGCTGCAAAAATTATTTTTGAGTCACTTCTTCTCTTAGTCACTTGCTAGAGCATCCAAAGAGGTCCCTCTAGCACCCCTTTCTCTAGAGTTGACCTAACCTCTCTTAGAGCTCCACAAACCACATTCATCCCACCATTAAATAACCAAAATCGAGAGCCATTTTCTCTCAACATAAAGCTTCCGTGTATCCACCATCCACCAGAGTCACCATTTCAAGCTTTGACCTAACCTAGCTTGAGGAGGAGGCTATCATAGTGAGTTTACACAATTTTGTAGTACTTGATTCTGCATAATTATGTCTTCTCAGTCAAGCCTAAGTAGCTCAAAAACCTTCACAAATGCCAAACATATACCAAGCTCAAATTAACTACAAACATTAGTGCCAAATGATCTCAAATGCAAAACTAATTCAACCATTATTTACATGTAAATAACTTCAAGTTTAAAACATCAATTTCATACAATCATGTATCATTCTACAGATTAAACACACAAGCAATTCACAATATCGTCATACAATTTACCAATTCAATATTTCTATAACTCAAAAGCATTGTAATTAGCTTCCCTTACTTGTAAGATGGCTCAAACAACTTAAGGAGTATCAAATCTCCCTTTCAGCTATCAGAACGCACAACTCAATCTATGAACAACACAAACATGATCAGGGCACATCATTAGAACCATTGATCAACAAAAATTCACAAGGAAGATTTAGAAGCCACATGAGAGCTAGAATCACTCACATGAATGCACAAGGACAATTGACCAAGGAAAACGAGAAGAAAACTAACTTACTCAATTGGAGAAATTGACCAGACAGAAGTGGAAAGCTCACCATAAGGATCACCTTAGCGGTTTTAAATCTTCAAAGAGATGAATACAAGATGAGTAATCCTAGAGAGAAGTGAGAGGGCTCTAAGAAAAAGGATTTTAAAGAGATGGTGCATTAAATAATGAAACTCTTTTATAAAATTTCTATTTATACTTTAACATTTTAATATTAAAATAATTGTGTCTCATTATTTTAAACCCTCTATGAATCCTATGATTTTCTAGGTTCTTATAATTTTAAGGTCACATGCAAACAAAGGATACTCACATGCATAGGAAAAACATATTGAATCTAGAGAAAAAAGGTAGAAAAGCAACTTACTCAAATGGAGAAACTGATCGGATAGAATGGAAGAACTCGCTACACGGAAGCTTTATGAAACAACCCACATATTGTAATTTAATTCTAAATTAATTTTCAATTTTCAATTTTTATTTTATAATTATCTTTTTATGTCATGTAATATAATTATTGTATTTCTCACATATTAATAGGTTAAATTAATTTTTTATTATTAAATTATCACTTATTTATATATTGTGGAACGTAATAAGTTATTATTTTCTTTTAATATATTTTTTTCTATGAAGAAATGTAATTTATTTATTTATTTATATTCTTTTCTTATGTCAGGTTTATGTTGCACTATCTCTGTTAAACACGTGTCAGGTGAATAATGTATTGTACTGACTCAGACTGAATCTTTACGGAAGAAAGGACCTAAAATGACAAACAAGAAAAGAAAAATAAAATGCTTACCAATCAGATAATCACACATCAATGTAGCACCGAAGTATTTTCCACAAATCAATATCTAACTTCAACCACAGATTCTTATTCATTATTTAATTCATGTGAATAAATAACTAAATATAATTTTCATCTTATATGTTTAATTTATATTTGAATATTTTTTGTTTTAAAATAAATCTATTAAGGTTTTCATTATAATTGTTTTTAATTGTTCTATCTATTTTATTGTTACATATGTATTAATTTATTCAATTAAATTAATTACCAAACATATTTATTTAGGTAAAAAATAATTTAATTAATTAAAAGGTAGGGAATAGAGAAAAAATATTAAAAAAAAATAAAAATTGTATTTTTAAAATAACAAAATTAAACACATTTATTTTAAATAAATGAACAAAAAGTAGATAAAGAAAGAAAGAAATTATATGTAAAAAATGTCTTTTATTAATAATTACAAATAAACACTTTTGAATAATAAAAATTATACTTTAAGTTTATTATAAATAATTTAATATATATATATATATATATATATAGTATCTTTTATCTTTATTAATAAATGAAATCTCGTTAATTTGAAAAGCATATTGATAGTAATATTGCATTATACTTTTAATTATTTACAGTAAATTTAAAGTATACTTTTTGGATTCAAATCGTGTATAATTAAATATATTTAAACTATTTATGTATTATAAATTATACTGACGTAAAAACAAAATTTATTACATTGGAGTACTTAAATTCTACCGTCTCTTCAAATTTAGTCAATTATCCCAATTTTTTGAAAAAGTCTTAGTCATTTTAATTTCAAATTTCAAATTTCAATTTTTTTTAATAAAAACATATAAGATAAATAAGTATATTATGTTTAAATATTTAAATCCACCACTCTAAAAGAATTAAAACTCCGACGTAATTCATAAATTTATAAAAAATAAAATATTGATATTCTATAATGATTTTAGTGACAAGCGTAAGCGTAGGATATTTGTTAAAGATAATTAATATGAATTAAATAATAAATGATATTTGTCTTAATGATCATTAATGTTATTTAATTTTATTTATACAAATATCTTTAATATTTTATTTAATACTTATCAGTTATAAAATTAATTAAATAATAAAATAATTATATTTTAATATTATTATAAATTTAAATATAATTAAATATAAAAAATAAAATTAAAATTAAAACAAACAAAAATTAGTGTTAAATATCTAAAAAACTTAAAAAAAATCCAATTAAAGTATAAATTTTAGAATCACTGAATTTTCTTTCTTTGACTCTTCGATGATCTTTTATAACATTATTGTTACCTTAACAAAATCCTTTGTATTAATGAAAAAGACAACATTTAAATATTTAAAATTATTAATTATAAATACATAAAGCTTACAATATAAAAAATTTAATTACCTAACTTTAAAGTGACCAATTGGATTTAAATTTGTATTTTTAAAAAGTCTTCACATTTCAACCTTTCACTTAGAGACTTTTGAAGTATCACAAATATATTTTTTTCTCGCTTTTTAGTTGCTTAAAAATTGCAAAATATTTAATTTTTATTAAAATTATTGTTTAAAAATTTCAAAAAGATATATTTGTTTTTATAAAATTTATTATATACATTTATATTATTTTAATTAATAAATTAATTATTTTAACTTTCAATGATGCATTCTTCATTTTATAATTACATAATTACGTTTAATGAGACAGATCTACATTGATTAATAAAATTTAAGAATGCATTAAATTATAATTTTTCAGAATTAATTTGACATTTAAGTCAAAGTTCAAGCAGTAGTTTCTCATTAAGTAATATTTACCCAATGAAATTGATATGAGACTATAAATGTTAACGCTAAAGTTTTGTTTGATTAAGTTAATTGATCTGAGACTATAAATGAAAACTAGCATAAACACAGGTGCTATTGCGCCTATATGTATGATTGTTTAAATATGCATGATATTATATTAGTAGGTGATAATATTGTAACGTTATTAAGTTAATCTATATCAGAACAGAAGAAAAAATAACCATTTGATAGATAAAGAAGAAAAGAAGAAACAAAGATAACTGATTAAAAATAAAGTGAAATATATCAGAACAGAAGAAAGAATAACCATTTGATAAATAAAAAAGAAAAGAAGAAACAAAGATAGCCGATTTTATAAAAGGTTTGTAAAAATAACGGTTAATTTTTAAAAATTTAATAAATTATTATATTTAAAGGGTAAAATTGGTATTTCAAAATGTGGACACAAAAAGGGGAATTTCTTTATATATTGTTATAGATAAAAATAAAGTGAAATATATCAAAACAGGAGAAAGAATAACAATTTGATAAATAAAGAAGAAAAGAAGAAACAAAGATAACCGACTAAAAATAAAGTGAAATATATCAGAACAGAAGAAAGAATAACCATTTGATAAATAAAAAAGAAAAGAAGAAACAAAGTAGCCTATTTTATAAAAAGTTTGTAAAAATAACGGTTAATTTTTAAAAAATTAAAAAATTATTATATTTAAAGGGTAAAATTGGTATTTCGAAATGTGGACAAAAAAAGAGGAATCCTCTTTGTATATTGTTATAGATATATCGTTATAGATATAATTTTATCACAATTTCATCATTAATTTCATCTATAATATGGATGAAATGTTTTATCAAACACACTAAATTTAAAAAGAAAAAGAAAAAACTACCTGGTACTAATTTTTCTCTATAAATTCAAGGTCCTCTCCTCCTCAAACCATGCGTCTCTCTTTGTCTCTCACAGTGTTGTGGTTTTAGTTGAATTTCAACACTTTTTCTGAATCTTTCCGTGCAGAGATCATAGGAGGAAGAACTATTAGCTTTGATCCTACGAAATCTCTCTGAGTCTCTTTACCCTTTGTTGCTGTCATTCTCTGCTTTTGATCTTGAGACCACCACATTGCATCCCTCTCGTGAAACACCTTTTCGTTGCCAGAATATTGCATCACTCTCGTAAAACGCTTTTCAATCACAGAGTGAAAAGCAAAGCCACTGAAATTGTGTGTTCTGTTGTGTTGGTTGTGTTGTGTGATACAGATACATAAATAGCTACAGAGAGAGAGGATGGCCACAAGGAACCTTGAGAAGATGGCTTCAATTGATGCTCAGTTGCGGTTGCTGGCACCAAGTAAGGTTTCTGATGATGACAAGCTTGTTGAGTACGATGCTTTGTTGCTGGACCGCTTCCTTGACATTCTTCAGGATTTGCATGGGAGTGATATTAGAGAAACTGTAAGTTTCATGCCTTCACTCCCACCACACTACACTTTGTCAGGTTTAGTTTTGTGGGGTTTTGACAAGATCCTATTTTTTTCTCGATAGTCATGGATTTGTGATACCCCATTTCGATTTTGGTGAGATGGTAGACGTAAAGATGGTAATTTTTGCTTCATTTTGATGGATTTCTAAAACCCTGTTTAGTGTTTGAATGGTAAGGTTTTTGGTGTTGGAACATAGTAATTTGGTGAGATTTTCTACAGATGAATTTTTCAACTGCCTCATTTGAAATAAAGTTTACGAATTGACATATAAAATGAATAATAATTTACAAAATCAGTATTCATTCCCCTTTGGATTTAAAACTGCTTGCCCCTGCAGTTTCTTTTGAATTGCCAGTGATTCTCTTGATCCAGGGTATGTATGCCCTCTGGAATGGGTGGTTTGAACTATCTTTGGTAGGTTTATGAATTCTGAATTGTTTGTTCTGTGTTTCTTGTCGTTATGGTCCCTTAAATTTTTAGTGAAATGCCGATTCAAGATTTGGTAAATCAAATCAATTGTACATATATATTTCCTTTGCGTACAAAAAGTCTGGCTTGTGTTTTTTCGCTCTTCATTGCACAATTGATTATGTGGCTTATTTGTTTTGGTAATTTGATGTTGACTAGGTTCAAGATTGTTATGAACTGTCTGCTGAGTATGAAGGGCAGAATAACCCTCAGAAGTTGGAGGAACTCGGGAACATGCTAACTGGTCTTGATGCTGGGGATTCTATTGTGGTTTCTAAGTCCTTTGCTCATATGCTTAATTTGGCCAACTTGGCTGAAGAAGTTCAAATTGCCTACCGTAGAAGGATTAAGTTGTTGAAGAAGGGTGATTTTGCTGATGAGAATTCTGCTATCACCGAGTCAGATATTGAAGAGACCTTCAAGAGGCTTGTGAATCAACTGAAGAAGACCCCTCAAGAAATCTTTGATGCTTTGAAGAGCCAAACTGTAGATTTGGTCCTAACTGCTCATCCTACTCAGTCTGTTCGTAGATCTTTGTTGCAAAAGCATGGCAGGTTTGTCCATTATTTATTTCAATCATGATTGTTGTAATGTAGGTCGGAGGAGTGATGGTAGTCCATTTGTTAGACATTTATTAATTTATTGCACTGCAAACACAGTTACATGTAATCCTTGACAAGGAAATCCTCAGTTGGGCTGTTTTTATAACTAAAATTTTAATCTTTCACTTGACAATAATTTCCTTCTTTTATTTCAGGATTAGGAATTGTTTGACACAATTGTATGCTAAAGACATAACACCAGATGATAAGCAGGAGCTTGATGAGGCTTTACAAAGAGAGGTACCAAACTGTTGATTGTTCTTGATTTTATATACTTGTGATGACATTAATGACAGCCACATGGTTGGTTCTTAATTTTTGAAACTTTGCCTATATGGTTATTTTATGTAAACATCAGAATTGAGATTGATATTTCATTGTGTTTAGAGATGATAACCTTTTTATTTATTAAGTAGTGACATTATTTTTTTTGGTTTAGCTAAAACAATCAGGGATAGGTGTGTTGTATGTCTATTTTTGTGGGCAGCATTGCATAAAAGCCATGATAGTACGATCTTCTTGTATAAAGATATAATGGGTGGATTTATTATGTGTTCGGTATCCAAAATTAAAACCTTTTGGTTTTCCATAAGCATTTGACATCTTATGTATAGGTTGAGAATTGGCATAAGTTTTATACAATTATAGTTATGATTGATCTAATCTAGCTTCAACTTGAGCAATGTCAGATCAAAATTTCTGTCTTTAAATACTTTAATTAGATTTTAGCTTTGAATAAGTCTATGTTGCTGGTTAGCTGAAAAGCTCTAGTTTTAAGGAGTTGATTATTCCGTTTGAATTTCCTATTCTACTTTGTTTTCAATTATATTTGAATTCTATTGACAGACTTCTATAAGGAGAGTAATGTTTTTTATTGTGGTTTCAAATTGGTGACTAAAATTGCATTTGACCATATGCCAATCCTTTTGGTATGGCTAAGGCTCTAATGATGTTTCTCTCATGCAGATTCAAGCTGCATTTCGTACAGATGAAATTCGCAGGACCCCTCCTACACCTCAAGATGAGATGAGAGCAGGAATGAGCTACTTTCACGAGACCATCTGGAAAGGTGTACCAAAATTTTTGCGCCGTGTTGACACAGCTCTGAAGAACATTGGCATAAATGAACGTGTTCCACATAATGCCCCTGTTATTCAATTCTCTTCTTGGATGGGAGGAGATCGTGATGGTATCTTTCTTTTCTTCCTAAGCAGTTAATGAGCTGAAATATTCCTTTTTATGCTGTATTATTTGTTAAATTCATGTTACTTTTTGCCGAAGTATGTATTTAGTATAGATTCAAAATCTTTTCACGTCATTTTCCTTATTCAGTTTTCCGTCTAGTTAAGCTATCAACTTCAGTGTCAAATAGTTCCAGAGACGTGCTGCATGTATTCTATTAATCACCATCTTACTATTTGTCTAATGTGTGTTGCAGGTAATCCCCGGGTAACTCCAGAAGTTACAAGGGATGTGTGTTTGCTAGCTAGAATGATGGCTGCTAATTTGTACTTCTCTCAGATTGAGGATCTCATGTTTGAGGTATCAAATATGGTGGTCAATACAGACAATTTATTTTTTTCTAGCATCAAGGTTAGTGTTTTAACATCTTGCTTCTTGTTTGTTCCTGGCAGTTGTCTATGTGGCGCTGCAATGATGAGTTACGTCTTCGTTCCGATGAACTCCTTACCTCCTCAAGGAGAGATGCAAAACATTATATTGGTATGTACTCTATAGCAATGATAACATTTTGATCTGAATTATACTGTATAAACTATTATTTTCTTTATTGGGGATCTATGGCATTGATAAGAAAATTTCATTTTCAACACTAAACTAATTTGGTGGTTCTCAGAACTATTGATTCATTTAGAATTGAACCTTTTGATAACTAAATTGTATTGAATATTGATAAATTATTTATTGCTCCAGAGTTTTGGAAACAGATTCCTCCAAGTGAGCCATATCGTGTTGTTCTCGGTGATGTAAGGGACAAATTATATAATACACGGGAACGTGCTCGGCAGTTGTTAGCCAATGGAAGTTCTGAAATCCCTGAGGAGACTACCTTCACAAATGTCGAACAGGTATCATCCTGAAATAGTCTTATAAATTTTGAGATACAAATAATTAACTTTTACACCAGTAAGGAAAGTGCTTTGAAGTGACTCATTATTGCTTCCATCTGTCTTAGATTATGTTCTATTTTTAACACTGAATTTCTTGCCATTTTCTCAAGACATAAACATGAATAGTTCATTGTTTGATGATTATGTTAGTAGCAGTGCTGAATTTCCCATCCTTATAAATTGTTTGACTTCTTGATCAAGGGAATACTGACATATATTAGGTTTGGTTGCTAATAATTGTAGTAAATATCTATTAAGTTGGCAACGTTTCTTCTCTCAACTCAACTCTAATTCTTACCAATTTGATTCGAACAGCATAAAGTCCACAAATCTGAAAATGCAAGATTACGAGTTTTCAGAATAATTTTGATAAGTAAACGTATTATATTAAAGTATATAACCTTCAAATTTTTTGTTGTAGTTCCTGGAGCCTCTTGAACTGTGTTATAGGTCGCTGTGTGCATGTGGTGACCAACCGATAGCTGATGGAAGCCTTCTTGATTTCTTGCGCCAAGTTTCCACATTTGGGCTTTCATTTGTAAGACTTGATATCCGCCAAGAATCAGATCGGCACACTGATGTTATGGATGCTATTACAAAGCACTTGGAGATTGGATCTTATCGAGAATGGTCCGAGGAACGCAGGCAGGAATGGTTGCTATCTGAGCTCAGTGGAAAGCGCCCTCTCTTTGGTCCTGACCTTCCCAAAACCGATGAAATTGCTGATGTATTGGAAACCTTCCATGTCGTTGCTGAACTTCCTTCAGACAGCTTTGGTGCTTATATCATCTCAATGGCAACAGCTCCATCTGATGTGCTTGCTGTAGAACTTTTACAACGTGAATGTCATGTGAAGCAGCCATTGAGGGTTGTCCCATTGTTTGAAAAACTTGCTGATCTTGAGGCTGCTCCTGCTGCAGTAGCCCGCTTATTCTCTATAGATTGGTACAGAAACCGTATCAATGGGAAACAAGAAGTTATGATCGGCTACTCAGACTCAGGAAAAGATGCTGGCCGTTTCTCTGCAGCATGGGCACTGTACAAGGCTCAAGAGGAACTCATAAAGGTTGCAAAAGACTTTGGTGTTAAGCTTACAATGTTCCATGGCAGAGGAGGGACTGTGGGAAGAGGAGGAGGTCCCACTCATCTTGCTATATTATCTCAGCCACCAGATACCATTCATGGCTCACTTCGGGTAACAGTGCAGGGTGAAGTTATTGAACAGTCTTTTGGAGAGGAGCACTTGTGCTTCAGAACACTTCAGCGTTTCACTGCTGCTACACTTGAGCATGGAATGCACCCTCCTGTGGCACCAAAACCAGAATGGCGAGCCCTCATGGATGAGATGGCTGTCATTGCTACAGAGGAGTATCGCTCTGTTGTTTTCCAGGAACCCCGTTTCGTTGAGTACTTCCGATGTGTAAGTTTTGTTCAATACTTCTGTACAAAAAGATGTTTTTGAAAATAATCTCGCAGTTGAATTCCGTATTTTGCAAAAATGATAACCTAATTGGCATGACTAACCAACACTGCATTAATATTGTTTTTCAACAAGAAGAAATTCATGTAACATTCTCAATGACATTTATGTCTGCTGGTTATCATTTATTTTCGTTCCAGAATCCTGCAAATATAGTATTATCAGTTACAAAATCTTGACTTAATTGGAATACAATTATATATCTGATGATTTAAGAAACACATGCTCTTTCCTTTGTAGTTACAACACTTTTACTTGCAATTTCTTAACTAGTTTTCTTTCCTATATCACTGAATATTGCAAACTGCAGGCAACACCTGAGTTGGAGTATGGAAGAATGAACATTGGAAGTCGTCCATCAAAAAGAAAGCCAAGTGGAGGAATTGAATCACTCCGCGCAATCCCTTGGATCTTTGCTTGGACTCAGACAAGGTTCCATCTGCCTGTATGGCTGGGCTTTGGAGCAGCATTTAGGCATGTAGTGAAGAAGGATCCAAAGAATCTGCAAATGCTTCAAGATATGTATAATCAATGGCCTTTCTTCAGGGTCTCCCTTGACTTAGTTGAGATGGTGTTCGCCAAGGGAGACCCCGGGATTGCAGCCCTTTATGATAAACTCCTAGTGACAGAGGAACTGTGGCCATTTGGTGAGAAATTAAGGTCCATGTATGAAGAAACCAAGAGCCTTCTCCTTCAGGTAATTTATAGTTACTGCTATAGACTTCATATATATCTAAACTATGATTCTGCATTTACGATGGTACCATGTTGTTTGTAGGTTGCTGGACACAGAGATCTCCTTGAAGGAGACCCCTACTTGAAGCAAAGACTTCGTCTTCGTGATTCATACATCACAACCCTTAATGTCCTTCAAGCCTACACATTGAAGCGAATCCGTGATCCTGACTACCATGTGAACTTGAAGCCACACTTGTCCAAAGACTACATGGAATCAAGCAACCCAGCTGCTGAGCTTGTGAAACTCAACCCTACTAGTGAATATGCTCCTGGTCTTGAGGATACCCTTATTTTAACAATGAAGGGTATTGCTGCTGGCATGCAGAACACTGGTTAAGCTATGTTTTGCTTTGTTGCGTTTTCTTTGCAAGTACCTTTGTGGCTTTGGATACATACTTTTTAACCAAAGTTGGTGGCTACAAGTGTGAACTGGCTCTGAATAACAGTTAATCTATCTTTTATCATGCAATAAAACGGGATATTGGCCTATGCATATACTTTGATTTTAACTGCATTCTCTTCTCTTCGATGTTATGTGTTTCTTAAGTTTTTCGGTTCTTCTCTTTGGGATTAGTGTCTTGTTAAAATTTTAAAATGATGGCGCTACAAGGGGTACCCTATGTGCTCGATGCTCTCAAATTAGGTTACATGGGGAACAAACGAACAAACCTATCAGAGGTTCACCATAAAGGGAGCATGTGTCAGTGTGTGGTCCAAAAATGACCAACTTCGGAAATGGTAATACCTGCCAATGCTTGAACCTTTTAGCACCAGTGTACTAGTGTTTTCTGCACCTGTCAACGATCAAATTTTAATTTAGCTCTTATTTTTCTTTTAAGGTAGTGTGATACATAATAAAGTTGAAAAAAAGGAGTGAAAAGGGTTTTTTTACAACTTAACTATCTATATATCATGATTTTACAACTTAACTGTCAAGATACTGTTTTATTACCAATTAAAAAGTCGATAGTAGATTAAGGGAAAAAAGTTGGTGGTAAAAATTTTAAAATAATAATAGTTGAATGGTAAAATTGTAATGGAGTAAGAAAATATTGTATGAATTTTATTTTATAGTTGGTATATTTGTGAAGAGAACCGAACATGCCATGAGGTTAATTAGTTTCATGGGAAAGGTGGAAAAAGAAAAGAGAGAACCGAACAGAATGTTCTATTCCAATACGTTACACAGTCATTTTTCCATTGGTCTATAAAGACTAAACTTTTGGCAGTGTAGACCAGACTAACGTGTTTTTGGCAGTGTAGTATTTGATGTTTGAAAGACACTTCTTAGTAGAAATTAGAGTAGATAATTCCTAAGCTAGCCACCATCTAAACTTTTGGTAGTGGAAAGTGATGCACCATTTCTTCATTACGTTTTAATTATTGTTCAATTTTGATAAAAATTAAAACAACCAAATCATTGCCCATGAATACTTTATCTTAACATGTGACTTACGGTACTCAGAAAATGACTTTAATGCTAAAAATGGCTTATATAAGTGCTTGATAAGTCTACATAAACGCGTTCTTCATTAACCATTTACAACATAAAAAGAAATAATCAATTTTCTTATACATGCAACTATAAGCTTATTGAAACTCATTTGCTCCAATAGGAAATCTTGCTTAACTTAAAATAGCTTTTATAAATACTCTATTGGAATTCGTCTAGTATAAAGTTATAACTAAATAATTAAAGATGTAATAGTGGATGAAAGTTATATATATTAAAAATGTGAGAAACATTTTACCTTGTTTTGGTTAAATCATAATAACTGTCAAAAAGTTATATTTTATAGGCTTGTTATACTTTTACCTTTGTTCCTTTTCGCATTCCCATGTGTAGTTTACTTTCATGATTTTTCATGTTAAGAATCTTAAATACACTACATGATTATATTTGCGTCTATGTATTTCAATACTAGTGAAAATCGATTTCTAGATATTTTACCAATTTCCCGGCTAAGACAATAATTAATACATGCTCATAGCATACCGATCTTCTTTTATTTAGAAATAAAAAGATAAAAGGCAACTCCACATCTACTATAACTATAACAAAATAAACAGGTAGGGAAAATACCTAAATACTCCTATTTAAATTCTTAATAGTTGTCCTCTTTTGTGGTTTTTTTGTCATTTTACAATTTTTATTTTCTGTTTATACCCCTGTATTTGTTGTATCAGTTGTGAAAGATTTTGTTTTTTTTTGTCTTTTATCATTTTCTTTCATTAATTTACTATCTTGCCCTTCAGTTTACTCTTCAAAGAATTCATTGATTTAGGTTTTTCAGTCTTCTCCTTGCAAATCAAATCTTTAGTTGTGATGATTGATGATGAACATGTCTGAATTAGCTTTAATGATAAAATTCAAATTCAGAATTTTAGATTCTCAAACTCCCATTTGCATCCTCTGATTTTTCCCTCCTAAAAGAAAAACCCTAAATACCATTCATACCAAACCAAAGTACCAATTGTGATATGCACCATTTGCAACACCCATTTTCGATTTGTGAAATCTTCTCCTTCCTTTACCAGGTTTATGGTCATTTTCATACCTTCTTTCACCTCTATTTTTTGTTTGTGGCTCCCTTCCACACCTTTCTTTCTTACAACTCTTCCTCTACAATTCCTTTCAAACCTTTTAGATTTCATTTTTCTTATTATCTTCTTTGTCCGCAAGTCTAAAGGCTTACTCATATTTTTTTTTCAGTTAAAAGGTATGATAGATACGTTTTGGTTTCGAACTTTTAATTTTTCCTTTTTATGATTGATATATTGGTCTAATAACATTATTATTTATCATTTGTTTAATCTTCTGTTTATTAAGCTTATTATATGCTTTAATAGGTTCTTCAATCTTTAGGGATTTTTTCATTTGACGAACTCAAAGCAATAGAATGGTTTTCGGATGAACAAAAGGTAACGTTTTTTTTTTAATATTTCGTTTCTTAAATTTTTTTCTTTTCACCGTAAGCTTGAAGGTAAGGTTCTTCTTCTACTACTTTTTTGTTTCTTTCTTCTTCTTCTTTTCTGACATATAAGATTTTCGTGTTCTTTTGTGTTTCCTGGGATGAAGCTTGAAGGTTACATTGCTTTTCTACTTATTTTCGGTCACCATAAACTTGAAGGTTCTTCTTCTATTTTTTTGTTTGTTTGTTTGTCTTTGCTATTATTATTTTTTTCTAAATCTAAGATTTTGGTGTTTTTCCTGTTCCTAGGTTGATGAGCTTCATTAATTTGATTGTTAGAGAGTTAAAGCTATATTTCCAGATGTTGGTGCAATCCTTCTGAAATATCGATGGAAAAATGTTATCTTTACATCTGTAAGGTAACACTTCTAAGGCTTCATGTTTTATCCTGGTGAAAAAATAGTCGTGGGGTATACCTTAATGTATATGATTGTGACTTTTGAATTGCACTACTTATCTATTAAAGTAGTTGTTGTAGATTCGACCATTACATCTCAGTGCTTTTGCTATTTATAGTAGATTTATCGTGTGTTTGTATTATTTACAATTTTCTTTCAAATCATAAATACAATGGCAATGTAGACCCTTCATCATGTGGAATCCATGACTGATTAGTGAGGATGTTGGAGTTGGATTTAATGTCTGAAAATTAAGGCTCTTCTTTCTAAGGTATGATTTCTGAGCCATCACATGGTTTACTAATTAGGCTTCAAATGATTGTAAATGGTATTTACATGAACTTGGTTTTTTCTGCTATTATATGTATTATGTAGTTTATATTTTCGTAAGATTGGTTTATTCTTATGACACTATACTAAATTATGATATGTTTATTGTATAACACTTCTACAATTGTCTATTTCACGAGACCAATGCCATTTGAAGCAATCTTCAGGTGTTATTAAGGGAAGGTATACTAATTTTTCTATTTCATATTCTCATGAATAATAATTTTATTATCTTATGAATAACTGATATTTGAATTTCCATGTAAAACATATAAATTTATGAAGACTATATTTTTGTCATTGATGCATTTTAGGCATTTGATGAATTATATATTCAAAGGCAGCCAAAGGTAAACGTCGAGAAGGTGAATGTAGAAAGTTGTTCAAGCAGTTGATTGATCAAGTGAGCTACTGTCACACTAAAGGTGTCTTCCACATGGATCTCAAGGTTCTTTTTCTCCCTTTTCAAGTTCAAATTGCACCACATGGTTATCTTTGGTCTTGTGTTTTTCACACAAATGTTGTTATGTCCTTGCAATTGAGAATGTACTGGTGGATCACGAAAAAAACTTGAAAATAATTGATTTTGGTCTTAGTGTTTTATCCCAACATCTTAAGGTAAGATGTTATATACTTTCAACCACTTTAGGTAAAGCATATGATTTTTCTTATTGGCTTAACCATGTGAAAATTTTTAGGCAGATGGATCGCTGCATACAACTTGTGGAAGTCGTAATAAGGTCTATGATGCTGCAACATTAGATGCATGGTCATGTTGTGTTTTATTGTATGCAATCCTGACTGGATGTTTACCTTTTATACGACAAGGATATGCTAAGTGTGTGAAGGTTTGTTCATGTTTGATGGTTTCTGATTAAAGTTTTGTAATGGGTTTCATGGTTTGTGGTTAAAGGTTTGTTCTTTTTTCATGATTTATGGTTAAAGGTTTGAGATGGGTTTTCTTAACAAATGCATTTGATTTCTCTATGTATCTCCAAACCTGGAAGAAACATTTTTTGTTTCTTTGGCATGATCTTGATCATCTGTTAAACTTTCATAATTTGCTTATTCTTATACTGATTTTAATCTGCATGACGTAGATCAGTGATGAATTTGTTGAAGGCAAAGATTTGGTTGTGTCTCTTATATCTGCTATGGGAGAGGAACATATGTGTACTTAAGGAGCATATGTGTACTTAAGGACATTTGTTGAAGACAAAGATTTGGTTGTGTCTCTTATATCTGCTATGGGAGAGGAGCATATGTGTACTTAAGAACATTGGTCCCAAGTAATAGTTTCATGTCAGAATAATGGTGGAAAGTTGAAGTTGTAATTGAGATTATATAGTATTTATTTCTCTTTTTCTCCTACACATGGGTTTGATTTTCTAAATTAGCAAAAACTTATGCCATTCTTATGCTATGCGATCAAATTTGGATGGCTTTACTTGCCTCATATTCATGTTATGTTTTCTTTACTTGTATTGAATTTATTTGGATAAAAATTTATACAAAAGATAAATGTAAGAAGTTTCTGACTAAATAATCTTGGAGTAGTAACATATGAGAGATCTTACAAATTGGACAATCTTTATAAACTTAATTTATCTTATTTTCTTTTTCTACATGTGCCTCTGAAAAATCTTATGATAAGATATCTCTTTCAGCCTGATAAAAAGAAGGCAAAATATTGCTTCAATTTTATTAGGAATTAGCCTGTCAATTTTTTTAATTTTATTTAGGAAAAATAATATAATTCAACTTATTTTGAATAAATAAATTTTGAATGTGTTGACAATAATATATAGGTAGGATAAGGAAGTAAAAGACATGGTAATATTACTGTTAAAAAATATTTCAAAGAAAAATAATGTGACACTATAAACATTCTGCATAATTATTTATGGTCAATTAATATTGGTTTCATATATATATATATATATATATATATATATATATATATATATATATATATATATATATATTGATTAATAATATTATTGTTAAAAAATATTTCAAAGAAAAATAATGTGACACTATAAACATTCTGCATAATTATTTATGGTCAATTAATATTGGTTTCATATATATATATATATATATATATATATATATATATATATATATATATATATATATATATATATATATATTTTTGATTAATACTGATTCCATATGGTTAATTAATTTTAAATATTGGTTTAATTATTTATATTTATGTTTCTATTCACAAATCTTAACATCTTCAACTTCGTTTTGTATTTTTATTTTGTATATGATCTTTAATGCACGATATACCAACATCTTATTTTACAATGATCTATGTATACATATTTTAATTTTATATAATATATAATTCCCAAGTTTAACTATAAATTTTAATTATACAACAATATTATTTTAATATTGGTATTATAAATATTAAAAGTAGAACTATTATTAATATAATCTAATATTATTATCATTTTATAAATATTGTATATATACACGTGTATATATATATATATATATAATTATAAAAATTAAATATAATAGAATAAATAAATTATTTATTAAAAAAATAATAATTATAATAATTATTTTATAAAAATATACATAAAATTCAAGATTTAAATTATTCTAAAGTTAAATTTTATATTTATATTCAAATATAATTATAACACTTAAAAAAATTATATAAATTAATTATTTTTTCAAATATAATAATTATTTATTTATTTTCTTAACTCATAACTAAAAAAAGTCGTGTGTATGCATAGATCAAGACAAAATAGATTTATTGTAGAATTTGTGTTATAAAAATATACACAAAATCAAAGATTTAACTTTCTTAATTATAAACTCAAATGCTATATTTATAATAAAATATAATTATAACACTTAATAATATTATATAAAATAATTATTTTTTAAATATAATAATTATTTAATATTTTTCTTAAAAGAGAAAAAATCCGTGCATATGTACCGGTCAAAATAAAGTGAAAATGAGATATTCTTATCTCGAGCTTTTATACAAGTTCAAGTCCATCATGTATTCAACATTTCTTTAAGGAGAAAATTCTTTCCCATATTTATATTTTGTTTGGACTGAGAAAGGAACAGAAGGGGGCAATAATAAAAAGAAGAAAATAAGCAATCTTTATTTTTAAGACTGAGAAAAAGACTGTTGAATGTAAAGAGAAATGAAGAAGAAAAAAATTATAGTTAATTTAATTGATGTGTTAGAAAAAAATTGAATAATATAATAAATTACTAAAATACTATTTCTAAAGATTTAATAATAATAAATATGAATTAAAATTGGAAGATAATTATTTATGAATAATTATTTTATAAAATTAGAAATAATATTAAAAGTTAATTACAATTTAAATTTAACATAATTAAATAATCACTTTCAATCATGTAAAATTTCTTTTCCACAATTTTTTAAACGGTAAAATATAATGAAAACTTTGCAAATGAAAAATGAAAAGTATACAATAAATTGACGGATATAATAAGTATTTTTAATTAATTTTCACTTACTTAAACTATAGCCATTGTTTAAAAATAACTTGAGTTTCATTAGTAAAAAAGAAAAAACAGAAATACAAGTAGTATTAAATTCACAAAAGCAAAACACTTCTAAAAGGTAAAACTTTTTCTATGATAAATTTTTTAATATGCTGATAAATTATCTTTTACGTGTGTATAAGGAATTCAAAGTATGGAATATTTTTGTGAAAAAAATTATAAAATTTTTTTTTTAATTGAAATTTTCTTTTATCTGTCAATACAATGTAATTTTATCACGAATTGAGTGTGATTTTTCATGTTAATTTTTCTTTTATTTTTTCCTAATAAAATTTTAATGTAATGACAATTATACCTTAACTTAAACAAATTTAACAAATGTATAAAACCTACGTATGTTTGTTACATCCATCCAAATAAAAAGTGCATGAGAAAAAAAAATAATTAACAAGAAAAACATTCAAATTTGAATTAACAACAAAAATACAAGAATAAATATGAACTCTGTAAGGCCCAATTATTTTTATGCTCTTATTTTTAAGGGCTGTCTCTAATCAGTTGGGCTTGGGATTGGTTCATAGGGTATCCAAGACCCTAAACTACCCTAACCATCTCATTCCACTCATTTTTTAGAAAAATAACTTTTTCCCCCTCTCTTAGAGCTGCAACCACCTTCTACTAGGGGTTGGACTTTGGCTCTCTTCACGTTAGCCCAACCACTTTTCTGCCCACCTCTTGAATCTGCCTCTAGAGCTGTTGTACTCCACTGTTTGGTGTCGAAGTCTTTTGTTAGCTCACTTCAGATAAGGGAAGCTAGAACTCTTTTTTCCTTGAAATACAGTGTACTTATTTTGTTTTGGAATGAGTATGTTTCATTGATGTGGCACTACTTTTTTTTTTCTACACTGCACACTTTTCGTAAAATGAAGGTTCCTACTTCGTTAACCGTTGGATTGAGCTGAAATTTTAACAGATGATCCTTAACACATAATTCTTGACTTTGACGGGTCGGATCTTGAATCAGAGCTCTGTAGTGAGAGCAGCTTTTATCGCAAGGTCAATGTAGTTTGATTGTTGACAACATTGCACACTTTTCGTAAAATGAAGGTTCCTACTTCGTTAACCGTTAGATCGAGCTTATATTATAACAACTGATCCTTAACACATATTTCATGACTTTGACCAGTCGGATATTGAATTGAAGCTCTGTAGTGAGAGCAGCTTTTATCGCAAGATCACTGTAGTTTGGTTGTTGACAACATTGACCTTTGTTACTTGTTTGGTGCATAACTTTCTTTATACTTATTTAATTAAGTTGATTCTTGTTTCATTTGGTTCTTGATTCAATCATATTTAATTTGAATATAAATACAAAATTTTTGGAGCTTTACACAAGCTGCAGTTTTATTTCTAAAATCCCAAAATTATTTGCATAATGTGTTGTTAAGTTGGATTGAATAAAAATTATAAGAATTAGTTATTTTCCAAGAATATAGGAATTAGTTATTTGCATAATGATTTTAATATGTGTCTTCAAATGCTTGTCTGAGAATATAGGAGATTCCACGGGGGAGATCCTATTTGATTTAATTAGTAGTGTCTTCATTGGTCAGGACGTAATTCCATGAATCTCTAGGTGAGATCTCATGGTGGTGCCTCATTGGTCAAGACGTAATTCCACGTTGGTTGCGTGGTGGTACCTTATGGTCAGGACGTAATTCCATGACCCTTGTTAGTGGGAGTTTCATGGAGGTGCCTCATTATATAATTTAGTAAGGATTCATGGTAAGGATTGCAGCCTAACACTCTAAAGAGTTAGTTAGTCTCACGTAGAGCGTATTTAATCAAGTGGTGAGAGTAGTAGGAGGCCTGAGACACTTTAAGGCTAACCTTGTGAGTGGTAGGATGAGACCCTTTGACAATTAGCTCGGTAGAGCAGTAGATGTCATCACAAGTGCAAACATCTGGTGAATCCGACTAATTATACTTATCTAGATAAGTCGTGTCTTGAGTCTTAATGTATTGTGTGTGAATCATCATATGATTGGTTGATGCATGTATCTTTGACTATGAAATTGTATGCAATTATATGATAAAATGTTTCCACTCTAGCTTACCCTTTTTGCTTGTTGTATGTTCTTTGTGTGGTTTTCTCTTTTTGCGATGATCATCAATTTATTGATGGGAGCAGATGCGAGAACTCCGCGTGGTCAGCAAGGTAATGGAGATTTCGCTGCATAGTCTATCTAGGTTGGATTCCGCTGATTTGAGTTTTATTTTAGGGTTAAGACCCATGTATTGTCTTGCCTTCGGGCCTTATTTTGAATACTGTTGATCCCTTACTCTATCTTGTTACTGGCATCATGGTGTGCCCTAGTATATTTCTATTCTTCGAGATAACTGTAAGGAGTATTATTTTATTACTTAAATGGGACATTACAAATTCAAATTGGAAGATAATTAATTATGAATAATTATTTTATAAAATTAGAAATAATATTAAAACTTAATTACAATTTGAAATTTAACATAGTTAAATAATCACTTTCAATCATGTAAAATTTCTTTTCCACAATTTTTTAAAAGTTAAAATATAATGAAAACTTTGCAAATGAAAAATTAAAAGTATACATTATGTTGACTGATATAAAAAGTATTTTTAATTAATTTTCACTTACTTAAACTATAGGCAGTTTTTAAAAATAACTCGAGAGTCATTAGAGAGAAAGAAAAAACATAAATACACCTAAATTAAATCCACAAAATCAAAAACTTTCTAAAAAGTAAAATTTTTTCTTAAATGGAAAAAGATTGACTATGATAAATTTTTTAATATGACGATAAATTATCTTTTACGTGTATAAAGAATTCAATGGAATAATTTTGTGAAAAAAATTGTAAACTCTATTTTTATAATTAAAGTTTTTTTTTTTTATCTATCAATACAATGTAATTTTATCACAAATTGAGTGTAATTTTTCATGTTAATTTTTATTCTATTTTTTCCTAATAAAATTTTAATGTAATGACAATTATGCCTTGACTTTAAACAAATTTAACAAATGTATAAAATCTAGGTATGTTCATTACATCTATTTAAATAAAAAGTGCATGAAAACAAAAATTAATTTACAAGAAAAACATTCAAATTTGAATTAACAACAAAAAAACTTAATAAGAATGAATATGAATTCAAATAGGAAGATACTTAATTATGAATAATTATTTTATAAAATTAGAAATAATATTAAAATTTAATTACAATTTGAAATTTAACATAGTTAAATAATACCTTTCAATCATGTAAAATTTCTTTTCCATAATTTTTTAAAAGTTAAAATATAATGAAAACTTTGCAAATGAAAAATGAAAAGTATACATTAAGTTGATGGATATAAAAAGTATTTTTAATTAATTTTCACTTACTTAAACTATATGCAGTGTTTAAAAATACCTTGAGTTTCATTGGAAAGAAAGGAAAAACATAAATACACGTAATATTAAATCCACAAAAGCAAAAACTTTCTAAAATGTAAAATTTTTTCTTAAATGGAAAAAGATTAACTATGATAAATTTTTTAATATGCTGATAAATTATATTTTACGTGTATAAGGAATTCAAAATATGGAATATTTTTGTGAAAAAAATTGTAAACTTTTTTTTTATAATTGAGGTTTTCTTTTATCTATCAATACAATGCAATTTTACTACGAATTGAGTTTGATTTTTCATGTTAATTTTTCTTCTCTTTTTTCCTAATAAAGTTTTAATGTAATGACAATTATACCTTAATGTTAAACAAATTTAAAAAATGTATAAAACTTACGTAAGTTCGTTACATCCTTACTAAATTATATAGATGGGACACCACCATGAACTTTCACTAACAGGGATCATGGAATTACGTCCCGACCAACTAAGGCACCACCATGAGGTCTCACCTAGAGGTTCATGGAATTACGTCCTAACCAATGAGGCACTACCACGAAACTATCGTGAAATTACGTCCTAACCAAACATATAACATATTCCATTAATCAATATAGCATTCATGCTCATACCAATTCCATGTCACTTTTATAACCAACCATTTCATACTCTTTACATGCCAAGCTCATCATTTACAACCCATACACCATGTTACTCATGCATATTCACTCATCTCAAGCTCTTACAAGAATATTTAATCCAAACATATGGCAAACAACTAAGAACAGAAGAACAAACAGAACCAGCACGCCTCTCGCCCAACTTCTCACTCAATCAGAAGGGTCTTGCTCAAGCCAAAGGTTTCCCTCGCTCAGGCGAGCTCCCTTCGCAAGGCGAGAGCTCAAACCAGGAACAGTGGTGTTGTCGTGTCCTCTCGCTTAGGCCAGACCTCCTCGCCTGAGCGAGATGGACTCTCGCTCAAAATAGGAGCTCGTCGCCTGAGCAACAACTCACGCAAGCAACTTGGACGAGTTGCTGCTAATCTCGCCTAGGCGAGACACGCTCGCTTGGGCGAGAAAACTAGAACCCTCCACTGTTCAAACAAGCAACATGCAGTCAATCGAAGCAAAAAATATTTTTAACAGCTCCCAAACAATTATAATGGTAACCAAGCATCAAACTCACGGAATAGAACCAGAGCAACCAGGAAAATCGTAAGAAATAGTAAACCCTAGCTTTTGTTACCTGGAAAGAGCTAGCAAACTACTTTGACACCTAAGCCCACAAACATAGCAGCTCCAAGAGCTGATTTAAGAGTTGGAAATATTGACCCAAACAGGAAAACAAGGTTAAACCCATGAATCTCTATTGACTTACAAAAATAGAGTTGAAGGAAAGAGTATAAGGGCTAGTGGTAAACTTACGTGAAGTGAAAAGAGCTTGTGCGAACTTGACAGTGGCGAAGATCAAAATCCTAGTAGAGCAAGTGGTTGGAAAAATCTAAGAAGAGGGGAGGCTGTTTTCTGAAAGTGAGAAGAGTGAGTGGGGTTAGGGCAGTTTAGGGTCCTTTGCTCCCTATAGGCCAGTCCTAGGCCCAACGGATTTGGGACAACCCTTTAAAAAAAGGATAGTAAAATAATTGGGCCTTACAATGAGAACGAAAACTAATTAACAAGAAAAATATTCAAATTTGAATATTTTTCAACAAAAATAATTAATAAGAATGAATATGAATTCAAATTGAAAGATAATTGATTATGAATAATTATTTTATAAAATTAGAAATAATATTAAAAGTTAATTACAATTTGAAATTTAACATAGTTAAATAATCACTTTCAATCATGTAAAATTTCTTTTCCACAATTTTTTAAAAGTTAAAATATAATGAAAACTTTGCAAAAGAAAAGTGAAAAGTATACATTAAGTTGACGGATATAAAAATTATTTTTAATTAATTTTCACTTACTTAAACTATAGGCAGTATTTAAAAATACATTGTGTTTCATTAGAGAGAAAGAAAAAACATAAATACATGTAATATTAAATCCACAAAAGCAAAAACTTTCTAAAAAGTAAATTTTTTTGTTAAATGGAAAAAGATTAACTATGATAAATTTCTTAATATGCTGATAAATTATCTTTTAGGTGTATAAGGAATTCAAACTATGGAATAATTTTGTGAAAAAATTGTAAATGTTTTTTTTTTTTTTTTATAATTGAGGTTTTCTTTTGTCTATTGGTACAATGTAATTTTTGTCACGAATTGAGTGTGATTTTTCATGTTAATTTTTATTTCTATTTTTTCCTAATAAAATTTTATTGTAATGACAATTATACCTTAACGTTAAACAAATTTAAAAAATGTGTAAAACCTACGTATGTTCGTTACATTCATCCAAATAAAAAGTGCATGAGAACAAAGTATAATTAACAAGAAAAACATTCAAATTTGAATTAACAACAAAATATTTAATAAGAATAAATATGAATTCAAATTGGAAGATAATTAATTATGAATAATTATTTTATAAAATTCGAAATAATATTAAAAGTTAATTACAATTTGAAATTTAACATAGTTAAATAATCACTTTCAATCATGTAAAATTTCTTTTCCACAATTTTTTAAAAGTTAAAATATAATGAAATTCTTGCAAATGAAAAATGAAAAGTATACATTAAGTTGGCGGATATAAAAAGTATTTTTAATTAATTTTCACTTACTTAAACTATATGCAGTGTTTAAAAATACCTTGAGTTTCATTAGAAAGAAAGAAAAAACTTAAATACACGTAATATTAAATCCACAAAAGCTAAAACTTTCTAGAAAGTAAAAATTTTTCTTAAACGGAAAAAGATTAACTATGATAAATTTTTTAATATGCTGATAAATTATATAAGGAATTCAAAATATGGAATATCTTTTGTGAAAAAAATTGTAAACTTTTTTTTATAATTGAGGTTTTCTTTTATCTATCGATACAATGTAATTTTATCACGAATTGAGTTTGATTTTTCATGTTAATTTTTCTTCTATTTTTTCCTAATAAAGTTTTAATGTAATGACAATTATACCTTAACGTTAAACAAATTTGAGAAATGTATAACTTACGTAAGTTCGTTACATCCATCCAAATAAAAAGTGCATGAGAACAAAAAATAATTAACAAGAAAACCATTCAAATTTGTATTAACAACTAAAATATTTAATAAGAATAAATATGAATTCAAATTGAAAGATAATTAATTATGAATAATTATTGTGAGGCCCACTTATATTCTTTGTCCTAATGTTTAAGGACTGTCCCAATCTAATGGGTCTAAGGGCTGGTCCATAGGGTGTCCAAAGTCCCTAAGATAGCCAAATCCTCTCATTCTATCCTTACTTTGCAAAAACATTACTCACTCCGCCCCCTTTTCCCAAATAGAAGCTCTACTAGGGTTTGGACCTCTGCCATCTTCAAGCTAGCTCAGTCTCATTCTCTAAGTCACGTAAGTTGATTCTCTAACCGTACCTCCTTTGTTTCTGGCCGTATTATCATGGTTCTAGCTAGGGTTCACATTGGTAACCCGTATTGAATCTGTTCTACCATTTTTCCAGTTCGCGCTCATTCTCTTAGGTGTCGAAGTGGTCTGTTAGCATTTTCCAGGTAAGGGAAGTTAGGATTCTGCTTGATCTTGGTTTTTATGCTTGCTTTGATGATATTTCATGATTGTATGGGTTGTATGTTGTTGTGAGCTTATGAAATGTCTTTTTGACTCGTTTGGGTTGTGTTTGTTGGACTATTGCACGAGAGAACAATGGTGAGCACTGGTTTTCTCGCCCAAGCGAGTATGTCTCGCCTAGGCGAGACTAATAGAGGCTCGCCCATGTTTCCTGCTCGAGCTGTCGCTTAAGCGACGAGTCTCTGTTTTGGCATGATATTGGTATGCATGATAAGTACATACTTGGTTGGTGAAACATGAATTGTGTGTGGTTAGGATGTAATTCCATGATAGTTTCATGGTGGTGCCTCATTAGTTAGGGCGTAATTCTATGAATCTCTAGGTGAGATCTCATGGTGGTGCCTCAGTTGGTCAGGACATAATTCCATGACCCCTGTTAGTGGGAGTTCATGGTGGTGCCTCATTTGTATAATTTAGTAAGGATTCAAGATAAGGATTGCATCCTGACATTCTAAAGAGTCAATTTGTCTCACATAGATCGTACTGACTCTAGTTGGTGGAATAGAAAATTTATTCAAAATGCTCTGAGAATGCTTCACTTCTAGCAGCAAAATAGTGAAGAAATTGTATCAGAACAACAAAGAAAATGGAATTGGAATGAAAAAGAGTAGTGAAAAAATGTGGTTTTTGTGGTGAGATGAATGGTTTTTGTGGAGAGAAAATCTGATGTGTGTGTATGGATCAAATGGAATTGTGTTGAATGAAAGTGTTGGTGCCAATCTAACACAATTACAACACCTATGACTAGTTTTTCCAGTTTCCACTAACTAACTAACATATTTTGCCTAATTACATTATAAATTTCATTGGTAACTCGGGTGGCAGGTATCCCACAACTGGGTCAAGTTATTTGTGCATGTTTGGTGCGACTTCAATCTTCTTGACCTGCTACAATAGGTAGCTAAATCCAACTGCCTCGTAGCAGCTCTAGCTTTAATGGTTCTTCATATGCTACCTTTGCTTAGCTTGTGCTCCAATTTACTCCTTCACTCAGTAGCAGCCTTTTTCTCTCAATGTCCTTTCAATAACTCCAATCTACATTACTGTCTATGCTATAACTAAGAAAACGAGTTAGAAATCACCAACTCAAAAATATGCTATGCCTTCAACTTCACTTAAAAGAACTAAACATGTAAAAATGAGAATTAAGAGTGATATGCCTCTATGGAAAATTTTTCAGCCATCTCAGGATCAAAACAAGTGTATTTTAATGTACTAAATCATTTCCAAAAGGCGCCATCTCATTTGGAATTGAAATCAAAAAGTCAACTCAGGTCAAACTTTGATCAACATTTGCACCAAAAGTCAACTTTGTCATTTTGGGAGCAATTTAGCTGGGTCAGCTTCCTTCCATTGCTTCCTTTGGACACTTCCAACCTTCTTTGATCTTTAGATCTGCATAGAACTCAATAATCTCACATGTGAATGTTAAGCACACCAAATCTTATTTAAAAACACCTAAAACAAAACTAAGATTAAAACAACTTACTTCTAAACCTTAAAATCTAAACTAAGACTAAGCTAAAATGCTCCTACCTATTCATGAACGTATATCACGTATTGAACTAAGCCTAGCTATTAGTACTCCTAATGATTGTGCTAAAAATGCATTAAAAAAACCTAATTAGACTACTTTTGTAAAACTAGACTAAAATCCCAACTAGACTAATTCGAAGCTAATGAGTCCTAATCACTAGTACAAAAAGTGGATATTAAATCGGTTCTGGAGCGTGTATTAAATCGGTTCCAGAACCGATCTATTATAAGACAATGTAATATGTCTCTAATATATTAGATTGGTTATGGTCCCAACCGATCTCATACATTTAGTTATACATAAAAAAAAGTATCCACGAACCTGCCATTTGACCCTTCAGATTCAGAATCAGAAACACATCCACCATTAGATGGAAGTAGAAAAACATCATATTCTCTATCCACCTCCCTTTCTTCCCTATTGTCCCATTTTTTCTTCACCTTTCTTGATGAGGACCCCATATTCATCTGAACCATAGGAAACCTACAAACATTGTATACACACCAAAATGAGAGATTCACAACAGCAACCAAACTATTCACATCAAGAACAAAAAATAGCAAACCTCAAAATAGCACACAAACAAAATCCCAATGTGGCCACCATCAAGGTAACTAAACCCATTTTGTACCCCCAAAACAATAAATCCACAGGCTGAAACGATAAAAGCATGAACTTTTGCGAAAGATAATGGACCATTGAACGGTGGCTACAACGTTAACGGTGCTGCGGGGGCGACGATGAAAACCCCTCGATGGCGACAACGCTTCAACGACGCGACAGCTTCAACGTGACAGCTTCCACGGCGCGACAACATCGTTCTTGCTTCGACTGGGTGGTTTGTGGTGCAGCGACAATGGTGGTTCGAGGCGTCGAGGTTGTGGTTCGTGGCATCGAGATCTATAGAACAAAACAGAGATGATGAACAATGGTGGATGCACGAAAAGAAAGAAAATGCAAAGCAAAATAAAGAAGATGAACTGTGGTGGATGCATAGTGAAACGCAAAAAGAAAGAAAATAAAGAGTTTTGCAGATTTGAGGAACAAAAATATTAGATCGGTTGTCAACATAACTGATTTAATATGGAAAGCTGATAACTTTTTTTGATTTAAAAAAGTCATATTAGATCGGTTCCTCTACAACTGATCTAATATGCTGATCTAATATCCCCTTTTTGTACTAGTGAATTAACCACTTAAACCTACCAAAAAAATGCAATTGGCTAAGAAAAACTCATGAGATTAGGGAATTATTGTTCACTATGTAGACACTTGGAATAATGTGGTTATTTTGCACTCTCGGATTTAAGCATGGTTCCACACTTAAAATTCGTGTTAATTGCAAGAATGAAACTCAATTGTACAAATCTTTATATAATGAGTTAGCTTAGCCTAGAAAAATGAAAACTACACATTGAATCGGTGAAATCATATGGAACAACAAGAAGAGGTAAGTAAGGATGAAACGACATCAAACTGATGAACAAAAAGTATAAAGAGAAATCACAAACGATACAAAATCTCAACCAAGATTGATTTCATAAATTTGGCTAACATTAATCAATTCTTGCTTTTACTAATCAAAATACATTTGAATTAAGTAAGATCCTTGTGTATCTTCTGAAATTAATGTATTTCTACACCAAAAACAAGTGGAAACATGAATATAGATGGAGATAGAAAAATTAAATAGAAAAGTGAATAGATAAATGAAATATCTATAGTGGAAAGTGCATAAATCTAAGGCACCAACCTTACTATGCAAACTTTGGCCACCTTAAGCTTCCACACAAAGGAAAATTGAAGGAAATGTTGAAACTATTAAGTGCAGATGTGTCGAAGTAATAGTGTGTTCAACAAGCCCCGTAGCAATGCTTATATACATGAAATTGACCTATTTTACTAGCTGTTTAAGGTAACTACCACTACGTTAATTATCTAAAAACTACACTAACTATATTAACTAACTAAGCTAATCTAATTCGGAACTTAATTGTCATAATAGCAATTTAACATCCTTTTTTCACTGGTCAGTGTATGTTTACAACAAGTGAATGACATGTTCTTTGCTTAAACACAATAATACAACAAATGCAGAGGTTAAACACTTCCCTTGGAAATTCAGAGAGTGAATGGGTGCATATACTTCCTTGTGATGTCAACTTTGGTATAGACAAGTGAATGACATGTTCTCTGCTGAAACACAATGATTTGGATTGTATTTGACTGGTTGGATGTCTTTACGCTCATTTAAGCATGTTTTGAATATGTGTACATTAGGATTTGATGTGGTGAGTGAGTATTGTTGGGACAAATAGTCTGGATGATTTGGTGCTTGAAGATTTGATAAAGGTACTTGAAGTCATTGCCTTGAAACATGTTAGAACCATGCTTACATTGATAAAGATATGGAGATTTGATGTTTCATGTGTTGATTAAGCCTTGTATGCATGCTCTCTATCAAGATTAATCATGGGGAAAACAAGCTTAAAGATTGTAATTCATGTTGTAGACCATTTTGCATTAATTAGATGTATAAAGTCTTTGTTGTGTCTTTTCATCTGTTGAAATATTTTTCAATAGGTTAAATGGTGTTTTTTAATCTGTTCAATGGATTTTTAGCAGATTCAAAGGTTTGTTGCAGTAGTCTTAACTGGTACATATTCAAATAGTTGATTTATTTTGTAATCGATTGATTTCACTTAAGTAAAGTGAAATCAATCGATTGATTTGAAAATCAACTTGTTGAATTTTATAATAGTTTGACTATAAAAGCTGTATTTTTGGAATGAGAGTTGTGAAGACCATTTTTTAGCGCAAAATCTTTCTAGAATCAATGGAATTCTCTCTTTCGTGATCATATAGAGTGCAGTTGGTGAAGATTGATCTTAGATCATTCTTGGAGCATTTTGCTTGGTATTTGAAGCTTGGAGAAGGTGGTTGTGGAAGGCAAGGTTGTACTATCACCGATGTTTGATCTTTCTCAAGCTTTTAGGTTGTGCTTGGTGGTTTTCCAAGTCTACAAGAGGTGTCTTGTTGTGCTAGTTTGATTCTTGTGTGATTCAAGAGTATTTGAGTGGTGTTCTTGCATATTTTAAAAGTGTAAGGGTGTGAACTTTGTAAATCTTTTGAAATAGTGCAAAGTCAGGCTCGGGTTGCCTTGACTAATTGGATGTAGCTCATGTTTGAATGAACCAGTATAAAAATCTTGTACATTGCTCTTTTCTCTAACCTTTCTCTCTTGCATTACACTTTAAAGTTTAAAGAATTGTGATCTAAACCATCTTTTTGACATTTTTGTAGATTTGGTATTATCTGCAACATTGGTCATGTTTATATAACTCATTTGAACCTATCTTGACTGATCTTTCACATTGGTCTTGCTTTAAATCACAAATTCGCATTTCTGCACTTTTCTCAATTTTTTAGTCGACTATATTTGTGTTTTAATCGATTGTTTCTATCAATAATGGTTATGTCTGTATTTGTTTAATGAAATCAATCAGCTAACTCTGTTTTTGATCAATTGAAAGTTTCCAGTCCAGGAGTGTTTGCATCCATACTTGGTGGTTGATTTGATTCAATTAAAAATTATTTTAGACTTTTAAAAGTCACTTTAATTTTCAACTAGCCAATTCAACCTCCTTCTTGGCATTTCAATCATTTCAAAACTTAGAAGTATTGGTGTTAAAATTTTGTGAAAGTGCGATTTAGTTTTTTTTTATGTCTTGGTTTTTGTTTTATCTAGCAATGCAAATTATTTAAATGTGGGGGTGTGATAGGGTCCAAAGTGCTAAAATTTTTCAAAGATAAAAACAATTTTTCAGGGCTTGTTTGTGTGAGTTTTAGCTTTTCATTATATTTTTAGTGTAGATTAGATAGTTAGGCTTTTATTTGTATTCTCCCTTAATTGACAGTTTTTATAATAGTATAGTGATAATTTAGATAGAGTAACCTTATCTTTTACTTCCTTAGTTTTAATTGTTTTAGATAAACTTTAATTGATAGGGTAAGAGTTTTCATTAGATAGTGAAGCATCATAGTTTAGAGTAGTGAAGTAGTGAAAGCATTATGTTATGACTTTGGCAAATGTTCCAAATTGTTTAAATAATAAAATGGAAAGTTCGGATATTGTAATCCCAAGAGACTTCTGATGTTTAAAAAACCTATGATTATTTAATAATTAAGGGCAAAATCTTTAAATTAATTACAAGTATTAACTTTTGTTTATAAAATAATTCAAAACTAATAAAACAAATTAAATTTATGAATTGAAGAATGAATTGTATCCTTGTAAAGCTTTCTATTTATACACTTTCTAGAACTGGACTAGGTTTGAAATGTGTACTTGAATTTGTAATTGAAGCAACAAACTTTGGATAATTGATTATGTTGATAATTCATTTTGTTGATATATTCTTTAACCTTTAGTAATTTTCACTTATTTGCAAAATTATAAACCAAATACTTATCTTTTCCAATTTTTTAAATAAAACTTTAATTATCTAATAAAAGATGAAATACTTATATTTTTATATATATATATATATATATATATATATATATATATATATATATATATATATAAGATTTTCTCTTTTATTTATTGTTTTTATAGACTAACTGTTATTTATACATTTCTATCAAACTATCCCAACAATTATTTTCTCTATTTCTTTCATTCATCAATTATCATTTTCTCTTCTTTTCTTCATTTGTTGTACTTTGTTCTTAATAAATATAAATTTACTTTGTATATTAACTTAGTGATATTACAGTATTATGTCGTGCTAATATCATAAGTATTTACACTAATATATATATATATATATATATATATATATATATATATATATATATATATATATATATATATATATATATATATATATATATATATATATATATATATATATATATATATATATAGAGGTTAAAATATCTTTTTGGCCCCAATTTTTTTCAAGTTTTTTCAAATAAGTCATAATTTTGGTTTTGTGTTCAAATAGGTCCTAATTTTCATCAATTTTGTTCAATTGGGTCCTTTTTTGCTAACACCGTTTAAATCATTAATGATCATGAACAATGACTGCCACGTGTCACTCAGTGACTTTTTTTAAATTTTATTTTTATTTTTTTAAATGTACACGTGTCAATCCAATAACGTGCCACGTGTCACTTTGTGGTTTTTTTGATTTTTTTTTGAATTTTTTTGAATTCTTTAAATGTCCACGTGTCAACCTAGTAGCATGCCACGTGCCAAAGTCAATGTTCTATATTCAATTTGGTCCATATATTTGTTATTTTTGTTCAATTTAGTCCCAATTTTTGTTAACATTAACCAATTTGATCCCTATCGAAGATGTGATCAAATTTAATTTTTCTATCAAAGTTGTAATGATGTGAATTTTAATATGTTATATAAAAATATTTAGCAAAAAATGTGAATTTTAATATACAAATTAAATTTGGTTTCAATTTAAAGAGGGACCAAATTGGTTAATGTTAACAAAAATTGTGTCTAAATTGAACAAAAATAACAAATATAGGGACCAAATTGAATATAGAACATTGACTTTGACACGTGGCACGCTACTAGGTTGACACGTGGACATTTAAAAAAATTTTAAAATTTTTTTAAAAAAAATTAAAAAATAAAATAAAATAAAAAATTTTAAAAAACCACAAAATGACACATGGCACGATACTAGGTTAACACGTGTACATTTAAAAAAAATTCAAAAAAATTCAAAAAAATTCAAAAATATTCAAAAACAAATTCAAAAATAAATTCAAAAAAATAAAAAAAACCACAAAATGACACGTGACAGTCAATGTTCATGATGATTTAAACGGTGTTAGCAAAAAAAGACCCAATTGAACAAAATTGACGAAAATTGAGACCTATTTGAATACGAAACCAAAATTAGGACTTATTTAAAAAAACTTGACAAAAATTGGGACCAAAAAAGTATTTTTATATATATATATATATATATATATATATATATATATATATAAAGTGGTATTTTAGTTAAGTTGCATTGACTTAACTTACAATTAGATAAGTTTAGACTAACTCCCCATATAAATAAATTAAAAGATATTAACAAACATCTAAATTAAAAGAATAATATAACATTAATAATTAATAGGATAAAAATCTTATATTATAAAAGCAATAAAATTTGAAATAAATGTTTTTTTATAATTAAATGCTATATTCTTATAAATTAATTTTCCCTATAAAGAAAAATTGTAATAAATGTTTTTCTATAACTGTTATATTCTTTTTGAATATCTTTTTTTTTTATTATTTACTTTTTAGTTGTTTTTTAATTTGATTGGGTTAATTATCGAAAGATTTTAATTTATTTACATAAAAGTTAAAAGAATAAAAAAATATCATTAATTAATAATGATAAAAATCTTATATTATAAAAGAAATAAAATTTATAATAAAATACATATAAATAAAAAAATATTAATAATTAATAGGAAAAAAATCTTACACTATAAAAAAAATAAAAGTTGAAATAAATGTTTTCTTATAATTAAATGCTGTAATTTTATAAATAACTTTTTTTTTAAAGAAAAATTGTAACAAATGTTTTCTTATAACTGTTATTTTTTTTATTATTTACTTTTTAATTTTTTTAATTGGATCGAATTAATTATCGACGGATTTTAATTAATTAGCATAAAAATTTAAAAGAATAACAAAATATTAATAATTAATATTGATAAAAATCTTGTATTATAAAAGAAATAGAATTTAGAATAAATGTTTTTCTATAATTAAAATTATTTTTATAATAAATTTAATGAATGAGTTAATTAATTAACATAAAAATTTAAAAAAATATTAATAATTTATAGTGTTAAAAATCTTATATTATGAAAGAAAAAAAATTTATTTCAAAATGTTCTCCTATAATATAGCATTTTCTAGACCTCTCATTTTAACTCAACCTATGGGTCAGCTTCAGCCTCCTTTAAAATTAAACTCCATTTTAATGATCCACCTAATGAGGGGTTTTCTAAAAGACTCCAGTCCCAAAAGCCCTGACTAAAGTGGGTTGGGACAAGGTTACTATGGGTTTAGCCTTTTTAGTAAAAAGTCTTTTTCTCTCTGCAAATTGAAAGTCCTCGAAACTTCTTCTTCTCACTCATAACCTCGTCCCTTCTTTCTTCTCCTCCATCAAATACATTGAAAACTCTTTTTCTTTATGCGAATCGAAAGTTTTTCCCGATACTTCTTCTCACCCAAGAGCCTCCACGAACATCGCCACTAACCTCGTCACTCTCTTCTCTCTTAAGAACTCGTCAAATACGTTCTTCGTAGAACAAACCTACTTTCGCATTTGAATTTCACTTCCACCAAGTCTTCTTTTTTCTTTCTTTTTATTTTTGTTGAGGGTTTCTTTTCTACTTGATTGGTGGCCAAACTACATTTCTCATGCCCCTTATGAGCGAAAATAGTGGATTCAATCATTCTATGTAATGATTTTTATTATTGTTCCAGGACAAAGGTACTTGGAGCTCAAACAAATTCAAGTGGGACCCAGAATTGAAGAGGCCCGGTAATGTTTTAAAACTAGTTGCTTAATATGATCTAAAATATTTGGTCTATTGTTGTACAATGTTGGGTGAAATTATGTTAAACTCCATTCATCTTTACAATTATGTTAAACTCAGAGATGTTCAATTTTGTTGTCGAGAGTGGTTATGGGTGCATGGGTGGTGGCAAGTCAATGGAGACAGGGCCTTAAAACAACACACTACTCTCTTCCTTTTTTCAGCAAGAAGGGTCACTTGTTTCAGTTTAATCTACACAAGCAAATATGTCTGTAAGTCCCTTCTTCTAATTATATCTCTTACACAAGCACATAATGGTTTGGTTCATAGCACTTGTTTGTGCCTTTGAAGAGAAGTTTATGACTGAGATTGCTATAATGTGTCAAACTGCAGAATCATTCTACTATAACCATTTTTATACATGTATCTACTGCATGATTGATTTTCAGTTGTAGATATAGTTCAAAGATTATTGCATTGGAATTTCAAGGAAGCTTTTTTTCATCTGATATTTGTGGTAGTACAAAAGTACTAACAAGCATTTTTCTTTGCAGAATATGATAGAGCTGAGAGTCCCAAATCTTGATTATGAAGGATGTGCTTCAAAACTAAAGAAAGCTCTCTTCAAACTCAAAGGTGTATTTTTGAATAAGCAATTATGTGTTTTTTTTTTTCTGGTATGCACAGTGTTACTGATATTGCTTGAACTGCAAAATGAAACCACTGTCAGAAGTTTCATGGTTCCATATTTATTTCTAAACTTTTTTTTTTCTTTTTGTACATTAATCACTTATCTTGAATGTATAAAAAGAAATGGCAGTCTCTGTTTCTGGTTTCCATTAGTTTTGTTACAGTTTGAATGAAAGCATATGCATAGGCATTATTTATCTTTTTCTTTGTTTGAACAAATGAGCATGACCAATATTGAACGGTGTGAAGAGGAAGTTCATAACTAATATCCATGTCAGCAAAGTCTGTAACATCAAATTTTATACCAAAGTAATTTAAACCCATTAGCTAATTGAAACTTCTGGATTTTTCTCAGTAAGACCTCTGCACTTCACTCCACCACGGACCACAATAAAAATGGGGCGAATTACACTCACACTCCCTAATTAAATTAATTTCAATTTAAATAAAAATGGACCTCTAAACTATTTTACTTTCTTTTATCAGATGAATAAATAAAGTGTTTTGTTAAGTTAGATATATATTTCGAAAGAAGTTGTTAAATATAAACATAATGCTTACTGTTACATGAGAAACATATTAAGTGGCTGTAATATGCCAAGTTATATTCAGAATATACAAATACAAGTACATAAACCATAAACCAGATTTTTCAAACGGTAATATGAAATAAATATGTAAATATAAATTAAGGTTTCATGGGTTTATAAATTGAACACCAATATTTTGTTGCACGGCAATTCTGAAGGGCCTTTATAACTAAGGAGGATCTCCCGGCAATAAATGATGAATGATTATTTTTTCATCATTAAAAAGGTTGTGACTCCTAATTTTGAGACAAAAGGCAACTTAACTATTCCTGTTAAGAAAAAATCCTATATGGTTTTGGGCTTAACTAATCTAAAGAAAAGGGAAGAGAGAGGAGAGTAAGTCAATATCTAAACCTAAGACTGGTATCAGGTGTCAAGGGGTGATTTATTTCTGCCTTATTATCATTTTTATGGTATATTAGATGGATTGATATGCAAAACAAATTGAGAATAATGCATAAATGAGCATCTAGACAAGAGTTTTTGGAGAAATTAAAATAGAGGTCCATAGATTTTGTCTGTTATTTATGGTAATTTTCTGATGCCCTGTTTGGTTGAGAAGATAGGAGAAAGGAGTGTGGTATTTTTTTACAACTATTTTTCACTCCATTGTATTTTTGTTATATCAAGTATTTTTTTATTTTCACAGTGTATGTTTTCTTTAATATGCTAATTGTATGATAATATAGTTTTCTTTATCACAGGAACAATTAATCTTAACTAACTTACTATATAGGATTGGTCAAAATTAGAATTGACTAAATATGGACCACTCTAAGAGTAATCTTTTGCTTTTGGCTGATGATCTCGTATCTGAAACTCCTGGTCCATCTGAAAGTGCTATCACAAATAAAAAAGAAGTCTCAAATGTTTAGAATTTTTTCACAAAATTAGGAAAAGACAAGGATGGCATTGAAAAGTCTATGTGTAAGTATTGTGGTCATAACTATAAAGTTGGAAAAAACCCCATTACTAAAAACAATTATGGGACTTCACATTTAAGTCGGCATGTCAATGCATGTAGAAGTATTGCAAACTTAGATGTGGATTTGAATAAAGAAGGAAAGTTTGGTACAAGAAAGATAAATCAAAAGATTCATCGTAAGTTACTTGCGAGAGCCATCATTAAACACAGTCTTCCCTATAATTTTGTTGAATATGAAGGAATTAGAGAGTGGATAAAATATATTAATCCTAATGTTGACATGAAATGTAGGAACACTACTGTTTTATATGTAGAAAAGGAATACATTGAAGAGATGGAAAAATTTAAGCAAATGATGTCTAAGATTCCTAATAGAATTTGTTTAACATGTGATGTTTGGACTACAATTACTTTTGAAGGATATATTTGCCTAACTGCACACTTTGTCTATGAAAATTGGAAATTGACAAGCAAGATTCTTAACTTTTGTTGAATGAAACCACCACACACGGGTGTTGAACTAGAAAATGTTGTTTTTGATTGCCTTAAGCAATGGGGCATTGATAAGAAAATTTTCTCATTTACCTTGGACAATGCTTCTACTAATAATATCTTACATGACATTTTAAAAAGCCATCTTTGTGTTCATAGAAACTTATTATGTGATGGTGAGTTTTTCCATGTACGATGTGGTGCTCACACCCTTAATTTGATAGTTCATAGAACCATTTTATGAGATTACAAACATGATGTCTGGTTCATCTTATCCCACTTCAAACTTGTATTTTATGCAAATTTGGAAAATTCAGTTTATTATTGAAGAGAATTTGTTAAATGACGATGTCACTTTAAAGCAAATGGCTATGAATATGAATGAGAAGTTTCAAAAGTATTGGAAGGAGTATAGTGTTGGGTTAGCTTTTGGAGCTATTCTTGTCCCACGACTAAAGGTTGATTTTATAAATGTATTGTTATAAAAAGTTGGACATTCTGACCTATGAAGAGAAAATAGAGAAAGTGTTAGAGAAGTTTAAGAGGTTGTTTAAAGAATATGTAAAGAACTTGTCTATCCCCGGTGTTTCTCTTTCCCAATCACCAACTGAATCCATCTCAATGTCTCAATCCAATATCGAAGGAAGAAAGTTGAAGAGATCAATGATTATTTCTGTAAGCATTTTATACCTAGTTTTCATTATTTTTAAATTTTTTTTGTTCTTTTTTAATGTGTTCGTTGTAGGATTTTAAAATGTATCAGAATGAATCAAAATCTATTGTTGGCAAGAACGAGATAGATGTTTATTTAGATGAACCAACAATAGATGATGATGAAGACAATGAAGATATTGATGTACTCAAATATTGGAAGACTAATGAGAAAAATTTCCTATACTGTCTATAATGGTTCGAGATGTGCTTAGTATTCCCATTACTACAGTGGCATCAGAGTCGGCCTTTAGTAAAGGTAGGTGTGTTCTTTCAAAATATAGAAGCTCTATTCTTCCTGAGCATGTGCAAATGTTGATTTGTACTCAAAGTTGGTTGTATGGATTTTCTGAAAATCCTAGTGGTAAGTTTATATGTTATTATTTTAAAATTACTTTACATTAAATAATTAACTCTAAACTAGTTGTTTGATTGTGTACCGTACTTAGCCAAACTCAACCAAGTAAACAATATACACATCAAAACCGCCTAGCATCTAGTACCCGGACACCACTGGCATAAGCCACCTAGGCAGGTAGCCGGTCGAAACCGACTACTTGTCTAGAAAGTTAACTAACATCAATGCCCCGCCTTCAAAAGGCCTCCAGGGCCTGTTTTGGGGGCCCAGGCCCACTCATGGCCCAAGCTGGGGCCCAAGTCAAAACCCAGCCCATGCAATGGTCAAACGTCATTAATGTTCTATAAATACACGTGGACCCCATCATTTAAAGGTACGCATTCATTAATCACTAATTTGACTCTCTGAGAGCTTTGACTTACTTGAGCTTCGGAGATTCTTCTGCAGGTAACCCCTCCTGGGTTCAAGCCGACATGTATCGAATGGGAAGAGGCCAACTGAAGAGATAGCGGACTACATGGTAAGGTGACACTCGTGCCTAACTTATCTTATTTGTCCCTCTGCAGGAACAATTGGCGCCCACCGTGGGGCCCGAGACGAACACCTTTAGTACCCGTTTTTCTCTGAAGATGGTTTCTACCCGTAGCAAAGCTGGAGCTAGCAAGCAAGTGGACGCTGGTCCCTCTGGACCTTCCGGCATCACCCCTGACTTGGCCGCCATCTTAGACGGCCAGGTGAAGATGCAACAGGAGCTCGTAAACCTGAAGAAGCGCAACGCTGAAGAAATGGAAGCGCTTAAACAAGAGAATTCCCGCCTCAGAAGGAGGATCGAGGCAGATGCCGACCTCAAGGGAAAAGCCAAAGAGACCTCTGAAGCTGTGAAGTCTCCGGCCTTCCAGCCTACGGAGGAGGAAAGTGAATACAATCCCACCCCCCACACCTTCACCACCACCCAACAGACACCTGTTACCTCTACTCATCCTCACCATTTTCCATCCGCTCAACCGGGGCTCACCGCACCCCCAACTCCCGCCCCCACCCTCCCTCCCACCCACATCCCCTACAACATACCCACCACCCTCCATACCACATATGTCCCACCCTACAACCCACAGTACCTTCCCACAACCCACATTCCTCCTCACAACATCACCTCCACCTTTCCCGCTATGATCACCCACCCACCCCCACCCCACATTCCCCCTCCTCACCAGCCCAGACGCCGCCACCCATTCACCGATTTTATCGCTAACACCCCTCTACCGACCCAGTGGGAACCATTCAACCTCGATCGCTACACTGGCGAAACCGACCCCGATGAACACCTGAAAGTGTACATCACACACGTTGCCCTATATACATCCCAAGACGCAGTCTTCTGCAAAGCTTTCCCCACAACCCTCAAAGGCCCCGCCCTAGAATGGTTTACCACCCTCCCACCCTACTCAATTGATAATTTTGACACCCTTTCCCACATGTTTTCCACACATTTCGCCGGCAGCCGCCCACACCAAACCACCACCATATCCCTACTGGGCATCAGACAAGAGCCCAATGAACCACTCAGAAAATTCATCGATCGCTTCAGTAAAGCAGCCCTTCGCACACCACACCTCAATCAGGAGATGATACTCCAATGTATGACCCTCACCCTACAACCCGGACCTTTCGCCAACAATGTATACCTCCACCCACCCACATCCATGCATGAACTCAAGCTGCGCGCAGCTGACTACGTTCGCATGGAGGAAATGCAAACCCTTCACACCAAATTCTGTAGCGACTATGCCGCCAACACCTCCAATACCACCCCCAATCCCACCCCATAGCCTCACCCGCGCCCTGAAAACCGCCCATGTGAACCCCGCCAACCTCGTTTCACCAGATATGCCCCACTCACAGTAGCCCGCTCCCGCATCCTAGACGAAGCCCTCCAGGCTGACCTCCTCCCCCCACCGCGAAAGACAACCACCCCTCCTAACGCCGACATGACCAAGTATTGTCGGTACCACCGCAACCACGGCCATACTACAGAAGAGTGCAAAGCGCTCCAGGATAAGATTGAAGAACTGGTACGCGCCGGCCATTTTCGCCGCTTCATCCGCAGGGATGACCACAACTCCTCCTCCCGCACCCGCCACCCTCCACGACATGACCACAGACGACACCAAAGCGGTACCCACCACAGTAACCACCCCACCCAACCCAATGACCAACAACCACAGCCCGCTTCCACCAACATTACCCCTGCTGACCCCCCCTTACGAGGCACCATTAACACCATCTCTGGTGGCTTCGCAAGCGGAGGCTCCACCTCTTCCGCCAGAAAGAAACACCTCCGCCACATACAATCCATCAACCACATCACCCAATCCCATCACAGGCGACGTATGCCCCCTATCGTATTCACAGATGACGACTTCCATGGCCTCGACCACCAGCAAGACGACCCCATGGTCATCACAGTGGAAATTGAAAACTATGCCGTCAAGAAAGTCCTGGTAGATCAAGGCAGCTCCGTTGATATCCTCTACTGGACTACTTACCAGAAGCTACAACTCCCCGACACCGCTATGATACCGTATGATGAGCCCATATACGGCTTTTCTGGCGAACAAGTATCCACCCGGGGCTACATAGACCTCCATACCATCTTTCGGGAAGGAACCCAAACAAAAACAATCCCAATCCGCTTCCTTATAGTCGACGCACCCACATCTTACAACATACTCCTGGGCCGTCCTTCCCTCAACACCCTTGGTGCAGTCGTCTCCACCCCCCATTTGGCCATGAAGTTCCTAGCACCATCCGGTGACATCCTAACCATCCACTGTGATCAACGTTTGGCACGTGAATGCTACATGGCAAGCTTAAGGCCCCAACTCCCAATCCAACAGACAAACCACATCGAGCGACCATCTAATTCCCGTATAGCCCTATCCGGCGAGGATCTTGACCCCAGAATAGGCCGGGATGCCCGCCTCGAACCAGTCGAGGACACAACCCCTCTGGAACTCCCCAACGGCCATTCCATCAACTTGGGCACTGGTTTAAATCTTGATGAACGTGCCACAATTACACCCATCCTCATAAACAACACGGATCTCTTCGCTTGGTCAGCCGCCGACCTCCCTGGGGTAGACCCTAAAGTCGCATCCCACAAGCTCTCGATATACAAAGAAGCCCGCTACGTATCCCAGAAAAAACGCAAACTTGGGGAAGAACGCAGACAGGCCGCCAAGATAGAAGCCGAGAAGTTGCTAAGCGCAGGATTTATAGATGAAGCGCAGTACACCACCTGGCTTTCTAACGTTGTCTTGGTCAAGAAAGCCAATGGTAAATGGCGGATGTGCGTGGACTACACAGACCTGAACAAGGCATGCCCTCGCGACGCCTACCCCCTACCCAACATCGACCGCCTCGTAGACGGCGCGACAGGAAATAAAGTACTCAGCTTTTTGGACGCGTACTCAGGTTATAACCAAATACCCATGGCCACAGCAGACATGCACAAGACCGCCTTCATCACAGATGATGCCAACTACTTCTATAGAGTCATGCCCTTTGGCCTCAAAAACGCTAGGACAACCTACCAGCGGCTAATGGACAAAGTCTTCAGCCACCTCACCGGACACTGGTCGTCAATGACATGGTCGTCAAGTCCCCGAGCCATCATCAGCACGCTGAAGATTTAGAGGCAGTTTTCTCCGCCCTACGCCAGTACAACCTCCGCCTAAACCCGGACAAGTGCGTGTTCGGCGTCGACCGGGGTAAATTCCTCGGTTTCATGTTAACCCAGCGCGGCATAGAAGTTAACCCCGAAAAGTGCAAGGCCATCATCGAGATGCGTAGCCCCACCACCATCAAGGAAGTCCAGCGACTAATTGGCCGCCTCACGGCTATATCTCGCTTCCTGCCAAAACTAGCAGAACAAACTCAACCCATAATTCAGCTCCTAAAGAAATCCGCCCGGTTCACGTGGACTGAAGATTGTGAACAAATCTTCCTCAAGCTCAAAACATCCCTAACCTCACCCCCCATCCTCCGCAAACCCGACATCACCCAACCCCTGCTAGTATACATCACGGCCACCGATCACACCGTCAGTGCTGCCCTTGTCCAAGAAGCAGAAGGCACGCAGCATCCTGTTTACTTTGTAAGCAGGACACTACAAGATCCTAAAACCAGATACCAAATGGTAGAGAAACTAGCCTTGTCCTTGGTCCACGCCGCACGCCGCTTACGCCCATATTTTCAAAACCACACCATAACCGTCAAGACCGATTACCCAATTCAGAAAATACTACAAAAACCAGATTTAGCCGGACGCATGTCGTCATGGTCCGTGGAGCTCTCCGAATTCAACATCCGCTATGAACCACACGGCCCCATCAAAGCCCAATGTCTCTTGGACTTCGTCAACGACCTACAACAAGCACCTACTGAGGACCAATGGACGCTTCATGTAGATGGCTCCTCGAACCCAAGGGGTGCCGGTGCCGGCATTGTACTGGAAGGCCCCAACGACATCCTCATTGAGAAATCTCTTCATTTCGCTTTCAAAACGTCGAATAATCAAGCCGAATACGAAGCTATCCTGGCCGGGCTCTCTCTAGCCCGTGAAGTCGGCGTCAAAAAGTTAACGTGTAAAACCGACTCCAAACTCACAGTAGGTCATCTGAACGACGAGTTCCAAATCAAAGACCCCATCCTCCAACAATATTACCATCTGGTCCGCGCAATCATCCAATCCGCCTTTGAACAAGTCCGCGTCGAACACATACCCAGAACCGACAATGTCAGAGCCGACATCCTTTCCAAATTAGCCAGTACCAAACTCAAAAACCGTAACCGGTCCTTGCTACAGCAAACACTATCCACACCCTCCGTCACACACACTTGCCATACGTTAACCCACACCCCATCAAATAGTTTCACCCCCACCCAAAACCCAAACTGGACCACCCCTTACATTCAGTACCTCAAAACTGGCAACCCCCCTGCCGACGCGGACAAAACTTGGCTGGCCAAGGCCGCCAGGTACACTATGGTAGGCGACGACCTCTACAAACGCGGATACGGCCAACCCCTACTTAAATGTGTCACGCCAGAACAAGCCCAGTACGTCATTAAGGAACTACACGAAGGAATATGTGGTTATCATTCAGGCGCGCGCACCATGGCCACAAGAATTCTCAGAGCCGGGTACTTCTGGCCCACAATGGAGGCGGACTGCCAAGACTACGTCAAGAAATGTAAACCATGCCAAAAGCACGACAACCTTATACATCAAAAACAAGAACAACTACACCACATATTGTCCCCTTGGCCATTCGCTAAATGGGAAATGGACATCCTAGGCCCCTTCACACCCGGCAAAGGACAGGTTAAGTTCCTAATCGTAGCTGTTGACTACTTCACCAAATGGATTGAAGCCAAGCCATTGACCACCATCACGGCCCAGCAGGTCCAGCAGTTTGTGTGGAAGGACGTCATATGCAGATATGGTGTACCGCATACCATCATAACAGATAACGGCCGACAATTCATTGACAAGGAGTTAGCAAAATTCTACACCGGTTTAGGCATCAAACACATCACAAGTTCTGTAGAACACCCACAGACCAATGGGCAAGCGGAAGCGGCAAACAAAGTTATCCTCGTAGAGCTGCGTAAAAGATTGAATACCGCTAAAGGCCGATGGCCGGAAGAATTAATTGAAGTGCTATGGGCCTACAGATGCACCCCTCAATCGTCCACAAATGAATCCCCTTTCAGCCTAGTCTACGGCGCAGACGCCATGATACCAGTAGAAATTGGCGAACCATCCCTGCACCGAGAACTGTACGACCCAACTCACAACCACCATAACATGGCCTTACATCTCAACCTCCTTCCCGAACTTAGAGAAAAGGCCCAAATACGCAATCTCGCTGCCAAACAACGAGCTGCCAGGAAATATAACGCAAACCTGCACCCACGATCGTTTGTCATAGGAGACCTAGTATGGAGAATGGCCAGCAGTGCTAGAAAGAAGAATGGCAAGTTCTCCGCCAATTGGGATGGCCCATACCGCATACGAGAAGACGCAGGAGGTGGGGCTTATCGCTTAGAGCACCTATCTGGGGAAGAAATCCCCAACACATGGAATATATCCCACCTCAAGTTCTACTTCAGTTGAACATGTATCATAAGCGGATCAATACTTGTAACCACAAGTGTACTCTTTTTCCTCACTTGGTCTTTTCTCCCTAAGGAGGGTTTTGGCCAAGGAGGTTTTAACGAGGCACCCCTATTTGAATAAATAAAATGAGTGGTTCCCTACTTTATGACTCTATACTACTTTACTCGTGGTTAATTCGTTTAAGTTCCCCACCCTTACCACAAGTAAGCGGCCTGGGTCGAACACCCTTTACTTAATTTCAAATCTTTCTAGTTCCCCACCCTTACCACAAGTAAGCGACCTGGGTCGAACACCCTTTACTCGTGGTTAATTCGTTTAAGTTCCCCACCCTTACCACAAGTAAGCGGCCTGGGTCGAACACCCTTTACTTAATTTCAAATCTTTCTAGTTCCCCACCCTTACCACAAGTAAGCGGCCTGGGTCGAACACCCTTTACTCGTGGTTAATTCGTTTAAGTTCCCCACCCTTACCACAAGTAAGCGGCCTGGGTCGAACACCCTTTACTCGTGGTTAATTCGTTTAAGTTCCCCACCCTTACCACAAGTAAGCGGCCTGGGTCGAACACCCTTTACTCGTGGTTAATTCGTTTAAGTTCCCCACCCTTACCACAAGTAAGCGGCCTGGGTCGAACACCCTTTACTTAATTTCAAATCTTTCTAGTTCCCCACCCTTACCACAAGTAAGCGGCCTGGGTCGAACACCTTTTACTCGTGGTTAATTCGTTTAAGTTCCCCACCCTTACCACAAGTAAGCGGCCTGGGTCGAACACCCTTTACTCGTGGTTAATTCGTTTAAGTTCCCCACCCTTACCACAAGTAAGCGGCCTGGGTCGAACACCCTTTACTCGTGGTTAATTCGTTTAAGTTCCCCACCCTTACCACAAGTAAGCGGCCTGGGTCGAACACCCTTTACTTAATTTCAAATCTTTCTAGTTCCCCACCCTTACCACAAGTAAGCGGCCTGGGTCGAACACCCTTTACTCGTGGTTAATTCGTTTAAGTTCCCCACCCTTACCACAAGTAAGCGGCCTGGGTCGAACACCCTTTACTCGTGGTTAATTCGTTTAAGTTCCCCACCCTTACCACAAGTAAGCGGCCTGGGTCGAACACCCTTTACTTAATTTCAAATCTTTCTAGTTCCCCACCCTTACCACAAGTAAGCGGCCTGGGTCGAACACCCTTTACTTAATTTCAAATCTTTCTAGTTCCCCACCCTTACCACAAGTAAGCGGCCTGGGTCGAACACCCTTTACTCGTGGTTAATTCGTTTAAGTTCCCCACCCTTACCACAAGTAAGCGGCCTGGGTCGAACACCCTTTACTCGTGGTTAATTCGTTTAAGTTCCCCACCCTTACCACAAGTAAGCGGCCTGGGTCGAACACCCTTTACTTAATTTCAAATCTTTCTAGTTCCCCACCCTTACCACAAGTAAGCGGCCTGGGTCGAACACCCTTTACTTAATTTCAAATCTTTCTAGTTCATCACCTCATCCACACGCTAGCGGCCCGAGTCGAGTACTCTAATTTAACATACAAACGTCAGCAATACTCCCCTAGGTAAATACGCATATAACATATCACATACAAAACATCATTATCCAACCAACACGTTCCTATCACATATGCTATCGTCAACAACCACAAAACATATATATCCACAATATGCATCACATTAAAAAACAAGTCAAAATATTGTACGAGTTATTACAGACTTAGGATTCAGTGCGAAATAGAACATCATAAAAACTACATCCTAAGCTGCTTTGTTGTCATCACCCTCCACGGTCGCGTCCACATCCTTCTCTTCCTCGGCCGCCTCATTCCCAACCTCTTCCCCACCCTCTTCATCCTCCCCTACCAACTTTCCGCCAACCACATCTTTATCCACATCGAACCTCGAATCCAGGGCATCCACATCCTTATAGAAGAAAGTCGCCTGCCGCAACCCCTTCTCGAAACCATTTATATGCTCCTGGATAACGCTGTTCTTCAAGTCATCCAACTCCCCAACAGCCCCGTCATATTTGTCCTTCAAGTCCTCATAGTCTTCTTCCAGCTCCCCTATACGCTTGTTCAGTTTCTCCTCGGAATCTAAACAACGCACTTTCCATGACACCAACCTCTTCCTCTCAGCTTCCCAACCTTCCTTCTCCTTCTCTAGCGCCGCCTTCTCCTCCGCAAGTTTGTCCACCTTACCCTGCAACTCCCCCACCTCCTTCACTTCCCTTCTGTAAAGGGACCCCACACGTCGGCCCAAGACTAACGCCTTGCTCCCAAACTCAACCATTGTTCTCACGATATGATCAACCTCCATGTTATCGATAGAGTTCACAACAGTATCTGGCAGGTTGATCGAGATGTCCTTCCTCACGGATATCTCCGACAACTCAATCAGACCGGCCTCCGACAACTTCTCCCCGCTGGCCGATCCCGCCCCAACAGCTGACCCGAGGATAGCTGCCCTTATTTTCTTCACATCCTTACCCTTCCCAGGTCGAGGCGGGAGCTCAGCTCTCCTCTTCGTTCCGCCATGTACATGTACTTCCACCACGGATTCCTGCAAATTGGGAACACCAGCTTTCCCAGCCTCCTTGGCCTTGGCGGCCATCTCCTTCCTCAATGCTTGAAAGAGCGCCAAGTTCTTCTTACCAGATTGCGCCATATGCCCTGCAATAACATATCACAACTCGGATCAAAACAACTTAGCATCATTAACACAGCTTAAGTAATAAACAGATACCTTCAATATCTATTATCGGATGCACCGAATTATAAACCCAAACTAAGCCCTTAGTGGGCAACTTATCCACAAATCTTAACAACATCCCCACCACCTCCTTGTCTCCAGCCGACAACTCCTCCACTCCCATGTCCTTGTAACGAGAAGGATTATTGGTCCAACTAAAAGGGAACTTGGTACTCCCATCCGCATTCAGAAAATACGGCTCACCTCCCTCCTTCACTACAACCTTGAAGTACCCATCTTTGAAGTGCTTGAAAGATTGGGAGAATGCATCCAACCTGCTAATGCTAGGACGACTGATTAAAGAAAGCCAAGTAGCCGGCCTCCGGGGTCTGGTATCATAAAAATACAAAAATGCATAAGGGGAAGGCTCCAAGTACAACGACTCGCACAGAATGCGGAAGGCCTGTAAGTAAGCCTAACTATTAGGGTGTAGCTGAGTAGGCGCCACATTCAACGCCCGCAGCACGCCCATAGTGAAGTCGTCAAAGGGTAGTCGTATGTGAAGCTGAGAAAAATGGCACATATACATATAAAAGAACTTCTCGGCAGCCCCTTCTTGCCCGTGGCATACCCGGTCGATGGCGCTCACCCTTTCCAACGAAACAATATCTCCGCTGACCCCTCTAGACATGACGGGTGTACAGTTTAGCCAAGAGTTCAACAAGCGAGACCACCTAAACAGTGATGACTGGTCACGAACATCAGATGCGACCCACGCATAACCGCCCTTGGCTGGCCAGTTACTCTCCTCCAGCTCCTCAGGAGGATCTTCTTGAACTTCCCTCACCACCTCCATTGGCATTCCGCTTGTGCCAACTCCAGCACTCATACCCTCTCCGCGAAGCCGTTCATCCCTACTCCTATCCGACTCAGTACTTTGACTACTACTAGACGCAAATAACGATGTGCTATCGCTACTAGACATACCTGTTTTCGTTTTTACGGAAAGATTTCGGTTGAATTTGGGAACTAGTCGGACAATATGAGGCGCACAAGATCTCTGAATTCGAAACTCTCGCAAATGAACCAAGTAAACCCTCCGCTGCTTTCAAACCCATATTTATAGTCCACGATCCCAAACGACTAAAATTCTTCCCGCCAAAATAAAACCCCATACCAATCGACACCATCATTATGAAGGATATGACACATAAAACGACGGCGCCAAAAGTTAACGATGTGACCACCTGACGCCATTGCACCTACCTTCTGACACCTTCAAATCCCAAGCCTTAACACTGTTCACCACACTTAAAGGCTGGGGGACTGGTGTATCACACCTAGCCGGTTTTGCTAGTTCACCAACACATGTAATCCTTGACCGACAACTCATATCGGACAAGGCTGGGGGACTGGTGTACCGTACCTAGCCAAACTCAACCAAGTAAACAATATACACATCAAAACCGCCTAGCATCTAGTACCCGGACACCACTGGCATAAGCCACCTAGGCAGGTAGCCGGTCGAAACCGACTACTTGTCTAGAAAGTTAACTAACATCAATGCCCCGCCTTCAAAAGGCCTCCAGGGCCTGTTTTGGGGGCCCAGGCCCACTCATGGCCCAAGCTGGGGCCCAAGTCAAAACCCAGCCCATGCAATGGTCAAACGTCATTAATGTTCTATAAATACACGTGGACCCCATCATTTAAAGGTACACATTCATTAATCACTAATTTGACTCTCTGAGAGCTTTGACTTACTTGAGCTTCGGAGATTCTTCTGCAGGTAACCCCTCTTGGGTTCAAGCCGACATGTATCGAATGGGAAGAGGCCAACTGAAGAGATAGCGGACTACATGGTAAGGTGACACTCGTGCCTAACTTATCTTATTTGTCCCTCTGCAGGAACAAATTGTATTTCAATTGGTTGTAATAGATGAAGTTGTTGAAGATATTTTTGGCCATGAGGGAATCATTGATGAATCTAAAATTGAAGATGTTGAAAGCCATCAACAATGACACTTCTTCATGTTCTGTTATACACTTAATGCATTATCTTAATATATTTGGTGTTTAATTCTTTGATATAGGCCTAGTTGTATGTTATGATTAAATGACCCAACTTTACCGTTAATAAAGTTTAATTTTTGATCCACCAATAGTAACTTCTTCCCTTGTGCTTATTATTAGTTGTTGGCATGTTGTGAACCACATAGGAATTTGTTTTTATGCCTAACATCACTGTTTTGAAGATGCCCTGTCAGAAAAACATGTATGCAAATTTGTGATCCATTAGTGTGAATTAGGCATGATACCCAAGTGGCGATCTTTGCATTTTTGGTAATTCTGAACATAACATACATAAATGCTAGATGAAATGCTCTTGGCATTTAGTAAAAGTTTAAAGTAAAAGAAATAATTCACTCATAAATAAAAGAGTAGACAGAGATAATAGTCTATGGTAATTCTGGACACTCATAAAGTTTGAAAATTATGTTTAATTCATGTGCTAATTAAGTAGTTTTTTTAACTGCATAAAACTATTTTATCTTTTTGCCTGATGGGTGGAAAAAGTGCTTCATTAAATCATGAGCTTTATTATACTGAATAGTTTTGATGGTGTCTCTAGTTTTACTACCAAAAAAAGTTAAATAGATTGTGTTTTATGATCGATCTTCATCCATGTAATTGTCTTTGAATATGCTACTTCAATTTTGCAGGGCATATTCAAGAGATATGATAAAGATAAGAGTGGAAAAATTGATCCATTAGAATTAAGAGATGCTCTGTATGGTATTGGTTATGCGTGCCTGGTTCAGTTCTATAATTAAATTTGTGTTCATTCCATTAGAACAATGTTGATTTTTGTTGTACATACGTTGTATTCCTCTATAAATGTTAACTTTTGTTGAATTGGAACAAGACTAAAAAATAGTGAAGATGCATATGATATTTTGTTATGTTTTCTATTCAATTATTTCTATTTTTTCTTGTATTTAGGATGATTTTTTTTTCTAAAAAAAAATGCCCATGGGCTAGCCCTAACCCATAGGGCTTTTGTGAGCTTTTTGGCCCTGTGGGCTTTTTCAATGAGGGTTTTTTTGGTCCTGTGGACTTTTCTATCCTCAACCCACGTGGGACAAGGCCAAACAATAAAAAGTAGGCCAATTTGACAGGTCTAACATTTTCATACTATCTTCCTTTTCAATTTGATTGGATCAATTACCTAAAGATTTTAATTAAATAATAAATATTAATTACTATTGGAGATAAAAAGCTATTATTAATTTAAAATAAATATATTTCTATAATTACAATTATCTTCAATAATAAAATTTTAAAAATTAATTAATTAATAAATACAATAATAAAATATTATTAATAATTTAAAAACCCAATCATAAATTTCCATTTTTTAAGAACATGGACTACTATAAATGTGATGGATGGCCTCAACTAAATCCATAAAAAAATAATACCAGTGATTGAAACTATACCTAGCAAGCACCACACTAAAACAAGGATATGGCTTCGATCAAAATAGCTTTTGCAACAATCCATCTTACTTTAATAATAGCTTGCAATGGATATGGTTTGAGAAGCATATCAAGAATGGGAGTTGATGGTGAATGTAATGAGAGTAAGGAATGCAATTTGATTTTAGCTCACTGCAAATCAAGAGTGGTTTGTGAAAATGGGTCCTACACATGTGTTAAGATCTGTACTGCACCTAGGCGGACTAATAAAACCGCACGACCAAGCCCGCCTACACATATCCCCGCAAATGAAACTATCAAGTAAGTAACCGGTAGCGAAAGCACACAACGACCTAGGCCGCCTACTTTAGAAAACAAGATGTCATCTGTCGACTATCCAGACTTAGAATACAAACAAGGTCCTTGGTACCAACAAACATTAACTAAGGGCCTGGGCTAGGCTCAGGCCCATCTAGGACCCAAACAATGACCCAGCCCACAAGAAGGGCAAACAAAATTAATAACTCTATAAATACACGTGGACCCCAGCAATTAAAAGGTACACTTTCATTAATCCCTTAATCAGATATTTGACTTTTTGAGAGCCCTTTCGCTGACTTGATCGTCCGAGCCCTCTTCGCAGGTAACCCCTCAAGGGTCCAAACCGCATGTATCGGTAGATGGCATATGCAAGCCGATGAGGAGCCAACTCGAGAGGTTGAGGATTGAGCTAAGGCAATATTTGTGTCCTTAATATTTAGGGATATGATTACCAATCTATATTAATAAATACATTTATGTTGACATCTTATTACTTTCTCTAGTTTTAGTTTTTATTGTACCTCTAAAAAATACATGATATATTAGTTTTATACATATAATCATTTATAAATTTATAGGACTTCAAAGAGAACATGATTAACTATGACAAAATTTATTAATTTATAAACTATTTATATTTTATGTTTGGATTAAATATATTTTTTGTAACAAAATTATTTTTAATTTCTTTTTATCCCTAAATTCAATATCTATTTATTTTGTTTCTGCATTTTATAAAAGTAATAAAGTATATTTTTAACAAATGACAAAAAAAGAAAATAGGTAAATGAAATTCAACATAATATAATATAATTTGCAATTTAAAAAAGAAAAGTATAGAGTTTAGCTTGGAAGGGGTTAGGGCTAACTTGTGTTCTACAAATTAAATTAACAGCTCTACATTTGTTGATCTATTATTTGTCTAATTTTATACCAATTCATTAAGAAATTCAGAAGCATAAAGAAACAATAGGTCAAGGTTATAATGTCTATCCCATAACTAGGATGTTTAATTTGCAAAATTGGTAAGATAAATAGTTCTTAATTGTATAAACTAAAATTAATTTATAATTTCTTTAAAAATTGAATTAATAAAAAAATTAATTTATTTATTTTTAAATCTAGTTGTATCGTGATAATATTTTAATCATAATAAAATTTTTTAAGAACAAAAAATAAAATATATTTCATTTTAAAGATAAATTTGAAGATAATGACCTGCCATAACAATAATTTCATTTTGGAAAATTTGTGAAATCTTAAAAAGCAAACTCTAAAATCGTAACTTATGCATAGAAATTATTATGCAACAAGGTAGATATAATCTAAAAAGGAGTTAATATGACACAATCATTTTTCTCTACCTCTTATATGGTTTGTTGAATAGAGAACCCACTTGAAATAATAAGTGCTTGTTAAATCATTGTAAATTAGCGCACATAATTGCATAATGTATATTGAACGAAGACCTCACACATATTCATTTCCCCCTCTATTGTAAGTATTGAAATAGGTAATTAGACAAGAAGGGGGTTGAATTGGCTTTATAAAAACTTTGGTTACTTTTCCAAACTTAAAACACCTTCAAATTGAATCAGATCAACCACGAGATCAGAATGCAACTACTACTGGACTGTACACTTTCAATCGATTAAAAATAGGGATAATAAGATGATTTCAGTAAACAATTAACAATGTAGTGTAATTCAACAAATGAAAATATCAAAATAGTTCATTGAAATATTGGGAATTCTGTAGAAATTTGAATTTGAAGTGTAATTCAGAAACAACTTAAAAGACTTATCAAGATTGATTCAGATAAGCAATACAAATATGAGCAAAGTCTCAAGTTGTGTCAAACCACTCAAGAATAGTTAAAAGATTGTACATTTCAAATTTCTTGAAACTGTAAACACAAATCAAGAGATAAGATAGAGAATCAAGCACAAGGACATCAAATTTTTATATTGGTTCACTCAAATTTGAGCTACATCTAGTTTGTCAAGGCAACTTAAGCCTGACGTGCACTACATAACCAACACTCTTGAATCTCACAAGAGTCTCAACATAACACAACAAGAAGACACTTGCAGACCTAAAACCACCAAGCAACATCCAGAAACTTGAGAAAGATCAAACCTGAATGAAGGCTCTCCCTAGCCAACCAAACCTCTTTCTCCAAGTTCCAAAAACAAAGCAAAAAGCTCCAAGAAGATCAAACATCCTTCATGAATGGTTTCACTTCTGTGTAATTCAAAGAGAGAGAGAGTTTTCCACCAGCTTAGAATGATTTTGCTCTAAAAATTCTGAAGTCCCACCTGTTGGCAGAAGCAAGCTTGAAGCAAAGATTTGATAAAGCTAAGTGCATGAAAATCATATGTGGTTGATGAAGATTGATGAAGATCCACTTGAAGATTATGTTTCAATTGTATTAAATCTTGAAATGATGTGTTCAATGTAATAGTTACATGTTATATCATGTTTTTAGGCTATATGACATAGGTCAAATGTCTTGTTAGTCTTAGTGTGTCCTTTTTAATATGTTAAAAATAGGTTTTAACAAGATAAAAGGCTTGCTGTATATAGTTTTTGGTACGAATGTATTTAATCAGTTGAATTATTTTTTCAATCGACTGATTTCACTTATGTCAAGTGAAATCAAACAGATTGTATAGAAAATTCAACTGATAGATTTCACTTAAATAAGACTATATAAGTTGTATTTTCGAGAGTAGATGCACAATTCTGAGTTTTTAGCACGAAAACCTGTTATTCATCACTAGAAAACTCTCTCTCTCTGAATTACATAGCTACAAGGTGAAAATTGAAGATTGTCAGACCCGGGAAATTTATATAAATAATAATTAATAAATTACAAATAATGGTGGGTTGGAAGTACCGTAAGAGAGTTTCTTGACAAGTCTTAAACAAAGGAATAATACTAGCTTAAGTGGTTGAGAGTACTTGGTCATGTGAGAGGACTTGTGTGTGCCATTACTGTGATGTTTTAATTGTGTTTTATTTTACAAGTACATTGTGAATGGGGAAGTATGACTTAACATGGTATTTATGCGTGAATTAACATGAATTATATGATAGCTTAATGGTTGTGAATATGCTTAATGGGTGGAAGGATGTGAGTTTGAACCCTAGTTAGCATGAGTTGTTCTTTCTTTTTCATTTTTAGTATTTTTGCTAATTGAAGGAAAAACCTAGAAACTCTAAAGACCCCCTGAGAAACTAGAAGGGTAGCTTAGAAGTAGTTGTGGTGCAGTAAAAACCCAACTAAATGGCTATTAACTCCCAATTTCATTATTTTCTTTTTATTAATTTATTTAATTATTTTTGGGGTTGGAAAGTGTGAGGAGAGAAGAGAGTGAGTGGGGAAACAGAGGGTTAGAGGGTGTGGCAGCAAGGAGAGTTAGAGAGGATTGCAAAACTGTGACAATGGGAGAGAGTGTTAAGGTTGAACAAAGTTTTGGAGTGGAGACGAGTGGTGGAGTCTTGAGAGCAAGGAAAGATCATTAGGAATGCATTAGGAGCAAGGAGATCATGTAAGGGGATTTTTCCATGCTCGTTTTAATTTTGATTATATTGTTCTGAATGATTTCATGGTTTGACTCCTTGAATTCCTTTTCAAATTACGTTGTTTTTGCTGAATTTTGGGTTTCTGCCCAAAAACCGCCTAGTGGCTACGAAGGCCTGCCAAGCGAAGCAACCAATTGTTCATGATTTTCTGGGTTCTGTGATGAACCGCCTGGCAGTGCGAACTAGAACAATGCATTCTGCAGATTATGGAGTCTTTTTGGTTATGTGTGATAGACCTTGTAGCACGAAAATGAAGAGGAGAAGGTCCATGGTTGCAACATAAATGGAGTGAAATGGAGGAGTGGATTCAAGCTTACGGGCTCTAGAAGTAATAAAGGTGAAATGGAGAGGAAACCTAGAAGAGAAATCTATTCTAGGGAAGAAGGCTAGAGGAGTTCTTGGTAGAAACTAGTCTAGCAAAGTGACTCTAGAGGCAATGGGTTGAGTAGTCTCAACACTTAGTCTATTACCAATCCAAAGTAACCAAATACAAGAGTAGAATGGTCGCATTTATAGGAATCATGGTTGGCCAAATGAAATAAGAAATGTATCATGAAATGAAATGGTGATGTAGCTTGGAGAAGAAGCACAAAGGTGGGCCGTGTGATGCACAAGTGGAAGGGATATAATTCCATGTGGCAAAGTCACACTCTCCTTGCATACACCAAGTAACAAAGGCACACCAAGCCTTGCCTCCAAGCACATTCTCGGCCAAGTGGTTCGAATTGGGCTTGCATTGGCCCACTTTGAAACTAAACAACAAAGTACTTTAGTATTTTTATTCTACAACATGACCTAACATGTGTCCCAAAATAAAAGCTATTTTAATGGTCCAATCATGTGTGCTCTCATATTTTGATGTCTTCTTTAGCCCATGAGAATAACATAGGAAGCCCATGATGAATTTGATCCTCTTGAGGCAATCCCATTTGGTTCCTTCTTGGTGGACTTTGGGCTTGAGATGCATGTAGGCCTAAGATTGGGCCTTGAGCATGATTTGGGCTTTGGCCTTGAGCATGTAGGCCTAAGATTGGCCCAAGCTATAAGCCTTTTTGGGATCACATCAATGTGTCTAGGTATGATTGACTAATAATAATTGCTTTTATGATAATTTGGTGAATTAGGGGAATTATATGCATATAATGGGTTTATGGGATTTTGGGGATGAATTCAATATATCATCAAAGATAATTTCAGTAAAATCATAAATATCATGCAATATATATTGACATAAGATGTATGAAGATGGGCTTTTAAAATTGGAAAAATGTGATATTTTGCCCACTTGACAAAAATACTGAATTTCACTTTGACTTAATTGAGACCTAAAAGGTAACTCTAAGTCAAAGGTTCGAGGAGTTTGAAATAATGGGTGAAAGTGGAATTTTTTTTAGGAAGAACTAAGACAAAATAATTAATGGAAAATGAAAGAGAGTTTAAAGATGGGATCACTCCCTTTAGAAGCTTGATCTTTATATCTTTGCAAATAAGAGTAGAATGTGGTATCTCTACTTCCCTAAGCATGATCTCCTCCCTTCCTTTTCTCTCAATCTCTACCTCTTTTCTTTTGACCTCTTCCTCTTGTCTTACTCTCTCTTTTTCTTCATATTCTTTTCTCTCTTTTTCTTCCTTCTCTTTTCTCAACTTCTCCTCTATGTTTTGTTCCTCTTCTTCTCTCAGTTCTTTCTCAAATTTTTTTCTTTTCTCTTATGCTCTTTTCTCTTTTTCCATATGCTCTCTTTGCTTTTTAATTGCTCTTTGCTTTTCAAATGCCTTTTGCATTTCAAGTGATCTAAGCTTTTCAAGTTTTTCTTTTTCTCTTTTCTTACTCAAGAGCAAGTCAAGTTTATCTTTAAAATCTCTTTCTTGACGAGAAAACTTGACAAGATTTTGGATGAATGCATCACCTATGTCAATGAAGTTTTCTATACTAGACTTCTGATCTCAAGTTATCCTAAATGAAGAGGGGATAAACTTTTTCTACATGCATGCTTTGAACTCATAAAAAGTATTAAGGCAGAATTCTCTTCCTTTCTCCACTCTAGATTGTCTTTGATGCCACCACTCACATGCACGTCCTACAAATCTAGAAATAACATGCCTAAGAATGTCAGATTGACTATACTTACGAAACAAAGGTTGCACGAACTTCTCTGTATCCCACACCCAATCTCTGAATGATATTGGTCCTATATCCTCCACAAAGAATGGAATGTCAATATGAATGGTATGATGCAACTCATTACTACTATGCCTATGCAACCTAGGACTATATTTAGAATATGTACTCATGATGATTGAAGGAACTTAAGAACTTGGATAAAAAGGTGAAAGAAGAGGACTAGCAAAAGTGTACCTCCAAGTAAGCAAGGTGAGTCTCACGAACTTCTTAAGTACCAAGGCTAATCCTTGCCAAGGTTACACTTGCAAAAGTACTCAAAGTTCACACAAATGTTCAAGTAATAAGTACATAGAATCACTTGAGAGAAAGATCACAAACAAGTAAGCAAACAAACACAAAGATTAACAAAAAAATGAACACTAAAACGAACCCCTAATTGGCAAAATTTTAGATACTTTGGTCTCACAAATCAAGCCACTATGCAACATGAAAACATGAATCTAAACTATGCGGCCTAAAAGCAAGGTGAAAAAGCACTTAGAACTTTCAAACACTCACTTACTAAAATGTTCCACTATTTGTATGAAAAAGGTTCTCCTTAGGAGATGAGATTGAACACCTTTGGCTCCCCAAGACACCTAAGTAGGCCACAAGTTACAATGGAGAACTTTAAAGCAATTTTGGTGCACAAATTTGGTACTCAAAATGAAGCCATCCAATATCACGTAATGTGTCAAATTTGGATTCCAAAAGAAGCAATTTTCACAAACAAAGGGAGCTTCACAAAGGTACCAAATATGGTGTGCAAAAGATACAAAATGAAGAACAAAAGAAAGCTATACAAGAAGCAATTAAATGTCCAAAAGGTGCTGCCAATGTGCTGCCAAAATGCACAATCCTATTTAATGCACAAAGTTCACCACCAATTAAGGCACTTGTAAAGCACCTTGAGACCACCAAATTGAAGGGCAAAACAGCAACAAAATAGTCATGGTTGGAGGCAAAACAACCACCCAAACCTGCACCAAAAAATAGCAAAGAAAAACTATGCCAATCTAAAATGTTAGCACTCACACTCACAAGGAAATATGGCTCAAAACTCACAATATTTGGAAGCAAAAGGAGGAATCACTCAAGAATTAAGTAAACTAATGTCTACCTTAAACTCCACCTCCTAAAATGCTACCACTAGAATAGAAATCATTCACAGAGTTTAATCCCCAGAATACCATAGAAAGCATAAGGCCAACAAACTTGAATTAAGCAAAGAAAGCAAGAAAAACTAATTATGGAAGCTAAACCAAATGGAAGTAAAATGAAACATGACTGAAAGGAGAGTCAAGAAATTAAGGCAAGAAAGAAAGGCTATCACAATCAAAATGAACCTAGAATAGCACTAGAATTGAAGAAGAAAGCTGAAAAACAAAGAAGGAAAATTGCTCAAAAAACAGCCACTGTACTCATTGCAAATTTGTGCCAAATAGAGGGAATAAATTCCACTTCTATTGAAGGCAAACTCAAAGAAATATGGAGTACACAATTAAGCAATCAATTATAACAACTAAGAGAACTTTAGAAGTTGCCAACACACCAAAAATCGCAATAAATTTTGGAAAATCCTTAAGCTGGCAGGCCAAAAAATGGGTTTTATGCCTCTGATTCAAAGATTTATCATATTTTTTGTACTCAACATTTTTTACTGATTCTTTTTTTGTTATTTTCCTTTATCTCTTAGCTTAAAGAGGAAAAAAATAAAAACAAAGTTTGGCCAATCCATGCGTTCAAAATAATGGAGGAGTGGATTTAAGCTTGGAGGCTCTTGAAGTAATGAAGGTGAAATGGAGAGGAAACCTAGAAGAGAAATCTATTCTAGGGAAGGAGGCTAGTAGAGTTCTTGGTAGAAACTAGTCTAGCAAAGTGACTTTAGAGGAAATAGGTGGAGTACTCTCAACACTTAGTCTATTACCAATCCAAAGTAACCAAATACAAGAGTAGAATGGCTGCATTTATAGGAATGATGGCTGGCCAAATGAAATAAGAAATGTGTCATGAAATGGAGATGTAGCTTGGAGTAGAAGCACAAAGGTGGGCCATGTGATGCAAAGGAGGAAGGGATCTAATGCCATGTGGCAAAGTCATACTCTCCTTGCATACACCAAGTAACAAAGGCACACCAAGCCTTGCCTCCAAGCACATTCTCGACCAAGTGGTTTTGATGTCTTCTTTAGCCCATGAGAATAACATAGGAAGCCCATGATGAATTTGATCCTCTTGAGGCAATCCCATTTGGTTCCTTCTTGGTGGGCTTTGGGCTTGAGATGCATGTAGGCCTAAGATTGGGCCTTGAGCATGATTTGGGCTTTGGCCTTGAGCATGTAGGCCTAAGATTGGCCCAAGCTATAAGCCTTTTTGGGATCACATCAATGTTTCTAGGTATGATTGACTAATAGTAATTGCTTTTACGATAATTTGGTGAATTAGGGTAATTATATGCATATAATGGGTTAATAGGATTTTGGGGATGAATTCAATATATGATCTATCGAACTTGGAAATTGATTATTTTGAAAGATTGGTGGTATTAATTGAATTGGGATGCATATTTGATATGTGATTGCTTTTGGGTTAATTGCAACTAGAATGTAGATTTGCGTTTGAGCAGAGTAGGGATTTCCAATAGGTACAAGGAAACCTGGAAATTCCATAATTCTGATGTACCACCTGGCGATACCTATGAATTATGAGGCGATGAATGGTGGCCAACGACTGGTTTGGCCTTCCAAGTGGAAAAAAAACTGACAATGGAGTCCTTAGGGACGATTTAGTAACAAAATTGGTATGTTTGTATGATGACTTAGGGTTCAATTGGTGTGAGTTGATGCATGAGTTAGAGTCTTGAATTTACATGAAATTGTAATGGTTTGAGTTGTGGAAATGAAGGAAGAGATGAGTGTTATTGGTGATAGTAGACTGTTTGCATGTGTAAAATGTTAGGAGCAAGCTGTTTGGGAGTATTCCCCTTATATATATATATATATATATATATATATATATATATATATATATATATATATATATATATATATATATATATATATATATATGATCACGTAATGAATCAATTAATTGTTAAGGCATCTAGGTAGGTGTTTATTGTCATGGGGCTATATGAATCTTGAAATGAGGTGTGGTGTATTTGGATGACAAAGTAGTATTGGTGTTGTGATGTTGGTGATATTGTATGCTTAACTATATTGTTGGACCTAAGATCACATGCTTTATATGTATGCTTGACTACTTTCAAGTAATGCCAAATTCTCCAAGTATAAATGTGTGAACACTTTCTATGATTGGTGTTTAGAAACTATGATGATGTATATTGTGGTATGTATTGATGTGATAAAGTATAAGTGACATTCTGGATGTGTGGATATGATACTTGAGGGTTTAGAATCCCTTATGCAATGCCTATACTAGTAAAAATTTGATTTACTAGTGTGGTGCCTGGCGGCGAGTATGTTTCCGCCAAGCGATAAGCCACAAACAGAAGGGTCCCTAGACGTGTGGCGCTTGGTAGTAGGGGAACACCGCCAAGCGGTCTGGAGGGGCAGTGTTAGACGATAGTGGAGGGACAGGGTCCGTTGGAGATGGTTTTGCATGGATGGGCTTGATGTGTTGGTCAAGGATATGATGGATTAGTTACGAGCGGGGAAGTTCGTAATGAAGATTGGAAATGCGTGATTGATTCGGGCGAGGAGGTCCATATTGGTTGTACTCTTGTCTAGGGATACAAGCAAGAAGGTTCGTACGTTTCGCGCTCACACTTGAGGTTGCTATGAGGGGGAGGTTCATAGTAGGTATTCACACATGTTGGACTATGATCGGGCAGGTTTGTAGAGTTAAACTACAAGCAGGGAGTTCCGTAAAGTTGGACCACAAGCGGGTAGGTTCGTGGAAGCATAGTAATCCCTAAAGACCAAATTTGTGAATGGATCTTTCTCATATAACTTATGAGATTAGGGTTGAACGTTAACAAGGAGTTGATGAACTAAGAATTAACTAAGATAGAATGGGTGGGGATTAACTTTCATTATTTAATAATTATGTTGTTTTTCTTTATCAGTTCACCCTTTTTGTTTGCGATTGGCGATGATCGTGTGACTTATCACGCAGAAGCAAATGTGAATATAGGTGAAGACGTTTATGTGTAGACACAGAGCGGGATAGACTATGGGGAATTTACTTCACATTTTATTTACAAACATGTTGTAATAAGTTGATGTGTAGACACAGAGCAAGGCAAACTTGTAATAAGAATGATTCAGTATATTTGAACTTTAGCGATATAAGTTTTAAATTTTTCCCGCGCTTAGGAACTTTCTATATGTTATTTTAATTTCATAATTTATATTTTATTGATTTATCATGTAATACTCGCCTAGGGCGTTACAAAGATCTTGGTTGATCTTGGAGGCATTTTGGCTTAGGAATAGCTTGAAGAACTCGTGTATGGTTGACTATGGAGAGCCAACATCAGGTTTTGTAGTTCTTGTGCCTCTAGTTGTTTACCTGGTGTGATTCCAGGTCTATGGGTGTGATTCCAGGTCTATGAGTGTGATTCTTACAGGGTTGTAGGCTAGATTGTTTTGTTAGCAAAAAATTTTGGTGTGTTTCTTTGTTGAAAAGTGTAATCTTGGTGTGTGATAACGCTGTCGTTGACGCGGTCAAATTAATACTACTTATCTATAACAACTTCATTATTGTTTAGAAAGTAGTCAACAAAATAGAAAGGGTAAAGTAACCCAGAGTCGTCACCCAACGAACATGAAATTGATTTTTGACAAATTAGTTGTATAAAAACTATACAAACTGGTTAATCAAATAAAATAAGGAATAAAGAAATAAAATTTGAAAAAGATAAAAAGATAAAAAAACAATGATAAAGAAAAATAGATTGATTCCATTACCTTTTCAAAATAGATCCATCATTGGTTATCAAAAGATTATTGCTCAATTAATTATTGTTGTAGATTTGCAAATTAATCAATGTAAATTCTCAATTAATTTGTTGGGGTTCTAACTATTAATCAAAGTAAATTCTTAATCAAAAGCAAGAACTTTGTAGATTAATCATAGTAAATTTAACCAAAGTACATTGTCAATTAAATATTACTATACTTTATCATGTCCATACTTTTACCTCTAAAATCATGCAAAAGCTAATTAACCAAAGTACATTCTTGATTAATTCTAGTTAAAACTTTCACCTCTAATCAAAGTACACACACACACACACACATATATATATATATATATATATATATGTGTGTGTGTGTGTGTGTGTGTGTATGAGTGTATTAAACTTTTGTATTCGATTTGCTTTAGAAAAACACTTTAATTTATATTTGATATTTTGTGTAATTTGTGTTTGATTACATCGCACAACATTGATATTGTGTGTTAACTTTTTTTGTCGTATCTCTCATTAAACACATTGCATGATATATGTATTTGGAGAATGTTTCGCATACATTTCATTTTGTGGGACACCTTTCCATGGCTTTTAAACATGATGAGTTGAGTGTTATCATTACATTTTTTGAGGTACATTTGTTTATACCTATCAATTTGGCCCTAATCCACATTTGTTGGGGATAAAGAAAATCCATAGGACCAAAATACCCACAGAAGCCTTGTGGATTAGGACCAACCCATGGACCTTGTTTTTAACATAAAAAAGTATTCATTTTGAATGCAAGAATCATGTCTTTTTTTTTTGTGAAGGCCTCGAGTATTATATTTGTTCCATGCTCATAAAGATTATGAATTAAGAATAAATAATAAAAATATAGAATAATTATAGCATTTTGAAATACATTTTAGCAAATGATAGCATTTTGCAAATGTCAAAATAACGTGGTTAACATTATACCCCATCGATCAATTATAGATGATATTGATCAAATGAACCTGATTAATAGAGATCAAGTACAAATAAAATCTAACCATAATCAAAAGAAAAATTTTAGTAATCATACAAAACATCACAATATGAGAAACAAAAATGGTAAAAAACCCAATAGTTCATTATGGAAATCCTTTTGAAATCTTTCAGATGTAAACTTCTCTAAACTTCAAGAACATGCAATAATATTACATATTAATTATTGTTCTTCATATCCCTATGAGTTTCTGGATAAGTAATCTTAGATATTAATTTGTAACCAACACCTTGGTATAAATCTAACAAAAAATTTGAATATAAGGTATTTTCTCTTAGAATCTTAAAACCATGAAGGTATGAACACAGATCATATGAATCACTAAACACAATATGTCAATAAACAAGAAAGTTCATACAAAGAAGAAAAATTAACTACTTCATTGCTTTTTCGACTTGTTCCCGTTCAACATCACGACCTTCGTGACTGACCAGACATGTGAATTATTCCTCATACAAAGTTGCCTGAAAGAAATGAAAATTTGGAAGAAGTAAAAAAAAAACTCTTTATTAAGCTATGAACTAAATATACCACTTTTAAAACTATAGAAAAATAGAGATATCAATTGACATTTACTCTAAATTTCACCAAAATAATTGTATGTCATACACTAATTACTTTCATTATCATAAACACAACATACACTAATTGGCAATAAAACAATCAATAGTTAAAAAGAGAAGTAGTCATGGAAACATCTATGATAAAATTAAGAGTTTAAGCACAACATCGTACATGAAAAAACTCACCTTAACATAATAAATGTCAATGAACACAAAGATGACTTTTAAAATGTCTTGCAAGATCTTATTAGCAAAAACATTTTTCTAAGGTAATTGAGAAAAAATTCTTATCAACACTCCCATTGCTTTAGACCATCAAATACAACATTTTCTAGTTCAACACCTGTGTGTGATGATTTCATTAGACAAAAGTTAAGAATCTTACTTATCAATTTTCAATTTTCATCAACAAAGTGTGACGTTAGGCAAATATAGCTCTAAGAAGTAATTGCAGTCTAAACATCATAGGCTAAAAAAATCTATTGGGAATCCTAGACATGGTTTGGAAAACTTTATCCATCTCTCCAATATATTCCTTTTCCATATCTAAAATAGCAATGTTCTTACATTTCATGTTAACATTAGGATTATTGTATTTTATCGACTCTCTAACTTCTTCATATTAAAAAAAATTATAACGAGGAATATGTTTAACTATGGCTCTTGCAAGTAACTTACGATAAGTCTTTTAATTGATTTTTCATGTCCCAAACTTTCCTTCTAGATAAAGATTCAGATCCACATCTAAGTTTGCAATACTTCTACATGCATTTACATGCCGACTAAAATGTGAAATCCCATGATTGTTTTTAGTAATAAGGTTTTTGCCAACTTTGAGGTTATTTACGTAATACTTACACACAACCATGATTATGAAACTCGCGAGTTAACTCGTCCGAGTTTACATTTCCATTCACCTTGGGTAAGTTCAATCGGAAGCAAACTTGGTTGAACTCACGAGTCTACAACTGAGTTGGCGAGTCAAGAATGCTTTTTCTTTAAACCCAAAATAATCCAGTTTCTACTCGCGTTATGGTTCGTGTTCGTGTTCTTCGTGGTCGTAGGTTGCTGGTCGTCGTCGTGTTGTCTTTGGTGGCCACAATCACATTCGTGTGTGGCCGCATTTGCGGTGGTGTTCATGGTCATAGTGGTGTTAGTGGTCACATATGATTTGTTCTATCTCTCTGACCTTTCTAGGTTGTTGCACTTGTGAAGATAGGAGTCATGGAAGATGATGTTTAAGTGTAAGTAGGGTTTTTGCTAGGGTTTTAAGCCTCAAAACCATTGGGTCTCAAAGTTCGTTTACTTTTTGTGTTATAGTAAATATATATATATATATATATATATATATATATATATATATATATATATATATATAAAATTAAAATTATTATAGTAAATAATAGTTAGGAAAATATAAAAAGTACTTAAAAATATATAATATGATTAACCAATAATAATAATATTTCAATAAAAAATATAAAAAAAAAATTTATATTATCATATAATAAAAAATTATTACATTACTTATAAATATTTTAATATTTCTTTTATCTAAAGTAAACTCTTACGATCTAAGTTTACAAGGCTCTTACAAATTTATATAAACTCTCAAGTTTAAAAACCTTGGACACAACCTTTTCTATGGCATCCTTGTCTTTCCCTATTTTTATGAAAAAATTTCAAACATTTAAGACTTCCTTTTAGTTGTGGTAGCACTTTCAGATGGACCAAGAGTTTCAGATACAATATCATCAACCAAAATCAAAGAGTTACTTTTAGAGCGGTCAATATTTAAAAGTTGTTGCACACAACTGCATAGATAATGTTGTAGCACAAATGATTAAAATCAAAGCATAAACATTGTTATTAGAGAATGTTTTAGCACACACACAATTAATGTTGATACAAAAGTATTTTACTTAACACAAGTTGAAATGGACATTAGCTATTGAAAATAGAAGCCTTTGGAAGAAGTCATTGGAATTCAAATACGGGGCTTCAAGAAAAATAGAAAAAAAGGATTGTGCTAAAGTATGAATATGGGATCATTAAGTTTCTTTTAGAAGACAATGTCCTAAAAAGTAGGCAGTGAAACATAAATAATATTTTTCGATTGATAGGCGGAATGAGCGCTAAAGCATTTGAGCTTAGAATTCGTACAAGGAAACACATTGTCAAGAAAGACAATAAGACAACAACTCTAGAAGAAAGCCATGTAAATGTACCTCTGAGAAAAAAATAGTAATATTTGCGAATTCAATAAGATAAACTACATAATGTTCTCAAGGCACTACGATAGTATAACTCTCAAGCTAAGCAATAAAAAATTAGGAAGCCTCCCGATAAGAAGAAACATATAGTGGATTAAGCTTAATTTGGTGGTGAGAAATTTATATTGCCATACTTCCTTTCAAACTTTTCTATGTCTCCACCGAAAATGACAAGACTTTTATATCTACACGTCTTTTGTGCTATTTATACCTCCAAAACTAAGTATTTTCCAGAGTTTATAGTTTCTTATCAATTTACCTTGTTGTATGTAAGACCCGCGAAATTTAATTAATTAATTAAATAAATAATTAATAAATGCGGGTAGGAATAACATTTATGATATTTAATTCAGGGAAATTTCCAGAATTAGTCTTGTTGGTGGTGAACTGCCGCTAGACTATCTTTTCCTTGCTAGGCCATTTAGGATTCCTACAGAGGAACCACTTGCCAAGTATAACGTAAAATAGACAAATTGACCACGATTGACCAATCCTTGCTCAGAGTTGACTGGTTGACCAGTTTGACTTTTTGGACTGTCCATTAAGAAGCGGACATGTGGCAACACTTTCTCTTTCTAGAATTAGGGTTTCCTCATGGCGGCGGGCTGCCGTAGAGGGTTTGCGATGACATAGAATGCACTTCCGACGAGGCTCACGACGACAATGTGGTGGAGTTTAGTCTGGTTCAAACTAGTGCAGATCTGTGATGATTAGAACTCGCGTGCAGACGCGTGAATGGCTTCGTCTCTTCGTATGCGTGATGGTAGTGTGAGAAGGAGGATAAATTCGTGTTGGCGAAGTACTGATACGATGCAGGTGCGAACACGTCATGGCGAACTCGTGGTGGCTTCCATGGCTTCGATGGTGGCGCGAGAACGACACAGCGGAGCTCGCATTGGCTGCTGCAGGTCTCGTTAGTGCTGCTGCAATGGTGTTCCGGCGTGATGGGAAAATGAGGGTTGCGGTTCCGGAGGGAGTGCGTTGGTGGTGGCAGTGGGATCTGCGCGTGCAGTCATGGCAGGGAGGTGCTACGGCATGCACGGAGACAGAGACACACTCCGATTGCAGCTGCGATGTGGGCTGTGGTTTCCGACCATGGGCGACGGAAAAAGGGGTTGTTCTGGCGAGTTGCAGGCGTGAAGGAGGAAGTCGATGGCGGTTGGAGTTCCGGTGAGCTACAACGGTGGTCGGAGGTGGCGGCTACAGAATGGGTTGGTGTGGAAGAGAGAGAAGAAGGAGATTAGGGTTAGGGTTTTGGTTGTGTGAAGGAGAGAGAGAGTGATGAGGTGGCATGTGTTGATTGGTGATTTGAGTTAGTGGAGGATTGATGATGTGGCAAACTGTGAGTGGTTATTTTATTAAGTGACGGATTGCCACGTGGCGAAATGTGGTGGACTAGATCTTAAGTGACATTAGTGGTGCAACTTAGTAAAAAGGAGGGGTGCAGAGCAGAAATTGATTGTTAAATTACAGAAGGGGGTGTAACGTTGAAAACAGGGGGGTCAGTTAGCTCCAGAAATGTCTTTTTTAGAAATAGATATTCCAAATGGAAAAAAAGGGTGTAAACATGAGAATTGGGGGTGCAATTTGTACCTGAACTATTTCTGTCCAAAATTCCTTTTTTGGGACTTAATTTATGAATTAAAATATTCATTATTTACACTCTTAAGGACCTAAATTAAATTATTGTTGCATTATTAAACTCAAGAATATCCAATAATGTAATATACAACTAAATACAATTTTTAAGCGCAAACATAATATTAAATTCCAAAAATTTAATTATTGAATGTGGGTCAAGGTTCGACTCATCATACCTTCCAGGCGGTTTGAAGGCAGGTAGCGCCTGGCGGTACGTGTCCCCTGCCAGACGATTTTTTTTACTGCAGCAATATTGGTGTTGTTGATTCTGTAGGCATGATCTACGGGGCTTTTGGTGATGCTTCAAAGTTGGGATTGCTGGTGTTCCTAGAGTTGTGGCTCGGGATAGGGGTTAAGCACGTGGTATTCCTTGAGTTGTGGCTCGGGATGGCGGATGAACACATGGCGGATGAACACGAGGAACCCTTGAGTTTTGGCTCGGGTTGGCGAGTGTTGCTGGTCTGAGTGTGCTGGTTGTGGCCAGTACGAATGGGTCCAGATAGATTGCCGTCCTCAGTAGTTGGCTGACGAGTTTGGTAGTCTTGGGAAGTTGCGAAGTTCGCATTTGGGAACTCCACCTGGCGTTACGGCCGATAGGTTGTGGCCGCACGTGCTCTATCGGTTGTGGCCGATAGGTATGGCAACAAGTCACCTCGAAGTAATCACTAGAAGATGTAGAACACGAATAACCTGGTGATGGCTAGGTGGTATGAATTAAAAGGGATGGAATTCATTTGGGATGGATGTGTTGCCTATATATAAATGTGTTATATATGTGTATGTCATTTTATATGCTTTATCTGTTAAGCTCACCTTATCTGCTTGTGATTGGCGATGATCGTGTACGCGGTACACGTGAGCAGATGATGTTGACATAGGTGGTTTTGGTGGAGCTTAACTGCGGAGAGGGGATAGCTCGAGAATCTTTTACTTTATTTTTTTATGGTTTTGAGATAAGTTGTAAACCCATACGGGTGTTTGCTTTATAACATTCTGGTTTTGAGGATTTATGGATTTGAGTACTCTTTGTTTATTTAATAAAGTTTAAATTTCCTGCGTTTTGGGAAATGAAGTATTATTAAATGCTACATGTTTATTTATTTTTTCTTTATTTTATTAAAATCCGTAATATCCTGACGAGATGTTACATTGTAGAACTTCACAAGGGAAAATGACTAAAAATTTAAAGCCTAAGGGAGGAAATTTTTTGTGGTAAATATTAAATTAGGATCCTTTCCCAAGTGTAGATATATGTTTCCTAATCTATAAAGGTAGTATAGTTAAGATTTTCATGTATGAAATCATTTTGGTTTTCTGAATGAAGTTGTTAAAGCAGTCATCGCTATCTAATTTCGTTTATGATTCACATTTTTCTCACTTCCTCTCTGTTTCAGTTCTTTTCACTATCCTTCAATAACAATATTTAATTTGGTGGGAACCTAAAAAAATGGAGTATTTGAAAGAAATTATTGTAGATTTGAAATGGTAATTTAAGCCAAGAAGAAGGGGTTGAATTGGCTATTTAAAACTTTTTCGAAAGCTTAAAACTCTTTTCAATTGATTTAAATATATTGGAAAGTTAGAATGTAAAAGTTGCACACCAGTACACTTTCAATCGGTCAAAAAATAAAATAGCAAACTGATTTCTTCTTGAGCTATGAAATAGTCGATTAAAATGACAAATCAATCGGCTAAAATCTTGGGAATTTATGCAGAATGCAGAATTCGCAGATTTAACTCAAACAACAATCTTTTACATATAAGACTTGTTCCAATCAATATATCTAACTATTATACCACCTCAGATTACACAAGAACGCATTAAAACACAACAAAAAGTGGATTACTTGATTTTCTTGAGTTTTTAAAGTGATTTAGAGTAAGTGAGATGAGGGAAAGAGAACTGAACATTTGTTTTTATACTGGTTCACTCAATCACAGAGCTACATCCAATTTACCAAGACAACCTGAGCCTGGTTTCCACTATGTTCAAAAGTTTTACAAATCAAACTCCAAGTTTAAACTTTTGAACAAAGAACCTTATGAGATTTTTGACTCACATAAAAATCTAGACAACTACCATGCAAGAATCACACTTACAGACTTGAAATCACATCAGGCAAACAACCAGAGACACAAGAACATCTAAACCTGATGGTGGCTCTCCCTAGCCAACCATACATGTGTTCTTCAGACTACTCATAAGCCTAAATGCCTCCAAGATTTACCAAGATCTTCAAACTTCACGTTGCACTATGTTTCCAGAGATAGAGAGTTTTTCAGAGAAGAATGACAAGATTTCGCTCTCAGAAACTCAAAAACTGAGCTCTGCTCTCGAAAACACAACATATATAGTCTAGTTTAAGTGAAATCAGTCGATTGAATTTTCCGTACAGTCAGCTGATTTCACTGGACTTAAGTGAAGTCAATCGATTGAAAAATTATTCAAATGACTAAATACATTCGTACCAGAAACTATATACTGCAAGCCTTTTAACTTGTTAAAACCCATTTTAACATATTAAAAGAGACACACTAAGACTAACAAGACATCTAACCTATGTCATATAACCTACCAACATGATATAACACCAAAACATTACATTTAACATATTATTTCCAGATTTAATACACTAGAAACACAGTCTTCAAGTGGATCTTCATCAATCTTCATCAAACACATGTGATCTTCATGCACTTGGCTTTATCAATTCTTTGCTTCAAGCTTGTTTTTGCCAACAATAATAGATCACTTGAATAACTTGTTAGGACCAATGTAAACGAAACTTCAAAAAGTAATTTTGGGCTGATGTAGTCAACATAGGTTGCTATGTATTAAATCGTGTGTTGTTTAGGCCTATTTTAAAGAAAACCCCTTTTGAGTTTTTCAAATGTATAAATGTTTCATTTTAAATAATGGAAAACAACAACTTGACAAGTTTGAAGCTTGTCAACACCTAATTTCGTCCGGCTAAATAAATAATAGAATAAATAATAATAATTTGTTTTTTCAAAAAAAAGGTCAAAAATAAAAAATAAAAAAATAAAAAAAATAAATAATTTTTCTCTTTGTTTTTTTTTCTTTGTCTAAATAATAATAATAACAGGATAATAATAATAAATAAATAAATAAAAAGAAAATTTTGTTTTAATCTTGTATATATTCTTTTGAGGTTTTGTTTTATTTTAGCCCAAAATGCTTTATATACTCATACCGTTTTTCTTGCAACTAACGGCAGCCCAACATTTAATTTTCGCACCCCCACTCTATGCTTTGTCGTTTCTGCTCCAGATTAAGAAGTTAGTCTAATAATTAGAAATAGAATATGTTCTAATATTTAGAATTATTTACCCTGACTTTGTGCTCTGATTTTATGACACCTCCTTTCCAAGATGAGGACAATATTAATATGTTTCTCAATAATATCTTTTTTGTAATTATAATTAATTTGTCCTGATCACGTTTGATTTTGTGCTCTAATTTTATGACACCTTTTTCTCCAGATAGAGAAAGTAGTAATATAATTCAAAGCAATATCTCTTTTACTAATTAAAATTAATTTTGCTGATCACGCTTGATTTTGTGCTCTGTTTTTTTATATGATTTGATTCCCATTTTTTAATAATTTTAAGACCAGTTCTTGCCTTTTAAAACTCGTTGTAATTAAAGCAGACCTTTATTACGAGATTACATTAGATTTATAATGTTGTGTATATAAACCCATCAGAAAAAGAAGAAAAAGGAATTTTTTCTCTTCCAAAAAATTTGTAGAGCCGTCTCTCACTCTAAGCACACATTCTCTTTTAACCCTCGCACATAAAAAAACCCACTCACCATCAATCGCCACCCCCACGTGCTTCTTAGTGTTCCAACGCAACTATTGTAAGTCTGATCTCCCGTTCAGGTTCGCAAAATTAATTTTTTATTGTGTTATGCAATATTTCTCGAGATGTGTTTTTTATCTTGGTTGAATTTGATATTTTCACTATTTCTTTTTGATATGGAAAAAACATTACTGTCATGCTTTTTGGGGTTCATTAGTTTTATAATTAAGGTTTTGTTGCTTGCTTTGGGTTGTGACCATTGTTGCGTGAATAAGTGAGAGATATCATGTTTTGACATTGTATGAATATGTTGTGCCATATTTTTTCATGTTAAGGGTTGTGAAAATTTTTCATATTAAAATAATATGTTTAATCCTAAACGTTATTTCCTAATCTTTTATTTATTTATTTTCCTAATGTTTTCATAAATTGTGGATATAAAATAGTCAAATTTTGTTGGGTATCAATGTCTTATTTCGAAAGTTTTTTTTAAAAGGAAGTAATAACAAATAAATAATTTAAATACCCTTTTAACTTTTAAAATGTATAAGTGCTCGTGTGACCGCTCGTGTCGACTTAGTACTTAATACCTTCGCTTTTCTATAAGATTACTAAAAAATACAAAATTTTCAAATATTAAAAAAGAGTGATATCAACATCTTCGAACAAATTGTTTTCACAAAGTCTTTTTCATAAAGAACTACGTGACCCTGATTCTCCATTATGAATGGAGATACGTAGGAGCAAGGAGTAATCCTTGTCGGGCCCAAAAAACAAAAAAAAATCTTTTTTTGTTTCCTTTGTTTTTCTTTGTCATCCTTTTTTATTAATTTATTAATTTATTAATTTTATTTAATTTTATTTATTTATATTTTATTTACTTATTTTATTTTATTTTATTTCTTTTTTTAAAAAATAAATATTTAAAGGAGACTACATCAATTTGTATTTTAATTAAAGGTACCGTCTTAATATGGGCGTTGTAGGGTGCTAACACCTTCCTTACGTGTAATTAACTCCCTTACCCCCAATCTCTGTTTTCGTAGACCTTACTTTTTTTTTATGGTTTTCCATAGTTTCCTATAATAACTATGGTGGCGATTCCAAAACTCTTTTTTACAATTTATTTTTTGGTTCGTCGTCTCGTCGCGATTTTGGTTGCGACAAAGCTAAAGCGGATGAAGGTATATTTCTTGGTTATGCTACATGTCAACACCCAATTTCGTCCGGGTGAATAAATTTATTTTCTAAAAAAATATAAAAAAAATTAATAAAATAAAAATGTGAAACAAAATTTTGTTCAAAGATTTTTCAAACTTTAATTTTAAACAAAAACAAGAGAAGAAAAAAATAAAAAAAGAAGAGCCTATTTTGTTATCACACTCCTCTTCATGAGCCCAACAATTCAACATATCCTCTACCTTTGTTCTGATAGAGAAATTAGTGATATGATTCTAATAATTAAAAGCAATATATCATCATATAATTAGAATCAATATTACTAAAAAAAATGTTTTCTCTGTCTAATTTCTTGAGTGTCTGTTCGGTCGCTCGTGTCGCATTACACATGTTTTAAAATAATTCAAAATATAAAAAATTTAAATAAAAAGATTTTCAAAAATATAAAAAAAACTCAAATCATTTTCCAAATAGTTTTCTGAATAGTTTATTCTTAAAGAACTACGTAACTCTGATTCTCCATTCACATCGAGATATGTAGGAGCTATGATTAATCCTCCTCAAGCCCAAAAAACAAAAAAAAAATATTTATGTTTCTTTTGTACATCCTTTTATTGTTACTTTTGGGGAAAATTAAATATTTTGAAAACCACGTCTTTTTGCATATTTATTTAAAGGTAGAGTCTTAGGACGGGCGATGTGGGGTGCTAATACCTTCCCCACGCGTAACCGATTCCCGGACCCAAAATCTGGTTTTTTAGCAGACATTGTCTTATCTTTTTGTCTTTTTCCGTAGTTTTCTAGAATAAACTATGGTGGTGACTCCAAACTTTGTTTTTGCAAATTTTATTTTGGTTCGTCATCCCATCGCGATTTCAGTTGCGACAGATGGCGACTCCACTAGGGAAGCTAGAGAGTTTGATAATTTATTTGGATGTGCAAAATTGATGTGGTTTTTCTTCATATTTTTTCTTTCCCCATTTTTCTTTCTTTTTAGGTATGTATATTCTTGTCTCTTCTTAATATTTAGTATAGTTGTATGTGTATATTCTTTGGTATTTGGAATAATTATCATGTGGGGGTTTGGGTATACATTGTATTCTTTCTTCACACACACACACACACACACACTTTATTCATTACATGAGTAAGGCCCTATACCTGGGTCTGAGTTGCATAGAATTAGAGGGGATTGTGTAGCAGTGTCACAATGGATGTACTTCCCAAGTCGCCATTGTGAAAACCCCAGCTAGAGTTTAAAGTGGGCCATAGCTCTAGTGACCTTGATCTTTAGGTAATAGGGAACTATCCTTGTTAAATTAAGGATAGGTAATATAGTTTGCCATAGAACTTTATCGAGCCTATGCTAAATTAAGGCACAAAAGGGAGACTATTTTCATCATTTACCCTCACATTTCCTTGTATATAATAATAAATTCTTCACAATCACAACATTATAAAAAAAAGGAAAAAATGCCTCCTTAGGCATAAGCATACATTTCATTGGCATATCATGTGAATAAGTGTCCAATAAGGCACAACCGTGCATTGCATTTTCATTCTGTGGTCATTCACAGTACCTTGTCCATAGCTTCAAACACATAGCATGCATTAGCATAAATAAAAAAAATCTAAACAGTTTGCACTACAATAAATTCAATTTGTTTCCCATTTTCTTATCACTAAATTCTTATTCGTGGAATCTTATGAAAAATGAGAAAATAATAAAACATTCTTTGGTCAAATCAATAATAAAGAAATAAAATTTGTTTGTTATCATGTCTTTTAAAGCATCATATAGTCTTGCATACATTAAATTGCTCAAATCCATCTTCCTTTCCATCTTTCTTCCACCATAAACCTTGTTTTCATTTCCATGGAGGACTATCATAAAGGGAACACATACCTTAAAAATGATTACCATAAATTCTCTGAACACAAAAAAAATTGAAGAAAAATCAGTTAGACTGAAAATTCTGAAGGACAGTCTAGGCAAAAATAAGAAAAAAAAGTGAGAAAAAAAGAACAAAACAAGGGATATCCTGTCACATGAACTAAATTCTTTTCCTCTGAATTAAAGTTTTTGTTGAAAAAAACAACCATAATTTGAAATGATGTGTGACCATGTTTCTTTATAAAAAAAAAAAAACAAAAGTTATTATCCTTTGCTACCCAATTTGAGCCTTCCAAAAAATTTCTTTCAAATTACCCTACACAAGGGTCACCTTCACACTAAGGGTTGACATAATGTTTACATTTGTTTCATCCGAATGGTAATTCACCAATACAAAAATATATATAAAAAAAGAAACAAAATAATATGGTCATATCAAGAAAGAAAAAAAAAACGAAACGAAAGTTTAGAGAATAGGAATAAAAGGTGAAAATATAAAAAAAAAGGTGAACAAGAAGAAGTCAAACAAATTTTGAATGAAACATTATTCAAAGATCCTTGTTTGAAACAACTATCACATCACTTTTTGGGCCTTTAATATCATTTACATCCATACCCCTAGCTTTGGCCATGATACAAGCCTAATAAAGTCCACACAGATAAAAGATTGTTTGTTATCTTTCGAAGGTTTTAATTTAGAGGAAAATTTGTTTTACTAACATGTTTGCTCTAAAAAAATTATAAAAAAAAGGATTGAAAAAATGTGTTCAAAGATTTTCTTTTAAACATTGGGGCAATTTATGTTTGGTCGACATGTTTCCAAAGCTCTAAAATCAGCACGAGCAATCAAGCAATCTGGTTAAATTTGGGTTGTCCCCTTTCAATTCATTCTTCATGAAATTCCATTTTTGCTCATAAATTATCCTCCGCTCTAAGCCTAAACCTTTACCAACCTTAACATAGTCCATCTTTATTAATCCCAATTCCAAACTAGGGTAGTCACTTTGTTTGTAATTCATATATTCCCATCATTCAATCTGAATCGGGTCATTTATTTACATCAAAGACTGTGATCACATTAGGGGCAACTTGCGAAGACCCCGTCACTTTTTTTTAATCTCCTCATTTCGGAAAACTCAAACAGACTTTTGCACCCTAAGACCATCCCAGGCTCTCACACTAGGGGCAAATATTGAAGTCCCCATCATTTCTTTCATACCATCAATAACTAGGGAAAGCCCAAACACATTTTGTGCCCCGAGACCAATTCAAATTGGGGCAACTCCCTAGTTAATCTCTCATCTAAGCCTTTTCAAGTACTTGGCAATTTCATGCATGTCATTCAAATAGTGTTTCAAAAGAAATGATTAAAAAAAGTGTTCGTTAATAAACTGATTAGACCAAAGAAATAATTTGGAAAAGTAAGGAAAAAATATTCAAAGTAGAATGATTCCATGAATTCGAAATAACAATGAAATGGGGATCAATTCGAAATTGTTTTCAAAAAAATGCAAAAGGAAAATTCATACATTTCATGCATCATACCAAGTCATTCATACATGCATTGAGTACATCAACTTTAGAAATAAGCAACTACATGATCAACTCAAACTTCTTGAGAGTCCACACCCAAGCCCAGTTTTGCACTGGCCCCTAAGCCTAGCTTTGTCTAGCCTTCAAGCCCAATTTTATATGGCCACCTCAAGCCTAGCTTTGTCTAGCTCCCACGCCCAGTTTTCACACTGGTCGTCAAGCTTAGTTTTCAAACTAGCTCCCAAGCCCAGTTCCCACATTGGCCCGAAGCCTAGTTTCCACTGGCACCTAAGCCCAGTTCCCATACTAGCCCACAAGCCCAGTTTTCACACTGCCCCCCAAGCCCAGTTTTCACATTGGCCCCAAAGTCCAGTTTTCCACTGGCCCCTAAGCGTAGTTCCCACACTAGCCCCCAAGCCAGTTTCCATTGGCCCCTTAGCCCAGTTCTCACACTAGCCCCCAAGCCCAATTTTCACATTGACCCCCAAGCCTAGTTTTCACACTTGCCCCGAGCCCAATTTTCACACTAGCCCCTAAGCCCAATTCCTACATTGGCCTCCACGCTCAGTTTCTAGTGGCCCCTAAGCCCAGTTCCCACACTAGCCCTTAAGCCCAATTTTCACACTGGCCATCAAGCCTAGTTTCCACACTGGCCCCTGAACCTAGTTTTGTTTGGTCTCACAATTTTTGTTCTAGCCTCTAAGCTTAGTTTTTCTTGCTCTCAAATTAAAATAAAGGAAAAATGAAAAAAAAGCAAATTCCACCCATGCATCCACGCATCCATGTATGCATCATCATATAGGTTCAAAAAGAAATCATAACATGTCATGCATCATCAAATCATCCATATACTCCACAAAATAATTGAAAATCATTTCCAAAAAAAAAAATTAGGAGATTCGAAAAAAAATCAACAATGACATTTTTTGGTGTAAGTCTCACAAATGTTAAGCATTCACGCGGTGTTTGTCGATACTTCAAGAGAAAAATTCAGGTTCTCCTTTTATACATCAAGACCCTCTACGAGGCAATGGTCATTGATTTTCTTGCATTTATATCAAGACCCTCTACGAGGCACTAGTCATTGATTTCTTTGTCACAACAAGACATTTTCCAACGGAGTGGTCATTGATTCTTTCTTTACATCAAGTCCCTCTACAAGGCAATGGTCATTGATTTCTTTGTCACAACAAGACCCTCTCCAATGGAATGGTCATTGATTTCTTTCTTCACATCAAGGCCCTCTACATGGAAATGGTCACCGAATCTTTTGAATAGACCCTCTCCACGAGATTGGTCTAATTTGGTTTTTTCAAAAAGTAAAAAGAAAAAAACAAAAACAATTAGTGTGTCAAATCGAGACCCTCTACTTGATAATGGTCACCTAATTCTTTTCTTTCAGATACAGACCATCTCCTCTGGAATGGTCAAGTTTGTCTTCAAATTTTCTTCTTTTGAAACCCGAACGAAATTAGTGTTTTTTATCTTTACTTATCTTTTATTATGATAATATGAAAAAGTCAAATTTTCATATTATCTAGTAAAATCTAAGTAAAGAGAAGCAACTGTCAACACCCAATTTTGTCCGGGTGAATAAATTTATTTTCTAAAAAAACAAAAATAAAAAAATGTGAAACAAAATTTTTTTCAAAGATTTTTCAAACTTTAATTTTGGACAAAAAAAAAGAGATGAAAAAAAGAAAAAAAAAGGAAGAGTCTATTTTGTTATCATACTCCTCTTCATGAGCCCAACAACTCAACATATCTTCTACTTTTGTTTTGATAGAGAAATTAGTAATATGATTCTAATATTTAAAAGCAATATCTCTTTATATAATTAGAATCAATATTACTAATTGGGATTGATTATTGTGCTATGCTTTTTTAACAGTTAAAATCAATATTATAGATCTTGATTGATTTTGTGCTTTGATTTGTTGCGATTTGATCCCCATAATGTGCTACTATCATGACCAATTCCTTCCTTATATTGTCCATTACAATTAAGGTTGAGATTGCATTGATATTGCAAGGTGTGAGTATAAATACGCACTCTGCATTGACCAAAAAAAAGTCTATATACTTCTCTAATTCTTTCCCATCACCACCCTCACACACACGACCTTTTTTATCTCTCTTTAAAAAAAATAACATATTGAAGGAGATAGAAAAAACAGCGAAAAAAAAATTCTCTACACTTTTCTAATTCTTTCCCATCATCACTCTCACATACACACCTCCTTTTTTATCTCTATTTCAAAACAAAAAAAAACATATTGGAGGAGGTAGGAAAAATAAGAGGAAGAAATAAAATAGTTATAATGTAGGGAATAAAAGAAGGAGATTGATAAAGAAGAGGAGGAACAGGAAAGTTTAAAAGGTATGTTAGTGCCAAAAATCATATTCTACGTTTTTTTTCACCTACTTTTGGGCTTTTTTTTATCTTATTCTAAAAATCATAACAAAAAATAGTTCTCCTCATTTCTTTAGTGTTTGTCTAACACAAATTTTCAAAATTCTTTTTTTCTTCAGAAAATATAAAAAAATAATATATAAAAACATAAAATAAAAATGTTAGTGTATGGCCGGGTACATCCCGGCCCAGCAAGGAGAAAATGGCCGCGATCATCCTGGCCCAGGCACGAACATCTGCACACTGGCCCAACTGTGGGGGCTTAGATCCAGCGCAATACTGGCAGCCCAATAAGCATAGTGGCCGGGTACTTCCTGGCCCTCTTGGCCGAGTACATCCCAGCCCAAGGGGTGGCAGGCGGAACATGTGGTTATGACGCAGAGGTACAGACGGCCAAACCCCAAAAAGGAAGGAGTTGATATTTGAGAGGTACGGACGGCCAAACCCCAAAAAGGAAGGAGTTGATATTTGAGAAGTACAGACGGCCAAACCCCAAAAATGAAGGAGTTGATATTTGAGAAGTACAGACGACCAAACCCCAAAAAGGAAGGAGTTGATCTTTGACAAAAGTACAGACGGACAAATCCCATAATGGAAAGAGTTGATCTTTAACAAAGACACAGAAAAACAATCTCAGCCAATAAGGAAAGAACCGATGCGTGTAACCTCAGTCGGAAAGGGAAAGAATCGATCCTCGGATACAAATGGCCCGCAAATAATAATAACAGGTCCATTAAGAAATTAGTATAAATTAAGGCCTAGTGAACAGGTAAAGGTACGCTTTTCTCACTGACCAATTACACCTCATATTAATCACTTTCTGACTTGAGCGTCGGAGTGCATGCAGGTACCCATACCCCCGGAGTGCAGACAGCAGGGAGATCCAGGAGGATTCCAGGGAGGAACATGAGCAGGTTCGACACAGAGGGTTCTTGAGATCGTCTGGTTCCGCACCGAAATAGTATCGATCAAGTACAAAAAAAATGTTTTCTTTGTTTAATTTCTTGAGTGTCTGTTCGGTCGCTCGCATCGTATTTCACCAATTTTAAAATAATTCAAAATATGAAAATTTAAATAAAAAGATTTTCAAAAATATTAGAAATCCTCGTAGGGCTCAAAAAACCCAAAAAAATATTTTTTTTTCTTTTATACATCCTTTTATTTTGAAATATTTTGAAAACCACATCTTTTTACATATTTAATTAAAGGTACCGTCTTAGGACGGACAATGAGGGGTGCTAATACCTTCCCTACGCGTAACCGACTCTCGGACCCAAAATCTGGTTTTTTGGCATACCTTGTCTTGTCTTTTTGGTTTTTTTGTAGTTTTCCAAAATAAACTATGGTGGCGACTTCAAACTCTGTTTTTCAAGTTTTATTTTTGGTTCACCGTCCCGTCGCGATTTTGGTTGCGACACTACACATAGTCATGCATATAGAGTATATAATAAAAAGGTTAATGATTGTTGGAAAGTCTATGCGTGTGGTATTTGATGAAACTAACCTTAAATTTTAAGATCAAGTGTCAAAGAATGCAGAGATGAAGATTTGCTCTTAGAGAGGCAATCTGGAACAGTAAATCAATCAGTTGAAAAGGAAAAATAGTCGGGTAAAATAATAGTTCACAACAACCTACCTAAGATGTGGACTGAACCTAATTGGCTATCAAAGGACAACATCATTAGTGATATTAATGAGGAAGTATCCACTAGACGCACACTTACTTATTGTAAACATGGTGCATTTTGTAACATCCCTGCTGGATATTATGGGTTTAAATAATAAAATAAAATAAGAAAATAAAATCACATTTATTATAAATCCATTTACCAAAAACGCGAGAAATTTCAAATAATTTATTTCATAATAATGATAACTCTAAATTCAACTTTCTCAAAATTCAATATACCAAAGCAGTTTCATAATAGTTTACAACTTTATTCCAAAACCATAAGTGATAAAAAACTCAATAAAACTGTTCCCATGAGTTTTCCCCGCTCCACTGCTAAGCTTCACCAGATCCACCTACAACTCATCTGTTCCCGTGTACCGCGTACACGATCATTGCCAAACACAAGCAGATAGGGTGAGCTAACAAAATAAACATATATATATATATATATATATATATATATATATATATATATATGGCACGATTATACAAATCACACAATTACACCAAAGGAATTCCATCCTTTAATATCACATCACATGGCTACCACCATGTATTTCGTGTTCTACATCTTCTAGTGAGTACCTCAAGGTGTCTTGCTACCATACCTATCGGCCACAACCAATAGAGCACATGCGGGAAACCATGTTACGGATCATAGACCATAATGCTAGGTGGGGTTCCCATATACGAACATAATTTGTAACGTCCCAAGACTACTAAACTCATCAACTAATTACTGAGAAGGGTGTAAGACCCGAGAAAATTAAATACTTAACTAAATAATTATTTAATAAATGCGGGTAATAGAAGCCTTTAAGGCCTTTAATACAGAAAGCTATGACGTGGAAAAGTACTAGCTCAATTGGTTGAGAGTACTTTATTGTGTGAGAGGACTTGGGTTCAAGTCCTATGTGCGCCAATTGTGTGTATTTTAATTTATGCATTATTTTGATGATATACTTGAATGCTTGACGTGATAATAATATCCTAAAATGGTAAGAATTATCACAAATATGAATTGGTTGATTTGGTTGTGCATTTGACTTTGTAATTGATGGGTTGTGGATTCAAACCTTGCTAAGGACAAATTCATTCTCTTTTTTCCAAATTCTCTTGGCATGAATATGAAAGGGTTTAGGAACCCTAGCAGCTAATGGAGAGGCAACGTAAGGGCTGATACACAATGGGTTAATACTCATTGAATGACCTTAGTCATAATTTTTATTTAATAAAATTCGTTTTCGTGAAAGAGGCCAAGGGGAGAAGAGTTGAATTGGTTTTTTTAGACCAAAGAGAAGAAGGTGTGAAAGGAGAGTGAGAATCTCAATTGGAGCGCGAATTCCAGGTAAGGGGAGTTGTTATGTGTGTTGTTTCAATTGTAATAACTGTATTATGCCTTGGGATGACCATAATTGCATGAACTCTCGTCTAATTGCGCTGTTTTTGCAAATTCTGGGGTTCTGCCTGGAAACCGCCTGGCGGGCATGCATGTGTCGCCAGGCGGCACAATAGTTGTTCACCTAAATTCTAGGTTTTGGCACGAGTTGCCTGGCGATGGGCCGAAATCCGCCAGGCGGAGCACAAGGTCTGACACTATTTTGTTATTTTAGTGATTTTTTGTGATATGTTGATGTTTATGTTCGTCTTTGGTTTGGCTGTTTGATTGACTCATGCTATGATATTGATTCGTATGGTTTGACTATTATTAAAAATGGAGAAGGGAACATGAGGGGTCCATGTTAAGAATAGGTAATCTCTCTACTGAGTCAAATTAATAATCCTTGAGTTTTAATTGGAAGTGTTGGACTGTAGAAATATTGCATTGTTAAATGTTGGGTTGTAGTGCTCGAGACAACAGAACCATGGAATCAGGAAGGGAAAACGCAGGTGTAGAAAATTGGGGTCTATACCCATAATCTGGTATGTCGCCTGGTGGGATCTTATTGGCCGCCAAGCGGTAGCGGCGTAACAGATCTGTTTGGTAGATTTGTGAGTCTGTTTTGGGAAGAAATTATCTGTGAATGAATTGTGGTTGAATTGGGCATGAAAAGATGATTAAAATAGGGATTTTGGAATGATTGACTTTTTGAAAAAGAGATTAGACCAATCTCGAGGAAAGGGTCTATATCTAAAGGATTCGATGACCATTATCATGTAAAGGGTCCCGATCCGAAAAAAAAACAATGACCATTGCCTCGCAGATGGCCTCGATGTGACATAAGAAATCAATGACCATTGCCTCGCAAAGGGTCTTGATGTAAAGAGATCGATGACCATTGCCTCGTAGAGGGCCTCGATGTGACATAAGAAATCAATGACCATTGCCTCGTAGAGGGTCTTGATGTAAAGAGATCGATGACCATTGCCTCGCAGAGGGCCTCAATGTGCACAAGAAATCAATGACCATTGTTTTTCAGATGGTCTTGATGTAAAGAGATCGATGACCATTGCCTCACAAAGGGCCTCGATGTAAAGAGATCGATGACCATTGCCTCACAAAGGGCCTCGATGTAAAGAGATCGATGACCATTGCCTCGTAAAGGCTCTTAATGTAAAGAAAAGGAAATCAATGACCATTGCCTCGCAGAGGGTCTTGATATATATAAAATGAGAACCTGAATTTTGCTTTTGAACTGTCGACAAAGATTGCGTAAATGTCTAACATTGGTGATACTTACAAAAAAAATTTCATTGTTGACTTTTTTTGAAATGATTTTCAATGATTTTGTGGAGTATGATGGATGATTTGATGATGCATGACATGTTATGATTTTCTTTTTGAACCTATATGATAATGCATACATGGATGCGTGGATGCATGAGTGAAATTTGCTCTATTTTTCATTTTTTCATTTCTTCATAAATCTAAGAAATGTTGGAGGAGTTATGCATATGCACACATTATGAATCATTGATGATGTATGACATGCTATGATTTTCTTTTTAAACTTAGACGATGATGCATGCATGGATGCGTGGATGCATGGATGCATGGGTGAATTTTGCTTTATTAAAAAAGATGAATTACTAATGTATGATGTATGAATTTTTCTTTTGCATTTTTTTGAAAACAATATTTGAATTGATTCCCATTTCATTGTTATTTCTAATTCATGGAGTCATTCTACTTTGCTTTTTTTTTTTTTTTACTTTTCTAAATCATTTCCTTGGTCTAATCAATTTACTAACAAACAATTTTTTAATCATTTCATTGAAACACTATTTGAATGACATGCATAAAATTGCCAAGGGCTTGAAAAGGTTTGGATGAGGTGATGAAGATTAACTAGGGAGTTGCCCTAATTTGAATTGGTCTCGGGGCACAAAATGTGTTTGGGCTTTCCTTAGTTACTGATGGTATGAAGAAAATGATGGGGACTTCAAAAATTTGCCCCTAGTATGAGAGCCTAGGATGGTCTTATGGTGCAAAAGCGTGTTTGGTTTTTCCCAGTTGAGGAGGTGGAAAAACGATAGGGTCTTCACAAGTTGCCCCTAATGTGATTACAATCTTCAATGTAAATAAATGCCCCAATTCAAAATGAATGATGGGAATATATGAATCGCAAACAAAGTGACTGACCTAGTTTGGGTTTGGGATTGATAAAGATGGACTATGTTAAGGTTGGTCAAGGTTTAGGCTTAGAGCGGAGGATACTATAGGAGCAAAGATAGAGTTTCATGAAGAATGAATTGAAAGAGGACAACCCAAATTTAGCTTTAATTGTCTTACTGAAGCTTTGAAAATATGTCACCCAAAAATAATCTGCCCCAGTGTTTAAAAGCAAATCTCTGAACACACTTTTTTAATCTTTTTTTAAAACAAACTAGTTAGCAAATCAAAATTTTCCTCTAAATTAAAACCTTCGAAAGGTGACAACCAATCTTTGATCTATGTGGACTTTATTAGGCTTGTATTGTGGCCAAGGCTAGTGGTATGGAAGTAAATGATAGTAAAGGCCCAAACAAGTGATGTGAGGATTGTTTCAACAAGGATCTTTGAATAATGTTTCATTTAGAATTTGTTTGACTTTTTCTTATTCACCTTTTTTTCTTTCTATATTTTGACCTTTTATTCTCATTCTTCAAACTTTTGTTTTTTTTCTATATAACCATATCATTTCTTTCTTTTTCTTTTTATTTTGATATTTTTGTATTAGTGAACTACCAGTCGGATGAAACAAATGCAAACATTATGTCAACCCTCAGTGGAAGGTGATCCTTGTTTCGGGTAATTTGAAAGAAATTTTTTGGAAGGCTCAAATTGGGTAGCAAAGGATAATTACTTTTATTTTATTTTATTGGATAAAGAAACATGGCCACACATCATTTCAAATCATTGTTATTTTTTTCAACAAAAACTTTAATTCAGAGGAAAATAATTTAGTTCATGTAACAGGATGTCCCTTGTTTTGTTTTTTTTTTCACTTTTTTTGTCTTATTTTTGCCTAGACTGTCCTTTAAAGTTTTTAGTCTAACCGACTTTTCTTCACTTTTTTTGTGTTCAGAGAGTTTATGGTAATCCTTTTTAAGGTATGTGTCCCCTTTATGATGATCCTCCATGGAAAAGAAAAGGTTTATTGTGAGAGAGAGATGGAAAGAAATATAGATTTGAGCAATTTCATGCATGCAAGATTATATGGGTATTTCAAAAGAAATGATAACAAATAATATTTTATTTCTTTATTAAATCCACTGATTTGACCAAAGAATGTTTTATTATTTACTCATTTTTTGTAAGAAATATTCCAAGAAATCATTGATAAGCAAAATGGGAAACAATTTCAATTTATTTTAGTGTAATTTTTTTTGTTTTGTTTTTTTTAATATTATGCATATGCATTTTGAAACTATTAACATTGTACCATGGATGACCACATAATGGGAATGAAAATGCATGTTTGTGCATCGCAGAACACTTATTCATGTGATATGCAAATGAAATGCATGTTTATGCTTTTAAAGGCCTTTTTTCTTTTTATAATGGTGTGATTGTGATGAATTTATTATTATATACAAGGAGAGGTGAGGGTAAAGGACGCAAATAGTCTCCCTTTAGTGCCTTTCTTTATTTAACATGGGTTTGATGCTTAAAGTTCTAAGGGAAAGTATATGTGCTCACAAGGATAGTTCCCTAATACCTAAATATCAAGGTCACTAGAGCTATGGCTCATTTCATGGCATTTCCCACGAAAGTTGGTAAACAACAAGAAGTGGGAGTACCAATGAAGCAAACAACTCTAGCTGGGGTTCTCACAATGACCAGTTGGGAAGTGCATCCATTGTGACACTGCTACATAATTCCCTCTAATTCTAAGCAACTCAGACCCAGGTATAGGGCCCTACTCATGTAATGAACAAAATGTGTGTGTGAAGGGAGAACACAATGTATACCCAAACCCACACCTGACAATTATTCCAAATACAATAATAAAGAAGAATATACACATATAATTATTCTAAATATATATAAAAAAACACATACCCAAAAAAAATGAGAAAGAAAAAATTTGAAGAAAAACCACATCAACTTTACACATCCAAATAAATGGTCTGACTCTCTAGCATCCCAGTGGAGTCGCCATTTGTCACAACCGAAATCGCGACGGGACGAAGAACCAAAAATTAAAATTTGTAAAAACAGAGCTTGGAGTCGCCACCATAGTTATTATAGGAAACTATGGAAAACCATAAAAAAGAGCAAGGTCTGCGAAAAGCCAGATTTTGGGTCCGAGAGTCGATTACGCGTGGGGAAGGTATTAGCACCCTACAACGCCCGTCTTAAGACGGTACCTTTAATTAAATGTGCAAAAGTTATGTGGGTTTTCAAAATATTTATTTTTCCCAAAAAATAATATAAAAGGATGTACAAAAGAAACAAAATATTTTTTTACTTTTTAGGGCCCGACGAGGATTAATCCTCGCTCCTACGTATCTCCATGTGATTGCAGAATCAGGGTTACATAGTTCTTTATGAAAAATCTATTTGGAAAATTATTTGAAAATGATTTAATTTGTTTCATAATTTTGAAAACCTTTTATTTAAATTTTAGTATTATTTTAAAATTGGTGTCACGCGACGTAAGAGGTCAGATAGACACTTCAAATAAATTATTTTTTTTCTAATCTTTTATTTTTTTTATTTTTTAATCATTTATAAATTTTTAATATATTTTTTAAAATTATTTTAAAGTAGTTGTGGATGTCTTTGCACGTGAGTAACCAAATAGATATAAAAGAGTAAACAAAGAAAGTTATATTTTATTTTTGGATTATCTATATATATTTTTAGAAAAAGCAAAATTCTAAATTGGATATCATGCGACGCGAGCGGTCGGGCAGACAATAAAGAAATGGGAAAAAATATTTTTTATGATTAGAAAAAAGAACGAAAATTGAAAAAAAACTAAATCAAAAGCCGAAAGAATTGAGAGTGACGTGCCTTACAAAATTTTCAATATCTCCTCACCTTTTCTTTTTTCTTTTTTGTTTCTTGCTTCCTTTTCTAATTTTTTTTGTTCTTCCAATAGAGATAAAGATGAGAGGTGTCTATGTGGGTGGTAATGAGAGGAAGAGAGAATGTTTTCTTCTTCTTTTTTTCTACCTCCTTCAATCTGTTTTATTTAAGAGAAATAAAAAGGAGGTGTGTATGTGGGAGTGGTGATGGGAAAGAATTAGAGAAGTGTAGAGAATTCTTTGGGTTTCGGTCCCCATTTCTGTATGACAGAATGCGTATTTATACTCACATATTGCAATATTAATGCAATCTCACCCTTAATTGTAATGAACAATATAAGGAAAGAATTGGTCATGATAGCAGCACATTATGAGATCAAATCGCAGAAAATCAAAGCACAAAATCAATCAAGATTAAGAAAATTGATTCTAACCATCAACAAATCAAAGTACAAAATCAATCCCAATTAGTAATATTGATTATAACCATTTGAAAAATATTTCTTCTAATTATTAGAATCATATCACTAATTTCTCTTATAGAAACAAAAGGTAGACCACATGTTGAGTTGTTGGGCTGATGAAGGAGTACAATAATTAAAAACAATTTGGGCTTTTTCTTCTTCTTTTTTACTCTTTTTTTTTCATCTCTCTTTTTTTTAAATTAAAGTTTGATAAATCTCTGAAGAAAATTTTGTTCCACATTTTTTTATTTTTCATTAACTAAACTTTTTTTTTTATTTTTTTCGAAAATAAATTTATTCACCCGGACGAAATTGGGTGTTGACAACCATGTCTAATCTAAGGAAGAACACTCTACTCCTCTCACTCCTAGCTCTCCCAATCACGAACACCAAGGCATAATTGAGGCTCGGGTTGAGGGAAATGAGGAAAACATCCAATTGTTCCTCATAAAGATGACTAGAAAGTAGATCAACATTTCTAAGGTGTTGAGATACTCGTGGCTTAGAATTGAGGGATTTAAGATTCTTCTCCAATAACTCAAATACCAAAAGTTGAAGACATTCCTTAAGCTTTCGGAAAAAATATACCCTGACATGGTGAAATTATTTTTCGCCAATCTGCAATTCAAGAATGATGCTTTATTTTCAAGTGTCAAAGGATTTCAAATGGAGATTTCCAAGATAGTGTTCAAGTGGACTAGATTTTCGTGATTCGTGATCACATGCTAAAGGCTAAGAGGCTCACAAACTTCAAGCTTACTTATGTGAATGATGCTTTATTTTCAAGTGTCAAAGGATTTCAAATGGAGATTTCCAAGATAGTGTTCAAATGGACTAGATTTTCGTGATTCGTGATCACATGCTAAAGGCTAAGAGGCTCACAGACTTCAAGCTTACTTATGTGGTTTTGGGCTCCAAATTCATTGAATACTTTGGAGTAGACGTGGAAGATGAACTTGAAGAGTCCACAGGGATTTAAATCAGACCTCATATCTCAATTTGTAAAAAATGGGCTTTACAAAGGTTGAAAATGTCTGGACTACAGGAGGCATTGGTGGAGTTGCAGCTGGTGTTGCCAAAATGACCATGAAGTTGGCTCAAGTGGGGCAAATCAAGAGTAAGAAGAAGAATTCATTGCTAGACCAATGGAAATTGTTCTCTACAACCCTCTAGAAGATAGAGGCCCCGTGTATTTCTCGTTTGAGAAGATGGTCCTTCATCAACTGCATGAACTCAATGTGTCTCAAGATGCACATCACACCTTTTGCAATGAGAGGTTCAATGACGTAGATGACCAAATTGATGGCATACATGATCTGTTGACATCATTCTAGACCAGAAACAATCCAAACTTCAAGAAGCAATAAACAAACTAGCAACAAAAACAGTACAAACAATGGCAAGGGTAAAAAGAAAAATTACCCACATTATCAACATTGCGGGAAATTTAGTCATCCACCATTCAGATATTGGAAAAAAGCAGACATGAAGAGTAGTAAGTGTAATCACCTTAGACATGAAGCTGTAATTTGTGGAAGAAAATTTCAACAACCTGAAGTTGATGCCCAGGTTGTTGTGCAACATGAAGAATATTGTATTTTTTCACATCTTTTTCAAAAAAAAGTAACTTAGAATGTTTGTTGATTGACAATGGTTGTACCAACCAAATGATGTATGACAAAACTCAATTCAAGGACTTAAAGCCTACTAAAGTCTCAAAGGTTAGAATAACGAATGGTTGTTATATTTCTGCAAAAGGAAAATGAACCATAGTAATGTCAATGAGCTCGGGTACAAAAACCATATCATATGTTCCTTACGGACCTAACATTGAACAAAAGGTATTTAAGGGTTAAAGTGTATGGAAAAGGTATTTAAAGTGTATGACATTGCTGGCCAAGAGGTTCTAAGGGTTAAAATGAGAGGGAAAAGCTTTTCATTTGATCCAATTGAGGAGGAGCATGCAACCTATTATACTCAATTTAATCTCAAAGAAATTTGGCACAAGAGACTTCATTGTCATCTTGAAAGAATGTTGAAAATAAAGAAGAACGAAATGCCAAAAGGTGTACCAACACTTTCTGATAATTTGGCAAATTGTAATGCTTTTCAATTTGATAAAAAATATAGAAAGACTTTTCCTAAATCAACTTGGAGAGCCTATCAACAGTTGCTGCTAATTCACACTCATGTGGTAAGACCCCAAAGAACACCATCAATACAAGGTAATCTCTACTTTGTTCTGTTCATAAATGATTTTACAAGCATGTGTTATAAACCAAATACTTAGGCACAAGTATCACCTTACCCATATGGTCCGCCATCTCCTCAATAGGCCTCTCCCCGGGAGGGGTTACCTGCAGAAGGGACTCTGAAGCTCAAGTCAGCGAAATCTCTCAAAAAGTCAAATTAGGTGATTAGGGAAGTAATGAATGCGTACCTTTAATTCGGGGGGTCCATGCATATTTATAGATCATTAATTATATCTGGCCACGTCATGGGTTGGACCCTTGCTTGGGCCGTAGGTAGTTCGATTATTGGGGACCAGTGACTTTTATTGGAGCATTTTGTTTCTTGCTAAGTCCTTGGTTGTTTTTATAGAGTTGTCGGCCTAAGCTGGTTACCTTTTAACGGCTTAGGCCGTTATTGTTGTTTTCGACTTGTTTTATCAATGTTGCTTCTTAGTGGTTTAGTTCGGGTATCTTAGCATGTACATGGTGCTTGCTATTATTCGGCTTAGGCCGACTAGGTGCAGTACACCAGTCCCCTAGTCTTTAACTGTGATGAATAGTGTTAAGGCTAGAGACATGATAAGGTTTGTACCAGGTAAGGGGGTGTTAGGGGTCTAATCAAAAAGGGTTTTGCGCCATCGTTCCTGATACTCATGACCTTTGGTGTGCTCTGTGTCGATTGGTATGGGTTGTGACTTTTGGCGGGAAGAAGTTGTGTCGTTTGGGATTCATGCTTATAAATGCGGATTTCGCAAAGGGTTTGCATTTGTTAGCTCATTTGTGAGAACTTCGTAATCAGAGACTTGCATGCGTTAGATCTGTCCGACTAGTTCCTTGTTTCTGCCGACATCTTTCAAAAAAGGTATGTTTAGTAGTAGTGATATTGTGTCATTGTCTTCTTCCAGTAGTGGGAGTGTGGAATCCGGGAGGGGTGTAAGTAGGTGTGTTGAGGAGGAGAGTACTAGTCCGGTGGCTGTAGTGGGAAGAATTCCGATGGAGACAATGATTGAGGTGAGGGAAGACCCTCTTGAAGAAATAGCAGAGAGTAATTGGTTGACCAAGGCCTGTTATTACTGGGTAGCGGTTGATGTTCGTAACCAGTTGTCCTTGTTCCAATGGTCCCGTCTGTTGAATTATTGGTTGAACTGTACCCCCGTCATCTCGAAAGGCGTGGACCGTGGTATCGTGTCGCTAGAGCGGGTGAGCGCTGTTGAGCGCGTCTGTCACAGCCAAGAAGGGGCTGCCGAGAAGTTCTTTTATATGTACATGTGTCATTTCTCTCAGTTACATATGAGGTTGCCGCTGGATGACTTCACCATGGGGGTTCTCCGTCAGCTCAATGTGGCACCTACCCAGTTACAACCGAATAGTTGGGCATACTTGTAGGCCTTTCATGTTTTGTGCCAGTCATTATATCTACGACCTTCTCCTCATGCGTTTCTATATTTTTATGACATGAGACCGTGACAACCGATTACCTGGTTGACCTTGGTGAGCTGACCGAGCATTAGTAGACTGGACGCATTTTCACAGTCCTTCAAGCATTTCAAGGATTGCTATTTCAAGGTTGTGGTGAAGGAGGAGGGCAAGTCACATTTTCTTAATGCTGATGGGAGTACAAAATTTCCGTTTAGTTGGACGGGCAACCCTTCTCCATATAAGGATATTGGTACCGACGAGTTGCCGGCGGCGGATAGGGAGGTGGTGGAGGTCCTGATGAAGTTTTCTAATAAACTGCCCACTAAGGTCTTAGTTAGGGTTTATAATTCGGTTCACCCGATTATTGATATTGAAGGTATCTGTTTATGACTTAAACTGTCTTGATGTTACTAAGTTAAACTAACCGGAACTTGGTGTATTTGTGTAGGACACATGGCTCAGGCTGGGAAGAAGAATTTGACGCTTTTTCAAACACTAAGGAAGGAGAGGATCGTGAAGGCCAAAACAGTTAGGAACACTGAGGTTCCAAACTTACAAGAGTCGTTGGTTGAGGTGCACGTACATGGCCGCACCAGGAGGAAGGCCGAGTTATCGGCTAGGCCGGTAAGGGCAAGGACGTGAAAAAGGCGAGGACGGCTTTGCTTGGCCAAGGGTCATCGAGTGGGGCTAAAGGACCATAAGCCGGTCTGATAGAGTTGTCGGAGACGGCCGTTAGGAAGGACATTGATATCAACCTGCCGGAGATAATGATTAATTTTATCGATAGTATGGAGCTGCATCACCTAGTGAGGACAATGGTGGATTTTGGGAGCAAGGCGTTAATTTTGAGTCGCCGGGTTGGTTCGTTGTATCGTTAGGAAGTGAAGGAGGGGAACCGGGAAAAGGTGGAGGAGTTATAGGAAAAGGTTGACAAGTTCGCAGAGGAAAGGGCTGCATGGAAGAAGGAGAGGGAAGGTTGGGGGGAAGAGAAGAAGAGGTTGGGAACCTGGAAGGTTTGCTGTCTAGATTCGGAGAGTAAAATTAATGGAAGGATAGCGGACCTGGAGGCAGATTATGATGAACTAAAGGAAAAATATGAAGGCGTAGAAGTGGAGCTTGATGACCTGAAAGGGTGTATTATCCAAGAGCACATCAATGGATTCCAGAAAGGAGTGAGGCAGGCGACCTTCTTTTGTCAGGATATTGATGCGACCGATCCTAGATTTGGTGTTAACAAGGATGTGGTGGATGGACAACTTATTAATGAGGCCGAGAGCAGTCCCGAGGAGGAGGTAGAGAAGGAAGCGACGGGGGAGGACAAGGATGCGGAAGTTGTTGTGGAAGGAGATGACAACAAGGCGGCATAGGACTTTTATTGTATTATGATGTTAAACTGTTCATGAATTCTAATTTTGTAATAATCCGTACACTATTTTACCTTGCTTTTAATATGATGAATGTTTTGTGTATACGATGTTGTCTATTCGATGCCGATAACTTTATATGATGTTTGGCGAATGCGATTTTTATTGACGGTATTCGACCCAGGCCGTTTGCTTGTGGTAAAAGTGGAAATTTAAACGAACTAATATTAAGGTAAGGGTGTCCGACCTAGGTCATTTACTTGTAGTAAGGGTGGAGAACTTAAGCGAATTAATATTCTGGGTGTTCGACCCAGGTCGCTTACTTGTGGTAAGGGTGGAGAACATAAGCGAATTAATATTAGGGTTGTTCGACCCAGACCGCTTACTTGTGGTAAGGGTGGGGAACTTGAACGAATTAATATTAGGGGTGTTCGACCCAGGCCGCTTACTTATGGTAAGGGTGGGGAACTTAAACGAATTAATGTTAGGGGTGTTCGACCTAGGCCGCTTACTTGTGGTAAGGGTGGGGAACTTGAGCGAGTTAATATTAGGGGTGTTCGACCCAAACAACTTACTTGTGGTAAAGGTGGGGAACTTAAACGAGTTAATATTAAAGGTGTTCGACCCAAGCCACTTACATGTGGTAAGGGTGGGGAACTTAAACGAATTAATGTTAGGGGTGTTCGACCCAGGCCGCTTACTTGTGGTAAAGGTGGGGAATTTGAGCGAGTTAATATTATGGGTGTTTGACCCAGGCCGCTTACTTATGGTAAGGGTGGGGAACTTAAGCGAATTAATGTTAGGGGTGTTCGACCTAGGCCGCTTACTTGTGGTAAGGGTGGGGAACTTGAGCGAGTTAATATTAGGGGTGTTCGACCCAGGCCGCTTACTTGTGGTATGGGTGGCAAACTTAAGCGAATTAATATTAGGGGTGTTCGACCCAGACCGCTTACTTGTGGTAAGTGTGGGGAACTTAAACGTGCGCGAGAAGCGAAGGGAGGAATAGTCGTGAAGTTTGGGAACCCTTTGTTTATTCATGAAATCTGGGGTGCCTCGTTAAAACCTCCGCGGCCAAAACCCTCCTTAGGGAAAAAGACCAGGTGAGGAAAAGGAGTACACCTTAGGGTTACAAGTGTTTAGTACAAAGCGTATCTTTAACTAAAGTAAAACTTTAGATGGGATACATTCCATGTGTTAGGTATTTCTTCCCCAGATAACTGCTCAAGCCGATATGCCCCTTCCCAGCGTCTTCACGTATCCGGTACGGGCCATCCCAATTTGCAGAGAACTTGCCATCCTTCTTTCTTGCACTGCTGGCCATTCTCCAAACTAAGTCTCTTTTTGTGAACGATCTCGAGCATAGGTTCGCATTACACTTTCTAGTCGCTCTTTGTTTGGCAGCTAAGTTGCGTATTTGAGCTTTTTCTCTTAGTTTGGCAGGAGGTCTAGGTGGGCGGTCATGTTTTGATGATTTTGTGCTGAGTCATATAGTTCCTAGTGTAGGAATGGTTCGCCAATTTTGACAAGTATCATGGCGTCTGCGCCGTATACTAAGCTGAATGGAGACTCGTTTGTTGCTGATTGAGGGGTACACCTGTAGGCCCACAATAAGCTTGGAATCTATTTTGCATGTTAACGACTTGACACCAACCTCGCGGGCCAGGGATAAGCCGACGAGGATGGCTTCGTATTCGGCTTGGTTGTTGGATGTCCTGAAGGCGAAGTGGGGGGATTTTTCGATGAGTATATCGTTGGGGCCTTCTAACACAATATCGACACCTGCCCCCTTTGGATTCGAAGAACCATCAACATAAAGCGTCCATTGGTCCTCAACGAGTGTTTATTGGAGATCGTTGACAAAGTCCAGGAGGCATTGAGCTTTGATGAGGTCGTGAGGTTCGTAACGGATGTTGAACTCAGACAACTCAACGGCCCAGGACGACATCGTCCCGAAAGGTCTAGTTTTTGCAGTATCTTTTGTATTTGGTAATCGGTTTTGACGATGATGTTGTGATTTTGGAAGTATGGGCATAAGCGGTGGGCTGCGTGTACCTGGGATAGGGCCAATTTTTCCACCATCCGGTATCTGGTTTCGGGGTCTTGCAGGGTTCTGCTAACGAAGTGAATAGGGTGTTGGGTGCCGCCTATATCTTGAACCAGCGCGGCGTTGACGGTGTGATCTGTGGCGGTGATATAAACCAATAGAGGATGATAAGTATCTGGTTTGTGGAGGATAGGTGGTGAGGTGAGGGAGGCTTTTAGCTTTTGAAAATTTTGTTCACAATCATCGTTCCACGTGAACTTGGCGGATTTTTTGAGCAGTTGGATGATGGGTTGGGTTTGTTCGGCTAGTTTGGGAAGGAAACGAGAAATGGCTGTGAGGCGTTGTACTTCTTTGATGCTGGTGGGGCTTCGCATCTCAATGATCTTGTTGCACTTTTCAAGGTTAGCCTCTATGCCGCGCTGGGTCAGCATGAATCCAAGGAACTAGCCATGGTCGACACCGAAAATGCATTTATCGGGATTGAGACAGAGGTTGTATTACCTTAATGCAAAGAAGACTTCTGATAGGTCCTGAGCGTGCTGGTGATGGCTGGGGGATTTGACAATCATGTCGTCAACATAGACTTCGACACATTTGCCCATTAAGTGGCTGAAGACTTTATCCATCAGTCGTTGGTAGGTTGCTCCTGCGTTTTTAAGACTGAACGGCGTAGAAGTAATTGGCGTCGTTTGTGATAAAAGCGGTATTGTTCATGTCGGATGCAGCCATGGGAATTTTGTTGTATCCGGGGTATGAGTTAAGAAAGCTGAGGACCTTGTTACCGGTAGCACTGTCGACGAGTCGGTCAATATTGGGTAATGGGTAGGTGTCTCTAGGACAGGCTTTGTTAACATCGGTATAATCAACACACATTCGCCACTTGCCATTGGCTTTCTTGACTAGGACCATGTTAGAGAGCCAAGTGGTATAGTGGGCTTCTTCGATAAACCCTGCGCTCAGCAATTTATCGACCTCGGCCTTGGCCGCTAGGCGTCGCTCCTCACTAAGTTTGCATTTTTTCTGGAAGACATATCGGGCCTCTTTGTAAATGGATAACTTATGGGATGTCACTTGAGGGTCAACTCCAAGTAAGTCAGCAGTTGACCAAGCGAAGAGGTCTGAGTTGTTGAAAATGGTGGGTGTTATGATGTCGCACTATTCAGACTTGAGCCCAGTACCGAGTTTGATGGTGCAACCATTAGGGAGCTCCAGGGGGTGGTTGTAACATCCCTAGGGAATATTACTAAAAAAATAAATAATAAAAGAAATAATTACATTAATAGTCATCTCGATAAAAATCCCAACGCGGGAAAAGTTTAAACTCATTAAAATAGTGTGCCATAACTCATAACTAAATCCATAAAAGGTTACAAGTTACCAAAATTTGTATTTAAAAACATAAATTACAAATTAGCAAAACCCTAGCTCTAATCCCATGCTAGCCCTCACTCCGCCATCTGAGCATCCTCAGCACCACCTGTATCAACATCTGCTCCCGTGTAACGGATTACACGATCATCGCCACACACAAACAGAAAGGGTGAGCTGAGAAAATAAAATAACAACATATAGAACACCAGATAAATCATATACCCATCTTATTCATTATATATATAATTCTTTGGCCAAGACCTTAACCCCAAGACTTATCAGTCTTCAAATCATACAATTGGTTAGCCTTGAACTCGGGAATCTGATGCTCACACGAACCTACACGCTCGTGGTCCTGCCTCTACGAACCTCCCCGCTCGTAGTCCTGCTCTACGAACCTCCCCGCTCGTAGTCCTACTCTACGGACCTGCCCGCCCGTAGTCCAACACATGTGATCCACCAGCCCCCGTACCTCCCCGCACGTGGCATCTCTCAACGTGAGCACGGAACATACGAACCTACCTCGCTCGTATCCCCACGTGAGAGTAACTGAATATGAACCTCCCCGTTCATATCATCACATGTCAAACACCATCCATGAACCTACCCGCTCACGGCATAGCATCTCCCGATCCAAGCAAAACATCGTTATCAGTTAAAAAAAAAACAACACACCAGAAAGCAAAGAACAACAGCGTTTCCGCCTGGCTCGGCCCACACGCCGCCAGGCGAAACTGTTCCAGACCGCCTGGCAGTATTCACTCACCGCTAGGCGCCAGCTTCCTCCCAGACCTACTGCTTTCCCATCACCGCCTGGCGGAGCACACCGTGCCGCCAGGCGCCTGCTCAGTGCAGACTCTCTCACGCTAAGGCTATCGCCTGGCGGTTATCAACCGACCGCCAGGCGCCATACCAGAAGCCTCCAACAGCTGATTTTTTTTTGGCACACTCACTGATTTGGTTCCTACTAGAATATTACCACAAGTATCACTCTTCCCATTCATCAGTACATTATGCAAAGTTACCCAACCATACAACAATCAATGGAATTACTCATAACCATACTCTTATGTCCATATAATCCCCACAAGAATTTCCCCCAGTTCTTTATCCCAGCATAATGTCTAGGTCAACCTTAAAGAGATTGCCTAATCCATTCCCTCTGACTTATTCAAGTACAGATTCAGAAATCATTCACCCCCTAGGCTATCTAAGTATCACAGTAGAACAGTTGCTTAATTCTACTAACACCACATTTCAATAAATCCCAAATCCTTATACTTACCAACTTCCAACATTGTTTCATCCAGTAATTTGTCATCAATTGGCTTACCAAAACATGAAATCTTATACTCCCCATTTAATTGCAGCTACACTATTCTTCCACCACATTCTTATACTCGATTATTCATCTTCATTACCTTCCCGTTACCCACTAATCATCAATACTTTACAATACACTTCCCTTCTTCTTCTCTTACTCTATTAATTACCACGAATCTTTCCTTAATTAAAGTTTCCTAACAACTTACGCACGAATTTTGCCCCTTCTCGCGTCACCCTATCTCTGCACAAAACGGGTCTGCGTCCCACTATCGCCTGGCGACAAGGGTAACGCCGCCAGGCGGCATCCCAGTACCATGATGGAATCTCAGCTTTTCCTGCACCCGCGAATACCCAAAACCCCCCAAAGTTCTAACCAATTCCCAATCTCAGGCTCAATTCACTCAGCATGAATTAACAAACCATCACACCATTATATTATTCAATTACCTATCATACTTCTTCCGATTGCATTGCAATCCTATTTAGCCTACCACTCATACCATCCCTTGATTCCCGTACGAATCTCTCATGTCTCCAATCAGATTCTTAATATGCCCAAAACCTCAGAACACATGAAATAACACAAGATTATCCAATTACACAGACAAGAAATATCCAATTGAAAATCACGCAGGCCACAATTTCAACAAAACACAATAAAAACAACGACAGTGCCACACATCGCCTGGCGGTTCATGCTCACCGCTAGGCAGCTCATGTTACAAAACCCAGAATGGCTATTACTGATGTGCCGCCTGGCGGTTTCTGGACGGAACCCAGAATTTCCAGGAAAACAGCGTCAAAAAGAGAAGGAATTCATGCAATTATACAAGACAGTACATATTCAATCGATCACGAATCAAAACACAGTAAGCAACTCCCCTAACCTGGAATTTGCTTCAAATTACGAATCAATGTGAGCGCGCTCCAATCAAAATCTCCTTGCCCTTGCTCACACTCCCACGCTAGTTTCTTCTCCTTACTTTCCCTCTGCTTTCAGTCCTAAACCCACAAAACCTTCTGTCCAAAGTCCCCCACGTACCACAACACCTCTCCTTTCACTAATTCACTCTCTCTCTTGGCTTATGAGTAATCTATTCACTCATTCACTTTCCAAAACGAAAATTACTTAAAAAGGGGTTTAATAACCATTGAGTGGATCATTCATCTGATTTTTCAGCCCCTTAAACGACTAGGTTAAGCTGCCCCTTTCAAATTCCATGCAGAAATAAAATTTGGCAAAAAGAAATTATTTAGTCCTCACCAAGGTTTGAACCCACACTCATGCACATATCTAACCAAGACCAAACCATCCAACCAATCCTTATTTCGTGATAAGTCCTATAATCCTAAGAGTTTATCATCAAACCGCACATTCAATATATAAACACACAAAAATGCATAATTTAAATAACATCCAAGTGACACACATAGGACTCGAACCCAAGTCCTCACACACAATAAAGTACTCTCAACCACTTGAGCTAGTACCTTTCCACGTCATAGTCCCTCACATTTATTGCTTTAAATGTTCTCACTACCCGTCCTAATTAAATAATTAGTTAAATAATTATTTAATTTTCCCGGGTCTTACACCATCCGGTATCTGGTTTCGGGGTCTTGCAGGGTTCTGCTAACGAAGTGAATAGGGTGTTGGGTGCCGCCTATATCTTGAACCAGCGCGACGCTGACGGTGTGATCTGTGGCGGTGATATAAATCAATAGAGGATGATAAGTATCCGGTTTGTGGAGGATAGGTGGTGAGGTGAGGGTGACTTTTAGCTTTTGAAAAATTTGTTCACAATCATCGTTCCACGTGAACTTGGCAGATTTTTTGAGCAGTTGGATGATGGGTTGGTTTTGTTCGGCTAGTTTGGGAAGGAAACGAGAAATGGCTGTGAGGCGTTGTACTTCTTTGATGCTGGTGGGGCTTCGCATCTCAATGATCTTGTTGCACTTTTCAAGGTTAGCCTCTATGCCGCGCTGGGTCAGCATGAATCCAAGGAACTTGCCATGGTCGATACTGAAAATGCATTTATCGGGATTGAGACAGAGGTTGTATTACCTTAATGCAAAGAAGACTTCTGATAGGTCCTGAGCGTGCTGGTGATGGCTGGGGGATTTGACAATCATGTCGTCAACGTAGACTTCGACACATTTGCCCATTAAGTGGCTGAAGACTTTATCCATCAGTCGTTGGTAGGTTGCTCCTGCGTTTTTAAGACTGAACGGCATGACTTTGTAGAAGTAATTGGCGTCGTTTGTGATAAAAGCGGTATTGTTCATGTTGGATGCAGCCATGGGAATTTTGTTGTATCCGGAGTATGAGTTAAGAAAGCTGAGGACCTTGTTACCGGTAGCACTGTCGACGAGTCGGTCAATATTGGGTAATGGGTAGGCGTCTCTAGGACAGGCTTTGTTAACATCGGTATAATCAACACACATTCGCCACTTGCCATTAGCTTTCTTAACTAGGACCATGTTAGAGAGCCAAGTGGTATAGTGGGCTTCTTCGATAAACCCCGCGCTCAGCAATTTATCGGCCTCGGCCTTGGCCGCTAGGCGTCGCTCCTCACCAAGTTTGCATTTTTTCTGGAAGACATATCGGGCCTCCTTGTAAATGGATAACTTATGGGATGTCACTTGAGGGTCAACTCCAGGTAAGTCAGCAGTTGACCAAGCGAAGAGGTCTGAGTTGTTGAAAATGGTGGGTGTTATGATGTCGCACTATTCAGACTTGAGCCCAGTACCGAGTTTGATGGTGCAACCATTAGGGAGCTCCAGGGGGTGGTTTCTTCAACAGGTTCAAGGCGGACATCCCAACCCACTTTGGGTCTAAATCGTCACCAGACAAAGCGATCTCATAGCTGGGTGGTCGCTCTATGTGATTAGTTTGCAGGATGGGGAGCTGTGGGCGCAAGCTGGCCATGTAGCATTCGCGTGCAAGGCGTTGGTCGCCATGGATGGTAAGGATGTTGCCCGATGCGGAGGGGAACTTCATGGCCAGATGAGGTGTGGAGACAACAGCGCCGAGGTGTTGAGTGAAGGGAGGCCTAGGAGGACATTATAGGATGTAGGCGCATCGACAATGAGGAAGCGGATATGAATGGTCTTGGTTTGGGCTCCCTCACGAAAGACGATATGGAGGTCAATGTAGCCACGAGTGGAAACTTTTTCCCCAGAAAAGCCATAAATTGGTTCATCATATGGGACCATAGCGGTGTCTGGAGTTGAAGTTTCTGGTATGTTGCCCAGTAAAGGATGTCAACGGAGCTGCCTTGGTCGACGAAGACTTTTTTGACTGTATAATTTTCTATTTCAACGGTGATGACCATAGGGTCATCTTGCTGGTGATCGAGGCTGTGGAAGTCGTCGTCCGTAAAGGTTATGGGAGGCATGCGGCGTCTGTGATGGGAATGGGTAATGTGGTTGATTGATTAGATATGGCGGAGGTGTCTCTTTCTGGTGGAAGAGGTAGCACCTCCACTAGCGAAACCACCGGAGAAGGTGTTGATAGTGCCGCCTTGGGGAGGGTCGGTAGGGGTAACGTCGGTGCGAGCCGGTTGGGGGTCATGGTTTGTGGGTTGGTTTGGGCGTAATCGGCGGTACGCAGCTTCAACTCGTGCATAGAGGCAGGTGGGTGGAGGTAGACGTTGTTGGCGAAGGGGTCGGGTTGAAGGGTGAGGGCCATGCACTAGAGTATCATCTCTTGATTGAGGTGTGGGGTGCGAAGGGCAACCTTGCTGAAGCGATCGATAAATGCCCGAAGCGTCTCGCCTTGTTCTTTCTTGACGCCGAGGAGTGATATTGTAGTAGTTTGGTGTGGGCAGCTGCCAGCGAAGTGAGTGGTAAACATTTGTGAGAGGGTGTCGAAGTTGTCGAAAAAGTATGGTGGGAGGATTGTGAACCATTCGAGGGCGGGGCCTTTGAGGGTGGTAGGAAAGGCTTTGCAAAAGACCGTGTCATGGGAAGTGTAAAGGGCAACGTGGGTCATGTAGACTTTGAGGTGTTCGTCGGGGTCAGTTTCACCAGTGTAACGCTCCAATGTGAAGGGTTCCCACTAGGTGGGAAGGGAGGTGTTGGCGATGAAGTCGGTGAAAGGGGGACGACGTCTGGATAGGTGGGATGGAAGCGGGTGAGGAGGTATGGGATGGTGGATGAGGGTGGGAAAAGTGGAGGTGAAGTTGTGAGGGGGGTGTGGGTAGTAGGGAGGTTGTAAGGGTTGTAGGGTGGGATATAAGTAGTACTTAGGGTGGTAGGCATGTTGTAGGGGTCATGAGTGGTGGGGAGGGTGGCGGCGAGAGTGGGAGCCGCAGTATGTCCTAGGAGGGTGGAGTGTAAGTGAGTAGGATGGGCTGAGAGGATGGGAGTTTGTTAGGTGGTGGTGAATGTGTGCAGGGTAGGATTGTACTCTATTTCCACTTCAGTAGGCTGGAAAGCCGGGGACCCTGTAACTTCAAATGTTTCCTTGGCCTTTCCCTTTTAAGTGGGATCAGCTTCGATCTTTCGCCTTAGGTAAGAATATTCCTGTCGTAGTGCTTCCATCTCATCAGCGCTGCACTTCTTCAAGTCAGCCAGCTCCTGTTGCATCTTGGCTTGACCGTCTAGGATGGCGGCCAGATCCAGAGTGATTTTGGCAGGTCCTGAGGGGCCAGCTTCAACTTGCTTGTTAACTCCTGCTCTACTGCGGGTAGAAACCATTTTCGGAGAAAGCGGGTGGTAAAGTACTATCTCGTGCCCCACGGTGGGCGCCAATTGTTCCTGCAGAGAACAAATAAGATAAGTTAGGCACAAGTATCACCTAACCCATATGGTCCGCCATCTCCTCAGTAGGCCTCTCCCTGGTTGGCATATGTTTGCTTGGACCCAGGAGGGGTTACCTGCAAAAGGGACTCCGAAGCTTAAGTCAGCGAAATCTCTCAGAAAGTCAAATTAGGTGATTAGGGAAGTAATGAATGCGTACCTTTAATTCGTGGGGTCCATGCATATTTATAGATCATTAATTATGTTTGGCCACGTCATGGGCTGGACCCTTGCTTGGGTCGTAGGTGGGCCTGGGCCTTAGCCCAGGCCCTTAGTTCGATTATTGGGGACCGGTGACTTTTATTGGAGCGTTCTATTTATTGCTAAGTCCTTGGTTGTTTTTATAAAGTTGTCGGCCTAAGCCGGTTACCTTTTAACAGCTTAGGCCGCTATTGTTGTTTTCGGCTTGTTTTATCAATGTTGCTTCTTAGTCATTTAGTCTGGGTACCTTAGCATGTACATAGAGCTTGCTATTATTCAGCTTAGGCCGACTAGGTGTGATACAATAATGTATTGATATAATATCATAAATATTTACACTGCTTAAAATATATATATATATATATATATATATATATGAAGTGGTATTTTAATTAAGTTACGGTGACTTAACTCACAATTAGATATTAACAAATATATAACTTAAAAGAATAATAAAACATTAATAATTAATAGGGATAAAAATCTTATATTATAAAACCAATAAAATTTGAAATAAATGTTTTTTATAATTAAATGCTATATTCTTATAAATAAATTTTACGTATAAAAAAAATTTGTAATAAATGTTTTTCTATAACTGTTATATTCTTTTTGAATATCTTTTTCTTTATTATTTATTATTTAGTTGTTTTTTAATTTGATTGGGTTAATTATCGAGAGATTTTAATTTATTTACATGAAAATTAAAAGAATAACAAAATATCATTAATTAATAATGATAAAAATCTTATATTCTAAAAGAAATAAAATTTATAATTAAATACATATAAATAAAAAAAATATTAATAATTAATAGGAATAAAAATCTTACACTATAAAAGAAATAAAAGTTCAAATAAATGTTTTTTTTACAATTAAATGCAGTAATTTTATAAATAATTGTTTTTGTAAAGAAAAATTGTAACAAATGTTTTCTTATAACTGTTATATTCTTTTCTTTTATTGTTTACTTTTTAATTTTTTTAATTGGATCGGATTAATTATCCACGGATTTAAAATAAATGTATTTCTATAATTAAAATTATTTTCAATAATAAAATTTTAAAAATTAATTAATTAATAAATACAATAATTAATAGAATAATAAAATATTATTAATAATTAAAAAACCCAATCATAAATTTCCATTTTTTAAGAACATGGACTACTATAAATGTGGTGAATGTCATGAGAGTAAGGAATGCAATTTGATTTTAGCTCACTGCAAATCAAGAGTGGTTTGTGAAAATGGCTCCTGCACATGTGTTAAGATCAATGCATTGACAAAAACACAATGTGATACAAATAGTGATTGTTGGACAATTTGTCCTCCAATATGTGATTTGGCTCATTGTGATATGAAAACCCACACTTGTGATTGTGCTTGTCAAGAATAAACATTTGTATTTAGAGATAGGATTACCAATCTATATTAATAAATACATTTATGTTGACATCTTATTACTTCTCTAGTTTTAGTTTTTATTGTACCTTTAAAAAATACATGCTATATTAGTTTTATACATACACCAGTGCAGAAAGGGCTTTTTGCCTCGGTTATTTTTTGCATTTTGCCTCGGGTCTGGAACCGAGGCATATTGGGGCGAGGCCAAAAGGTGTACCTTTTGGCCTCGGTTATCACCCGAAGCCATAGACTCAGTTTTATGCCTCGGGTCAGTTAGGACCGAAGCCATAGGTGATAAATATTTTTTTTTTAAAATGGCTTCCCCACTGGCTCGAAGAGTGCGACGAAGATCACCGTCGGTGAGCGTTCCAATCAGACGGTACCGTAAAGACCCGAACTTGCAGACACCCAGCATCTGAAAGCGCAAAAACATGGTTGAAATCAAAGAAAGTTTACACTTTGATCGGTGCCCAGATGAGTTTAGCTGGAAAAGCAGAAGTACAACCATGCCCTGTACTCTTCCACCATGGCCACACTCTTTGACTCTCTCTTCCTCGTTGGCCTCCCTTCCGCCGTCTCCTCTTCCGTCGCCGCTCGCCCCACCTCCGCCAAGCTTCCGCAATGCATCGACCTCAGACTCTGCGACTCGTGGCAGCCTCCGCTCCCAAAGTCGCCTCACACACCGTGCTCGTTGTGCGCGAGGCTCAGGATACCGTCGTCGATGGTCAGTTTTCTTCTTCTTTCTGCGAGATCTTGTGGGCGACGAATCCGGACTTGGGAGTGGTCTATGTGTTCGAAGAAGAAGATGAGGTGGCTCTGCGGAGAGAAAGAGAGAGTGGAATTACAGAGGCGCTGGCGCGGGGAGGAAGAAGGGTTCGAAAATTTCGAACCCTAAATAAACCCTATGGCTTCGGTTGTTAGAGGAATCGAAGCCATTGACCTTCTTTTGGCACCGGGTCTCCTTGAACCGAGGCCTATACCCTGACTTCCAGCCACTTTTTGGCTTCGGGTCATTTTGGACCGAGGCCTATACCCCTCTTTGGCACCGGTTTTGAGTGAACCGGGGCCTATACCCTCTTTGGCTTCGGGTATTTGGAGAACCGAGGCCTAAAAGTTGCCTCTAATTGCAAAAATGTCACCGCGCCATTATATGCTTCGGTTCCTAGCCAACCGAGGCATATAAGGCGAGGTAAAATGGGAATTTTGCACTAGTGATATAATCATTTATAAATCTACAAGACTTCAAAGAGAACATGATTAACTATGACAAAATTTATTAATTTATAAACTATTTATATTTTATGTTTGGATTAAATATATTTTTTTTAACAAAATTATTTTTAATTTCTTATTATCCCTAAATTCAATATCTATTTATTTTTTTTCTGCATTTTATAAAAGTAATAAATTATATTTTTAACAAATGACAAAAAAAGAAAATAGGTAAATGAAATTCTACATAATATAATATAATAGCTGACTTGTGGCCTAAAATTAAATTAACAACTCTACATTTGTTGATCTATTATTTGTCTAATTTTATACCAATTTATTAAGAAATTCAGAAGCATAAAGAAACAATAGGTCAAGGTTATAATGTCTATCCTATAACTAGCATGTTTAATTTTTAAAATTGGTAAGAAAAATAGTTCTTAATTATATAAACTAAAATTAATTTATAATTTCTTTAAAAATTGAATAAATAAAAAAATTTATTTATTTATTTTTAAATCTAGTTGTATCTTGGTAATATTTTAATCATAATATAATTTCCAAGAACAAAAAATAAAATATATTTCATTTTAAAGATAAATTTGAAGATAATGACCTGCCATAACAATAATTTCATTTTGGAAAATTTGTGAAATCTTAAAAAGCAAACTCTAAAATCGTAACTTGTGCATAGAAATTATTATGCAATAAGGTAGATATAATATAAAAAGGAGTTAATATGACACAATCATTTTTCTCTACCTTTGATATGGTTTGTTGAATAGAGAATCCACTTGAAATAATAAGTATTTGTTAAATCATTGTAAATTAATGCACATAATTGCATAATGTATATTAAACGAAGACCTCACACATGTTCATTTCCCCCTCCATTGTAAGTATTGAAATAGGTAATTAGACAAGAAGGGGGTTGAATTGGCTTTATAAAAACTTTGGTTACTTTTCCAAACTTAAAACACCTTCAAATTGAATCAAATCAACCACGAGATCATAATGTAACTACTACAGGACTGTAAATCGATTAAAAATAGGGATAATAAGTTGATTTCATTAAACAGTGAAAAATTCCGTGTAATTCAAAAGATCAAAATATCAGAATTATCCATTGAAATATTGGAAATTTTGTAGAAATTTGAATTTGAAGTGTAATTCAGAAACAACTTAAAAGACTTATGAAGATTGATTCAGATAAACAATACAAATATGAGGAAAGTCTCAAGTTGTGTCAAACCACTCAACAATAGTTAAAAGATTGTACAATTCAAATTTCTTGAAACCTTAAACACAAATCAAGAGATAAGAGAGAGAATCAAGCACAATGACATAAAATTTTTATATTGGTTCACTCAAATTTGAGCTACATCTAGTTTGTCAAGGCAACTTGAACTTGGCGTGCACTACATAACCAACACTCTTGAATCTCACAAGAGTCTCAACATAGCACAACAAGAACACACTTGTAGACCTAAAACCACCAGGCAACATCTAGAAACCTGAGAAAGATCAAACCTGAATGAAGGCTCTCCCTAGCCAACCAAACCTCTTTCTCCAAGTTCCAAAAACAAAGCAAAAAGCTCCAAAAATATCAAATATCCTTCATGAGTGGTTTCACTTTTGTGTAATTCAAAGAGAGAGAGTTTTCCACCAGTTTAGAATGATTTTGCTCTAAAAAATCTCAAGTCCCACCTGTTTGCACAAGCAAGCTTGAAGCAAATATTTGATAAAGCCAAGTGCATGAAAATCATATGTGGTTGATGAAGATTGATGAAGATCCATTTGAAGATTATGTTTCAATTGTATTAAATCTGGAAAATGATGTGTTCAATGTAATAATTACATGTTATATCATGTTGTTAGGCTATATGACATAGGTCAAATGTCTTGTTAGTCTTAGTGTGTCCTTTTTAATATGTTAAAAATAGGTTTTAACAAGATAAAAGGCTTGATGTATATAGTTTTTAGTACGAATGTATTCAATCAGTTGAATTGTTATTTCAATCGATGTATTTCACTTAAGTCAAGTGAAATCAACAGATTGTATAGAAAATTCAACCGATAGATTTCACTTAAATCAGACTATATAAGTTGTGTTTTCGAGAGCAAAGGCACAATTCCGAGTTTTTGAGCACAAAAACTTGTTATTCATCACTAGACAACTCTCTGTCTCTCTGAATTACATAGCGGCAAGGTGAAAATTGAAGATTGCAAGACCCAGGAAATTTATATAAATAATAATTAATAAATTACAAATAATGGTGGGTTGGAAGTACCCTAAAAGAGTTTCTTGACAAGTCCTAGACAAGGAATAATACCAGCTTAAGCGATTGAGAGTACTTGGTCGTGTGAGAGGGCTTGTGTGTGCCATTAGTGTGATATTATAATTGTGTTTTATTTTACAAATATATTTTGTGAATGGGGAAGTATGACTTAACATGGTATTTATGCGTGAATCAACATGAATTATATGATAGCTTAATGGATGGAAGGATGTGAGTTTGAACCCTAGTTAGCATGAGTTGTTCTTTTTTTTTCATTTTTAGTATTTTTGCTAATTGAAGGAAAAACCTAGAAACTCTAGAGATCCTCTGAGAAACCAGAAGGGTAGCTTAGAAGCAGTTTTGGTGCAGTAAAAACATAACTAAATGGCCATTAACTCCCAATTTCATTATTTTCTTTTTATTAATTAATTTATTTATTTTTGGGGTTGGAAAGTGTGAAGAGAGAAGAGAATGAGTGGGGAAACAGAGGGTCAAAGAGCGTGGCAACAAGGAGAGTTAGAGAGGATTGCAAAACTGTGACAATGGGAGAGAGTGCGAAGGTTGAACGAAATTTTGGAGTGGAGACGAGTGGTGGAGTCTTGGGAGCAACGAAAGATCATTAGGAATGCATTAGGAGCAAGGAGATCAGGTAAGGGGAGTTGTCCATGCTAGTTTTAATTTCGATTATATTGTTCTGAATGATTTCATGGTCTGACTACTTGAAATCCTTTTCAAATTACATTGTTTTTTTGTGAATTCTGGGTTTTTGCTCAGAAACCACCTAGTAAGCGAAGCAACCAATTGCTCATGATTTTCTAGGTTCTGTGATGAACCGCTTGGCGGTGCGAATTGGAACAATGCGTTCTGGCTTGGTTTTGGGTGTTTCGTGATGTGTTTGGATGTTCTACAGATTATGGAGTCTTTTTGGTTATGTGTGATAGACCTTGTAGTACGAAAATGAAGAGGAGAAGGTCCATGGTTGTAGCATAAATGGAGTGAAATGGAGGAGTGGATTCAAGCTTGAAGGCTCTTGAGCCAATGAAGGTGAAATGGAGAGGAAACCTATAAGAGATTCATTTTTAGTATTTTTATTCTAGAACATGGCCTAACATGTGGCCCAAAATTAAAGTTATTCTAATGCTCCAATCATGTGTGCTCTCATATTTTGATGTCTTATTTAGCCTATGAGAATAGCATATGAAGCCCATGATGAATTTGATCCTCTTGAGGAAATCCCATTTGGTTCCTTTTAAGCATGTCTTTTCTTATTAGGCTTATTTGTGGGCTTTGGGCTTGAGATGCATGTAGGCCTAAGATTGGGCCTTGAGCATGATTTGGGCCTAGGCGTTGGCCTAAGCTATAAGCCTTGTTGGGATCACATCAATGTATCTAGGTATGATTGACAAATAGTAATTGCTTTTATGATAATTTGGTGAATTAGGGGAATTATATGCATATAATGGGTTAATGGGATTTTGGGGATGAATTCAATATATCATCAAAGATAATTTCAGTAAAATCATAAAGACTATGCAATATATATTGACATAAGATGTGTGAAGATTGGCTTTTAAAATTGGAAAAATGTGATATTTTGCCCACTTCACAAAAATACTGAATTTCACTTTGACTTAATTATGACCTAAAAGGTAACTCTAAGTCAAAGGTTGGTGGTGTTGGAAATTCTTTCGAGGACTTTGAAATAATGGGTGAAGGTGGAAAATTTTTTTTAGGAAGAACTAAGACAAAAGAATTAATGGAAAATGAAAGAGAGTTTAAAGATGGGATCACTCCCTTTGCAAGCTTGATCTCCTCTCTTTCTTTTCTCTCAATCTCTACCTCTTTTCTTTTGACCTTTTCCTTTTGACTTACTCTCTCTTTTTCCTCCTTCTCTTTTCTCAACTTCTCCTCTATCTTTCGTTCCTCTTCTTCTCCCATTTCTTTCTCAAATTTTTCTCTTTTCTCTTGCGATCTCTTCTATTTTTCCACGTGCTCTCTTTGCTTTTTAATTGCTCTTTGCTATTCGATTTCTCTTTGCTTTTCAAATGCCTTTTGCATTTCAAATGCTCTTTGCTTTTTCAAATGCCTTTTGCATTTCAAGTGATCTAAGCTTTTCAAGTTTTTCTTTTTCTCTTTTCTTACTCAAGAGCAAGTCAAGTTTATCTTTAAAATTTCTTTCTTGACGAAAAAACTTGGCAAGATTTTGGATGAATGCATCACCTATGTCAATGAAGTTTTCTATACTAGATTGTTGCTCTCGAGTTATCCTAAATGAAGAGGGAATAAACTTTTTCCACATGCATGCTTTCAACTCATAAAAAGTATTAATGCAGGATTCTCTTCCTTTCTCCACTCTAGATTGTCTTTGATGCCACCACTCACATGCACGTCCTACAAATATAGAAATAACATGCCTAAGAATGTCAGATTGACTATATTTTCGAAACAAAGGTTGCACCAACTTCTCTGTATCCCACATCCAATCTCTGAATGATATTGGTCCTATATCCTCCCCAAAGAATGGAATGTCACTATGAATTATATGATGCAACTCATTACTACTATGCCTATGCAACCTAGGACTATATTTAGAATATGTACTCATGATAATTGAATGAACTTAAGAACTTGGATAAAAGGGTGAAAGAAGAGGACTAGCACAAGTGTACCTCCAGGTAAGCAAGGTGAGTCTCACGAACTTCTTAAGTACCAAGGCTAATCCTTGCCAAGGTTACACTTGCAAAAGTACTCAAAGTTCACACAAATGTTCAAGTAATAAGTACATAGAATCACTTGAGAGAAAGATCATAAACAAGCAAGCAAACAAAGACAAAGATTAACAAAAAAATGAACACTAAAACGGAACCCTAATTGGCAAAATTTTAGAGACTTTGGTCTCACAAATCAAGCCACTATGCAACATGAAAACATGAATCTAAACTATGCGGCCTAAAAGCAAGGTGAAAAAGCACTTAGAACTTTCAACACACCCAATTACTAAAATGTTGCACTATTGGTATGAAAAAGGTTCTACTTAGGAGATGGGATTGAACACATTTGGCTCCCCAAGACACCTAAGTAGACCACAATGGAGAACTTTAAATCAATTTTGGTGCACTAATTTGGTACTCAAAATGAAGCCACCTAATATCACCTAATGTGTCAAATTTGGATTCCAAAATAAGCAATTTTCACAAACAAAGGGAGTTTCACAAATGTACCAAATATGGTGTCCAAAAGATACAAAATGAATAAAAAAAGAAAGCTAAACAAGAAGCAATTAAATGTTCAAAAGGTGATGCCAATGTGCTGCAAAAATGCACAATCCGAAAGCCAAAAGCTTGGCTTCTAGCCTCCTCTTTAATGCACAAACTTCACCACCAATTAAGGCACTTGTAAAGCACCTTGAGACCACCAAATTGAAGGGCAAAACAGCAACAAAATAGTCATGGTTGGAGGCAAAACAACCACCTAAACCTACACCAAAAAATACCAAAGAAAAATTATGCCAATCCAAAATGTTAGCACTCACACTCACAAGGAAATATGGCTCAAAACTAAAACAATATTTGGAAGCAAAAGGAGGAAGCACTCAAGAATCAAGTAAACTAATGTCTACCTTAATCTCCACCTCCTAAAATGCTACCACTAGAATAGAAATCATTCATAGAGTTTAATCCCCACAATACCATAGAAAGCATAAGGCCAACAAACTTGAATTAAGCCAGAAAGCAAGAAAAGCTAATTAAGGAAGCTAAAACAAATGGAAGTAAAATGAAACATGACTGAAAAAAGAGCCAAGAAATGACAAGCAAGAAATTAAAGCAAGAAAGAAAGGCTAGCACAATCAAAATGAACCTAGAATAGCACTAGAATTGAAGAAGAAAGCTGAAAAATAGAGAAGGAAAATTGCTCATAAAACAACCATTGTACTCATTGCACATGGAGGGAATAAAATTCACTTCTATTGAAGGCAAACTCAAAGCAATATGGAGTACACAATTAAGCAATAAATTATAAAAACTAAGAGCACTTTAGAAGCTGTCAACACACCAAAAACCGCAAGAAATTTTGGGAAATCCATAAGCTGCTAGGCCAGAAAATGAGATTTTATGCCTCTGATTCAAAGATTTATCATATTTTTTGTACTCAACATTTTTGAGTGATTCTTTTTTTTATTTTCCTCTATCTCTTAGCTTAAAGAGAAAAAAATCAGAAAAAGTTTGGCCAATCCATGCGTTCAAAATAAATCACAAACAATAGGTGTGCGTGTAGTGAAAACTGAAAAATAGACTGGAGCAGAGTTGCTCACGGAAATTTTAAGATGCTCTATGAAATTGAAGATGAATCAACTTAATTATGATCAAGAATCAAGCATGAATCATATAAGAACATCTAGGACACTTAAAAACATAATCCAATCGGTGAAATGGAAGAAAAATAGTGAGACCTTTGTCTTACTCATCTACAAGCATCACTTCAAGTTCATAGCTCAAATGTGTGATGTAGGACTTGGTTCTTATCAAGCAAGTGCATAATTTAACAATATGAACAAAAATGAAGATGTAACAAAGTGCTTAAACATGACTTAAGACAAAACACAATATAATGAACTAAAAATTAACAGATGCGCCGATTAAAATGAAGAAAAACAACAAGGAATCAAAGAACAAGTGCTGGAAACAAAAAAAAATGGAACCTAAAAACAAATATTCAGCATTGAAGCAAGGAGTACTACAATTTTAATCAACAAGATTCATGTAGCCTCAATGACAATCGGTAGAAATGAAGAAAACTTGAAGAAACAAAAAAAAAGAAATAAAAAAGACGAAAATCACAAGAAAAACACAAGATATTGAGGGAAACCTACTAAAACCAACACAAATGATGAAAAATGGCTTGAGTGGCTCTAGATACCACTTGATGGACCTTGTAGCACGAAAATGAAGAGGAGAAGGTCCATGGCTGCAGCGTAAATAGAGTGAAATGGAGGAGTGGATTCAAGCTTGGAGGCTCTTGAAGCAATGAAGGTGAAATGGAGAGGAAACCTGGAAGAGAAATCTATTCTAAGGAAGGAGGCTACTAGAGTTCTTGGTAGAAACTAGTATAGCAAAGTGACTCTAGAGGAAATAGGTGGAGTACTCTCAACACTTAGTCTATTACCAATCCAAAGTAACCAAATACAAGAGTAGAATGGTTGCATTTATAGGAATCATGGCTTGCCAAATGAAATAAGAAATTTATCATGAAATGAAATAGAGATGTAGCTTGGAGAAGAAGCACAAAGGTGGGCCATGTGATGCAAAGGGGGAAGGGATCTAATGCCATTTGGCAAAGTCACACTCTCCTTGCATACACTAAGTAACAAAGGCATACAAAGCCTTGTCTCCAAGCACATTCACGGCCAAGTGTTTTGAATTAGGCTTGCATTGGCCCAATTTGAAACTAAACAATAAAGTACTGTAGTATTTTTATTCTAGAACATGGCCTAACATATGGCCAAAAATAAAAGCTATTCTAATGCTCCAATCATGTGTGCTCTCATATTTTGATGTCTTCTTTAGCCCATGAGAATAGCATAGGAAGCCCATGATGAATTTGATCCTCTTGAGGCAATCCCATTTGGTTCCTTCTAAGCATGCCTCTTCTTATTGGGCTTCTTGATGGGCTTTGGGGGTTGAGATGCATGTAGGCCTAAGATTGGGCCTTGAGCATGATTTGGGCCTAGGCGTTGGCCCAAGCTCTAAGCCTTGTTGGGATCACATCAATGTGTCTAGGTATGATTGACTGATAGTAATTGCTTTTATGATAATTTGGTGAATTAGGGGAATTATATGCATATAATGGGTTAATAGGATTTTGGGGTTGAATTCAATATATGATCTACCGAACTGGGAAATTGATTATTTTGGAAGATTCGTGGGATTAATGGAATTAGGATGCACATTTGATATGTTAATTGCAACTGGAATGTAGATTTACGTTTCAGCAGAGTAGGGATTTCCAACAGGTGCAAGGAAACCTGGAAATTCCATAATCCTGATGTACCGCTTGGCGATACCTATGAATTGCCAAGCGATGAATGGTGGCCAACGATTGGTTTGGCCTTCCAAGTGGAAAAAAATTGACATTGGATTCCTTAAGGACAATTTAGTAATAAAATTGGTATGTTTGTATGATGACTAAGGGTTCAATTGGTCTGAGTTGATGCATGAGTTAAAGTCTTGAATTTACATGAAATTGTAATGGTTTGCGTTGTGGAAATGAAGGAAGAGATGAGTGTTGTTGATGATAGTAGACTATTTGCATGTGTAAAATGTTATGAGCAAGTTGTTTGGGAGTATTTCACTTATATATATATATATATATATATATATATATATATATATATATATATATATGATCATGAAATGAATAAATTAATTGTTAAGCCATCTAGGTAGGTGTTTATTGTCATGGGGCTATATGAATCTTGAAATGGGGTGTGGTGTATTTGGATGACAAAGTAGTATTGGTGTTGTGATGTTGGTGATATTGTATGCTTAACTGTACTGTTGGACCTAAGATCACATGCTTTATATGTATGCTTGACTACTTTCAAGTAATGCCAAATTCTCCAAGTATAAATGCGTGAACGCTTTCTATGATTGGTGTTTTGAAACTGTGATGATGTATATTGTGGTATTTATTGATGTGATAAAGTATAAGTGACATTTTGGGTGTGTGGATATGATACTTGAGGGTTTAGAATCCCTTATGCAATGCCTAGTAAAAATTTTCTTTACTAGTGTGGTGCCACAAACAGAAAGGTCCCTAGACGCGTGGTGCTTAGCAGCATGGGAACACCGCCAAGCAGTTTGGAGGGGCAGTGTTAGGCGATAGTGGAGGGGCAGGGTCCGTTGTAGATGGTTTTGCATGGATGGGCTTGATGTGTTGGTCAGGGATATGTTGTATTAGTTACGAGCGGGGAGGTTCGTAATGAAGATTGGAAATGCGTGATTGATGCGGGCAGGGAGGTCCATATTGGTTGTACTCTTGTCTGGGGATACGAGCAAGGAGGTTCGTATGTTTCGTGCTCACACTTGAGGCTGCTATGAGCGGGGAGGTTCATAGTAGGGATTCACACATGTTGGACTATGAGCAGGCAGGTTCGTAGAGTTAAACTACAAGTAAGGAGGTCTGTAGTGTTGGACCACAAGCGGGTAGGAGTGTGGAAGCATGATAATCCCTAAAGACCAAATTTGTGAATGGATCTTTCGCATATAGCTTATGAGATTGGGGTGGAACATTAACAAGGAGTCGATGAACTAAGAATTAACTAAGATAGATTGGGTGGGGATTAACTTTCATTATTTAATAATTATGTTGTTTTTCTTTATCAGTTCACCCTTTCTGTTTGTGATTGGCGATGATCGTGTGACTTATCACGCAGAAGCAGATCTGAATATAGGTGAAGACGTTGATGTGTAGACACAAAGCGGGGCAGACCATGGGGAATTTACTTCAAGTTTTATTTACAAACATGTTGTAATAAGTTTTTATGATGCTTTTCTTTATTATGGACTTGTATTAAGAACGATTCAGTATATTTGAACTTTAGCGATATAAGTTTTAAATTTTTTCCGCGCTTAGGAACTTTCAATATATTATTTTAATTCCATAATTTATATTTTATTGATTTATCAAGTAATATCCGCCTAGGGTGTTACAAAGATCTTTGTTGATCTTGGAGGCATTTTGGCTTGGGAATAACTTGAAGAACTCGTGTATGGTTGGCTAGGGAGAGCCAACATCAGGTTTTGTAGTTCTTGTGCCTCTAGTTGTTTACCTGGTGTGATTCCAGGTCTATGGGTGTGATTCTTACAGGGTTGTAGGCTAGATTGTTTTGTTAGTCAAAAATCTTGGTGTGTTTCTTGGTTCAAAAGTGTAATCTTGGTGTGTGATAATGTTGTCATTGACGCGGTAAAATTAATACTACTTATCTATAACAACTTCAGTATTGTTCACAAAGTAGTCAAATAAATAGAAAAGGTAAAGTAACCCATAGTCATCTCCCGGAATTGATTTTTGGCAAATTAGTTGTTATAAAAACTATACAAACTAGTTAATCAAATAAAATAAGGAATAAAGAAATAAAATTTGAAAAACATAAAAAGAAAAAAAAACAATGATAAAGAAAAATAGATTGATTCCAATACTTTTTTAAAATAGATCCATCATCGGTTATTTAAAGATTAATGCTCAATTAATTATTGTTGTAGATTTGCAAATTAATCAATGTAAATTCTCAATTAATTTGTTGGAGTTCTTACTATTAACCAAAGTAAATTCTCAATCCAAAACAAAAACTTTGTAGATTAATCATAATAAATTTAACCAAAGTACATTCTCAATTAAATATTACTATACTTTTTCATATCCATACTTGCATAAAACTAATTAACTAAAGTACCTTCTTGATTAATTCTAGTTAAAACTTTCCCCTCTAATCAAAATACATATATATATATATATATATATATATATATATATATATATATATATATATATATATATATATATATATATATATATATACATATATATATATACATACATATACATATACATATATACATATGTACATATATATATATATACATATATATGTACATATATATATATACATATATATATACATGTATATATGTATATATATATATACATATGTATATATACATATATACATGTATATATATATACATGTATATATATATACATGTATATATACATGTATATATATATATACATGTATATATGTATATATACATATGTATATATATATATATATAATATGTATATATATATATATATATATATATATATATATATATATATATATTATATTATATTATATTATATTATATTATATTATGGTGTGTGTATGTGTATTAAATTTTTGTATTCAATTTGCTTTAGAAAAACACTTTAATTTATATTTGATATTTTCTGTGATTTGTGTTTGATTATGTAACGTCCTAGTTGAAAATTATTTATTTAAAACAAAAATTAAGATAATATATGAATAACCTCATTTATTAATAATTTATTTTTCCAAAAAAAGTAGGAAAATTTAAAACAATTAGTGTAATGCGCCAAATATAACAAAAGTCCACGACGTTCAATTATTACAAATATAAACGATTTATAAAATCATTACAAAATAGTCCATAAACTTCTGTGAAGAAAACTACTATAAAAACTCCCATCGTTGATCCCCATTTCGACACTATGCGTCCACATGCTCACCTGTATCACCATCTGCTCCCATGTAACAAGTTACATGATCATCGCCACACACACACAAATAGGGTGAGCTCAAAATAAAAATAAACAGATACAAACATGACATAATTAAAACATCGCAAATATATAATTCATGTTAGCATTTCCCATCCCTCAGTTCCTCGCCTCTCCACCCTTACGTTAGACGTCTCTTAATTCTACACCCTTTAGTGAGTACATTGATCGATCTTTGCTGCACAAGTGTCCACTCGCCCCTCCGACTACAGGCCACCACCTAATAGTCAACAGGCGGGAATAAATTGCCACGACCACAATCTGCGACACCAATTGGAGTTCCACAAAACGAACTTAAGTCTATATTTGTCCCCAGACTACCAAACTCAATCAGATGCACTAAAGAAGGCAATCATCCGAAACCTCACCGTACAAGTCACGATCTCGCACACTCCACTGGACTTCCTAAACCACCAGGTTACAACCTAGAATGGTCACGTGTTACCCCAATACAAGTTACACTCATAACTAGGCCCCCAACCAAAACATTGCATCATGACACTTATCCAAAGTTGGGTAGAATCATCCACACGAACCATCTCTACACCCAAAACCTCCTGGCGTGCCTCTCACGTCACTAGGCGGAACTTGGTTCCAGACCGCCTGGCATGCCTCTCACGCCCCCAGGCGCCATGCACCCTTCCGGGCTTCTACTGCACCTCTTCCACGTGGCAAAAGCAACACTACGGCCAAGCACCACACCAGTAGTGCAAATGTTACTGGTTTTTGGCATTTAGAACAGGTCCTAAGGGACCTCAATCACACAACACACCAAATTATAACACAAGTATGGTTTTCCAGTCATAGTTCTATAACTATATTACAATGCACACATTTAGTCATGTTGCCAAATCAATTATTATCATGCCCACATACTTTCCTTCATTCACTGCTTTAAACATGCCTCATGCATTGAACATACTCCAAGTCTTATAGTCATACAGTCCAATATTTACATAAACTCATGCCACCACAATTTAGTCAATATTGCACAAGAACTTTAATAACAAGACCACCACCACAATGACCATGTCTAGGGAAAAATGCACATATAAATCAATCTCACTCTTATTACCAAATTAACATACATTCTGAATTATAGCTTAACACATGCAGCCAAACATTTAAAGACAGCCACTACCCATATCACACTTCACAACTTTCACTTATTTTAACCTCATTTATTCCTTATTATGTCGCATTCATCTACCTGCTCAATTTTAATCATATACATATGAATTTACCAGTTAAACATCCAATAATGCACAACACAAATGAAACTTAAGATATCTTGCTACACTGAGGTGTCACCTGGTGGTAGTCCAGGCTCCGCCAAGCGGTGCTTAACAATCTGGGTTCTGACAAATCACTCTTGTACCCTTCGTGACCCCCCAAACACCCTAACAATAGTACTCACCTTCACACCAACATAATTTAACACGCACACATCATACAAGTTCTTGCTTTGTTTATATAAACATCTTTTTTATAGATTCAACGCATCAATCATTGATAGAACTCATGCTTATTCATCACCACCCCAACAGGAACTCTCATTCCCCAAATTGACTCAAGAATCCATGCAATTTCCACCAAATAATAATTGTAAATAATGATTCATCATGGCAATAGTATACTTACAATAGAAACCCAATTTAAACACCACATCACCAATGACAAATCAACTAAAATAAGGAAACTGGCAACACAGTATATGTCGCCTGGTGGGTCACCCTCGACCACCAGGCGGTTTATAGGGAAACCCAGAAAACTGGGTGCAAACACATGTGTTGCCTGGCGGCAGTTCATGTGCCACTAGGCAGTTTCTTGAAAAATCCAGAAACGCGAAAAAAAAAATCCGAAAATGTCAGAGATCATGCATTTCAATCATTCCATATAATGCATATTCATACGAGAAAAGTTAAAACATCGAATAAGAACTCCCCTAACTTGGATTCCTTGCTTAAAAGTTGAAAACCTTGAGTTCTCCTTGGTTCTTCCACAATTCCTGCCTTCTTCTCACTATTTCCTCTGTTCTCTATGCAAAATACCTTCCTCCCACGATGCACACTAATGGCAGCCTAAAAACAATTCTCTCTCCCTCATAATAGACCCTTTTGCTATCCCTTAATGGTGATTAATGTTAGAAAACGAAAATGACAATAAAGTTGATTTTACTTGCCATTCAATGGCTATTTCATGATGGTTTCCCGGCTCCCTTTTGGTTGTCCCTTTTTCATCTAGGGTTTATAACCTTTCACATGTATACCAAACTGATGTTTAGCAAAAAGAACTTATTTTGCTTAAGCCACACAATTGCAATTCAAGTGCACAACCAATTCAACCAATCAGGGTTCATGATAACATTTATAAATCTAGAAGTTTATACTCTCTTATCACACCTAAACATATAATAAGAAAATGATAAAATTAAATAACACACAAATGGCATACATAAGACTTGAACTCAAGTCCTTTCCCACGATAAAATACTCTCAACCACTTGAGCTAGTACTTTTCCACATCATGAAGGTTAGCATTAATTCCCATAAAGGCTTTCACTACCTGCATTTATTAAATAATTATTTAAATTCCTCGGGTCTTACAGATATCATTGCATAACATTGATATTATGTGTTACCTTTTTTTTCCGTATCTCTCATTAAGCACATTGCATGTTATATGTATTTGGAGAATGTTTCGCATACATTTCCTTTTGTGGGACACCCTTCCGTGGCTTTTAAACATGCTGAGTTGAGTGTTATCATTACATTTTGTTGAGGTACATTTGTTTATACCTATCAATTTGGCCCTAATCCATATTTGTTGGGGATAAAGAAAATCCATAGGACTAAAATACCCATAGAAGCTTTGTGGGCTAGGACCAGCCCATGGACCTTGTTTTTAACATAAAAAAGTATTCATTTTGAATGCAAGAATCATGTCATTGTTTTGTGAAGGCCTCGAGTATTATATTTGTTCCATGCTCATAAAGATTATGAATTAAGAATAAATAATAAAAATATAGAATAATTGTAGCATTTTGAAATACATTTTAACAAATTATAGCATTTTTCAAATATCAAAATAGCGTGGTTAACATTATACCCCATCGATCAATTATAGATGATATTGACCAAATGAACCGAATTAATAGAGATCAAATACAAATAAAATCTAACCATAATCAAAAGAAAATTTTTACTAATCATACAAAACATCACAATATGAGAAACAAAAAGGGTAAAAAACCCAATAGTTCATTATGGAAATCCTTTTGAAATCTTTCAGATGTAAACTTCTCTAAACTTCAAGAACATGCAATAAAAATACATATTAAATATTATTCTTCATATCCCTATGAGTTTCTGGATAAGTAATCAAAGCTATTAATTTGTAACCAACACCATGGTATAAATCTAACAAAAAATTTGAATTTAAGGTATTTTCTTAAAACCTTGAAGGTATGAACATAGATCTTATGAATCACTAAACACAATATGTCAATAAACAAGAAAGTTCATACCAAAAAGAAAAATTAACTATTTCATTGCTTTTTCGTCTTGTTCCCGTTCAACATCACGACCTCTGTGGCTGACCAGACATGTGAATTATTCCTCATACAAAGTTGCCTAAAAGAAAAAAAACATTTGGAAGAAGTAAAAAAAATCTCTTTATTAAGCTATGAACAAAATATACCACTTTAAAAACTATAGAAAAATAGAGATATCAATTGACATTTGCTTTAAATTTCACCAAAATAATTGTATGTCATACACTAATTACTTTCATTATCATAAACACAACATACACTAATTGGTAATAAAACAATCAATAGTTAAAAAGAGAAGTAGTCATGGAAACTTCTATGATAAAATTAAGAGTTTAAACACAACATCGTACATGGAAAAACTCACCTTCACATAATAAATTTCTATGAACACAAAGATGACTTTTAAAATGTCTTGCAAGATGTTATTAGCAGAAACATTGTTTAAGGTAATTGAGAAAAAATTCTTATCAACACTCCCATTGCTTTAGACCATCAAATACAACACTTTCTAGTTCAACACCTGTGTGTGATGATTTCATTAGACAAAAGCTAAAAATCTTACCTCTTAATTTTCAATTTTCATCAACAAAGTGTGTAGTTAGGCAAATATAGCTCTAAGAAGTAATTGTAGTCTAAACATCATAGGCTAAAAAAATCTATTGGCAATCCTAGACATGGTTTGGATAACTTAATCCATCTCTCCAATATATTCCTTTTCCATATCTAAAATAGCAATGTTCTTACATTTCTTGTTAACATTAGATTTATTGTAATTTATCCACTATCTAACTTCTTCAAATTCAAAAAAATTATAACGAGGAATATGTTTAATTATGGCTCTCGCAAGCAACTTACGATAAGTCTTTTGATTCATTTTTCATGTCCCAAACTTTCCTTCTAGATAAAGATTCATATCTACATCTAAGTTTGCAATACTACTACATGCATTTACATGCCGACTAAAATGTGAAATCCCACGACTGTTTTTAGTAATAGGGTTTTTGCCAACTTTGAGGTTATTTCCATAATACTCACACACAACCATGATTATGAAACTCGCGAGTTAACTCGTCCGAGTTTACGTTTCAATTCACCTTGGGTAAGTAGACTTAGAAGCAAATTCGCTTTTGGAGCAAACATGATTGAAATTGGTGAACTCGGTTGAACTCACGAGGCCGCAACTTAGTTGGCAAGTCAAGAATGGTTTTTCTTTAAACCCAAAACAATCCAGTTTCTACTCGCGTTACGGTTCGTGTTCGTGTTCTTCGTGGTCGCAGGTTGCTGATCGTCATCGTGTTGTCTTTGGTAGCCACAATCACATTCGTGTGTGGCCGCATTTGCGGTGGTGTTCGTGGTCATGGTGGTGCTAGTGGTCACATATGATGTTTTCTATCTCTCTGACCTTTCTAGGTTGTTGCACCTGTGAAGGTAGAAGTCACGGAAGATGAAGTTTAAGTGTAAGGTAGTGTTTTTGCTAGGGTTTTAAGCCTCAAAGCCATTGGGTCTCAAAGTTTGTTTACTTTTTGTGTTATAGTATATATATATATATATATATATATATATATATATATATATATATATATATATATATATATATATATATATATATATATATATATATAATTAAAATTATAATAGTAAATAATAGTTAGGAAAATATAAAAAGTACTTAAAAATATATAATATGATTAACCAATAATAATAATATTTCAATAAAAAATATAAAAAAAATTATTTATATTATCATATAATAAAAAATTATTACATTACTTATAAATATTTTAATATTTCTTTTATCTAAAGTAAACTGTTATGAGTTTATGATTCAAGTTTGCGATCCAAGTTTACAAGGCTCTTACGAATTTACATAAACTCTTAAGTGTAACTGTAATATCCCTAGTGGAAATTACTTATTTAAAATAATTAAATAAGAAAAGAACATCAGTCATCAAAATTTTAATAATCCCAAACACGGGAAAATTCAAAAGTATATTCAAAGCGCCAAGGATCAATTAAAGCTATAATAATAGTCTTATTACAATTTCCAAAAAAAATCCAATAAAATAACAGAAAACATAAATAAGTTCCTAGCTCGAATCCCAAGCTAGCCCCTTTCTCCGTCTCAAGTGTTAGCAGCATCACCTGCATCATCAACTGCTCCCGTGTAAGGAATTACACGATCATCGCCAAGCACAAACAGAAAGGGTAAGCTTAATAATAAAGGAAACACATCACTTCAATAATATAATTACACCCAACTATATTATTAAAATTAGAGTCCCAAAACGTGAAATTTAGCCACACCCAATCATGCATTACAGAAACCCTGGTCACATTCATATAAAAACTTAGGGGTTTGCTCAAACAACATCAAAAGCAGTCAAGGCTCAATCCAATCACATAAACCACAACATTCTCATGGCAAGGATAATTTTATTCTTGCATATTACAAAATACACGAAAATTCACAATTATATATATGTGCGAAAGAACTTCTCTAACCTGGTTTTCCTCTACTCAACAAGAAAAGAAGATTGATAGTTTTTCTTGTCCCAATTTGGATTCCCTTAGTAATTGATAGAGGCCGTACCCCACCAAATTAAAATAGATAAAATGCAGTATATGAAAGTTAACCAAGTCATCTCCCAATGAGCAATATTTTTCGTCTAAAGCTTCAATTTCTAGATTCAAACACAACATAATAACACAAGGGGGTGGCAGATTCAATTTCAACACAAAATTTAAAACGTAATTGCAATTTTGATTAAACAATCACGAAAAATAGCAGTGATTCCTTGCTTCGAATGAAATTTCACTCATCACAGATTGCAAACTAAATTGGTTTCGTTATTCCTCATCAAATTCGTTGTTAAACAACTAAGCGGAGGTTAACCACGATTTGAACATGCAATTAAGCAATGAAAGCGTTCATGAATTTGTCGAAGTTCATTAAGCATGAAAATAAACTAAAACGAGTTCCCACTATGAAAATTAAGCAAAACCAGATTGGGTTTTTTTTTTCAATTAAAACACAAATGCAAATCCACAACGAAGAAACAACAAAACTCACTAAACAAAACATTAATCTCAAGGTTTCATCTCATTCTTTGCAAGGAATCAATGCATACGAAAGTTAGTAGCCCATAAAATTCGAGTTAGGGTTAGGGTTCAACAAAAATTCAAATTTAGCCATTCAAATGAGTTCAAATTAGTGCTGAAAGCTTAAAATGGTGCAACAAACGAAAATGAGCAAGGAATAACAAAGGAACAACAAAAACAGCCAAAAAATCCTTAAATGCCTCAATATAAATGTTACACAAGGTGCAAAAAACGTGAATACAAGTAATAGGTGCTGTCTAAGACTCATAAAATGTCAAAAACGAGTGGAAAACGTGAAAAATCAGCTTGTGCCTCCATGGGTCACTTTCCAAAGCTTAAAAACATAAAAAATGGAGGTTGGAGAGAATGGAGAAGAAAAGTGTGCAGCTGGTTGCCTGGAAAGAGACCTAATTTCGTGGTCACATCCAACCTCCCACTCATATTTACAAAATTGTCATTATAGGATACAGAATTACAAAAATGCCACTACTGGTCTCAAATGTTGGCCCATTCACTCAGATGATGTGGAAATGATGTGGCAATGATGTGGCAACTCTCTTCAACTGAATATTAATGTCCATGCTCCAAAATTGCTTCACCCAAATATCGAAAAATAATTAAAAACAAAAATTAGGCCAAATAATGTGAAATTAGTCCAAATTCGGAATAATAGCCCAATAAAGCCCAACAGATGAAAACACACTAAAGATGAACAATTAAGCACTAAATAACTGTCAAATGAGTATAGAAAGGCTAGTGGAATGGAGGAAAATAATGACTCATCAAAATCGACCACACTTACCTTTTGCACTCTTGGGCAAAATTAAAGAGTAAAACAAAGCAAGGACATCACAAACATAACAAGAGAGGCAAAAAGACACAAAGACACAAGACAAACAGACTCGACACAGACGAATGGAAACACATCCAACACAGAAGGATTCAAAGCTGCAAGGTATCCATGAACATCATCCAAGCAATTCAAAACATGTCATGTACTCAGTTCATCTTAAGAGAATTGAAAGCAACATAACCTCACGAAATACGCACTATATCACTCAAATCTCTAGGCTATTGTTTACTCTCAAAGCACTCCTGAAAAATAAACATCAACACACTTGGCAAGCCTCTAGAACCAACAACCAAATCAAAACACATGCAGGTCAAGATCAGAAGGACTTTTCAAGGTTGTAATGGGGTTGAGGACAAGGTGTGAAACATATGGATAAGTAGCTAAGCAACAAAGGAAATAGAGGAGCAATGGGGAATAAGTCTTAATCAAGCATGAAAGTAATCCCAAACACCAACACTTCCAAATTTGATTCTCACACAATGCTCAAATCCAAACTCCTTTTATTTCTTTTCTTTGTTTTGTTTTGTTTTGTTTTCTTTTCTTTTTATTTTCTCTCTTCTTCCTTTTTACACAAAGAACATGCAGAGAAACAACAATTTTGAAAACCCACCTAGGTATACAAATGAGCAATTCCAAGAACCAATAACAAGTGCGTGCACAACCACACTTGTTGTGCGCGACCACACTTAATTGAGCACCCATTCCCAAAACAATTCCAAGGCTTCAAAATTTCCTAAGGTAGGAATAATCATGGTTTTTCAGGCTAAGGGCTTGTAATGAGCTATAAATCAATGAAAAAGGATGTGTAGGCTAAAAAAAACGGTTATCAAAGGAAACAGTTCAAGGTAGGCTCATCTGGCTATAGGCTCACATAACAAAATTGCCTAAATCATATCCCAACATGCATGTGAATCAGAAAAGCATCAGAAAGAGTCAGGCTAAGGCCACTATGCAAGCATTCAAGAGGCATATATCACCCAACAAAGAACAAAGAGTGGCTCAAATTCTCACACAGGGTAAAACAATTCCAAAAGCAACTTGGCATTCAAAGATAAAGCAAGGATATCAGTCCACAGAATAACTGACAACTCATCCTCCAAAAGTGAAGTGAGTGCCCCAAACAGAAAACAAAAACATAACACAAATTAACACAAATTAACAAAAAGGAAACAAACAAAAGGAAACAACAACAGACAAACCTGGACAAGTGCAATAAAAGTAAATAAGGAGAAAGAAAACTCCATGAATCATGGTTAAACAAAAGTAGGGTCAAACAAGGAAGTTTCCTCCACAACAATATCCACCAAGTTAGGGTTGCTGAGGAATGGCTTCAGGCGATGCCCATTCACTTTGAAGCTCTTATCGGTGGACTGACTTTTGATTTTAATTGCACCATAAGGATAAACATTAGTGACAACAAAAGGGCAAATCCACTTTGACCACAACTTACCCTCCATGAGTCCAAGTCTGGAGTTATACAATAACACTTGCTAACTAACAACAAACTTCTTTCTAGCTATGGAGCTATCATGTAATCTCTTGGTCTTCTCCTTGTAGAACATAGATTTCTAATATGTCTCCAAATGGATCTCATCTAACTCGTTCAACTATAGCTTCCTTTCCTCTCCAGCTTGATCAAGTGAGAAGTTGCATCACTTGACAGCCTAGTAGGATCGATGCTCTATCTCCACTAGAAGGTGGCATGGCTTACTAAAGACAACCAGATAAGGAGACATCCCTATAGGTGCCTTGTAAGTAGTCCTATGAGCCCAAAGAGTGTCCTCAAGTCTATTGCTCCAATCCTTCTTGTTGGGCTGCACAATCTTCTCCAAGATCCTCTTGATTTCTCTATTTGAGATCTTGGCTTGCCCATTAGTTTGGGGGTGATATGGTGTAGAAAGCTTGTGCATAACCCTATACTTTTGAAGCAAAACCCCCATGGATCTATCACAAAAATGGGTGCCCTGGTCACTAATGATAGCTTTAGGAACTCCAAACCTGCAAAATATGTGAGACCTAACAAAGTCCACAACAACTCGAGCATCATTAGTTCTAGTGGCTTTGGCTTCCACCCATTTTGAAACATAATCAACAACAAGAAAGATGTAAGTAAAACCAAAACCATCACACTCACACCGACAACACTCGCCAACTCGAGCTCAACTCAAGGGTTCCTCGTGTTCAATCGCTATCCCGAGCCCAACTCGAGGGATGTCATTCCGAGCTCAATTCGAGGAATGCCACATGCTTAACCCCTATCCCGAGCTCAACTCAAGGGATACGTTCCGAGCTCAACTCAAGGAATACCAATAAGTCGACCTTTAAGGCATCACTAAAGCTTTATAGATCACGCCTGCAGAATCAACAACACCAATACTGCTGCAGTAAAATTGCCTGGTAAGGGACACGTACCGCCAGGCGTTGCCCGCTTCCAAACCGCCTGGAAGGTATGATGAGTCGAACCTTGGCTCCTATTCAATAATTAAATTTTGGGAATTTAACATTATTTTTGCGCTTAAAATTTGTATTTAGTTGCATACTATCTTATAGGATATTCTTGAGTTTAATAATGCAACTGTAATTTAATTTAGGTCCTTAAGAGTGTAAATAATGAATATTTTAATTCATAAATTAAGTACCAAAATAGGAATTTTGGAGAGAAATAGTTTAGGTACTGAATGCACCCCCAATTCTCATGTTCACACCCCCTTTTTCCAATTGGAATATCTATTTCTAAAAAAAACATTTTTAGAGCTAATTGCACCCCCTGTTTTCAGGTTTACACCCCCTTTTGAATTTAACTTTCACTTTCTGTTCTGCACCCCTCCTTTTTACTAAACTACACCCTTAATGTCACTTAAACTCTAGTCCACAGATTTTGCCACGTGGTAATCCTCCACTTACTAAGTTAACCAATGACAAATTGTCACATCATCAATCCTCTACTAACTCAAATCACCAATCAATGTTTGCCACGTCACCATCTCTTTCCCAACACAAACCTTAACCCTAATCTCTCATTCTCTCTCTTTCGCACCAACCCACTCTGCAGCCGTCACACTCCGCAGCCGTCATCTTCCATGGCCGCCCATCCATGTTCGATTGCCATTGTAGCTCGCCAAACGAAGCCCCCGTCACACCGTCGTTAGAAACCACAGTCATCGTCGCGTGGCCAACGGCTCGAACCTGCATCTCTCGCGCCACCGTGAACCAACCACCGCGTCTTCTTCATCGTGCCTCCTTCTTCTCCACTCGTTCCGTTGCCGGAACCTCCATGGTCGCACCATTCGAGCTCATTGGAATAGTCTAGCATCTTCGACAGCACCCGCACCAACACTTTTCCATCCTCGCGCGTGAGCCGGCAAACTCGACGCCGTCCACCACGCAAAACCACTACAATCGCGCCTGCACCTGCGCCATCGTCATGCTCATCTCGGAACCACCATTGCTGCACCAGCGTCGCACCACATCGAGACGCACCATTTCTCCACCGAAAATGCTCACGAGACCTGCAGCGGCCAACGTAGAGCTCTGTCGCGTTGTCATCACACCACCATTTTCTCCGTTCAGCCTCTTGTCGGAACCACCATTGCAACTAGGATGCATGCCTCATGCCGTCCATATCGCAATAACAGAGAATCGCACCTTCGAACACGTCCTCCATCGGAAAATAGTGGCCACCCTCGGATCTGCGAAACGCACCTTGCGGCAACCCTCACGACAGCCAAACCCTAATTACGGAAATGAATTCTGATTTGGGAGAGAGACTGCTCTGACACGTGGCAGCCTCTCGTTGGATAGTCAAAGAGTCAGCACTGGTCAACCAGCCAACTTTGGGAAAAGATTTGGTCAACCGTGGTCCAACAGACTATTTTACACTATATTTGTTTACATTATATCTGACAGGTGGTTCCTCTATAGGAACCCTAAATCGCCTAAAAGAGGAAAGAATCATTTGGCGACAGTTCATCGCTGACCAGAAAATTTCTTGAAATTTCCCAGAACCACAACTTTAATTAGAATACAACAATTCATACATAATCATACCATACTTAGCATGCCAATCAGACTTAAAATAATCAATGCATGAAATTACTTTATTTAGCATGCCAATCGAATTTAAAATAAAGGTAACACGTAAGGTTACTCTATTTAGCATGGCAATCAAAATTAAACATACAATTAACGCGTAAAACTCCCATAACCTAGTTTCCTTGCTTAAAACGCAATTGCTATAGCTTCCACTTTGATTACCAATGGTCTTCTTAGCACCACCGTACCAATGTGCTAAAGTATGAATATGAGATCATTAAGTTTCTTTGAGAAGACAATGTCCTAAAAAGTAGGCAGTGGAACATAAATAATATTTTCGATTGATAGGAAACATTTGAGCTTAGAATTCGTACAAGGAAACACATTGTCAAGAAAGACAATAAGACAAGAACTCTAGAAGAAAGCCATGTAAATGTACCTCTGAAAAAAATAGTAATATTTGCGAATTCAATAAGATAAACTACATAATGTTCTCAAGGCACTAAGATAGTATAACTCTCAAGCTAAGCAATAAAAAATTATGAAGCCTCCCAATAAGAAGAAATATATAGTGGATTAAGCATAATTTGGTGGTGAGAAATTTATATTGCCATACTTCCTTTCAAACTTTTTTGTGTCTCCGTCGAAAATGACAAGACTTTTATATCTACACATCTTTTGTGCTATTTATACTTCCAAAACTAAGTGTTTTTCAGAGTTTCTAGTTTCTTATCAATTTACCTTGTTGTAGAACTTCACAAGGGAAAATGACTAAAAATTTAAAGCCTAAGGGAGGAAATTTTTTATGGTAAATATTAAATTAGGATCCTTTCCCAAGTGTAGATATATGTTTCCTAATCTATAAAGGTAGTATAGTGAAGATTTTCATGTATGAAATCATTTTGGTTTTCTGAATGAAGTTGTAAAAGCAGTCATCGCTATCTAGTTTCGGTTATGATTCACATTTTCTCACTTCCTCTCTGTTTCAGTTCTTTTCACTCTCCTTCAATAACAATATTTAATTTAGTGGGAACATAAAAAAATATAGTATTTGAATGAAATTATTGTAGGTTTGAAATGGTAATTTAAGCCAAGAAGAGGGGGTTGAATTGGCTATTTAAAACTTTTTCGAAAGCTTAAAACTCTTTTCAATTGAATTAAATAGACTGGAAAGTTAGAATGTAAAGCTACAGACCAATACACTTTCAATCAGTCAAAAAATAAAATACCAGACTGATTTGTTCTTGAGCCATAAAATAGTCGATTAAAATGACAAATCAATTGGCTAAAATATTGGGAATTTATGCAAAATTCACAGATTTAACTCAAACAACAATCTTTTACATACAAGACTTGTTCCAATCAATATATCTAACTATTATACCACCTTAGATTACACAAGAATGCATTAAAACACAACAAAAAGTGGATTGCTTGATTTTTTTGAGTTTTTGAGGTGATTTAAAGTAAGTGAGATGAGGGAAAGAGAATTGCACAAAGCTACATCTAGTTTACCAAGACAACTTGAGCCTAGTTTCCACTATATTCAAAAGTTTTACAAATCAAACTCCAATATTAGACTTTTGAACAAAGAACCTCGTGAGATTTTTTACTCACACAAAAAATCTAGACAACTATCATGCAAGAATCACACTTACAGACTTGAAATCAGATCAGGCAAACAACCAGAGACACAAGAACATCCAAACCTGATGATGGCTCTCCCTAGCCAACCATACATGTGTTCTTCAAACTACTCATAAGCCTAAATGCCTCCAAGATTTACCAAGATCTTCAAACTTCACGTTGCAGGTGTGTATTACTGAGAAGAATGACAAGATTTCTCTCTCAGAAACTAAAAAAGTTAGCTCTACTCTCGGAAACACAACATTTATAGTATAGTTTAAGTGAAATCAGTTGATTGAATTTTCTGTACAGTCAGCTGATTTCACTAGACTTAAGTGAAGTCAGTCGATTGAAAAATTATTCAAATGACTAAATACATTTGTACTAAAAACTATATACTGCAAGCTTTTTAACCTGTTAAAACCCATTTTGACATATTAAAAGAGACACACTAAGACTAACAAGACATCTAACATATGTCATATAGCCTACCAACATGATATAACACCAAAACATTACATTTAACATATTATTTCCATATTTAATACACTAGAAACACAGTTTTCAAGTGGATCTTCATCAATCTTCATCAAACACATGTGATCTTCATGCACTTGGCTTTATCAATTCTTTGCTTCAAGCTTGTTTGTGCCAACAATAATAGATCACTTGAATAACTTCTTAGGACCAATGTAAACGAAACTTCAAAAAGTACTTTTGGGCTGATGTAGTCAACATAGGTTGCTATGTATTAAATCGTGTGCTGATTAGGCCTATTTTAAAGAAAACCCCTTTTGAATTTGTCAAATGTATGAATGCTTCATTTTAAATAATGGAAAACAACAACTTGACAAGTTTGAAGCTAAAGCGGATGAAGGTATATTTCTTGGTTATGCTATATGTCAACACCCAATTTCGTCAGGGTGAATAAATTAATGTTCTAAAAAAAGTATAAAAATAAAGAAAATGTGAAAAAAATTTCTTCAAAGATTTTTCAAACTTTAATTTTAGACAAAAAAAGAAAAAAAAAGGAAGAGCCTATTTTATTATCACACTCCTCTTCATGAGCCCAACAACTCAACATATCTTCTACCTTTATTCTGATAGAGAAATTAGTGATATGATTCTAATAATTAAAAGCAATATCTCTTCATATAATTAGAATCAATATTACTAATTGGGATTGATTTTTGTGCTCTCATTTGTTAACGGTTAAAATAAATATTACTGATCTTGATTGATTATCTTATTCTAAAAATTATTACAAAATATAGTTTTCCTCAATTCTTTAGTGTTTGTCTAACACAAATTTTCAAAATTCTTTTTTTCTTCAGAAAATATAAAAAAATAATATATATATATATATAAAACTAAAATAAAAAATGTTTTCTCTGTTTAATTTCTTGAGTGTCTGTTCAGCCGCTCGCGTCGCATTATACCAATTTTAAAATAATTCAAAATATGAAAAAAATTTAAATAAAAAGATTTTCAAAAATATAAAAAAAAAAACTCAAATAATGTTCCAAATAGTTTTCCGAATAGTTTTTTCTTAAAGAACTACGTAACCCTGATTCTGCATTAACATGGAGATATGTAGGAGCGAGGATTAATCCTCGTCAGACCCAAAAAAACCAAAAAAGAATATTTTTGTTTCTTTTATACATCCATTTATTGTTACTTATGGGGAAAATTAAATATTTTGAAAACCACGTCTTTTTGCATATTTAATTAAAGGTATCGTCTTAGGACGGACGTTGTGGGGTGCTAATTCCTGCCCCACGCGTAACCGACTCTCGAACCCAAAATCTTATTTTTTAGCAGACCTTATCTTATCTTTCTGTTTTTTCCGTAGTTTTCCAGAATAAACTATGGTGGCGACTCCAAACTCTGTTTTTGCAAAATTTAATTTTGGTTCGCCGTCCCGTCGCGATTTGTGTTGTGACACTACACATAGTCATGCATATAGAGTATATAATCAAAAGGTTAATGGTTGTTGCAAAGTCTATGCATGTGGTATTTGATGAAACTAACCCTAAATTTTAAGATCAAGTGTCAATGAATGTAGATGATGAAGATATGCTGCTTTTGGAGAGGCAATCTGGAACAGTAAATCAATCGGCTGAAAAGGAAAAATAGTGGGCTAAAACAATAGTTCACACCAACCTATCTAAGATGTGGATTGAACCTAAATGGCTATCAAAGGACAACATCATTAGTGATATTAATTAGGGAGTATCCACTAGTCGCAAACTTACTTATTGTAAACATGGTGCATTTGTGTCTCAAATTGAACCTAAGAATGGGAATGATGCTTTAAGTGATAGTAATTGGGTTAATGCTATTTAAGATGAACTAAATCAATTCACAAGAAATGATATGTGGTCTCTAGTTCCTAGAAGTGATGACATGAATATAATTGGTAGTAAATGGGTGTTTAGAAATAAAGTGGATGAAGATGGTAACATAGTTAGAAACAAAGCTAGGCTAGTTGCTAAAGGTTATAATCAAGAGGAAGGCATTGATTTTAATGAAAAATATGAACCTATAGCTAGGCTAGAAGCTGTGAGATTACTATTGGCATATGCTTGCATGTGTAATTTTAAATTGTCTCAAATGAATGTGAAAAAGACATTCTTGAATGGTTTATTAAATGAAGAAGTGTATGTATCACAACCTCCTTGCTTTGAAGATCACCTATATCCTAATCATGTTTTCAAATTGAAAAAGGCCTTATATGGTTTGAAACAACCACCACGAGAGTGTTATGAAAGGCTAAGCAATTTTCTTTCATAAATAGGATATGATAAAGCTGTTGTTGATAAAACATTCTTCATTAGAAAACTTGAAAGTGATGTTATACTTGTTCAAATGTATGTTGATGATATTATCTTTGGCTCAATTAATAACTCTATGTATGAAGAGTTTGTTGCAACTATCTAGGGTGAATTTGAAATGTATATGATCAGTGAGCTAACCTACTTTCTAGGGCTACAAGTCAAACTACTCAAGCAAGGAAGATTTTTAAGCCAGTCAAAATATTGTTTTGATCTGTTGAAAAAGTTTGAAATGGAGAATTGCAAAGAAGTTGCCACTCCAATTGTTACATATTGTATCATGGATTCAGATGAGACTGGGCAACAAGTTAACTCAACCAAATATAGAGGGTTGATTAGTTCTTTGCTCTATCTAACAACAAGTAGGTCAGATATTTAGTTTAATGTATGCTTGTGTGCAAGATTTCAATCCAATGTAAAATAGCCACATTACAAAGCTGCAAAGAGGATTCTCAAGTATCTTAAAGTGACAATCAATGTTGGATTGTGGTATCCAAGTGATTCTAAGATAACTCTTAGTGGTTTTTCAGATTTTAACTATATAGGATGCAAATTGGATAGGAAAGGCATAAGTGGAACATGTCACTTACTTGGCTCAAGCTTGATATCATGGAATAGCAAGAAGCAAGCTTGCATGGCACTCTCCACAGTTGAAGTAGAATACATAGCAGTTGGTCATGGTTGTTCTCAAATCCTTTGGCTAAAACATCAACTATTGGATTATGGAGTCAAGTTGGATAAGGTACCCTTGAATTGCTTTTAAAAGCTATTGCATAAGCTATTTGTTGCTTTTTTGAATGCATTGACCACAAAGCATATGTGTTGCGTGATTCCAATGTGTATGCACCTCACATGATCTAAACTTATTGATCTTCTCATGAAAACTCATTGGAAACATAATACTTTAATTTGATTCTGAAATCTGATGTATTTACTCTATTTTGATAACCTAAACAGAATTAATGAAATAAATGTGTACAATTCAACTAATTGATTATGCATTTAACCTGTTCATCTATAAATACTGCATTTGTAAACATGCATTTTCATCCATATCTCTTAGATACAACCACACATATAACTATCATGCCTCGTCGCCAACAACACCATGTATTAGAAATTGTGTAGTGGATTGTTTCACGTGTGGACGAAAACCAAGATGGAGGGTGAGATAGGTTATTAATAAAAATGGTGCTTTTACAATTTTTCCCTTTTAATATGAAAGTTCAATTAAAGTAAAGAGAGTAGGGAAGAGAAAATTTGGGCAAGGTATTTATACTAGTTCATATCAAAAGACACTAGTTGTTAATTTCTGAAAAATGAAATCAACTCAATCACTAAAATAAACCACAAACACAGTCACATATAAGAAATTTTATGGCTTACAAAATACTTCTCATGAAGCCACAAGAGATGAAGATACCTCGCTTGAAATCTATGAGCACTACAAAAATTTCTAAAATTAACGACAAAATTTTACCAACGAAAATAAATTTGTCGATAAATTTAATTTATCGACAAAATTTACAAACAGATATTAAAATTTTAATTATTGGCGGATATTTTCGTTGGTAAAATTCATTGACAAATACATATCTTAAAATTCGTTGATAAATTCATCAATAATGGACCAAATAAAAATATTTTATTATTCTTGTAATTTTATATTAATTCATTCATTCATTCATTTACGTTTTATTGATAACAATAGTTTTAATTCTAGGAAAATCTTTAGTTAAAAACTTTCCTTTCTTTTACAACATAAAGTTTTTTATCACTATTAATTATTTAAATTATTTAAATTTTTAATTTTTATGTTATTTAATTAATTAATTCACCTTTATTTTTAAAACTAATTATAATTATTGGAAAACATCTATTTTAATTTTTTTTATAGGATAAGATTTTTATTATTATTAATTATTAATATTTTTCTTAATTTTTTAATTTTTTTGTCAGCTAATTAATCAATTAAGTTAAAATTTATCCCTAAAAATAATTTTAGTTATAGAAAGTTACTTAATTCAAATTTTCTTTCTTTTTAAATTTTTTATTATTAATAATTATTTATATTTTATTATTTTTTTAAATTATTTGTAATTACTTAATTAACTAAATAAATTATATTGAGAAAATTAATTTTAATTAGAGATAGATTTTTATCCCAAATTTTCTTTCTTATAGTATAAGATTTTTTATCACTCTTAATTATTCATTTTTTATTTTCTTTTAATTTTTATGTGAATTAATTAATTCATTCATTTCAGACTTTTTTAATAAAAATAATTTTAGTTACAAAAAAAAATTATTTATATTTCTTTTATAGTATAAAATTTGTATTATTATTAATTATTGATATTTTATTATTCTTTTAAATTTTATGTAATTCATTCATTTAAATTTTATTCAATAAAATAATTTTAGTTATAAAAAACATTTGTTTCGAATTTTTTTTATAATATAAGATATGTATCTGTTATTAATTATTGGTATTATTTTTTTATTTTTATTATATTTTAATTAATTACTTCTTTAGATATTGATATGTCTAATCATAGATATTATGAAATCATGAAATCATTAAGTCTTCTATACTTCTTCATAAGTCATCACCACTATCAAAACTTCTTAATGAAGGAAGATGTTCATCTTCTTTTTTTTGTCAACACCATGTCTAATCTAAGGAAGAACACTCTACTCCTCTCACTCCTAATCTCCTAATCACGAACACCAAGGCAGAATTGAGGCATTTAACTTCTGGATTTTTGTTCTGGTAGCTACGGTGCTTGTTTTGACTTGAAATTTTTTTCCCCCACTTCTAAGACATTGAATTTGATGGGAAAAGTAGCTGGAGCAGTTGGTATGGTCAAAGTTGAAAGATTCAAAAAAAATTTGGACTGATTTTTAGTGAAACTTCAAAGGACCATAACTTTTGCTCTGGTTATCAGAATCACTATTATTTTATATGCATTTGGGTCATCTCAGATTTTGTCAAGAAGAAGGTGACCAAGCTTCTACAAGCTGGGATCATCTACCCCATTTCTGACAGTCAGTGGGTCAGCCCCATCCATGTTGTCCCCAAAAAGACAGGCCTCATTGTAGTCAAGAACGAAAAAGAAGAGCTGATTCCAACAAGGGTGCAAAACAGTTGAAGAGTTTTCATTGACTACAGAAGGCTAAATCAAGAAACCAGGAAAGACCACTTCCCCCTGCCTTTTATTGATCAGATGCTTGAGCGCTTGGCAGGTAAGTCCCACTATTGCTTTCTTGATGGGTTTTCTGGTTACCTTCAAATTCACATTGCACCTGAGGACTAAGAGAAAACCACATTCACCTACCCCTTTGGCACTTTTGCCTATAAGAGGATGTCGTTTGGCTATAAGGCATAGTATTGGGGCACATAATTTCAAAAAAGGGCATCACAGACAATGAAGAACTCGAGAAATGTGAGTGCCATCACATTGAGGTCTGGGAAGAACATTGAAGTTCCCACTCTTGAGACTACACCTCCAAAGGAAGTTAACCTTGCTGCTACACTTCAGAGAAAGCGTGATGCTCATGCAACTGGTCCTTCCACATCTGGTGTGACTTTTACGCCTTCCACCTCTACTGCTGCACTTTCCATACCTCTTGCTTTCCCTCTAAGAGCCATTCCAAGCAAAAAGATGGAAGAGGTTGACAGGGAGATCTTAGAAACATTCAGGAAGGTAGAGGTGAACATACCTCTGTTGGATGCCATTAAACAGATTCCCAGATATGCAAAGTTTTTGAAGGAGCTATGCACGCACAAGAGGAGGCTAAAGGGAAACAAAAAGATCAGCATGGGGAGAAACTTGTCAGCATTGATAGGTAAATCTGTTCCTCAAATTCTTGAGAAGTGCAAGGACCCAGGTACATTTTGCGTACCTTGCATAATAGGTAACAATAAATTTGAAAATGCAATGCTTGATCTTGGTGCTTCCATAAATTTAATGCCTCTGTCTATTTTTAAATCTCTTTCGCTTGGACCCCTGCAACCTATGGGTGTGGTAATTTAGTTGGCAAATAGAAGTGTTGCCCACCCCGCAGGTTTGGTTGATGATGATGTTTTGGTTCGTGTTGGTGAGTTGATTTTCCCTGCTGATTTTTACATTCTTGATATGGAAGAGGGATTTTCACATGGTTCTGCACCAATCATTTTAGGCAGACCATTTTTGAAAACTGCACGAACCAAAATTGATGTCTATGCAGGTACTTTGTCCATGGAGTTTGATGATATTGTTGTGCGATTTAACATTCTGGATGCCATGAAACATCCTTCTGAGGATCACTCTGTTTTTCATGTTGATATTATTGATGATGTTGTTGATGGAATTATTTCTGATTTCCACTCTTTGCATGCATTAAAACATTCATCTGTGTTTGAGTTATCTGAATTTTCTTGCATTGATGTTCTTGATTCTGATTCTGATTCTGATGATGCTGAATATGATGTGGATAATGTTGAATCTACTGAGTTTGACTCTCTGGATGTTGTACCTATTGACTTTGATGTTATACAATCAGATTGCACTAACCATGTTGCAGGAAGTACATATGCATCTGATTATTATGCTGAGGTACAGGTTGTGGAACCCATTTCTCCCTCCCCTCTGGTTCCTGATATTCAGCCAGCATCCAGTACTCCAGAGATGAAACCCCTGCCAGACAACCTCAAGTACGTCTACTTAGAGGAGGAGGACAAACTGTATGTCATCATTTCCATCTCCCTCACTGCTGAACAAGAGTAGATGTTGTTGCATGTTCTGAAAAAGCACAAGAAGGCAATTGGATGGACATTGGCTGACATTCCTAGTATTAGCCCATCAACATGCATGCATAGGATATTGTTGGAAGATGGAGCAAAGCTAGTGAGACAGCCACATAGGCGACTCAACCCTGTCATCTCAGATGTTGTCAAGAAGGAGGTGACTAAGGTTCTACAAGTTGGGATCATCTACCCCATTTCTGAAAGTCAGTGGGTCAGCCCCATCCATGTTGTCCCCAAAAAGACAGGCCTCACTGTAGTTAAGAACAAAAAAGAAGAGTTGATTCTAGCAAGGGTGCAAAACAGTTGGAGAGTTTGCATTGACTACAGAAGGCTAAATCAAGAAACCATGAAATACCACTTCTCCTTGCCTTTTATTGATCAAATGCTTGAGCGCTTGGCAGGTAAGTCCCACTATTGCTTTCTTGATGGGTTTTCTGGTTACTTTCAAATTCACATTGCACCTGAGGACTAAGAGAAAACCACATTCACCTGCCCCTTTGGCACTTTTGCCTATAGGAGGATGCCGTTTGGCCTATGCAATGCCCCTGGCACATTCCAGCGGTGCATGCTTAGCATTTTTAGTGATTTTCTTAAAAAATGCATAGAGGTGTTATATAGATCCTCTTTTGATAGTTTGGACAGAGTTTTAAACAGGTGTATCCAATCTAACCTTGTTCTCAATTTTGAGAAATGTCATTTCATGGTAGAACAAGGCATAGTATTGGGGCACATAATTTCAAAAAAGGGCATTGAAGTTGACGCTGCCAAATTTCAATTATTTCACAATTGCCTTACCCCTCTTCTGTGAGAGAGGTTCGTTCTTTTCTTGGCCATGTAGGGTTTTACAGGCGCTTCATTCAAGACATCAGCAAAAAGGCCCTCCCACTATCTAACCTACTGCAAAAGGATGTTGACTTCATCTTTGATGAAGGATGCAAAGAGGCTTTTGATTGCCTCAAGAAGGCCCTGACCACAACTCCAATCATTCAGGCGCCCGACTGGACAACCCCATTTGAGCTTATGTGTGTTGCATCCAATTATGCATTGGGGGTTGTTCTAGCTTAAAGGATTGACAAGCAGTTGAGGGTAATCTACTACGCCTCCAGGACATTAGATGCTGCCCAAGCAAACTACACCACAACAGAAAAGGAGCTCCTTGCGGTAGTTTTTTCACTTGAAAAGTTTCGATCTTATCTGCTTGGTTCTCCTGTTGTTGTGTTTACTGACCATGCAGCTCTTAAGTACCTGTTGAAGAAGGTAGAATCAAAGCCTCGGCTAATAAGATAGATGCTCTGGCTCCAAGAATTCGATTTGGAGATTCGTGATAGGAGCGGAGCACAAAACTTGGTTGCAGACCACCTAAGCAGGATTAAGAGGTCTACTGATGATGCTTCACCAATCCGGGATGACTTTCCCGATGAGAGTTTGTTGACACTCTCTACTTCTTCCTCACCTTGGTTTGCTAACATTGTTAATTATCTTGCTACTTTTGTTTTTCCTCCCCAGCATCCAGAGCTCAATGTGATAAACTCAAGAGCGATGCTAGGTATTACATTTGGGATGACCCCTATCTATGGAAAATGTGCAGTGATCAGGTTACCAGAAGATGCATTTCGGACCACGAGATTAACTCGATCCTCAAATTTTGTGATTCATCTGCACTTGATGGTCACCTTGGCACACAGAGGACAGCTCGCAAGGTGCTATATTGCGGATTTTATTGGCCCACCATCTTCAAGGATGCGTGGAGGATTTGTAGCACATGTGAGGAATGCCAACGAGCAGGATGAGCCATTTCTTGGAGACAACAGATGCCTCAACAACCCATGCTATTTTGTGTGGTGTTTGATGTCTGGGGTATAGATTTCATGGGCCCTTTCCCTGTCTCTTTTGGTTTCATTTACATCTTGCTTGTTGTCGATTATGTTTCAAAATGGGTGGAAGCCAAAGCCACTAGAGCTAATGATGCTCGAGTTGTTATGGACTTTGTTAGGTCTCACATATTTTGCAGGTTTGGAGTTCCTCGAGCTATTGTTAGTGACCAGGGTACCCATTTTTGCAACAGATCCATGGGGGTTTTGCTTCAAAAGTACGGGGTTGTGCACAAACTTTCTACACCATATCACCCCCAAACTAATGGGCAAGCCGAGATCTCAAACAGAGAAATTAAGAGGATCTTAGAGAAGATTGTGCAGCCCAACAGAAAGGATTGGAGCAATAGACTTGAGGATGCTCTATGGGCTCACATGAGTGTTTACAAGGCACCTATATGGATATCTCCTTATCGGGTTGTCTTTGGTAAGTCATGCCACCTTCCAGTGGAGATAGAGCGCCGAGCCTACTAGGCTGTCAAGTCATGCAACTTCTCTTTTGATCAAGCTGGAGAGGAAAGGAAGCTGCAGTTGAACGAATTAGACGAGATCCGTCTAGAGGCATATCAAAACTCTATGTTCTACAAGGAGAAGACCAAGAGATTCCATGATAGCTCCATAGCTTGAAAGGCATTTGTTGTTGGTCAGCAAGTTTTACTCTATAACTCCAGACTTGGACTCATGGTGGGTAAGTTGCGATCAAAGTGGATTCGTCCTTTTGTTGTCACTAATGTTTATCCTTATGGTGCAGTTGAAATCAAAAGTCAGTCCACCGATAAGAGCTTCAAAGTGAATGGGCATCGTCTGAAGCCATTCCTCAGCAATCCTACCTTGGTGGATACTGTTGTAGAGGAGACTTCCCTGCTTGACCCTACTGATGTTTCACCACGATTCAGGGAGTTTTCTTTCTCTTTCTTTACTTTTATTGCACTTGTCCAGGTCTGTCTGCTATTGTTTCCTTTTGTTTGTTTCCTTTTTGTTAATTTGTGTTAGTTAGTGTTATGTTTTTGTTTTCTGTTTGGGACACTCACTTCACTCTTGGAGGATGAGTTGTAGGGGTGAAGTGACCACGCGTTTTAGGTTTCTTTTCCATGCACCAGCCGCTTCCTTCATCTTCTAACTTTCTCCAACCTCCATTTTCGTTCTCCAAGCTTCCATGGAGGTGTCCCTTGCGGTTTTTCACGTTTTTGGCTCATTTTTACCGTTTTTATGCACATTTGACAGCACCCATTGAGGTTTTTAGGTTTTGAATTCGTTTTCTTGCTTGGGCAGTTCGTTTTGTGGGTTTTATAGACTTGGAACAACACCCATTAATGGGGTTTTTGCATTTATATATGATAGCACCGTTTTGCATTCTATTGAAGCTTTCAGATCTCTCTTTTTGCTCTTAAATTGCATTTTTAGAATTCATAAGTTAGGATTTTTTATTTTTGATGTTCTGTTCAGATTTGAAGTGCTTGATTCTTCCATTTTGATGTCTAGCTAACCCTGTTGCATTGATTCCTTGACGAAATTGAAATGAAACCATGAGATTGGTTGTCATTTTTGGGGTTCCATTGGCAATTGCCTCTGTTTCATGTTGTGTTTAGATGATAAACACGTATTTGATGCATGCTTAATCTCAAATTTGTGTGTGCACATTAATGGCTCGTATTCATGCTTAATGTTTATGAGTTCTGTCATAGCTTGCTTAAATATGTGGGTGTTAACTGTCTGAAATTTCTTGCACTTAATGATAATGAATCCATGGTAATTTTCGCTTAGTTGATTACCTAGGATTCAAGAGAGCAAATTTGAATAGAACAATTAATTTGGTAATTTGTGATTGGTGGACTTTCAATTGAATCAAGGAATCATTGTGTGTTCATATAACTGTTAAATTTATCTGCGATTTGAAGTTTGTTATGAATCAGAATCTGCCAAACCCCCCCTTTTGTGTTATTGTTGAGTTCATCTGGAAATTGAAGCTTTGAATGAAAATATTGGTCGTTGGGAGACGACTTGGTTCACTTTCATATACTGCATTTTAAGTGTTTTAATTTGGTGGGGTACGACCTCTATCACCTAGGCCTTAGCCCAGGCCCTTAATTCGATTGTGGGAGACTGGTGACTTGTATTGGAGTGTTCTATTTTTTACTAAGTCCTTGGTTGTTTGTATAGGTTGTCGGCCTAAGCCGGTCACCCTTTAACGGCTTAGGCCACTATAATTGTTTTCGGCTTGTTAAATCAACGTCGCTTCTTAGTGGTTTTAGTCCGGGTACCTTTGGCATATACATGATGCTTACTATTATTCGACTTAGGCCGATTAGGTGCGTACACTATTGTTATGAGTGATTGTTTTGAATAGAGAAAATGATGTGAGGAAATGATTTTTTTTAACTAGAAAAAATAATTTATATATAACAAATATAATTTAGCCCCCCTAAAATTTTTGTTCAAGTTCCGCCACTGGTTGTAGGAAACACTTATTTTAAATTTTCTTTCTTTTATAAGATGTTGTTACCATTAATTATTAATATAATATTATTCTTCTAAATTTTATGTTAATTAATTAATTAATTCAATGATATGTTTTATTTTTATTAAACACTTATTTTTGTCTTTTTTTTATTTATGTTTCTAATAAATCTTAATTTTATGGTATCATAATTAATTTTAAATTTTATCATAAAATACCTAATTCATAATTGGTAAAAAAATCTATACAAATTCCTAACTAGGCCCAATTAAAATATTGGCCTTATTAAAAAACCCTAAACTCTTTAATGAAACCTACGACCATTAATCTCCGTAGCCACTCATCTTCACAACCATTCATTCTTTGGAACACCAAACTAGGGTTTCACTATTCCATCATCTTCCTTACACAAGTCATTTTGCGCCAAACTCCATGCCGCCACCGTGCATCCCATAATCACCGATGACGATGTTGGCTAACATCGTAGGTCTTACCAGCAGTGAGGCAGCACCCCTTCGTTGCTACTTCTCTCATTCGTGCTAGAACCAAAAACCCACAAGTGCTCTCGATGCATGCCTCCTCCGACAAGCACCATTGTCGCTCAAGAAACCTCCTTCGTTCGTGAGATTCAGTTGATGTAGGTCTCCTCCATGTTGTCATAGTCGTCACAGTCCACCGTGCCTCCCTAGGTTGCGGTGGTTCCTTCTCACCTCGCTCGCTCCATCTGAGACGTATTTTTTTCCATCTAAAACTATGTCGTTGACGATTGCTTTCTCTATTTCTTTTGTTTCTCTGTTCTAACTCGATGTGGGTTGACGAAGATGATAGGGACGAATGGCAATGAAGATGGTTACATCTCAAAGAGTGAAGAACTAAATAATGTTATGAATCCACCCCAAGGTTTATAGCTTGGGCAACGCCTAGGCCTATCTTTTAATTCGTTTGTTTTTAAATAGATTAATAAATGCATTGGTTTAGTATTTTTGTGGTGTAATTAGCATTTTCATTGGGTTTGTATTTTAGACCCAAATCTCTTTTATTGTTGTTTCATTATTTTCTTTGTAAAATGGTGGGTACACGTGTTTGGTCCTGCAACCCATTCTTTCATAGTTCAACAGTTGTTGCGAACATTTTCATCACGTGGAATGTCTTGGGCGAAGCACACATGGACTTATGTTGCCCTTCAAAGCCCATTATCTGCTTCCATCACACCAGCCATCTTCCAACAACACGTGTAGCCTCAACGTATCCAATTTTCTCCAACATGTGCAACACGCAGCGGACCAAATGCTTCATCATTCATATTGGGCATGCAACCAACAACTCAATATCCTTCAGCGTGTGAATCACCTTCACAAGGGCTTCTCAAAGAATGCATCTCCGTTAGGGTTCATCACGAGAGCAAGCCATCCTTCCCTTTCCTTCTGTTATGGTTTCGACTCATTGTAGGGTCTTTCTGGGTTGCCTTTCCTTCTATAAAAAGGCAGACCATTTCTTTGTAAAGTCAACTTGATGAATATATGAGAGTGGTTTTCCCCTATTTTTCTTCTAGCTCAACCCTAACCCTAGATAAGGTACTCACCTTATAGGGTTGCCTTAAACCAGTGAGAGTGTTCATGAGTTTCCCCATTGGAACTCGTTTGAAAGAGAGTTGATCTCTCTCACTAAGAGATCTAAGTCTTCCGCTGTTAGTTTGTTCGATTCCACCTAAGGATCGATGATTGGAGGTTAAACGAGGATTTCCACCAATTAAATCGTCATTCCGATGATTCTATGTGAAATCGACCTAATCATAATGTCTTTATGGATTTTAACCTTCCAATTGATTTATTTTGTTTTGAGGAAGATGGGCATTTTCTTTTTGGGTAAAATTGGTTCAATGGCTGGTGTTGGAAAGGCAAAATGAGACAAAGACTAGCCTCCTTTTGGAGTTTGTGTATGATGATGATTCTTTAATGACTGGTGTGTGGTAACTGAATGGAAAATAAAAATGGAGTTATGTTGTTGTATAGTAGGAAGATAAATCCATTTTTATATAGGTGAATGGTTGTGTGACATTTTCTTGCTAGATGAATGGTGAATGGTGTTGGGTGTTAGTAGAAGAGTTTTGCAATTTATTTTTTATATTTCTGGATATAGAAATTGCTATCTGTAAATGATAAATGGTAAACTATTTTCTAATTTTGTATATGTGAATGAATTTTATGATTATGTGTTACTTATTTTTTTTTTTTTTTGCTTTTTTTTGTATGTGGTTATATTTGAACTATGTGATGAAAATGAGAATTGGAAAATATTTAAAGCATTCAAAGCAATATAAAATAATTAATGAAATATTAAAAATTTAAATCCAAATTTCATCGGTAAATATTATTGACTATGTTTTTACGGACAAATTTTTGTCCGTTAGTAATCCATCAAAAAAATACTATTACCGACGAATTTTTTCAATTACCGACGGATATTGACCATCGGTAAATCTAATATTTCTTGTAGTGAATGGATGAACACCTCTCTTGAATCACACAATAGATGAAGAAATGACTTCCTAAAATCACACAAAGAATGAACATCTCCTTTGAATCACACAAAGGATGATCGGTTCTCCTAGCAACAACAGTAACTCTCAAGATCCCACTGAATGAAAGTTATTGCTCTACCCACACTAGGTTTTTCAAAGCCTTTCCACAAAGAGTTATCAAGTATTCCAAATTCTTTAATTTTTGTATTTGTCAAATGAAAGCCTACCACTTTATTTATAGAAGCCTATTTTGAAATTACGTTAATAATATTAAAAGTTAAGTCAACACTGCAATAGATAATCGATTATCACTTATGATAATCGATTATTCCATAGCAATTGTTGAAAAACATTGTTTCGCGCTGATAATCCATTATCTTCTAGGATAATCGATTATCTTCTAGGATAATCGACTATTGTAGAGTCAATTCTCAAAATTAAGAAAATACTTATGATAATCGATTATCATAGTGCGTTTTGTAAAAAGGAAACATTCTCTCAGTGCTCTACTGCTTCGGTTTTGCCTTTTGACTTTTGAGATACTAATTTAACTATGTTAAATAAGATACACAAATTACAAGACTTGAACCACTAACTCCTTAAGTTTTCAATGTATCTCTTGAATCCAAGCATTCTTTAAGCTTTCAACATTTTTCCATGCATCATCATTAAATCTTCCATACTTCTTCATAAGTCATCACCATCATCAAAACTTCTTATTGAAGGAAGATGTTCATCTTCTTCTTTTTTGTCAACACCATGTCTAATTTAAGGAAGAACAATCTACTCCTCTCACTCCTAGCTCTCCCAATCACGAACACCAAGGCAGAATTGAGGCTTGGGTTGAGGGAAATGAGGAAAACATCCAGTTGTTGCTCATAAAGATGACTAGAAAGTAGATCAACATTTCTAAGGTGCTAAGATACTCGTGGCTCAGAATTGAGGGATTTAAGATTCTTCTCCAATAACTCAAATACCAAAAGTTAAAGACATTCCTTGAGCTTTCGGAAAAAATATACCCTAACATGGTGAAAGTATTTTTCACCAACCTCTAATTCAAGAATGATGCTTTATTGTCAAGTGTCAAAGGATTTCAAATGGAGATTTCCCAGATAGTGTTCATGTGGACTAGATTTTCGTGATTCGTGATCACATGCTAAAGGCTAAGAGGCTCACTGACTTCAAGCTTACTTATGTGGTTTTGGGCTCCAAATTCATTGAATACTTTGGAGTAGATGTGGAAGATGAACTTGAAGAGTCCACAAGGATTTAAATTAGACCTCATATCTCAATTTGCAAAAAATGGGCTTTGCAAAGGTTGGAAATGTCTAGACTGTAGGAGGCACTGGTGGTGTTGTAGCTGGTGTTGCCAAAATGACCATGAAGCTGACTCAAATGGAGCAAATCAAGAGGAAGAAGAAGAATCCATTGTTGCACCAATGGAAATTGTTCTCTATAACCCTCTAGAAGATAGAGGTCCCATGTATTCCTTATTTGAGAAGATGGTCCTTCATCAACTGTATGAACTCAATGTGTCTCAAGATGCACATCACACCTTTTGCAAAGAAAGGTTCAATGATGTAGACGACCAAATTCATGGCATACGTGATCTGTTGACATCATTCTAGACCAGAAACAACCCTCTGGATGACTAAGTGTGGTGGCCTTTAGGATCATGCATTGCATTTGTGTTGTTTCATTATTCTCTTAGTTGCTATACTACTGTTTGATGAATCTAAAGAGGGAGAAATATTGATGGGATTGAATTAAGAAATTGAAATATGAAAGGAATTGAAAAATAAGATTCTATATGACAACCCACACTAGTGATAGGGGAAAGATGTGAATTTGTATGTGTTTGTTATCTTATGTGTACTGCTTTGGGATATTTTTTTGATTCACAAGCTTAGTAATAAACGAAAAATATTACTTCATAAATTCATTAGAGTTGTTCCATCAATTCAATAGAGGTTCAGTGGAGATTGGCTTCATCAAATCAGGGGGAGATTGTTAGCACAAATGATTTCATGATTTTGTGCTTGAAGATTTGATTAAGATATATGAAGATGTTGCATTGGGATGTGATGAAGTTGTGACATATTGATTAAGATGTGAAGACTTTGAGATTCCTGTGTTGATCAAGCTTAGAGTGTGTGTTGAATCTGGGTTTCACATGAAGAAAACAAAGCATGAAGATTGGTGTTCAGAGTGTAGACCATTTTGCATTGTATAGATGTCTTAGGTCTGGTTAGTATCTTTTAACTAGTTGAATGGGTTTTTAACAAGTTAAATGGTTTGTTGTAGTTTTATTTGTTACATATTCAATCAGTTGAATTATTTTTTAATTATATGATTTCACTTAAGTTAAGAGAAATCAACAAATTGAATGGAAAAATCAACCTGTTGAAAATGCTAACAGATTGGCTATATGTTATGATTTTCCAGAGAGAGTGGTAACACTTGCCATTGTTAACAATGTAAGTAAAATATGAGGCATCCATAACCACCCTAGAAAACATAAACAATTTGTCCAAGATTACCTTGGCAAAGGTGTTAGATGCCTTACAAGCCCAAAAGCAACAATGGCATATGAGATAAGATCAAGTGGTTGAAGGTGCGTTACCAGCAAAGCATCACGATGGAAAGAAAAACTTCAAGAAGAATAAACAAACTAGCAACGAAAATAGTACAAACAAAGGCAAGGGTCAAAAGAAAAGTTACCCACCTTATCAACATTGCGGAAAATTCCGTCATCCACGATTCATATATTGGAAAAGAGTAGACATGAAGTGTAGTAAGTGTAATTAGCTTAGACATGAAGTTGTAATCTGTGGAAGAAAATTTCAACAACCTAAAGTCAATGCCCAGGTTGTTGTGCAACATGAAGAATATCATATTTTTTCGCAACATCTTTTTCAACAAAGAGTAACTCATAATGCTTGTTGCGTGACAATGGTTGTACCAACCAAATGATGTATGACAAAACTTAATTCAAGGACTTAAAGCCTACTAAAGTCTCGAAGGTCAGAATAGGAAATGGTTGTTATATTTCTGCAAAAGGAAAATGAACCATAGTAATGTCAACAAGTTCGGGTACAAAAACATTATCATATGTTCCTTACGCACTTAACATTGAACAAACTTTGGTAAGTGTAGATCGTTAATGGAAAAGGTATTTAAAGTGTATGACATTGCTGGCCGGGAGGTTCTAAGGGTTAAAATGAGAGGTAAAAGCTTTTCATTTGATCCAACCGAAGAGGAGCAGGCACCTATTATACTCAATTCAATCTCACAAAAATTTGGCACAAGAGACTTCATTGTGATCTTGAAAGAATGTTGAAAATAAAGAAGAACAAAAGGCCAAAAGGTGTACCCACACTTTGTGATAATTTGGCAAATTGTAATGCTTTTCAATTTGATAAACAATATAGAAACACTTTTCCTAAATCAGCTTGGAGAGCCTATCAAAAGTTGCAGCTAATTCACACTCATGTGGTAGGACCCCAAAGAACACCATCAATACAAGGTAGTCTCTACTTTGTTCTATTCATAAATGATTTTACAAGAATGTGTTGGATTTTTTTCTTGAAATTCAAGCATGAAGTGGGTAGAGTATTTATAAAGTTCAAGAAAATGGTGGAAACTAAAAGCGGCTACAAGATTCAATTTCTAACATCAGACAATGGGAATGAGTATACATTAACAAAATTTAATCAATTTTATGAAGATGCAGGAATTGAGCAACAATTAATAGCTCCTTACACTCCTCAACAAAATACGATTAGTGAAATGAGAAACAAATCTATGATGGAGATTGCTAGATGCATGTTGCATGAGAAGGAGTTGCCTAAAACATTTTGCGCAGAAGAGGCTAATACAACAATTTTCTTGCAAATCACCTCGCAACTAAGGCCTTAAAAGATAAAACTCCCTTTGAGGCTTGGTATGGGTATAAACCTTTTCTAACCTTTCTTAAAGTATTTGGTTGTGTTTGTTTTGCATATGTTCCTTAGGTTAAGCTTGACAAACTTAACAAGAAGGCAATTCTGGGCATCTTTATGGGTTACAGTTTTGTTTGAAAAGCCTAGAAAGTATATCATCCTCAAACCAAAAAGATGACTATAACTAGAGACGTACATTTCAATGAAGGTAAAAAATGGGATTGGAAACAACTGAATTCCTTCCCATTATAGAAGATAATAATCATGGAGAAAAAACCATATAACTGTTGCAATATGGATTAGTAGATGATCCTCCAATTAGAGGCACTAGGCTATTTTCTAACATCCATCAAAGATGTAATGTGGTAATTTCTAAACCTGTCAATTGTGAGGAAGCACTTAAACTACCATAATGGAAAAATGCTATGGAGGAGGAGATGTCTATGATACAAAATAAAAAGCAAAACGTGAGAGCTGGTTGACATACCTGAAAATGGAAAAGTCCTTGGACTTAAATGGGTTCTCAAAATAAAGCTTAATGTAGATATATGATAAATGATCACCTATTAAGCATTGTTTTTTAAAAATGGTGTGTCTGAAGAAATATTGGAAGGAAATATTGAAGAAATTTCAAATGGAGGAGTGCAAAGTAGTTAACACACCAATGAATCAAAGGGAGAAGTTCATCAAGAAAGATGGTGTTGAGAAAAGTTAGAAATTATAAGTCACTTATCTCGATTTATGCATTGTCTTAGTGAAATACTTTTAAGAGCACCCAAAAGAATATTGAGGTATGTGCAAGGCACTGTTAATTATGGTATCAAATTTGAGAAGTGTACAAATTTTAAGTTGTGTGGATTTTCTTATAGTGATTAGGCTAGATCTTATGACGACATGAAAAGTACTTCAGGATATTGTTTCATCCTAGGCTAATGAGTTTTCTCATGGTGTACAAAGAAGCAAAAGTTGTAGCACAATCCACTAAAGTGAATAAATTCATAGCAGTAACCAGTAGTTGTAAATCAAGTTTCATGGCTGAAAAATGTTTTTTGTTATTTACATATGTAGCAAAAAAATAAAATTGAGGCTTTTGTTGACAACCGTGCAACAATTGCAATTGTAAATAATCTAGTATGTCATGGGAAAACTAAACATTTCAACATTAAGCGCAAGTTTTTAAGGGAGATGTAGCAAAATGGAGAAGTCAACTTAGTTTACTACATGTTTGAAGATCAATTGGCTTACCTGTTAATAAAACCTTTGCTTGTTAGAAAATTTGAACTTTTGAGGAGAAAAATTAGAATTTGCAGTCTCTAAAGCGAGGAAGAGTAACATTTACTTTTATAACTACATTTAGTTTTTTATTTTCCTTAGTCAATAGTTGTCCCTAGACTTTAGGAGCAAGTCATTCTGGTTTATCCACGTCTCCTAAAATTTGGTTAAGTGGTTGTTTTCCACTTGTTTTCTTTGAATTATAAATATGTTGTTACTGGTGAATAAAAAATAAGTTCTTTCCTCATATCAGTTTTAACCTAAAAGAACTAAAGTAATGTATTCCACTTCTCAATTAATTTATTTCTCTTCATAACTCCAACACACATAGTGGTCATACGTGTCTAGAATATCTTAATTTCCAGATGAATTTGACACTTATCATGCATGAATTGTTTATAGCTTATTTGTAAACAACCATTTTAAGCCCAAAGTAATAGAATGAGGAATGGAGAATTATAACTTCTTGAAATTAAGGATATTTTGATGTATTGCAGTGAATTTTGGATGAAAACAACAATGTTTTAAATGAGCCACAACTATTGGCACTACCTATGAAGGCAACAAAGAAAGAACATGAATTTTGGCCTTCTAGCTTAGTGACATATGTTTACATTGGAAGCCAAGGTGGTATGCTTCTTGAAGATTTGATGAAGATTTAATGAAGCTCTTTTGAACTATCTTTTGAACTATCTTGATCAAGGCTGGAATGTGTGCTCTCCACATAGTTACAACATTAAGAAAGTGTATTTGAAGTTTGTAATTCATATTGTAGACCTTGTAGCATTAATTAGATGTATTTGGTCTTTGTTATGTTTTTTAATTTGTTGAATGGTTTTTCATCAAGTTAAAATGTGTCTTTTAATCTGTTGAATGATTTTTCAACAGGTTAAAAGGTTGGCTGCAGTAGTCTTAAACTGAAACAAATTCAATCAGTTGATTTATTTTTTAATCGACTAATTTCACTTAAGTCAAGTGAAATCAACCGATTGATTTGAAAATCAACATGTTGAATTTCGTAACAGTTTGACTATAAAAGCTGTGATTTTTGAAAGACAGGTCTGTTGATCATTTTTTAGCGTGAAATTGTTCTAGAAACTCTCTCCTTCGTGATCATACAGTTTGCAGCAGTTAAAGATTGATCTTGGATCAATTCTTGAAGCTTTTGGCTTGGTTTGAAGCTTGGAGAATGTGGTTTGTGGTAGGTTGTTTCTCAAGCTTTGTGTGTGTGCCTAGTGGTTTTCTAGGTCCGCAAGAGGGTTCTTGCTGTGTTGGTGTGATTCTTGTGTGACTCAAGAGTCTTTTGTGTGGTTTTTGCATATTTTAAAAGTGTAAGGGTGGATACTTTGTAAATCTTTTGAAATAGTGCAAAGTCAAGCTCAGGTTGCCTTGACAAATTGGATGTAACTCAGGTTTGAGTGAACCAGTATAAAAATCTCGTGGTCTCTTCTCTTCTCTAACCTTTCTCTCTTGCATATTCATTTTAAAGTTTAAAGAACTTGTGCTTTAATCATCTTTTTCATGTTCTTGCATGTTTTCATGACATCTGGAGCATTGAGCATGTTTGCATAATCATTTAGAACATGTCTTGATCATTCTTGTGCACTATTCCTGGTTTAAAACTCGAATCTGCATTTATGCACTTTTCCCAGTATTTTAGTCGATTGTTTTTCTGTTTCAATCGGTTGATTATACCAAAACAAAATCTGTTTAGTAAAATCAATCGATTAACTCTAATTTTGACCGATTGAAAGTGTACAGTTCAGTAGTGTTTGCATCTTAACTTGGTGATCTAATTGATTCAATTAAAGGTGGTTTTTAGCTTTTAAAGATAGCCTAAATTTTTAACTAACCAATTCAACCGCCCTTCTTGGCATTTCAACCATTTAAAAACTAACAACATAGAATGTGTTAAGCTGCACATGAAAACCCTATGCAAAAGGAAATATGAAGCACCATAGAAAGGGGCTAAACTGCCAAGAAAACCTTGCAAAGAAAGAAACCTGAAGTATTGATCACCATAACAAAGGGTTGAGTAGAAAGAAATGAAGTTGAGCATTACCTAAGATTTCCTAAAAAAATAGGGCCTTGTGATGAGTCATTATTTTTCCTTGTTAAATATCCTTTTTGTGCCCATTTTGATGGTTGTTTAGTGCTTAATTGTCATTTGTTAGTGCATTTTCCTCAATTCGGCTCCATTGGGTCATTATTCCGGATTTTGAGTAATTGAGCATTAATTGATCTAATTTTTGTTTCTATTTCTAATTACTTTTAAGTACTTTGTGAAGAAAATTTTGGAGCTTGGATGCTAATCATAAGTTCAAGAGAGAGTTGTCACGTGATTTGCAAATCATTGCCACGTCTGTGCCATGTTAGAAACCTTGTCCACGTCATTCAGCTAACATTTTCAGTCCATAGTGACATTTTTGAAATTCTGCTGAGTAGAATGACATTTTTGTAATTATGTTGGTCTGTGGTGATGTGACCATGAGTTTTGAATGTACTAGTATAAAAATCATGTGCATTGCTCTTTTCTCTAACCCTTCTCTCTTGCATTACACTTTAAAGTTTAAAGAATTGTGATCTAAACCATCTTTTTGACATTCTTGTGAGATTTGGTGTTATCTACAACATTGGTCATGTTTGTATAACTCATTTGAACCTATCTTGATTGATCTTTCACATTGATCTTGCTTTAAATTACAAATTCGCATTTCTGCACTTTTCCCAGTTTTTCAATCGACGGTTTTTGTGTTTTAAGATTGTTTCTATCAGTAATGGTTTTATCTGTATCTGTTTAATGAAATCAATCGACTAACTCTATTTTTGATCGATTGAAAGTGTCCAGTCCAAGAGTGTTTGCATCCATACTTGGTGGTTGATTTGATACAATTAAAAACTGTTTTAGGCTTTTAAAAGTTACCTTAATTTTCAAGTAGCCAAATTCAACCCCCCTCTTCTTGGCATTTCAACCATTTCAAAACTTACAAGTATTGGTGTTAAAGTTTTATGAAAGTGTGATTTAGTTTTTTTTTTTTTTTGTTGGTTTTTGTTTTATCTAGCCGTGCAAATTATTTAAATGTTGGGGTGTGATAGGTTCCAAAGTGCTGAAATTTTTCAAAGATAAAAACAAATTTTTAAGGGCTTGTTTGTGTGAGTTTTAGCTTTTCATGATATTTTTAGTGTAGATTAGATAGTTAGGCTTTTACTTGTATTCTCCCTTAATTGATAGTTTTTATAAAAGTATAGTGATAATTTAGATAGAGTAACGTTGTCTTTTACTTACTTCCTTAATTTTAATTGTTTTAGATAGACTTTAATTGATAGGGTCAGAGTTTTAATTAGGTTTTCTTTTCTTTATATTAAATTATTATCTTTAGATTAGTATTTTAGTCTTAGTTTAATTCTAGCATAGTTTAGAGTAGTGAAGTAGTGAAAGCATGATGTTATGACTTTGGCAAACGTACCAAATTGTTTAAATAATAAAATGGAATTTCCAGGTATCGTAATCCCAAGAGACTTCTGATGTTTAGAAAAACTATGATTATTTAATAATTAAGGCCAAGAACTTTAAATTAATTACAAGTATTAAATTTTGTCTATAAAATAATTTGAATTTATAGAAAAAAATTAAATTTATGAAAACACTAACAATATATTTCTACTTCCTAACTTTAGAATTCACATCATTATGTAACAAGTCCTAATGTCTTAAAGGAAAATCTAAACTTATTAATAAGAACCCTAATATCTTAGACCTTTTCTTATGTAAAGTCCGCATTAAGCATGAGGATGTTAAGAATAATCAATATTGTACTCTATGTCGATATGCACAATCAATTAGTTTTTTTATTCTTATCTAGGTTCTAATATCATTTCCAACTATTAGATACCCACAAATATGTAATCAATCAATTATCATGCAATTAAGATTGAGAATAAAACACAATAGTATGAAAAAGATATATATTAAATAGTAAAAATCATTAAATAATCGTTTGCCAAAGAATCTTCGAACAATTGAAGAATGAATTGTAACTCTATAAAGCTTTTGTACCGCACCTAGTCGGCCTAGACGAAAGATACCAGACACTTATCACCCTTTACCGACATAACTATATCGACAAAGGCTGGGGGACTGGTGTACCGCACCTAATCGGCCTAAGCCGAATAATAGCAAGCACCATATACATGCTAAGGTACCCAGACCAAACCACTAAGAAGCGACATTCATAAGGCAAGCCAAAAACAACAATAGCGGCCTGAGCCGTGAAAGGGTAACCGGCTTAGGCCGACAACTCTATAAAAACAACCAAGGACTTAGCAAAAAGCATAACGCTCCAACAAAAGTCACCAGTTCCCAATAATCGAACTAAGGGCCTGGGCTAAGGCCCAGGCCCACCTACGGCCCAAGCAAGGGCCCAACCCATGACGTGGCCAAACATAATTAATGATCTATAATCATCTGATTTGACTTTCTGAGAGATTTCACTGACTTGAGCTTTAGAGTCCCTTCTGCAGGTAACCCCTCCTGGGTCCAAGCAAACATATGCCAACCGGGGAGAGGCCTACTAAGGAGATGGCAGACTATGGGTAAGGTGATACTTGTGCTTAACTCATCTTATTTGTTCTTTGCAGGAACAATTGGCGCCCACCGTGGGGCACGAGATAGTACTTTACCACCCGCTTTCTTCGAAAATGGTTTCTACCCGCAGCAGAGCAGGAGTTAACAAGCAAGTTGAAGCTGGCCCCCTCAGGACCTGCTAACATCACTCTGGATGTGGACGTCATCCTAGACGGTCAAGCCAAGATGCAATAAGAGCTAGCTGACTTAAAGAAGCGCAACGTTGATGAGATGGAAACACTGCAAAAGGAAAATTCTCGCCTAAGGCGAAAGATCGAAGCCGATCCCACTTAAAAAGGAAAGGCAAGGGAAACATCTGAAGCTGCAGGGTCCCCAGCTTTCAAGCCTATTGAAGAGGAAAGTGAGTACAATCCTACCCCGCACACCTTCACCACCACCTAACAAACTCCCATCCTCTCAGTCTATCCTACTCACTTCCACTCCACCCTCCTGGGACATATTGCGGCTCCCACTCCCGCCTCCACCCTTCCCACCACTCATGTCCCCTACAACATGCCCACCACCCTACGTACCACTCATATCCCACCCTACAACCCTCACAACCTCCCTACTACCCATATCCCTCCTCACAACTTCACCTCCACTTTTCCCACTCTCGTCCACCATCCCATACCCTTTCACCCGCTTCCATCCCACCAATCCAGGCGCCGTCACCCTTTCACCAACTTCATCGCCAACACCCCCCTCCCCACCCAGTGGGAACCCTTCACACTAGAGCGTTACACTGGTGAAACTGACCCCGACGAACACCTTAAAGTCTACATCACCCACGTCGCCCTCTATACTTCTCATGACGCAGTCTTTTGCAAAGCCTTTACTACCACCCTCAAAGGCCCCACCCTCGAATGGTTCACCACCCTCCCACCATACTCTATCGACAGCTTCGACACCCTCTCACATATGTTTACCACTCACTTCGCTGGCAACCGCCCGCATCAAACTACCACATATCACTCCTCGACGTCAGGCAAGAACAAGGCAAGACGCTCCAGGCATTTATGATCGATTCAGCAAGGCTGGCCTTCGCAACCCACACCTCAATCAAGAAATGATACTCTAGTGCATGGCCCTCACCCTTTAACCCGGCCCCTTAGCCAACAACGTCTACCTACACCCACCTACCTCCATGCATGAGTTAAAGTTTCGAGTCGCCAATTACGTCCGCATGGAGGAAATGCAAACCCTTCATAGAAAATTTTGCAATGATTATGCACCCTCTACCACCAACCCCGCTCCACAACCCCCCCCCCCCCCCCGTCCTGATCCGAGACCTCGAGAACCCCGACAACCCCGCTTCACCAAATATGCCCCTCTCAATGTCCCCAGATCCTGCCTCCTTGATGAGGCTTTACAGGCTGACCTCATCCCACCACCACGCAAGACGGCCACTCCCCCCAATGCGGACATGACTAAATACTGCCGCTATCACCGAAACCATGGCCATACTATAAAGGACTGTAAAGCACTCTAGGATAAAATTGAAGAACTGGTACGTACTGGACAATTTCGCCACTTTGTCCGCAGAGAAGACCATTCCTCTTGATCCCATCATCCTCCTCGTCCCGACCACCGACGCCCTCCCCGCGACTCTCACCACGATAAATGCCTAAACCAACCCGCAAACCATGACCTCCAACCGGCTCGCACCGACGTCACCCCTGCCGACCCTCCCCTACTCCGGTGGTTTTGCCGTGGAGGCTCTACCTCATCCGCCAGAAAGAGACACCTCCGCCATATCCAATCAATCCACCACATCACCCATTCTCATCACAGACGTCGCATGCCTTCCATAACCTTCACGGACGATGACTTTCACGGCCTCAACCACCAGCAAGATGACCCTATGGTCATCACTGTTGAAATAGAAAATTACGCAGTCCAAAAAAGTCCTCGTCGACCAAGGCAGTTCCGTCGACATCCTTTACTGGGCAACATACCAGAAACTTCAACTCCCAGACACCGCCATGGTCTCATACGATGAACCCATTTATGGCTTTTCTGGGGAAAAAGTTTCCACCTACGGCTACATTGACCTTCATACCGTCTTCCGTGACGGAGCCCAAACCAAGACCATTCCTATTTGCTTCCTCATCGTCGACGCACCTACATCTTATAATGTCCTCCTTGGCCGCCCCTCGCTCAACACCCTTGGCGTTGTCGTCTCCACCCCTCATCTGGCCATGAAGTTTCCCTCCCCATCTGGAGACATCTTCACAATTCATTGCGATCAACGCCTTGCACGCGAATGCTACATGGCCAGGCTACGACCACAACTCCCCATCCAGCAAACCAATCACATCGAGCGGCCACCCGGCTCTGAGATCGCTCTGTCGGGTGACGACCTAGACCCCAGAGTAGATCGGGATGTTCGCCTCGAACCTGTTGAAGAGACCATCCCCTAGAGCTCCCAAATGGCCACTTCATCAAACATGGCACCAGGCTAGAATCTGAAGAGCGTGCCATCATCACACCCATCCTAGTCGGCAACACGGACCTCTTTGCTTGGTCAGCTGCCGACTTACCTTGAGTTGACCCTTAAATATCATCTCACAAGTTATCTATCTACAAAGAGGCCCGATATATCTCCCAGAAAAAACGCAAACTTGGCGAGGAGCGACGCCTAGCGACCAAGGCCTAAGCTGATAAATTACTGAGCGCAAGGTTCATCGAAGAAGCTCACTATACCACTTGGCTCTCTAACGTGGTCCTGGTTAAGAAAGCCAACGACAAGTGGCAGATGTGTGTTGATTACACGGGTCTTAATAAAGCCTGTCCAGAGATGCCTACCCCTTACCCAATATTGACGGTGCGGCCGGGAACAAGGTCCTCAGCTTTCTTGATGCTTACTCTGGTTACAATCAAATCCCCATGGCCGCATCTGACATGAACAAAACCGCTTTCATCACAGACGATGCCAATTACTTCCACAGGGGCATGCCATGTGGCCTTAAAAACGCTGGAGCGACCTACCAACGATTGATGGACAAAGTCTTCAGTCATTTAATGGGCAAATGCATTGAAGTATACGTTGATGACATGGTTGTCAAATCCCCAAGTCATCATCAGCATGCTCAAGACCTATCAGCAGTCTTCTCCGCATTACGATAGTACAACCTTCGCCTCAACCCCGACAAATGCGTATTCGGTGTCGACCGTAGTAAATTCCTTGGATTCATGCTAACCCAGCGTGGTATAGAGGCCAACCCTGAAAAATGCAATGCGATCATTGAAATGTGAAGCCCCACCAACGTCAAAGAGGTACAACGCCTCAAAGGCCGCCTCACAGCCATTTCCCGCTTCCTTCCCAAACCAGCCGAACAAACCCAATCCATCATACAGCTGCTCAAAAAATCTGCCAAGTTCACGTGGAATGATGATTGTGAAGAAATATTCCATAAGCTTAAAACCACCCTCACCTCACCACCTATCATTCATAAACTGGATACTCATCAACCCTTATTGGTCTATATAACCGCCACCGATCCCACCGTCAGCGCCGCGCTGGTCCAAGATGTTGGCAGCAAACAACATCCTATTTACGTCGTTAGCAGAACCCTGCAAGACCCCGAAACCAGATACCAGATGGTGGAAAAATTGGCTCTATCCCTGGTACATGCAGCCCGTCGCCTACGCCCATACTTCCAAAATCATAACATAATCGTCAAAATCGACTACCCAATTCAGAAAATATTGCAGAAACCAGACCTTGCAAGGCGAATGTCATCCTGGGCCATTGAGTTATCCGAATTCAACATCCGCTACGAACCTCACGACCCCATCAAAGCTCAATGCCTTATAGACTTTGTCAACGATCTCCAACAAACTCCTGAAGTGGACCAATGGACACTTTATGTTGATGGTTCATCCAACCCGAAGGGAGCAGGTGCTGACATCGTACTAGAAGGCCTTAATGACATCGTCATCGAAAAATCCCTATACTTCGCCTTCAAGACTTCTAACAACCAAGCCGAATACGAAGTCATCCTCGCCGGCTTATCCCTGGCCCGTGAGGTTGTTATCAAGTCGCTAACATGCAAAACCGACTCGAGGCTCACTGTAGGCCATTTAAATGACGAGTTCCAGACCAAAGACTCTAGCCTCCTACAATATTACCATCTAATCCGGAAAGTCGTCCAGTTTGCCTTCGAACAAGTCTGCATACAACACATTCCCAGGTCCGAAAATGTCAAAGCCGACATATTATCCAAACTAGCCAACACCAAGTTAAAAAGCCACCACCGATCCCTATTACAACAAACACTGCCCGCCCCTTCCATCACAAGTACTTGCCATAACCTAACCCAAGACCAAGCCGACAATTGGAAAACCCCTTACATCCAGTACCTTAAAACCGGTAACCCTCCACCTAACGCCGAAAGAGTTTGGATAACTAAAGTCACTAGGTATACAATGATATGCGACGACCTTTACAAACGCGGATACGGCCAGCCACTTCTCAAATGCGTCATGACCGAACAAGCTCAGTACATAATTAAATATTACATGAGGGCATATGCGGCTACCATTCCGACGCGCGCACCATGACTACCCGAATCCTTCGGGTCGGTTACTGCTGGCCAACCATGGAGGCCGACTTTCAAGACTTCGTCAGGAAATGCATACTGTGTCAGAAGCATGGCAACCTCATTCACCAGAAACAAAAACAGCTTCATTCTATACTATTCCTGTGGCCCTTCGCAAAGTGGGGAATGGACATCCTCGGCCCCTTCTCCCCCGACAAAGGCCAAGTAAAATTCTTGATAGTAGCCGTCGACTACTTCACCAAGTGGATAGAGGCCAAACTGCTTGGCACCATTACAACCCAACAAGTACAACAATTCCTTTGGAAGGATATCATATGCCGATATGGCGTCCCACATACCATCATCACCGAAAACGGCCAATAGTTTATAGATAAAGAACTCGCTAAATTCTACACCGGTCTAGGCATCAAACACATAACCAACTCTGTTGAACACCCACAGACCAACGGACAGGCCGAGGCGGCAAACAAGGTCATACTAGTGGAACTCCGTAAGAGGTTGGACAACGCCAAAGGCCGATGGCCAGAAGAACTAGCAGAAATGTTGTGGGCCTACAGGTGTACCATTCAATCAGCAACAAACGAGTCTTCATTCAGCCTAGTATACGGCACAGACGCCATGATACATGTTGAAATTGGTGAATCATCCCTGCGTTAAGAACTATATGACTCAACCCAAAATCATCAAAACATGACCACCCACATTGACCTCCTACCCGAGCTAAGAGAAAAAGCTCAAATACGCAACTTAGCTGCCAAACAGAGAGCGACCAAAAAGTATAACGCCAACCTATGCCCAAGATCGTTCGTAAAAGGAGACTTAGTTTGGAGAATGGCCAATAGTGCAAGAAAGAAGGATGGCAAGTTCTCCGCGAATTGGGACGGGTCATACCGAATACATGAAGACGCTGGGGGAGGAGCATATCAGCTTGAGCAGTTGTCTGGGGAAGATATACCCAATACATGGAATGTATCCCATCTAAAGTTTTACTTTAGTTAAGAACATGTTTTGTACCAAACACTTGTAACCCTGGGTGTACTCTTCTTCCTCACGTGGTCTTTTTTCCCTAAGGAGGGTTTTGGCCGGGGAGGTTTTAACGAGGCACCCCAGATTTTATGAATAAACAAAGGGTTCCCAACTTCACGACTATTTTTCACTCCGCTTCTCGCACACTTTTAAGTTCCCCACCCTTACCACAAGTAAGCGACTTGGGTCGAACACCCTTAACTTGATGTTAATTCGTTTAAGTTCCCCACTCTTACCACAAGTAAGCGACCTGGGTCGAACACCTTTAACTTGATGTTAATTCGTTTAAGTTCCCCACCCTTACCACAAGTAAGCGGTCTGGGTCGAACACCCTTAACTTGATGTTAATTCGTTTAAGTTCCCCACCCTTACCACAAGTAAGCGGCCTGGGTCGAACACCCTTAACTTGATGTTAATTCGTTTAAGTTCCCCACCCTTACCACAAGTAAGCGGCCTGGGTCGAACACCCTTAACTTGATGTTAATTCGTTTAAGTTTCCCACCCTTACCACAAGTAAGCGACCTAGGTCGAACACCCTTAACTTGATGTTAATTTGTTTAAGTTCCCCACCCTTACCACAAGTAAGCGGCCTGGGTCGAACACCCTTAACTTGATGTTAATTCGTTTAAATTCCCCACCCTTACCACAAGTAAGCGGCCTGGGTCGAACACCCTTAACTTGACGTTAATTCTTTAAGTTCCCCAGCCTTACCACAAGTAAATGATCAAGGTCGAATACCCTCAATAAGAAATTGAATTCGCCAAACATCACATACATCAAAACACCCACTCACAATTATACCATACCACTAACGCACCATTATCACATAAGTTATCGACATCAGATAAACAAGATAGCATACACAAAGCATTCATCATATTAAAAGCAAAGTAAAATTGTGTACGGATTATTACAAACTTAGAACTTATGACTAGTTTTTAAAATCATAAACAATAAAAGTCCTAAGCCGTCTTCTTGTCATCACCCTCCACAGCATCTCCCGCATCCTTGTCCTCTCCTGCTGCTTCCTTCTCTACCTCTTCCTCGGGGTTGCTCCCGGCTTCATTAACAAGCTGACCGTCCACCACATCCTTATTCACATAAAATCTTGAATAGGCCGCATCAATATCTTGACAGAAGAAGGCCGCCTGCCTCACCCCTTTTTGGAACCCGTTGATGTGCTCTTGGATAATACAACCTTTCAAGTCTTTAAGCTCCACCTCCACGCCTTCATATTTTTCCTTCAATTCATCATAATTTGCCTCCAGGTCCGCTATCCTCCCCTTAAGTTTACTCTCTGAATCCAGACAACGAACCTTCCAAGTTTCCAACCTCTTCTTTTCTTCCTCCCAACATTCCCTCTCCTTTTTCCACACAACCCTTTCCTCCACGAACTTATCCACCTTTTCCTGCAACTCCTCCACCTTCTCCCGATTCCCCTCCTTCACCTCCTGGCGATACAACGAACCAACCTGGCGACTTAAAATTAGCGCTTTGCTCCCAAACTTCACCATTGTCCTCACCAGGTGGTCTGACTCCATACTATCAATGGAATTAATCACTATCTCTGGCAGGTTCATCGCAATATCCTTCCTAACGGCCATTTTCGACAACTCTATCAGACCTGCTTCTGGTCCTTTAGCCTCACTCGATGACCCCTGCCCAAGCAAAGCCGCCCTCACCCTTTTTACGTCCTTGCCCTTACCAGGCCTAGCCGGTAACTCGGCCTTCCTCTTGGTGCCGCCATGAACGTGCACCTCAACCAATGACTCTTGTAAGTTTCGGACCTCAATGTTCCCAGTTGTTTTTGCCTTTACGGCCCTTTCCTTCCTCAGTACTTGAAAAAGCGTTAGATTCTTCTTCCCAGCTTGAGCCATGTGTCCTGCACAAATACACCAAGTTTCGGTTACTTTAACTTAGAAACATCAAGATAAATTAAGTCATAAACAGATACCTTCACTATCAATAATCGGGTGAACCGAATTATAAACCTTAGCTAAGCCCTTAGTGGGCAGTTTATCAGTAAACTTCATTAGGACCTCCACCACCTCTCTATCCGCTACCGACAACTCGTCGGTACCCATATCCTTATATCGAGAAGGGTTACCCGTCCAACTAAACGGAAATTTTGTACTCCCATCTGCATTAAGAAAATATGACTTGCCCTCCTCCTTCACCACAACCTTGAAATAGCCATCCTTGAAATGCTTGAATGACTGTGAAAACACGTCCAGTCTGCTAATGCTCGGCCGGCTTACCAAGGATAACCAGGTAGTCAGTTGTCGGGGTCTCGTGTCATAAAAATATAAGAACGCATGAGGAGAAGGTCGTAGATACAATGACTGGCACAAAACACGAAAGGCCTGCAAGTATGCTCAACTATTCGGATGTAACTGAGTAGGCACCACGTTGAGCTGATGGAGTACCCCCATGGTGAAGTCATCTAGCAAAAACCTCACATGTAACTGAGAGAAATGACACATATACATGTAAAAGAACTTCTCGGTAGCCCCTTCTTGGTCGTGACAGACGCGCTCAATAGCGCTCACCTGCTCCAGCGACTTGAGACCACGGTCCACGCATTTCGCGATAACAGGGGTACAGTTCAACCACGAATTCAGCAGACAGGACCACCGGAACAAGGACGATTGGTTACGAACGTCAGCTGCCACCCAATCATAACCGGCCTTAGCCGGCCAGTTACTCTCTGCTATTTCTTTAGGAGGGTCTTCCCTCACCTCGATCACTGTCTCCATTGGAATCTTTCCCACCATAGCCACCAGATTAGTACTCTCCTCCTCAACACGCCTACTTACATCTCTCCCGGACTCTACACTCCCACTACTGGAAGAAGACAATGACACAGTATCATTACTACTAGACATACCTTTTTTGAAAGATGTCGGCAGAAACAAGGAACTAGTCAGACAGATCTAACGCACGCAAGTCTCTGATTACGAAATTCTCACAAATGAGTTAACAAATGCAAACCCTTCGCGAAATCCACATTTATAAGTAGGAATTCCAAACGACACAACTTCTTCCCACCAAAAGTCACAACCCATACCAATCGACACAAAGCACACCAAAGGTCATGAGTATCAAGAACGAAGGCACAAAACCCTTTTTTATTAGACCCTGACACCCCCTTACCTGCTACAAACCTTTTCCTGTCTTTAGCCTGAACATTGTTCATCACATTTAAAGACTGAGGGACTGGTGTACCGCACCTAGTCGGCCTAGACGAAAGACACCAGACACTTATCACCCTTTACCGACATAACTATATCGACAAAGGTTGGGCGACTGGTGTACCGCACCTAATCGGCCTAAGCCGAATAATAGCAAGCACCATATACATGCTAAGGTACCCGGACCAAACCACTAAGAAGCGACATTCATAAGGCAACCCGAAAACAACAATAGCGGCCTAAGCCGTTAAAGGGTAACCAACTTAGGCCAACAACTCTATTAAACAACCAAGGACTTAGCAAAAAACAGAACGCTCCAACAAAAGTCACCAGTTCCCAATAATCGAACTAAGGGCCTGGGCCACCTACGGCCCAAGCAAGGGCCCAGCCCATGACGTGGCCAGACATAATTAATGATCTATAAATATGCATGGACCCCATGAATTAAAGGTACGCATTCATTACTTCCCTAATCATCTAATTTGACTTTCTGAGAGATTTTGCTGACTTGAGCTTCGGAGTCCCTTCTGCAGGTAACCCCTCCTGGGTCTAAGCAAACATATGCCAACCAGGAAGAGGCCTACTGAGGAGATGGCGGACTATGGGTAAGGTGATACTTGTGCGTAACTCATCTTATTTATTCTCTGCAGGAACAACTTTCTATTTATAGACTTTCTAGAACTGGACTAAGTTTGAAGTTTGTAATTGAAGCAACAAACTCTGAATAATTGATTATGTTGATAATTCATTTTGTTGATATATTCTTTAATCATCAGTGATTTTCACTTATTTATAAAATTATAAATCAAATATTGATCTTTTCTAATTTTTTTAAATAAAAACTTTAATTATCTAATAAAAGATAAAATACTTTTATATATATATATATATATATATATATATATATATATATAAATAAAGAGGATTTCCTTTTTTATTTATTGTTTTTAAAATCTAACCATTACTTATACATTCCTATCAAACTATCTAAACAATTATTTTCTCTATTTCTTTCATTCATCAATCGTCATTTTCTCTTCTTTTCTTCATTTACTGTACTTTGTTCTTAATAAATATAAATTTATTTTGTATATCAACTTAATGATATTACATTATTATAACATACTGATATAATATTATAAGTAATTACACTATAAAATATATATATATATATATATATATATATATATATATATATATATATATATATATATATATATATATAAAGTGGTATTTTAATTAAAGGTCAATTTAGATTTACTCACTAATATAAAACGTTATAAATCTTAATCCGTGGGTTATATATTTTATAAAATTTAGTAGCATCTAAATTTGGCGTACATCTAAACTAGGATTTTTTATGCTCATTAGCATCTCACTTCGGCATCATGTGATTTGACCAACATTTAAGTTACCATTTTTAATCATCAGTGTTTTATTTGTCTTCATATTAAATTTAAATAAAGAAAGAAAATAATTAAAAGAATAATAAAACATTAATAATTAATAGGGATAAAAATCTTATATTATAAAAGCAATAAAATTTGAAATACATGTTTTTTTATAATTAAATGCTATATTCTTATAATTAAATTTTCTCTATAAAGAAAAATTGTAATAAATGTTTTTCTATAACTGTTATATTCTTTTTGAATATGTTTTTCTTTATTATTTACTTTTTAGTTGTTTTTTAATTTGATTGGGTTAATTATCGAAATTTTTTAAATTATTTACATAAAAATTAAAAGAATAACAAAATATCATTAATTAATAATGATAAAAATCTTCTATTATAAAAGAAATAAAAAGTATAATAAAATTAGGGGTGTCAAAACGGGCCAGCCCGACCCGTTTTGGCCTGGCCCGTTTTTGGCCCGTATTAAACGGACCGGGCCGGACTGGCTCGACATGGTAAAACGGGTTGCGTTTCTGAGCCCGGCCCGCGGGCTGGCGGGTCGGCCCGCCAGTTTTTTCTCATCTGTATAATTTGTGGCCCAATCAGATTTTAATTTTTTTCATTTCAAATTTAGTTGACTGAATAATGCCCCAATTTTATATTACCAAAAGAAATTCTCCTGCAATGAAGAATACAACAACAATGATCTATTAAACAAGAAAATTATCACAACACAAACAGTCCTGCAATGGAACCAGAACGCTACGAAGTTGAAATGGAACCAGAACGCCGTGGGTGGAGGAGAAGTGAGCGTAGAGAAGAGTCAAGAAGAAGAGACGCAATCGTAGAGTGTGTGAGGTGTCTGGGCGCAGAGTGTGTGTGAGGAAGGGATACTGAAAAAATGTTCACGTATTGTTTTTTTTATTAAGTGATACGGGCCGCGGGCCGGCCCGTTTTGGCCCACGGGTTGGCCCAACGGGTCGGGCTGTCTCGGGTTGACGGGCTGAATTTCTGGACCCGGCCCATGTATTTACTGACGGACTAGCGGGCCAGCCCGTCGGGCCCGGCCCAATTTGCCATCCCTAAATAAAATACTTATAAATAAAAAAATAAAAAATATTAATAATTAATAGGAATAAAAATATTACACTATAAAAGAAATAAAAGTTGAAATAAATGTTTTTTTTTATAATTAAATGCTGTAATTTTATAAATAATGTTTTTTTTGGTAGAGAAAAACTGGAACAAATGTTTTCTTATAACTGTTATATTCTTTTTTAATATTTTTTTTATTATTTATTTTTTAATTTTTTTTAATTGGATCGGATTAATTATCGAAGGATTTAAATTAATTAACGTAAAAATTTAAAATAACAAAATATTAATAATTAATAATGATAAAAATCTTGTATTATAAAAGAAATAAAATTTAGAATAAATGTTTTTCTATAATTAAAATTATTTTTAAAATAAATTGAATTAATTAATTAATTAATTAACATAAAAATTAAAAAAATATTAATAATTTATAGTGTTAAAAATCTTATATTATGAAAGAAAGAAAATTTATTTCAAAATGTTATAGCATTTTCATACTATCTTCCTTTTTAATTTGATTGGATCAATTACCTAAAGATTTTAATTAATTAATACAAAACTTAAAAAAAATAATAAATATTAACAAATAATGGAGATAAAAATCTATAATTAATTTAAAATAAATTTATTTCTATAATTAAAATTATTTTCAATAATAAAATTTTAAAAATATATTAATTAATAATACAATAATTATAAGAATAATAAAATATTATTACTAATTAAAAACCCAATCATAAATTTCCGTTTTTTAAGAACATGGACTACTATAAATGTGGTGGATGCCCTCAACTAAATCCATAAAAAAATAATACCAGTGATTGAAACTATACCTAGCAAGCACCACACTAAAACAAGGATATGGCTTTGGTCAAAATAGCTTTTGCAACAATTCTTCTTGCTTTAATAATAGCTTGCAATGGATATGGTTTGAGAAGCATATCAAGAATGGGAGTTGATGGTGAATGTCATGAGAGTAAGGAATGCAATTTGATTTTAGCTCACTGCAAATCAAGAGTGGTTTGTGAAAATGGGTCTTGCACATGTGTTAAGATCAATGCATTGACAAAAACGCAATGTGATACAAACAGGGATTGCTGGACAGTTTGTCCTCCATTATGTGATTTGGCTCATTGTGATATGAAAACCCACACTTGTGATTGTGCTTGTCAAGAATAAACATTTGTATTTAGCGATAGGATTACCAATCTATATTAATAAATACATTTATCTTGACATCTTATTACTTTCTCTAGTTTTAATTTTTATTGTACCTATAAAAAATACATGCTATTAGTTTTATAAATATAATCATTTATAAATTTGCAGGAGAACATGATTAACTATGGCAAAATTTATTAATTTATAAACTATTTATATTTGATGTTAGGATTAAATATATTTTTTGTAACAAAATTATTTTTAATTTCTTTTTATCCCTAAATTCAATATCTATTTATTTTGTTTCTGCATTTTATAAAAGTAATTCTACATAAAAGTAATTCTACATTTCTACATATTTATTTTGTTTCTGCATTTTCTGCATATTTTTAACAAATGACAAAAACAGAAAATAGGTAAATGAAATTCTACATAATATAATATAATTTGCAATTTAAAAAAGAAAAGTATAGAGTTTAGCTTGGAAGGGGTTAGGGCTGACTTGTGTTCTACAAATTAAATTAACAACTCTACATTTGTTGATCTAATATTTGTCTAATTTTATACCAATTTATTAAGAATTTCATAAACATAAAGAAACAATAGGTCAAAGTTATAATGTCTATCCTATAACTAGCATGTTTAATTTGCAAAATTGGTAAGATAAATAGGTCTTAATTGTATAAACTAAAATTAATTTATAATTTCTTTAAAAATTGAATTAATAAAAAATTTCTTTATTTATTTTTAAATATAGTTTTATCGTGATAATATTTTAATCATAATAAAATTTCTAAAAACAAAAAATAAAATATATTTCATTTTAAAGATAAATTTGAAGATAATGACCTACCATAACAATAATTTCATTTTGGAAAATTTGTGAAATCTTAAAAAGCAAACTCTAAAATCGAAACTTATGCATAGAAATTATTATGCAACAAGGTAGATATAATCTAAAAAGGAGTTAATATGACACAATCATTTTTCTCTACCTCTTATATGGTTTGTTGAATAGAGAACCCACTTGAAATAATAAGTGCTTGTTAAATCATTGCAAATTAACGCACATAATTGCATAATGTATATTGAATGAAGACCTCACACATATTCATTTCCTACTCCATTGTAAGTATTGAAATAGGTAATTAGACAAGAAGGGGTTGAATTGGATTTATAAAAACTTTGGTTAATTTTGCAAGCTTAAAACACCTTCAAATTGAATCAGATCAACCACGAGATTAGAATGCAAGTACCACTGTACTGTATACTTTCAATCGATTAAAAATAGGGATAATAAGTTGATTTCATTAAACAATTAACAATGCAGTGTAATTCAACATATCAAAATATCAAAATAGTCCATTGAAATACTGGGAATTATGTAGAAATTTGAATTTGAAATGTAATTCAGAAACAACTTAAAAGACTTAACAAGATTGATTCAGATAAGCAATACAAATATGAGCAAAGTGTCAAGTTGTGTCAAACCACTCAAGAATAGTTAAAAGATTGTACAATTCAAATTTCTTGAAACTTTAAACACAAATCAAGAGATAAGAGAGAGAATCAAGCACAATGACATAGAATTTTTATCTTGGTTCACTTAAATCTGAGCTACATTTAGTTTGTCAAGGCAACTTGAGCCTGACGTGCACTACATAACCAAGACTTTTGAATCTCATAAGAGTCTCAACACAACACAACAAGAACACAGTTGCAAACCTAAAACCACCTAGCCAACCAAACCTTTTTCTCCAAGTTCCAAAAACAATGCAAAAAGCTCCAAGAAGATCAAAGATCCTTCATGAATGGTTTCACTTCTGTGTAATTCAAAGAGAGAGACTTTTCCACTAGCTTAGAATGATTTTGCTCTAAAAAATCTCAAGTCCCACCTGTTAGCATAAGCAAGCTTGAAGCAAAGATTTGATAAAGCCAAGCGCATGAAAATCATATGTGGTTGATGAAGATTGATGAAGATCCACTTGAAGATTATGTTTCAATTGTATTAAATCTAGAAATTATGTGTTCAATGTAATAGTTACATGTTATATCATGTTGTTAGGTTATATAACATAGGTTAGATGTCTTGTTAGTCTTAGTGTGTCCATTTTAATATGTTAAAAATAGGTTTTAACAAGATAAAAGGCTTGTTGTATATAGTTTTTGGTATGAATGTATTCAATCAGTTGAATTATTTTTTCAATCGACTGATTTTACTTTAGTAAAGTGAAATCAACAGATTGTACAGAAAATTCAACCGATTGATTTCACTTAATTCAGACTATATAAGTTGTGTTTTCGAGAGCAGAAGCACAATTCTGAGTTTTTGAGCACGAAAACATGTAATACATCACTGGAAAAATCTTTCTCTCTCTGAATTACACAGCTACAAGGTGAAGATTGAAGATTGTAAGACCCGTGATATTTATATAAATAATAATTAAAAAATTACAAATAATGGTGGGTTGGAAGTACCCTAAGAGAGTTTCTTGACAAGTCCTAGACAAGGAATAATACTAGCTTAAGCGGTTAAGAGTACTTGGTCATGTGAGAGGACTTGTGTGTGCCATTAGTGTGATATTTTAATTGTGTTTTATTTTACAAATATATTGTGAATGGGGAAGTATGACTTAACATGGTATGTATCAGTGAATCAACGTGAATTATATGAGAGTTTAATGGTTGTGAATATGCTTAAAGGGTGGAAGGATGTGAGTTCGAATCCTAGTTAGCATGAGTTGTTCTTGTTTTTTTCATTTTTAGTATTTTTACTAATTGAAGGCAAACTCTAGAAACTCTAGAGATCCCCTGAGAAACCAGAAGGGTAGCTTAGAAGCAGTTGTGATGCAGTACAAACACAACTAAATGGCCATTAACTTCAATTTCATTATTTTCTTTTTATTAATTAATTAATTTATTTTTCAGGTTGGAAAGTGTGAAGAGAGAAGAGAGTGAATGGGGAAATAAAGGGTTATAGAGCGTGGCAGCAATGAGAGTTAAAGAGGACTGCAAAAATTGTGACAATGGGAGAGAGTGTGAAGATTGAATGGAATTTTGGAGTGGAGACGAGTGGTGGAGTCTTAGGAGTAAGGAAAGATCATTAGGAATGCATTAGGAGCAAGGAGATCAGGTAAGGGGAGTTGTCCATGCCAGTTTTAATTGCAATTATATTGTTCTGAATGATTTCATGGTCTGACTGCTTGAATTCCTTTTCAAATTACGTTGTTTTTCGTGAATTCTGGGTGGATTCAAGCTTGGAGGATTGGATTCAAGCTTGGAGGCACTTGAAGCAATGAAGGTGAAATGGAGAGGAAACCTAGAAGAGAAATCTATTCTAGGGAAGGAGGCTAGAGGAGTTCTTCGTAGAAACTAGTCTAGCAAAGTGACTCTAGAGGAAATAGGTGGAGTACTCTCAACACTTAGTCTATTACCAATCCAAAGTAACCAAATACAAGAGTAGAATGGCTACATTTATAGGAATCATGGCTTGCCAAATGAAATAAGAAATTTATCATGAAATGAAATGGAGATGTAGCTTGGAGAAGAAGCACAAAGGTGGGTCTTGTGATGCAAAGGAGGAAGGGATATAATGCCATGTGGCAAAGTCACACTCTTCTTGCATACACCTAGTAACAAAGGCACACCAAGCCTTGCTTCCAAGCATATTCTCGGCTAAGTGGTTTGAATTGGGCTTGCATTGGCCCAATTTGAAACTAAACAATAAAGTACTTCAGTATTTTTATTCTAGAACATGGCCTAACATGTGGCCCAAAATAAAAGCTATTCTAATGCTTTAATCATGTGTGCTCTCATATTTTGATGTCTTCTTTAGCCCATGAGAATAGCATAGGAAGCCCATGATGAATTTGATCATCTTGAGGCAATCCCATTTGGTTCCTTCTAAGCATTCCTCTTGTTATTGAGCTTTTTGGTGAGCTTTGAGCTTGAAATGCATGTAGGTCTAAGATTGGGCCTTGAGCATGATTTGGGCCTAGGCATTGGCCCAAGTTATAAGCCTTGTTAGGATCATATCATCCCCTCCCACTTGAAGAGGCTATGACCTCAGATCAAGAGGGTTGTTTAAGGCTCACAGCAACTAAAGTTGGGTTCCACCAGGATCAAAAACATATCTGCAATAGTCATCAAACATAATTTCAGTAAAATCATAAGGACCAAGCAATATATATTGACATAAGATGTGTGAAGATGGGCTTTAAAAATTGGAAAAATGTGATATTTTGCCCACTTCACAAAAATACTGAATTTCACTTTAACTTAATTGAGACCTAAAATGTAACTCTAAGTCAAAGGTTGGTGGTGTTGGAAAATCTTTCGAGGAGTTTGAAATAATGGGTGAAGATGGAAAAAAATATTTAGGAAGAACTAAGACAAAAGAATTAATGGAAAATGAAAGTGAAAAAAAAAACTGATAGTGGAGTCCTTAGGGATGATTTAGTAATAAAATTGGTATGTTTGTATGATGACTAAGGGTTCAATTGGTGTGAGTTGATGCATGAGTTAAAGTCTTGAATTTACATGAAATTGTAATGGTTTGAGTTGTGGAAATGAAGGAAGAGATGATTGTTGTTGGTGATAGTAGATTGTTTGCATGTGTAAAATGTTAGGAGCAAGTTGTTTTGGAGTATTGCACTTATATATATATGATCACTAAATGAATCAATTAATTGTTAAGGCATCTAGGTAGGTGTTTATTGTCATAGGGCTATATGAATCTTGAAATGGGGTGTGGTGTATTTGGGTGACAAAGTAGTATTGGTGTTGTGATGTTGGTGATATTGTATGCTTAACTATATTGTTGGACCAAAGATCACATGCTTTATATGTATGCTTGACTACTTTTAAGTAATTCCAAATTCTCCAAGTATAAATGCGTGAACACTTATTATGATTAATGTTTAGAAACTGTGATGATGTATATTGTGGTATATATTGATGTGATAAAGTATAAGTGACATTATGGATGTGTGGATATGATACTTGAGGGTTTAGAATCCGTTATGCAGTGCCTATACCAATAAAAATCCGCTTTACTAGTGTGGCGCCTGGCGGGGAGTATGTTTCTGCCAGGCGATAAGCCACAAGCAGAGGGGTCCATAGAGGCGTGGCGACGATTTAAAGCAATCTAGAGCACAATTTCTCCTGACGACGCTTAGGCACTGCTAGGCGATAGTGGAAGGGCATGGTCCGTTGCATATTGTTTTGCATGGATGGGCTTGATGTGTTGGTCAAGGATATGATGGATTAGTTACAAGCTGGGAGGTTCGTAATGAAGATTGAAAATGCGTGATTGATGCGGGCAGGGAGGTCCATATTGGTTGTACTCTTGTCCAGGGAAGCAAGCAAGGAGGTTCGTATGTTTCGTGCTCATACTTGAGGTTCCTATGAGCGGGGAGGTTCAAGTAGGTATTCACGCATGTTAGACTATGAGCGGGGAGGTTCGTAGAGTTAAACTACGGGTGGGGAGATCCGTAGAGCTGGACCACAAGCGGGTAGGTTCGTGGAAGCATGATAATCCCTAAAGACCAAATTTGTGAATGGATCTTTCTCATATAGGTTATGAGATTGGGGTGGAACGTTAACAAGGTGTAGATGAACTAAGAATTAACTAAGATAGATTGGGTGGGGATTAACTTTCATTATTTAATAATTATGTTGTTTTTCTTTATCAATTCACCCTTTCTGTTTGTGATTGGCGATGATCGTGTGACTTATCACGCAGAAGCATATGTGAATATAGGTGAAGACGTTGATGTGTAGACATAGAGTGGGGCAGACTATGGGGAATTTACTTCAAGTTTTATTTACAAACATGTTGTAATAAGTTTTTATGATGCTTTTTCTCTATTATGGACTTGCAATAAGAACGATTCAATATATTTGAACTTTAGCGATATAAGTTTTAAATTTTTCCCGCGCTTGGGAACTTTCTATATATTATTTTAATTCCATAGTTTATATTTTATTGATTTATCAAGTAATATCCGCCTAGGGTGTTACAAAGATCTTGGTTATTCTTGGAGGCATTTTAGCTTGGGAATAGCTTGAAGAACTCGTGTATGGTTGGCTAGGGAGAGCCAACATCAATTTTTATAGTTCTTGTTCCTCTAGTTGTTTACCTAGTGTGATTCCAGGTCTATGGGTGTGATTCTGACAAGGTTGTAGGCTATATTTTTTTGTTAGTCAAAAATCTTGGTGTGTTTCTTTGTTCAAAAGTGTAATCTTGGTGTGTCATAACATTTTCGTTGACGCAATCAAATTAATACTACTTATCTATAACAACTTCAATATTGTTTAGAAAGTAGTCAACAAAATAGAAAGGGTAAAGTAACCCAAAGTCGTCTCCCAACGAACACAAAATTGATTTTTGATAAATTAGTTGCTATAAAAACTATACAAACTGGTTAATCAAATAAAATAAGGAATAAAGAAATAAAATTTGAAAAAGATAAAAAGATAAAAAAACAATGATAAAGAAAAATAGATTGATTCCACTACTTTTTCAAAATAAATCCATCATCGGTTATCTAAAGATTATTGCTTAATTAATTATTGTTGTAGATTTGCAAATTAATCAATGTAAATTCTCAATTAATTTGTTGGTGTTCTCACTATTAATTAAAGTAAATTCTCAATCAAAAGCAAGAACTTTGTAGATTAATTATAGTAAATTTAACCAAAGTACATTCTCAATTAAATATTACTATACTTTATCATGTCCATACTTTTACCTCTAAAATCATGCAACAAGCTAATTAACCAAAGTACATTCTTGATTAATTCTAGTTAAAACTTTCACCTCTAATCAAAGTACATTCTCAATCATTGACAAAAACTCATTCAATCACATGAAAGTTTCCAAATTTAATCAAAGTAAATTCTCAATTAAAATTAAAAACCCTTGAACTCATATGATTGACATGCATATAGATTAAAACATCTCACTAATTAGCTATGATGTAAAAACCCATTACTTTTCAAGTGATTCAAAGATAAAAGACATAGATCAATTAAAACCTCAAAAATAATTAAAAGAACAAAGAAATTATTTCATTATAACCTAAGAATCCATAATGAAATTACAACGGAATCAACCCAAGAAGATTAACACTCCATGAAATCAAAATAAAAGAAATATAGAAGAAGAAAGGAGAGAGAAAGAAATTAGGCCCCTCTAAGGGTTCCTAAATTTCGAAGTGTCGAGCTTCCCTTTCTGCTTTCCCTTAGTCTCTTTATATAGGCCTTGATTGGACTTGAATCTTATATTTTCTATTGCTGAAATCTTTTATCTTTTGATATAATATCTCTCAAATAATTATCAGATTTTATGAGTTTCTAAAATCTTTGGAAGATTTCCTTTGTTGATAATTTGAGATATACCAAAGATAATTAATAAAAAATCTTTAATTAATTATTCAGTAACTTAATTTCGATCCAATTTCCAATTTTGCCCCTCTTGTAATCTCCTCCAATTATCTTCTAAATAATCCAATATCTTCAAGATATATTTGCTTTCGATATTTTAGAAGATCTTTAAAAGATTTGGTGGTTATTATCTTTTGATATTTTATGATATAATTAAATAAGATAATTATTTAAAATATCTAAAGATATATTTTCCCAAGTTATCTTTTATTATAAATATTTAGGAATTATCAAAGTCCTCCTTCTGGAAAAAGATAGAGAAAACCACATAATCCAATTTTTGTTGCCCATCCCTCTTCTTGGCTTAGCCAAACTTCTTCACTTTTTCAAGCTTTTCTTACCGCTTTCAACAATGCTTGGCTTGTATTTTTGTGATTTTGATAATTTCTTATTCTTGGATTTATCTTCGTAGCCATGTCAATAAAGATAACCACTGTAAACTTATTTGCGTCATTCACATCAACAAACTTTATGTGTGGAGCATGTGGCTTTAATTCAATTTCAACAGCATTTGGTGCATTAGGGTGGTTAATAGGATCATTAGTAATCCTCATAATCTCATCTTGTGACCAAAAATTTGCACTTAAATTAGTTGACTCTGCTGCTTTATCGTTAACCAAGCTAGTTGCAGTAGCAGATGCTTCAATTGCTTCTTCGAATATAGTTGGTTCTTCAACTTCACTTGGTTCCTCTAGTGTATTATTCTCACAACTTTGCTACTGAAAAAGATCATTTGTACTCATATCATCATTAGCAGATAAAACTTTATATTCTCATTGAGCATCATCATCATATCCATCAATAGATATGTTAGTGTGAAAATCTTCAATTTCTTCATCAGCAAATTAAGCACCATTTTTAGTAAAATTAATATGTCCATCAGTAGACATATTACTATGACCATCATTATATTTATCAGTTGATATATCAGTGTGATGTGATTCTGATGTTTGTTGATCTAACATTGGAATCATGTACTCATTCACATCAGTGCTCAATTGTTCCATCCTTTGATTCATGCTCCTTAACATTATCATTTCATCCCTTTGCTTAATTATTGTCTTCATAAGTTTTTCTAAGGTGGCCTCCATAACTTTGTCTTTCATTAGCTAAATTAAATATTCTGATATTTGTTCAGCTCTAATGGCCAACTTTAGAAGCATATCTTCTATTTCATGACGAAATGCTCTAAATTTTGGGGTTTCAGCAAATCTTGGATGGCATTGGAGGGTGGTATTAACAGTACAACGTAATTCTATAAAGTTATTGTTACTTGCATCCTCCATCATGTCGTATAATACTTTATCATTTCCATAATTAAACATTAAATGAGGAAAAAAATACACACTCATCAGTGTGTGATTCGTAAAACTTTTGAATATAGTTGAAACCAAGCTCAAGTTGTCCTGCTAAACTAGATGTAGCGTTGTGATTAAGTGAACTAGTATAAAAACATTTATGCCATTCTCTTTCCTTCATCTCTCTCACTTTAAAAACTTAAGAAAACTAAGTAAATCATTCTTTGTTGAGTTTGAATGTGTTTCTGTGTAATTTGGTAATGCATACCTATTAGAAATATTGTTTGGAATAAGTCTTGTATGTAAAAGTTTGATGTTTGAGTTAAATATGTAAATTCAGTGTTCTCCATAATTTCCCGGGATTTTAGCCAATTGATTTGAAATTTTAATCAACTAATTCATAGGCTCAAGAACAAATTAATCTATTGTTTGATTTTTTGACCGGTTGAAAGTGTACTGTTCTATAGATTTTGCATTCGAATTTTGTGGTCTATTTGATTCAATCAAAAGGGGTTTTAAGCTTTCCAAAAAGTTCTAAACAACCAATTCAACCCCTTACTTCTTGGCTTAAATCACCATTTCATATCTAACACTGTAAGACTCGAGAAAATTAATTAATTAAATAATTAATTAATTAATAAATGTGGGTAGAAGGCGTCTTTATGGCATTAATTGTTGTTTAATGTGACATGGAAAAGTACTAGCTCAAATGGTTGAGAGTACTTTGATTGTGTGAGAGGACTTTGGTTCGAGTCCTATGTTTGTGAATTATGTGTTGTTGTTTTAGGATTTATTTTTAATAATATGTGAGAGTGTGGAATTTGAAATGTAAACTTATGTTGATTGTGTATATCACCAAATGTGAATTGGCATAGTGGTTGGGCTTTGGTTATGTGAGTGGAAGGTCACGGGTTCGAACCTTAGTAAACAGAACTTAACCTTTATTTTTACTAAATTTGGTTTGGAGTGAATGTGGAAAGGTAGAGAACCTAGCAGAATGGGGGTAGCCAAGAGGATTGGCACCTATAAAAGTCAAAGTTTAAGAAAAAGGAAGGGTTTTGGTAGCCAAGAGGATTGGCACATATAAAAGTCAAAGTTTAAGAAAAAGGAAGGGTTTTGGTAATTGTGGTGAGCTCCTATAGAGGGGTCTTGTCTTCATAAATTTGATCACACATTCCAGGTTAGGGGAGCTGAACCCAAAATTTGTGTTGTTGTGTGTATTGTATGTTTTTGATGAATTTATGCGCTGAAATTCGTGATGCTTATGATGGAAATTGGGGAAGGGTTATGAATTGGTACTGTTGTAAATGAATTTTGGACTAAATACATGAAAGAAAAGGGGGTTATGCATAGTATGTGCGGGAATGGGGTGGAACTTGGAATTTGGGAACTATATGGAGTCTATACAATGCCAATGTGATGTTGCAAATTGTGTAAATTGATTTGGTATGCTCGAATTCTGTTTGGTATGTTTTGTGGTGCGAATTGGACAAGGTTGGAGTGAGTCGAGTGCGTGATCAGTGAGGGTATCTGCATTTCTTGCTCAGGCGAGCTTGGTTTGCCATTCGAGCGTCTCACTCAGGCGAAGAGGATGGGTTTTGAGTGACATAGACTCTCGCTTAGGCGAGTGAGGTTCGCCTAAGCGAGATAGCTAGGGAGTTGCGCGTGTTGAGTGCGATTTCCCGTCCAGACGAGGGTTTTGTGGGTTTTGAGCGAACCGGGGTCTCGCCCAGGCGAGATGGCCTCGCCTAAGTGAGATGTCGTGGTCATGTGTGGTGTTTTGCGTGTATTTTTGCCCAGGCGAGTTTGAAATGGGTGTTTGGGCGAGAGACGATCTCGCCTAGGCGAGAGACGATCTCGCCTAAGCGAGATAACTTGATGTTGTTGTTGTTCTAAGCTCGCTCAGGCGAGGTGAGTTAGCCTAAGTGAGGCTGAGGGCTTAGCTTGGGCGAGAGGTCCCTAGCTTAAGCGAATTTATGCGAGTTACTATGTTTCATGTGTTTGTGAGTGTGTGTTTTGGTTGTTTATCATAAGGATGGATTGTATATGCATGTGGTGTGATGTTTGGGCTTGAAGGACTAAGTCCAATAGGGGTCTGGGATGTGCTCAGTGGTTGGACACATGATGGGCATGGAACTGGTTGAGTTCCTGTCGGCTACTAATGGGTGAGGAGTCCTTAGTATGGTGATTGCATGTGTCGGGCGCACGATGGGCAAGGAACTATTATGTTCCCGTCGGCTACTATTGGGCGAGGAGTCCATAGTATGGTGATTGTGTGCGTGCCAGGGTCCAAGTGTGAGACTTAGATGTTTTACTACAGACGAGGAGTCTGTAGGGCAGGACTATGAGCGGGATAGGCTCATAGGGTTGGACCACGAATGAGTTAGTTTCGTGGGAGCACAGGGAAGTCCCAAGACCTAGTTCATGCATATGACTCATGAAGGACTGTGAGGTCATGGTTTGGGTGATTTGGAAATTATGAATTTAATTATGTTATTTTGGGTTGGGAAACATATTTATATTCACGTTTTGTTTATATATATTGTGCATAGCTCACCCTTTCTTTATGTGTGTGGCGATGATCGGATAACTTGTTATCCGAGAGCAGATGATGTGACAGGTGGGCCAGGAGATGCTTAGACTCGGAGTGAGGGCTAGCCTGGGATATTTTGTAGATACATATGTATATGTTTATTATTTTATCTTTGAGAATATTATGTAAACCTGGCAGGAGCCATTGACTTTTATTACAGTTTTATGAATTATGGACTCCTGGTTTTATGGCGCTATGTATGAAAGTTTTAAATTTCCCGCGTTTTTGGGAAATAGTTTTTATTAAATGCAACACTTGTTGGATTTCGAATTTTTATTTATTTATTATCAGTAATATTCCTTAAGGATGTTACAAACACCACCACTCTCTCTGAAAAACCAAAACTTATAGCCAATTTGTTAGCATATTCAACAGGTTGATTTTTCCATTCAATTGTTGATTTCACTCAACCTAAGTGAAATCAACTTATTAAAAAATAATTCATTGAATATGTAACAAATAAAACTACAACACCAAACCTTTTAACCTGTTAAAAACCCATTCAACAGGTTAAAAGACACTTACCAAACCCTAAACATCTATACAATGCCAAATTGTCTACACTAAGAGCGTCAATCTTCAAGCTTTGTGTTCTTTATGTGAAATCCAAATTCAACATACACTCTAGGCTTGATCAACACGTGAATCTCCAAGTTTTCACATCTTCATCAATTTACCATAGCTTCATCACATCTCAATGCAATAGCTTCATATATCTTAATCAAATCTTCAAACATCAATTCATTTGTGCTAACAATCTCCCCCTGATTTGAGGAAGCCAAACTCCATTGAATCTCAATCAATCTCCATTCAATCTCCATTGAATTTATGAAGTAACATCTTCAATTTATTGTAAGCTTGTGAATCTAAAAAATATCCAAAAGCAGTACACACAAGATAACAAACACACATGAATGCACATGCTCCCCCTATCACTAGTATGGATTGCCATACAAAATCTGGTTTTTCAATTTCTTAATTCAATCATTTCAATATTTCAATTTCTTAATTCAAACCCTTCAATATGTCTCCCCCTTTGGATTCATGAAACATAAGTAAATTAATTAAGAGGAACAATAAAAGAACATTTTTCATTAATCAAAGCACACAATACATGGGACAAGAACTAGAAATAAAGAGAAAAAAAAAACATAAAAACTGATACAAACAACAAATTGAAATTTAAATGAATTGACCTAAAAATTGACAGAACTCATAATAGAACAATTCAACAACACAAATGCAATGCTTGATTCTAAAGACCAACACACTCAATCATCCTAAGAATTTTTTCTGGTCCAAAATGTTGTCAGCATATCATGTATGTCATGGATTTGGTCGTCGAAGTCATTGAACCTCTCATTGCAAAAGTTGTGGTGCGCATCTTGATACACATGACCATTATAAATTAATGCACAATATTGCATAACACGTATTAATTTTCCCCTCTATCTCATACTTTAACGTACAATAGTAATAGTGATAATTGATAAGTGACACAATGATTAAGAATTTATGTGTGGGAACCTAAATTAGGTTCTAATAATATTGGTTGTTTTAAAAGATGACACTAGAATATTTTAATAATAAATTGTTAAAGCTATAAATAATTTTTTTATTATTTGAAGTTCATTTTATAAAAACCACCATCTTTTTAAACTTCCCATCTACCTTCTCTTTAGACTTCTAACTCCATTCTTCATCATTTTAAAGATCTGAAAAATGTAGAATTCCTCTTAGTGAAGATCTCTACACATATACTCGATCAGATTGAAGAACATAATAAAATCACTTTTTACCCTTTTAAGGTTGTTTTGACTTTTAAGTTGCATGTAAGGAATTACTCAATGCATGTGACTCGATTTTGCTCAAACATAATCTTTGTTGGCCTATGATCATGACGATGTCTTTAGATTCTAATTTGGTGTTTTTTTGTTAGTTAGTTCATCATGTGAGAAATAAAGCTCTAAGGAGCAATTATGAGTTACAAGACTGGTTAACCAATGTAAGGGAAGTTAATCATAATTTTTGTGCATTTTGATTTATATTCTTTAATTTAAGTGTATGAAAATCTGAGTTGTAAGTTGTTGAATTGATATATGTGAAATTGTTTATTGAATTGAATTGTATAATTTCATTGAGTAATGATTTGTGAATGAATTATAGAAATGAAAATTGAGTTGTGAATTTGGGTTAAAATTTGTGGAGTGGTATATTTAGGTTGTACTTAGTAAATTTTGTAAATTTCAAAATATTTATTTGTTCAAACAACTCAAGAGTACATTGCTTCACAATAACCTTTGTCTAAAACAAATTCATGTACAAATTTTTTTTCCCAATGAAAACCCAAAGCTCCTTTCTGTTATGCATCCATATCAACATCTACAACAACATTTGCTCTTGTATATCAACATACATATACCATCATCACAATCAAACACACACATGCAAGAGTGAGCTAATAGGAACATCAAACATCATAACCAATAATACACATCAATAATAATATAAAAACTCACCCAAACCTTTCATAACAATAGTGTCACACAACACCATTCAATTTCATCCATTGTTAACCATTCACAAAGCATGTTGTGTCACACAAAAGTTCAAAACATATTTTCATAATCCCAGTGTCTAACCATATAATTAAATTTCATCAGTTGCCTCACAACCATTTACAAAACTTGTTGTCTCAAACAACAGTTCAAAACATATCATCAAATATTCAAACATATCACATCTTTAAAACATGTCATCACAACAAATAAAACAACCACCAGTGATCTCATCATCGAGAATCAGTTTGTAACTCTTGTACACAGCTTACCAATAACTTTTCCACTTCCTCTGTTCCCTGGGAGTCTTATGGGTGAAGCTCGCAAGTGCCACTTCTCACCACTCTCCTCGAGATCTTTCCCAATAAAGTTCATCTTTGGTACAACTACGCATAGTTACCCTTTTCACGGCTCCTAAAGAGTCTTACAGAAAAGACCACTCTTATCTTCTCCCTAGGAGTCTTATAGGTGAATTGAACAATAACACACACCACTAGAGACTGACAGAGTACCCAACTTTCCTTGAGTCACCATCATACAAGCATATATTTATGCCCTCATTTAGCCTTTAATCTTGGATTCTTAATTTGTCTTTGTGCTTTAACATATTGTTTTAATTAGAATTTGTTATAATTGGGTTTATAAAGCATGAGATAAAAAATATGTTAACAATAACTTTTTTGTTGTTTAAATATGTTTTGGATATTTTATGGTGTTTTAGTGCAATTATAGCTAAGTTAAGTTCATAGAAGTGGGAAAATAAATTGATTAAAGTTTCATGACGCCTTAAAGATAAACCAAAGAATAGAAAATTATCAAAATCATAAAAAGCGAAGCCAAATATTGGATGGAGAAGTCAAGAAAAGCATGTAAAAGTGAAGAACTTTGGCTAACCGAGGAAGATGGAATGAGTAACAAAAATCAGACCTTGTAGTTTTTCCTATGTTTTTCCAAAACAAAGGATTTGATAATTGATAAATTTTTATGATAAAAGATAATTTGGGGAAAATATATCTTTAGATATATTATTTGATATTTTTAAATTATTATCTTATTTAATTATATCAGTAAATATCAAAAGATAATATTTTCCAAATCGTTTTGAATTTGGCTATATCTTTCTAAATCTTTTTAGATCTCCACAACAATCAAATATATCTTGAAGATATTGAATTACTTAGAAGATAATTGTAGGTGATTACATTATCAGAAAGAAGATTACAGCAACAAAAAAGCCCAAAATAAAGCTCAATCCAATTTCTATATAAAAGGACTTAGGAAAGCACATTAAGGAGCTTAGGAACCTGTCGCAACCAGGGTCACGGCAGGACAACGAAAATCATTTTAAAATACAAAGGAGTTGCCACCACAATTTATTAAGGAAAACTATAGAAAAACCTTAAAAAGAATAGTCTTTGAAACTAGGTTTGTGTTCAGAAGTCGATTACGTGTGGAGAATGTATTATCACCCCACAACGTCCATCAAAAGACGGTTGTTCCCCTTATTTAAGTGTGCAAAATTAATGTAATTTTTATTTTCCCCCACAAATCAAACAAACAAACAAATACAAAATATTAAAGAAATTATTATTGAAATTTTTAGTTAGGCCTGACAAGGATTGACCTTGCTCCTATGTATCTCCATTCGCAATGGAGAATTAGGGTTACGTAGTTTCTTAAAAAACTATTTGGAAATGATCTTTGAAAAATTTTAAATTTTTGGGAGGTGAACCTGACAAGGACTCAACTTTGCTCCTACATATTTTTATTCAAAATGGAAAATCAGGGATCACGTAGTTCTAAATGAAAAAACTATTTGAAAAAGATGTGATTTTTGGAAGGTGAACTCAACAAGGATTGATCTTGCTTCCTACGTATCTCCAATCAGAATGGAGAATTAGGAATCACATAGTTCTAAATGAAAAAAATATTTAGAAAAGATGGGAGGGTTTGTAAACTTACGCATTTATAAGAGAAATTTTGTATGTTGTAAAAAAATATATAAAACGAATCGGGGATTCGACATAATAGTTAAAGTTAAGAAAAGAATGATAATATAGAGAGTCTGGGACTCGACCTGATAATTAAAGATGCGAAAAAGAATGATTATCAAGCAAGTTCTGTACTCAACATGATAATTAAAGTTATGAAAAAGAATGACTATCAAGCGAGTCCAAGACTCGACATGATAATTAAAGTTAAGAAAAAGGATGATTATCAAGCGAGTCAAGGACTCAACATGATAATTAAAGTTATGAAAAAGAATGGTTATCAAGCGAGTCTGAGACTCAACATGATAATTAAAGTTATGAAAAAGAATGATTATCAAGTGAGTTCGGGACTCGACATGATAATTAAAGTTATGAAAATGAATGTGATGTGATCCCAATAAGGCTTATAGCTTGGACCAACGCCTAGGCCCAATCCATGGCCCACATGCATCTCAAGCCCAAAGCCCACCAAGAGGCCCAATAACAAGGAGCATTCTAAAGAAGATCCAAATGGGCTTGCCTCAAAATGGACAAACTTCTCATGGGCTTCAATTACTCTTTTCATTGGCCAAAGAAGATATTGCATGATTGAGCATTAGAATAGCCTTTTAAATTGGGCCCATTGTTTAGGTCTTGCTTTCATAAATAGTAGGCTAAATAAACTTGTTCCTTAGGTTTTAATTGGGCTAATCTAAGCCCAATAAAGAGCATTAGTCAAGACACTCTCCTTGCCTCATGAAAGGAGTGGCTTCTAGCTTGCAAAGGAGTGCCATGTCACTTGTCACACATCCAACCCATCTGCGCATCCAAGGGCCAATAAAGAGACTTCTTCTCCAAGCTTGCATCTCATTTCAAATGTAATTTTATGTGCATGTGCATTAGTGGCCTTCTCTTCTATAAAAAAGAGTCCTAGAGCACTTTGTAGAGTTTACTGCAATATCTCTTGCAGTATAGATTATTATAGTGCTTGCTATAAAAACTTTTAAAACCTATAAAAAAGCACTCAAAAAAGATAAAACATGTTGATGACAATCAAGTCAATGCCAATTAGAATTCAATGAAAATCAACTTAATTACATGTAACAATGAAAACATTTGAGTCAGGTCGTTCGCTTGGTTTTTTACTAAAAAGATAGCAATCATGTGTATTGAAATCTTCTTGGATAACCATCTTTACTAGACAACGGATAATTTTCTAGATATATTTGATATGAACCCTATTTTAGATAAGTCCTTCGTACCTCATCAATTTGATTTGGTGGGTATTGTCAAATTTAAAGACGTTCCCCCGGATCACGTTCTAAAATATTTTCAAATTCATTATATGCAACTCTAGAAATTTTAGAGAGTTGTTTTTCATTTTCTTCAATTTTTGGATTATTGTGAAATATCTCAAGTTTAGATGACGTAGATGCATTTTTTCATTACAAACATTCCTCTTGAAAAAAGAATTAATTCTTCTACTATTTATCATAGTTTCTGTAATATAAATTTATCACCTCTCACCTATTTAAGAAAAAAGAAAAATAAAAATGAACTTACTCAAAAAAAAAAGAATTTTTTGGTCCAAAATATTTTTTAACTCCTCAATTTTGCTGTGGTGTCATTTGATTTTGAAAATGATAAGAGATTGATGATAAAAATTAAAATAGAAGAATAATAGAGAAAAAGATGAAGGTACCTATAAAAAAGAAATTAAATAAAGAAACAAAATAAATTACAAAAAGAGAGAGAAAACGTTATTTTTAAATTTAAATAAATTTTTTAAAATTAAATTACATAAACAATATAATAATATATAAATATATTTTTAAAATATATATATATATATATATATATATATATATATATATATATATATATATATATATATATATATATATATATATATATATATATATATATATATATATATATATATAAAAGGAAAAAACGTTGGCTCTCCTTGTCATGTTGAAGTTCCGTCGTTGTATAATATATATATATATATATATATATATATATATATATATTATATAAATTCTGAAGTCTTCAACTGCATTGAACAGTGGATCCAATATTTTAAATATTTAAGTAGGGTTTAGTTTAATTGAAGTGAAAAAGAAGGAAAATGAAGGAAAAAATAAAGAGGGCAATGGAATGGTCGAAGGAAAATAATGTGGATCCCACAAGTTTAGTTTTTTTTCTTATCATATATATATATATATATATATATATATATATATATATATATATATATAATATAAAATAACTGGAGATAAAATTTATGTTATACTTTGTAATTATTTTTGTTCTTTTTTAAAAAAAAATCTGATAATAATTATAGGAACACATAATAAATTAGATTACGAAATCTATTTATTTTTTCCAAATATATTTTTTAATAAAAAATAAAATAATATTAGTAACAATAAATAAATATTCTAATAAAATATTTTATCATAACTTTTCTTCAACTAAACAATGTTTTTTTTCCTTTATTTCTCATTTTTTTTTCATCTTTTCTTTTTCACTCATTTCTTTCCTATTGTATTTATTTATATATTTGAGACTTTCTTATAACTAAATTTAAATTATTATCTTTTCTATACATTACAAATCTTAACAATAAGTGGAAATATTCACTTTATTTCTTCAGTTATTTTTATTTATTTATTTGGAAAATATTTAACCAAATTTAAAATCTTATATGTTCTGAAATCTCAAGAATCAATGGGACCCTTGAAGTGTGGTGTGAAATATCATGAGTATACAGGTTGTCTTTACACAATAATTTATTGTTATGAACATTCTATGAATTACACACATAATTATGCTTCTAATAGAAAAGGAACATTTATAAATTAATTTACTGCAAAAACGATTTTAATTTTTTTTTCCATATTTTACCTGAAAGTCTTTATAGAGAAACTGGTCTAGACAAAAGTGTCACTAACTAAAATAGAGATTAACACATTAAAGGTAATAATTATCTACAAACAACTCAAAATTGATTTAGACTTCAAATAATTTATGTTTTAATTTTCATATTTTAAACAAGTTATTTAGTTTACGATAAATTTATTAACTCAATGAACTGAGATAGAGTTGAAACACTCTCAGCTGAGATGAGAAAAATGAAATCAAGAAGTGCTCTCTGTGGGAGAAAAGACTTAAGACTGAAAAGTTATGGGATAGTAGACTAAATATATAAGTATCAATAATCCAAATATGGAAAAGCATAAACAAATTCATTTTATAGGCTCCAAACGTGGGAGAGAAACCCCAAATACAATGACAATACACCATCCCAGATATTCTTCAGGTCTTTCTTGTCGCTACAGTAATTGCCTCCTCTATAGCTTGAACAAAAGTTGCAATCTTGTATGTGAAAAACCCTACTAGCATTGGTATCAATTCTAAGTGCATATATCCAAATTCTGGAACCAGAATACTGTAATCAGGAGAAACAAGGATAAGTAGGTTCACAAACAAATACAAAATGTACATTCACCTCATTTTTAAAAGAGTAATAAGTGGAATTTGGATTCCTACTCAATTTTTTTGTGTTGTGATTTACACTGATTTTTCCCTTTTTAAAATATATTAGAAATCTTTTTAATATATGAAAAGTAGTATGTTTGAAAGCACATCAGAAGTAAAAACACACAAAAACTCAGCAGAGAAACTGGATTCAAAGAAGTTGTTCCATAAGACCTACAAACTAAAAACTTGATCAGGAATATTTGTTTACAAATTAAATTGACAACATAATAAATGAAATTACAAATCAAAGGAGGACTTACGCATTCCAGCGGTTATAGACCATGACTAGAACAACAGGAACCAGTAATCTTGGTTGCCCAATTGCTCCCCTGCAAATAACATCAAATTAGCCTATGTTTGTTGATAACAAAAACAAGGTGAAAAAAAAAAAAAACTGACCATGTCCACATTTTTTACATTAAAAATGAGTAACAAACTGTTTGAATATAATTCTGACCAAGTAGACTTAGCTTGTTGAAGAGAAACTGTGAAAGACATCTGATACGGTATTTTTATAGGGATGAACAGTACAATACAAAAATCAAGTTTATCTACTGAAGAAATTAAACTCTGAAACTAAATCTATCATCTATAGATTACTTGACAAGAGCCTTTGCACCATCAGTTTTTAGTGAGTCCACGCTACTTCCCAGCATGCGAATGTACACCAAAGAACCAAGAAAACCAGCTCCAAAACTGAATACATGAAAGAAAATTATTAAACAAATGAATAAACATTTACATTTTTTTTTTCTGATGTTAACTAATATTATCATTCCCATTCAATTCCTCATTCTGTTTTCAAGTGCAGGGAATACAATTTATTTCCTTCCATAACGTTTCTATGAAAAAAAATTGTGTTTCTCTATCCCACCTAAATTCTCAAGATACATTAATATATGCTTCTTAAGTTCAAAAAGGAGAAATGTTATAAATATGAAGTGAATTAACTAATAAATGTTTAAATCCTCATTAGATAAAATAACTTAGAACAACACCATATCCCATGTGTCAATAAGTTTTTTGTTTATATAATCTTTTTAGTATGGTTATGGTGGTTTTATATTAATCTGATTTTTAGCTCTCAATTGCACCATATTGGCTAGCATCTACAAAAGATAGGATAGATTGAGGAAGGCCATGAATTCAGAATAACTAAATCAACAGGAGCATGAAGAATGCAAGTACCTAGCTGCAATCTCAGGAGTGTAAGAAACATATGCTGAAACCAGACCAACACCACCAATACCCAAGGTAAGGAATTGCATCTTCTTCTTTAACTGAAAAACCAAAAATATGTTTAGGAACAAAATTAACAAAAACTTGATATTTGGTGAAGGCCACAACAATAGAGGGTACTATTCATATGACCTCTAACAAAAAGGAAAAAAGTTAACCATACAATAATGCTTAATACCTTATCATACTGCTCCTGAGCTTTAGCAGCCAAAACTTTAGGATCTTCCCGAGACTGCTTTATTTCGCGGAACATGACATCCTATAGCAGTGTGGCTACTTTAAATCAGACCTTTGATAGTAAAATTCAAGTTCTAAACATACTAAAGGTACATAGGTTGTCAAGATTTGTTGAGACAACAGTATATCATTGGTTGAGTTCAATGTCTTACCGCAGCAAATATTGATTTCTCCAAGGTTATATAAGTTAGAAATATATGCAGTTAGCAAGTGCAATGCTATATCTTAATGGTAAAGAGTTAAGATGAAATAGAAAAACATTACTTACACTTCCCCCAGTTGCAGCCTTGGTAGCTCTATTCCATTTTTCTTGTTCACGGCGTGTTGGTGCTGATCTATATTTTACCCTGTTAATTCCAGTCTCCTGACCATCATTTCAGTTAAAGTTAAATGAAATGAATCATGTGGAGAAACAATACAAGGTATTATGTACCCTATTTGCCCCAAAAAATAACCCAATAGATAAAGAATATAACAATACTGAAGATATGCTTCAAGTCATTAATCCACAATGATATAATAATCAGGTCAAAACAAAGAGAGAAGATAAATCTCTTACATTAATCTCTGCCTCAACTTGCTTGTGTACATTATGATTTAAAGGAGCTGCTAGTTCTTTGCTCAAATCAATTTCCAAACTACAGTTCATAATTAAAATAACATTATAGATAAATAATAAACAAAATAGAGAGAATAATGCAACCGAATTTGCAGACTTTAATTTAAATATTGTAGAAAGGGACCTGTCCAGGCTCATGACTCTATTTAAGCTTAGAAACCCTGAAGGCTCTTCCTGTTGACAAAAAAATTATTGATGTCAGAACCAAGTCATAGAAACAAACAAATTTAAATAATCTTGGATCATTCACCAACATTTCTTGAGTTAACACCACCAGAAACTAAGGCCTTCTCCCACTAGGTGGGATCAGCTACCTACATGAACAAAATGACACTATTGTATTCATCAAAAGCCAAGTCTGAATTATTTCCTTGTTTCCCCAAAAAAAGAGGGCATTTTAGAAACCTAATATTTGTTGTATCATTATAATTTCTGTGCAAAAAATCAGAGTAAACTACAAGAAAGAAATGATATACAAGTTAGTCGTTTTCCAAACTCTTCTACCACATCCAGAGTTGTGAATGATATAAATTATACAACATCTGATAAGTATATCTACTGTGAGTAAATCTACACATTCGCATAAGCACAGAAACAAAGCGGATCTGTTTTAGGAAACAAAGGGGCCTGTAATGTTATTGATTACACAAGAAAATATCTTCACACAAACTCAAAAGAATCAAAATTAGGAAATTGATTGAGATACTACTACCATCTGTTTCTCTAGTTTACTTATTTCAAACACACATAAAGGCCAGAGGCCAAAACAAAAAGCAATCACCACAACCACAAGGACATACATCAAAATTTTAAAAACAGACATCAGAATTTAAAAAACAGACATCAATCCAAGTTTCCAACAAAAACAGACATCAGAATTTAAAAACCACCCAACCCAGATGGACACTGGGTGAGTGAGAGAACAAAGTGAGTCAAAGTTCAGACCTTTGCAGGAGGGGGTGGAGCCTGAGGATCTTGAATCAACTTTTTGAAGCGACCCACAAACTCTTTGTTCCACATATAGTCATCAGAGGCCAAAGGGTCTTCATCATCGCCCCCCCAGTACTTGCGGAGCTTGGTGGTGGTGGGAGGACCACCGTACTCCCCAGGAGCCATCCCAGTGGACCATTTCACGGCCTTCTTCTTGGGAAGGATAACTTTGGTCTGCTTTGGGTCTGTCAAGGGTGCGGAGCTTGGAGACTCTGGAGAAGTGGGTGTGGCTGCACAGCGCACACAAAGGTGGTTCACAAGTGCCATTTTTTTGTGTTATAGCAATGCAATCCTACGAGGACAGAGCAATGAAGGGGGCGAAAGATACGATGAAATGATGTCGTCAATTGTGTGTCTCTCATGTTTACACATCCGAATTAGTTGCCAGACAATGCTTGCAAAATGTCTATATCATTTTTTTAATTTTTGAAAGGTAATAGAATTATCAATTTAAGAATATTACTCTTCTTTTTATATTTTTTAAGTTAATAAAATAGTGGTAAACGTGTCTTCCCAAGTGAATAATAATAATAATAATAATAATAATAATAATAATAATAAAAGAGTGTTTTGATATAATATTTACGGAAAATATTATCCAAAATTGATAATTAAAAAAATAGAGAATGTGTTAGCTAAAGGTGAACATTTACTCCTTCCCATTTCTAATAAAATAATATTATCGTAGTTAAATGGAGAAAGATATTCTCTTGCTTGCTTTTATATTTTGGATAATTGTATAGAAAATGAAATGTTAAAAGAAAAACAAATGGTGAGAATAAGAATTTAATAAAGGTTAAACTCATGGTCCCTTTCATGCACGTATAATAAATTCTCAACTTTTAATCGTGTAGTTGATTTTTAATTTAGTTCTTAAAATTTATTAAAAGATGTTAAAATTGCATTTATTATTTATTAACTTATTTTTTGTACATTGTTTATGATGATCTTACGTGGATAGTAAAATCCATACATGTCATCGTTTTCCTTCAAGTGGCACTTTTTATGTCATAAATATCTAATCAATATATAAATATCACAAAAAAAGGATAGATTTGGTATTTATGAAGTAAAAGAGTAAACTTAAAATCTTCCTTTCTATATATATGACGCCGTAATAACTCAAATTTCATAAAATACTTTAGTAACTAATAAGTATAGTGACTTTAAATTGACCTTATAAGTCTACAATAAAACCAATTTAGAGAAGAAAGAAAGTACCATTTAAAAAAACGAGAAACTAAAAACAAAACTAATAACGGTCACCCAACTTTCTAAGAATTTTGGGTCAACAGAATCTCTTCACCAAATATCATAACACTTCACAACTTCTAGTTAAATTTCTTCATATTTTCTTTTATCACACAATTTAATATTATGAATATACATAAATTCACATGCTCATGGTCCTATTACAAATGGTTTATGGTTTAGCATATTTACAATTTTCACCAAAAAAAACAAAACACTGTGCATAACAGAACTGCGTACAACTACGGAATTCAACATTCTCTTTCTCTTGAAAAATTATTTTCAACAAACCACTAAAATCAGCCCCTGGAATCCCCAACTTTCCGACCAAAAAATCTAACACAAATTAAGAAAGAAAAAGCACAATCAAAGAGACTAACAAAAATAAAAACAAATAAAAGATAATAAATGAACCGAGGTTGAAGTTTAATCAAAAGCATTTATACGATGTAAGCAAGTGAACGTGGAATTACACGAACAACAAAGGCACAGTGAACATGTTCTATTCTGTTACAGGTTGGAATTTGAAAACAGAACACGATATCTATCTACGATTGATTACGATTACGCGAATTCATGAATCGGAGCGAATCCATTGGCCGTTGAGCCACTCCTGGTGAACCCTAATTGCGGAGGAGGGGTACGCGATCTCCTCGTGAGTGGTGGAGAAATAAACGTAGTAGTGGTGATCGTCGACCTTGCCGGAGACCTGACCGACCCACCAGCCGTCGTTGTCAAAGGCGTCGACGCGCTGGCAGCGGGCGAAGGAGGAGGCGGCGGCGAGGGGCGGAGGCTTGGGGCGGAGCTCATTGGGGAAGAGGGTCTCAGTGAGGGGCTGGGACCCGTCGTCCTCCAGCAGCGTGTCGTAGCGTACGACGTAGAGGCCGTTGTCGAGGCGCGACACGACGGTGGCGAGGTAGTAAGAGCCGATGAAGCCCTCCTCATTGCTGCACACCTCCACCTTGTCGCCGTGGCGGAAATTCACCTTCTTCCGCGGTGGTCGCATTGAAGAAGAAAAGGGTTCTTGAAGGTGCTGGAGAAGTTGAACACTGTTGTGAGGCAACGGAGAAAGTGTTGTTTGTTTCTGCTGATGGGTATTACGTTTATCTCTCTTTTTATATTGTTCTTCGTTAATACAAGTATCTCATTATATATACATAAAGATTAAGATATAAAAGATTTAATTCTCAAAATCAGTGTATAAATCTTTAATAATACTTATTTTTTATTATTTCATTACTTGATAACATAAATATTCGTCACCGTAAATTTATTTATTTAGTTTTCAACGTTTTATTTCATTTTTTTATATTTTGATTAAGTCTTGTAGATTTTTTTTTAGAATTTTAAAAAATATAATGAGCCTTCGGTAATTATATATATGTATATATATATATATATATTTATTTATTTATATATTTATATATTTATATATAATATTATTATAAAATTAATGTATGATAAAATTTATTTATTATTGTCTAAAGACATAAAATTAGTAAAAAATTAGTGAGTTTTAAAAAATGACATTAGATTATTTTATTATTTAAAATGTTATACTATAAATAAAATTTTTATTAATCAGATTTTATTTTATAAAAATTACTATCAACATACAACTCACTCGTATAAATTAATATTCAACTGATTTATATTATCACCAAGTAATATTATATTATGACATTCTATCTAATCAACCAACTACATTTTTTTTCCACCAAGTAATATTATATATTATGACATTCTATCTAATAAACCAACTACATTTTTTACTCTTAGAAATAGACATTTACGGTAATTTCTGTCAATATCCAATATCCAATTTCATTCGGATAACCAAAAAATGTTGACGTGGAAAATAAGAAAAAAAGAGAAAAAAAATGGCTGAACTTTGATTCAAGATACTATGTTTTTATTTTTACTTTCATTTTATCTTAACTTTAATTTGTTTTATTCTATTTTTTTTAATTGTTATTTTATTTTATTTCATCGTATTTTATTTTTATTGTAACTTTATGGATTTTAATTGTTAAAGTGTTGTTTGTTTCCGTTGATCGGGTATTACGTTATCTCTCCCTTTATATTGTTCTTCTTTAACATAAGTATCTCATTGTATATACAAGATCAAGATATAAAAGATTAAATTCTCAAAATTCGTGTATAAATCTTTAAAAATACTTATTTTTTTATTATTTCATTATATGAAAACATAAATTTTCGTCAACATAAATTTATTTATTTAGTTTTCAACCTTTTATTTCATTAGTGTTTTTTTATATCTTGATTAAAGTCTTGTAGATTTTCTTTTTTAGAATTTTAAAGAATACAATGAATCTTAGGTAATTTTATATATATATATATATGGGTTAAATATGTTTTTGGTCCCTCAAGTTTGAGCCCAATTTGGGTTTAGTCCCTCATCAAAACTTTTGACCAATTTAGTCATTCATCTTCCAAAATGTGTGAATTTAGTCCTTTTAACCAAATTTTGTTAAGTTTATCTGACATTTCAAGCGCATTTCATGATAGTATTTAAATTATTTATACTGTTTGACACATTTTTGCTTCAATGTTAACTTAAATACTATCATGAAATGCGCTCGAAACGTCAGATAAACTTAACAAAATTTGGTTAAAAGGACTAAATTCACGCATTTTGAAAGATGAAGGACTAAATTGGTCAAAAGTTTTGATGAGGGACTAATTCCAAATTTCGCTGAAACTTGAAAGACCAAAAACATATTTAACCCTATATATATATATATATATATATATATATATATATTATACAAAAATTAATATATGATAAAATCTATTTACATTCATTTTATTGAATTATTTTATTATTATGGAAAGACCAAGAAAATAGTAAAAAGAAATAGTGATTTTTAAAAGATGACATTCAATTATTTTATATTTAAAAGGTTAGATTATAAATGGAATCTATTAATCAAGTTTCATTTTATAAAAATTACTATCAACATACAACTCACTTAGCATGATCATTTCCAACACCAACTTCACACATGAACATGAAAAAGAATTAATCAACTCATCTCTCATAAGCAAATTTTGGCCATCAACCATTGTCCAACACATTCTCTGCTACCCAAAACCAAATACTTTTCCTATGCCACAAAAAAAATCATAATAACCATTAAAATTTTCCTTCATTCAAATTATACCTCAAGACCATAAACATCTCATTATATCACATAAGAATATGAAAATGCTGCCCAACCACAAATTAAAAGAATTTCAAGCTTCATACCAACAAGAAGATCATAAATCAATCATAGTATACCCAACCAAACCATAGAAAATACAACAACGATGATAGCTTCCCTTACACCAAAACTTAAACCAATAATGTATATCACGCTCCTTCCATGGATTCATCAATTAAAAAAAATACCATCAACTCTTCATCTTCCCACATACCACAAAAATGCCTAAAACCAAACTACCATACTTTTGCTTTAACCAAGGTTCAAACTCATCACCACTAAGTTTCAAACAAACACTCCAAACCAAATAAACTATTATAGTTATCTTGTCATACACATACATAACAACATTACAATAAATATACACATACATGTCACGTCCCAAAATAATTATAGAAAAATGAATACATCAAATGTGCATGGCAGGAATCAAACACAGGACCCTCTACCTCAAACCATAAGAAAAAGCTCAAACCAATTGTGCTACTCTTTCCTTTTGAATAAATTATTATTTAATAAATTTAAATAATATCTCCCACATCCAACCTACCTTTCTTGCAATTTTAATTATTTTCTTGGGTCTTACAAGGATCCTTGCAAAGAGTTCAACATATTCAACCGATTAGAATTTCAAAATAGAATAAGTTCACTTTTTACTCCTTTCTGGATTAGTGTATTGTTTTGAGTTGCATGTTGCTCTCTGGTCCATGCATGAGACTCAAAGTAACCCAAAGAGAATCTATGTTTGTTTGTGATCATGAGAATGTGTTCTGATCTTTAATAAGAGTTTTCTTTATCTAATTAGAGTATCTTATAAGAATTATTGCTTTAAGAACAACCTTTGAGTTAGGGATTTTTACTTTAAGTAAGGTAAGCTAGTAATAATTAACTTTTGTTATGCTTGTCTTTGATATGAATGTTTATCCTTGACAAGATTTTATGACGATTTGGTGTGATTTTTCTTGATTAGAGTTTGTTCCGTCAAAAAAGGTGTAAAATAACCATCAACTGAAAATAAAAAGAAAGAAGTATTTTGACCTTAGCTAATGACTCACTTAGGCCAAAATAAATTTGTCCCTTGACCATGGGAGTAACATTCTTATTTATAGAAGGTAAATCGGTTACAAATATTGCAGATATACATAATCAGTTAATGCATAATAATAGTCTTAGAGACAATCTAAAATATTCCCCTAAATAACAACTAGAATATTTACCTAAATAATAACTAATGTATCTTCTTTTAAATATTTTTTTAACCAAAATAATCACTTTATATAATCTAAGATTCTATCTTCACGTGCACCATCTCCTCAATCCTAGCTTCTTATAGAGAGGTCGGTCCTAGGGTAACATCCTCGTAAATCTTGAACCATCAACCAGCTACCCTCAATGGCGTCAGTCCTAGGAAGACATCCTTCTGGCTTCTTTCAATGACCTTGGCTATATGGAGACATATTTTCAAATTCCTACAATGACCTCGGCTCTGTGGAGACACCTTTCTGGACTCTTACAATGACCTCAGCTGTGTGGAAACATCTTTTTGAATTCTTGTAATGACCTCAACAAAGTGGAGACATATTTCTAGATTCTTGCAATGACCTCGACTTTGTGGAAACATCTTTCAGAATTCTTGTAATGACCTCGACTTCGCAGAGACGTGTTTTCTGACTTGAATTTTTGCCCGATTCCTTGGCCTATTCAATACCTCGGTTTATTGGAGATCTTCTCCATCCAGGAGGGAACAAAGTTAATTGTAAAGAACCCTCTTAGTGAATTTTTGTACCTAGACACTATGATAGAACATGGTGTGTATATTGAATTGATGTTTGATTTGTGGTGTCAACACCCAATTTCGTTCAGGCGAATAAAATTGTTTCTAAAAATATTCAAAAAATAAATTTAAAAAAAAAAGAAAAGGTAAAAATAAATTGTTTAAAAAATTAAAAAATTAATTAATAAAAGTTTCTTTAATTTATGTTTTTAAGAGTTGAGCAAAATAATATTTTTGTTTTTTTAAATAATAAAATAAAAAAGATAAGTTCGTTTTTTTAATTAATTAATAAAATTCAGAAATTAAAAAATTAAAAAATTGAAAATAAAAACGGTTTGCAAGATTGGAGGGAATATTTTTTTATTCCTATCGCAACTTCTACTTCAACTCCTACTCATAACTTCATTGGCACATATTGGAAAGATCGTGAAAAGAAAATTGAAACCAACATTCTCATATACACAGTTTTATTTTGTTTTCATTTTTAGAGGCATCTTTTTCCATTCACGAAATACTTTCCATTCACGAAACAGAAGCCTACAAACCTCCTTTACCATCGTTCACAAGACAACAACAGTGCAAAGAGTGAAGCAATGATAGACACAACAGTGCAACAAAGAATATAAACAACATTTAGAACCAAGAACAAGGGATAACAGTGATAAAAACACAAAGCTGAGACATTAAATAAGGTACGAAATCTTCATTCTTCAAATTTTGCTATGATGCTTTGCCTATTCTATCATTGTTGTGCGCTAATGGTATGAATTGCAAATTATTTCATCCAATGCTGCCTGAAATCGTTAATCATTCAATTAAAACTGGAAAATATGTAAAATAAAAGAGAATTGGGTTTAAGTAATTTGACATAGAAAAGAAATAGAAAGGATTGATTTGCTGCTAACAAATAGAGGTTCGGTAGTGAACATTGACATTTCGGAAATCGTGGGGCAGCCATGGGTTGTGTTGGAATCATTTAGTAAAGGTGGTTTGCGGTGGTCATCGGCGTTGGATTGAACCAGTGTTGGATTCTGGGATGATGTGATGAATGCGATAACATGTTGGCGTTGGTGACATCGTTGGCGGCATTAGGGTCGTACCACCGCTGTTGGCAGTCCCATCAAAGTCGCGAATAGTGGTGCTGGTTCAATGAGGGATGCGGCGTAGGGATGGAAGCAAAAATCTATGGTTGCCGCTGCTGTTGGTGATAGTGGATCCGAGAATGGTTGTCGTTGTCGTTGTTGCTGCCATTACTTTTGTCGTCGCTGGTGGTCTAAGTTTCGAGTTAGGGCAACAATGGTGGTTTGTGGAAAAGAAGAAGATGAAGTAAGGTTACGTCTCATGTTATGCGTTTTGTTAATTAGGGTTAGCAGATTTAACATTTTCTTCACGCACCTCCATAATTAAATCACGCACCCCTATTTTTTAATTAAGGTTAGTAGATTCATTTTTCTTCACGCACCTCCATAATTAATTCACGCACCCTTGTTTTTTAATTAAGGTTAGCAAGTTTCATTTTTCTTCATGCACCTCCATAATTTAATTCGTACACTCCTACTTTTAATTTGGGTTCTGGTTATTTATTTACTTCATGCACTCCCCAATGTAATAACCCTACACCCCTTACATTAAGTTCTATTTTACCTTCTCTACTTGCGTTTTCACTGAGCACACACCCTACTCCTTTAATTTCCTTTTCTAGATTAGGATGTGTTTACTTTATGCACCACGCATTTATCACTTATGCATTCCCATCTTCTATTTTACCATTTTTAATTAAATATCACATTGCAATCATATCATTTTCAAAAATAATAACAAAATATTTTAAATTGAATTAAAAATTAAAATAATTTTCAAAAATAATAAAAATAAGAATAAATAAAATTTAAAATTATTATTTTTTATTTTATCTTTTAGTGTCTAATCGACCGTTCGCGTCGCACGACACTTCTTTTTAAATACAAAAATTATAAAAATAGTTTTGGTATCTAATTGATCGATCGCGTCACACGATACTTCTTTTTTAACTATAAAAGTCATAAATATTGTTTTGGTGTCTAATTGACTACTTGCGTCACACAACACTCCCTTTCAAAAAATACAAAATATAAAAATTTTTTTTTTTGTCAACCCGGCCGCACGCGTCGCATGACTCTTATTTTCAAAAATGTCAAAAGATATTTTTAAAAAATTAAATATTCTAATCAAGTTTTATAAAGAACTACATAGCCCTGATTTCTCATTTTTAATGAGAATACATAGGGCCAAGGTTTTAACCCTTGTTGGGTCCATTTCACACAAAATATATGTTTGTTCAATATTTTCTTAGTTTTGGGAAAAATAAATATTATAAAATAAACACATCTCTTTTGCAAATTTAATTAAAGGTACCGCCTTTGGACGGACGCTGTAGGGTGCTAATACCTTCCCTACGCGTAACCGACTCCCGGACCTTAAATTTGGTTTTCTTAGACTTTATATTATTTTTATGGTTTTCCGTAGTTTTTCAGAATAAATTATGGTGGCGACTTCAAATATCTTTTTTCAAATGAATTTCTTTTTAGTTCGTCCTCCCGTCGCAATTTAGGTTGCCACAAATGGCGACTCCACTTGGGAAGGCTAGAGAGTCAAACTTATTTAATCGAATATGCGAAAGCGATGTGTTTAATTTAGATTTTTTTCCTTTTTCGATTTATGTATATTATTTATTCTTATTGGTGTATGACATATTTGTGGATATTAAACCTTAGGGTAGAAAACATGTTTTTTGTACAGATCATTTTAGTTTTGCAGGTGGGGGTTTAGGTTTGCATTTTTCTCCTTTCACACTCACCTTATATTTTGTACATGACATGAGTGCGACCTTATACCCGGGTTTGAGTAGCTTAGAATTAGAAGGGGATTGTGTAGTAGTTCCATAGTGGATGTACTTCCCAAGTGGTCATTGCGAGAACCCCAACTAGAGTCTGTTTGCTTCATTTGATACTCTCACATCGTGTTGTTTACCAACTGTTGTGAAAAATGTCGTGAAGTGGGCTATAACTCTAATAACCTTTTATCCTTAGAAAATAGGAGACTATCCTGGTGAGCCCATATACCTACCTTAATCCTATGACGCGCTTAAACCTTATAAGGCACAAAGTGAGATGCGTATTCCTATAATTCCTATTTTGTTTTTGTTTTTGTTTTATTTGTATTTCATTCTTTGTGTTTCTCTTTTCAGGTTGTAATAAGTTATGTAAATTATTCATAGCATCATGTAGTCTGTAATTTTTCTTTTTCTTGTACATTTTCATTGTACTCATTCTAGATAGAAAATTATAAAGTTATGTCATTTCCTTGGAGAAGAAATGGAAATTAATAGGGAATCTGGAGTTGGAGAGCATTATGGTTCAGAGTCACTAAAAAAGAAGCAGTCAATTAGAGTAAAGGAAGGCAACTTGACTTATCTTCGAGAGTTTGTTGGGAAGATGAATACTATCCAGAGGAACAATTTTCGAAGGAATTATGGGAATTTACTGAATCTTCTAGAGATTGATACTCATGTTCCAACTATTACTGCTTTAGTCAAATACTATGATCCGCCACTCCGGTGCTTCACCTTCAAGGATTTTCAATTAGTGCCGACAGTAGAGGAATTTAGGGATATTCTAGACTTACCATTAGAAGGAAAAGTTCCTTACAAGCATATAACGCAAAATACATTTGTTTCTACATTAGTAGGAATCCTAAAGGTACACCCTGCAAAGTTAGAAGGCAAAATGATTACAAAGGGAACCGTCAAAGGAATTCCTCAAGGGTTTCTAGAAGGGCATCTACGTCAATTGGCTGATAAACACATGGGGAAACCTTCATGGATGTACTGAAGCTCATTCTTTATGGCGTTATAATTTTCCCAAGCATTGATAATTTTGTTGATTTCTCAACCATTAATGTTTTCATAGCATATAAAATCAATGTAGAAAATCCAGTCACAACAATCTTAGCTGATGTTTATAGAAATTTGAATATGTGTTATGAATCTAAGAAGAAGAAGTTGTCATGTTGCTTGCCAGTATTATATAAATGGTTTATTTCTCATGCCAGTCTAAATTACAAGCTAACTGCTAAAGGAGCACAAGAATGGGCGTGTTTTTTTGCTAAATTACATAATGGAATGATCAAACGAGAGGTGTCCTAGCAGCAGAGATAACATATCATACATTGTGGGGAGTATCTAAATGTTGCTCTTATAGGAACCAAATATTGTGTTAATTATAACCCAATATTAGCACAAAGACAATTTGGGTATCCTATATGAGGTTCACCAAATCCAGAATTTTAGTTGCAGTGTGGAATTGCTATAAAGAAGGGACATTTAATGATTTACTCCGACGGATTAGAAGTGCTTGGGGCAGTGTGGTGCGTGTAGAAAAAGACTTAAGGTCGTGGGTAGTAAATGAGAAGACGTCTTATCAGCAATGGGTAATGGATAGGGTTGAAGTGGTGAAGCTACCGTTTAGACCAATTGCCTTCATGCCAGAACAATAAGATGTCGAGAGTGAGGAAGTAAAAACCCTTAAGGAAGAAATAGAAAAGATGAAGCAGAAAAATGTTAAGCTTGTTAATGATCTTCAAAAAGCTCATCATGAATATGTAGATCTCAAACATGACAATGAAGCCAGGATCAGAACTTGTGATGTATTAATAAAGAAGCAGAGAGGAAAGAAACCATCACTTCAGAGTACAATAAGATCTCGAGGCAGCTAATAAAAAGCTAGCTTTGAGAGGCAAAGAGAAGAAAGTGGTGACATTGTTTGAATGTGAGAAATATGTGAAAAATTGGCAAGAGACAAAAGGGAGGCATTAAACAAGCTGCGTAATGCACAAGTTAGAATTAAAGAGATGGAACAACAGAAAGAAAAAATGACAGCAACTTATGAGGAAAAGATAGAAGAAGAGCGTTGGTATAGAGCAGAGTTAGAAAATGACATATAGTACAGGAATAGAGAGTTCGAGAGACATATGAAGGATACAATATCTGTAAGACCCGGGAAAATTAAATAGTTATTTAATTAATTATTTAATTAGGACGAGTAATGAGAACATTTAAAGCAATAAATGTGAGGAGCTATGACGTGAAAAAGTGCTAGCTCATGTGGTTGAGAGTACTTTATTGTGTGTGAGGACTTGGGTTCGAGTCCTATGTGTGTCATTTGGATGTTATTAAATTATGCATTTTTATGTAATTATATATTGAATGTGTGGTGTCATGATAAACTCTTAGAATTGTAGGACTTATCATGAAATAAGGATTGGTTGAATGGTTTGGCCTTGGTTGGGTATGTGCATGAGTGTGGGTTCAAACCTTGGTGAGAACTAAATAATTTCTTTTTGCCAAATTTTCCTTTTACATGAATGTGAAAGGGCTAGAAACCTAGCAACCAAAGGAGAGGTAACCTAAGGGCTGGAAAACAGAGGGTTAATTGAACATTGGACTAGCATTGGTGTAATTCTTAATTAAAATTCGTGTAAGGCACTAAAAGGGTAATAAGTGAGAGTGATTGTGAGAGAGAAGGTCATAAGAAGAGAAATAGTGCACTGTAAATTCGTACTCACCATAAGCAAGGGTTTTTCAGAGTTTTGGGGCTGATTGAGAGAAGTGGTGGGGCTGAAATCACCAAGGATTGGGCTGGAAACAAAGGCTAAGAAGGTTTTGTGAGGGGATAAGCATACAGATTCGAATTTGGCAAGGAATCCAGGTAAGGGGAGTTGTTTCGTTGATATTTTAATACATGTACGTTCCACTGTATCGTAACTAATTGAAATCGCATGCTTCCACCTGTTTTCTGCACTGTTCGATTGGGTTTCTGGGTTTTTCCCAGAAACCGCCTGGCGGTTTGATCCCTACCGCCAGGCGGCTCATCAGAGGTGAGCATATGTTCTTGTTTTTGTTTGAGTCGCCTGGCGGCGATGAGTGCCTGCCCGGCGGCGTGACCTTGGCTGTGTTCTGTTTGATGGTTTTGATGCTAAATTGGGTGAATATAATGAACTGTTGAGTCTCAAATGTCTGTATAAAATTGTATAATGGATTATTGTCATAGACTTCTTGTTGGAATGTGTATGATCATATTGGGGTTTTGAATATGGGATTGTTGGGTGGATTAGGAAGTAATTGGAATTGAGGAATGTGATAATGGTAATATTGTTGAGATTAGGTGCTAAAAAGGATGTAAATGTATGAGTGGTGGTTATCGAGGAAGGAAAAGTAAGATAGGCTTGTGGAGAGTGTAGAAACGCATGTAGGTGGTCTGATACTGGTGTGCCGCCTGGCGGGGCTGTGCTGTCCGCTAGGCGATGATGTGTGGCAGCTCTAATTGGGTGCGGTACTGGGGATTTCTTCGAGAGAGAGGGAGAGAGAGAGAGAGGAAGCCTTGAGGATTGAAAAGGTTGGTGTAGTAGAAAGGAGAAAATTATGAGTGAGAAGTGGAAAAGAGAGGTAGCTTGAAAGGAGGCAGGGTAAAGGGATAGGAAGTGGATTAAGCTTATAGGTAGTGTAATGAGTGAGAGGAAATGCATTTGGAATGATTTGATGTTTAAATAGAATCTGAACATGTCGCTAAATTGTTAGTCAATGTTATGGGTTAATGATAATGAAGAGGAGTTAATTGAGAAGAATGGTAGAAAAGTTGGAACTAAGAATTTGCGTGAGATGGGCAGGAGGAGTGGGAAGATAGAGTGAAGGATGGAAGGATACATGAACTATTGATGGAGTATATGAGGTGTATGCATGAGCATAATTGTGTAAAAGGGAGATATGGGAATGAGATATGTTATTTGTGAATTAAGACATGATGGCATGACTTAAGAATAAATAAATCTCTAGTGGAAATGTGTGAATGATAAGGTTGGGCTATAGTGAAATTAAAATAGATTGGGAATTGGCAAGAAATCAGAATTGAGTACTGAGACCAAAAAGGTGAGTGGGCCTTAGAGTAACTTGGACTGTAGCACCAACTAAAATTGAGTGCCAATAATCAGCTGCAGAATGCCTCTGATATGGCGCCTGGCGACTTGCCGATCACCGCCAGGCGATAGACGTAGCGTGAGTGAACCCTGCACTGAGAGGCGCCTGGCGGCAAGGGTGGAATCCGCCAGGCGGTGACCGGGAAACAGTGGGTCTGTGGCAGCGTTGGCGCTTGGCAGTGGGGAGGAACCGCCAGGCGGTCTGGGTCAGTTTAGCCTGGCGACTCGTGGTGTAGCGTTGGGCGAAAATCCAACAGAGTATGACTTGTGTGTTTTGAGTTTAAGTTTTAATGTGATACTTGGATCGGGAGATGCTGTGCCATGAGTGGGTAGGTTCATGGATGATGTTTGACATGTGATGATATGAACGGGGAGGTTTATATCCTGTTACTCTCACGTGGGGATACGAGCGAGGTAGGTTCGTATGTTCCATGCTCACGTTGAGAGATGCCACGTGCGGGGAGGTACGGGGGCTGGTGGATCACATGTGTTGGACTACGGGCGGGCAGGTCCGTAGAGTAGGACTACGAGCGGGGAGGTTCGTAGAGGCAGGACCGCGAGCGGGCAGGTTCGTGTGAGCATCATGTTCCCGAGTCCAAGGCTAACTAATTGTATGATTAGAAGACTGATAAGTCTTAGGGTTAAGGTCTTGGCCAAGAATTATGTAGAATGAATAAGATGGATGTACGATTTATTTTGAATATTGTATATCTCTTATTTTATTTTTCTCAGCTCACCCTTTCTTGTTTGTGTGTTTGTGTATGGCGATGATCGTGTGATTCGTTACATGAGAGCAGATGTTGGTACAGGTGATGCTGAGGATGACCAGACGGCGGAGTGAGGGCTAGCAGTGGGATTAGAGCTAGGGTTTTGCTTATGTGTATTTTATGTTTTAAATACAAATTTTGGGAACTTGTAACATTTTATGGATTTAGTTATGAGTTTTGGTGCGCTATTTTAATGAATTTAAATTTTCCCGCGTTGAGATTTTTATAAAGATGACTATCAATATAATTATTTCTTTTATTATTTATTTTTAAGTAATATTCCCTAGGGATGTTACAATATCGGCCTATGAAGCAAAACTGGCTGAAGAAATTGGTACCGGGCAGAGTCGGAGGAGGAAAATCAGAGATTGATAACTGAATGTGCTATGTTAAGTGGAGCTGCAAAGCATTGGAGAGGATGTTTTTAAAAGTTAGTAGCTATAGCTAACAGAGCAATTGAAGATGTACCCAGGATGTTAACTGATGCTGAGATTGCAATTCCTATATTCAATCCACCAAAAGCAATTGAAGATTTCCTCGGTTATTGTAGGAAGCTAGTAAGGGAAATGAAGAACATAGTGGCTATAACTCAAAATTGATGTTTATGCTTGCTTTCTATTTCTTGTTGTTATGAACTTCTGAACATTGTGGATTTTCTGATGTATCGAGTACTTCATTTCGTGTTAATTTCCATTATTACTTGCAATGTTATTCGCACAACTTTATAGTTTCTAGCTAGAATGTTTGCATTTGCATTTGTCTTTTCTTTTCCTTTTTCGCACTTCTCATTTCATTCGAATTAAACAGAAGAGTGACAGTAAGTGAATAGGATAAAACTTCTGAGACACCCTTATAGGACTCGGGCCAATTCCAAAACAATGGAGGATTGGGAAAATGCGCACGAGGAAGTGAAGGAAGAAATTAGCCAGGTGAAGGGTGAAACTAGCCAAATGAAGGATCAAATGGGTCAGATCAGCAAATAATTGTGTGGAGTTCAAGCTAGAGTTGCAAAATCTAGTTGATAAGCATTTCTTGCAAGTTTTTCATGGAAAGAAGGATGAGGAGGTATTGGCATAAACTGATCAAGAGTTTAATTTAACCACACCAGAATCTTTAGTGATTCATTTCACTAGACCTGCACCTTCTCTCACGGAACAAAGAAGGCAACAAACCATGGTGATAAAAACACCCTCATCTTTTCCTTATGAAAGTGACAGAGTTGTTCCATGGAAATATAAAGTACATGAACTTTGTGAGGGACAACAAATTGAAAACATTGAAAACACTTATGTGCATGAAGGTCCAATTGTTGAAAATATATCAAGTCTTGGTGGGATAACAAGGATTGGTCGTTTCTTTACACCACCATATCTAAGGAAGGAATGATGCCAGAAAAGTAAAGTAAATGATGGAATTGAAAAAGCAAAAGAGATATTAAGAGGAAAGACAATACAAGTTCTGGAAGAATGCAAAAAGGATAAACAAAAGGAAATATCAGATGAAGAGGCCTGTGAATTCTTGAAATTCATCCAACAAAGCGAATACTGTTAGTTTTGAAATGGTTGAAAAGCCAAGAAGGGGGGTTGAATTGGCTAGTTAAAAATTTAGGCTATCTTTGCAAGCTAAAACCACCTTTAATTGAATCAAATAAATCATCAAGTTAGGATGCAAACAGTACTGAACTATACACTTTCAATCGATCAAAAACAAAGTTAACAGATTGATTTTACTAAACAGATTCTGTTCTGGTATAATCAATCAATTGAAACTGAAAAATAGTAGACTAAAATAATTGGAAAAATGCAGAAATGCGAATTTGAATTTTAAACCAGAAACAATGCTCAAGAATGATCAAGACCAGTTCCAAATGATTATACAAACATGCTCAATGCTTCAGATGCTATAAAAACATGCAAGAACATGAAAAAGATGATTAAAGCACAAGTTCTTGAAACTTTAAAATGAAAATGCAAGAAAGAAAGGTTAGAGAAGAGAGGACACCACGAATTTTTATACTGGTTCACTCAAATGTAAGCTACATCCAGTTTGTCAAGACAACCTTAGCTTGACTTTGCACTATTTCAAAAGTTTTACAAAGTATCCACCCTTACACTTTCAAAATATGCAAAAACACCACAAAAGACTCTTGAATCACACAAGAATCACACCAGCACAGCAAGAACCCTCTTGCAGACCTGGAAAACCACCAAGCACACACACAAAGCTTGAGAAAGATCAAACCTTAGTGGTAGCACAACCTTGCCTACCACAAACCACTTTCTCGAAGCTTCGAACCCAGCCAAAAGCTTCAAGAATTGATCCAAGATCAATCTTCAACAGCTGCAACACCTATGATCACGAAGGAGAGAGTTTCCACAAGTTTCCAGAACCAAATCGTGCTCGAAAATGATCAACTGACCTAAGTGAAATCAATCAGTTGATTTCACTTGACTTAAGTGAAATCAGTCGATTAAAAACTAAATCAACTGATTGAATTTGTTGCAGTTTAAGACTACTGCAGCCAACCTTTTAACCTGTTAAAAAGTCATTCAACAGATTAAAAGAGACATTTTAACATGTTGAAAAACCATTCAACAGATTAAAAACACAACAAAGACCAAACTACATCTAATTAATGCTTTAAGGTTTACAACATGAATTATAAAATATAAATACACTTTCTTAATGATGTAACTACATGGAGAGCACACGTTCCAGCCTTGATCACCATGGATATCATCAAATCTCCTTTCCTTCATCAGTGTAGGCTTAATTCCAATGGTTATGGCTTCAAGATAGTTCAAAAGAGCTTCATTCAATCTTCATCAAATCTTCAAGAAGCAAACCACCTTGGCTTCTCATGTCAATAATCTCCTCTTGATTTGAAGAAGCCAACCTCTATTCCATCTATCTTCTTCTATCTTCCATTGCAAAATGCTTCTTCCATTTGTTGGAAACCAATTGATGAAGTAACACCTTAGCTTGAAGCTTGTGAACCTGAAAAAACATTTTACAGCAGTAATACACACAAGCTAGCAAGTATACAACTGTGATCATGCTCCCCCTATCAATAATATGGGTTCAAATTCAGATTTGATTATTGATTCCAATTTTTTAATGCTTAGTTTAATGTGATCAATTATCCATTTTCCAATTTTCCAATTTTTGTCCCCCTTTAGATTCATCAAACATAACAAATGCATAAAGATAACAAGCATTGCATTTCATTTCATTAATACTAGAAGGAATAGAGCCAACAGAAAACATATGTATAAAGCTGATACAATCAGCCGACTGAAATGAAAAACAACCAACTGAAACAGACAGTACTCAAACTAAAAAATCACAAACACAAGGATGCAATGCATGATCCTAAACAACCACCACACTCAGTTATCCGGGATATCATGGATTTGGCCATCCAATGCATTGAACCTCTAATTGCAATAGTTGTGATGTTCTTGTTGAGACACATTGAGCTCATGCAGCTAGTTCAACACCATCCTCTCAAAATGTGAGTACACAGGGCCTCTATCCTCTGGAGGATTGTAGGGAATCAAGTCCATAGGTCTAGCAGTTGGTTCTTCCTCTTGATTTGCACCACTTGGACCAGCTTCATGGTCATGTGCACCACCAACAACAGCTCCAACAGTTGTCCATCCATTTCCCACCTTGATAAAGCCCATTTTGTGCAGATTTTGGTTAGAGGTATGGTTTAATAGTCCAGTTGACTCCTCTAGCTCATCCTCTACATCAATACCAAAGTATTCAATGAACTTAGACACCAAAACCACATATGGAAGCCTAAAATCCGTGAGCCTCTTGGCCTTGAGCATGTGATCATGAAACACATAGATCCAATCCACTTGAATGTTGTGTTGAATGCAGTACATGAGTATCAAATCTCCCTCATTCAATGTTGAATGGTTGCTACCACGTGGAACAAGGATTTTTATGACAATCATACCAAGTAACCTTTGATCCACCTTGAGACCACCAACATGGAAGTGTTTGATTTCAGCAATAGGATTTCTCAAGCATTAGCCATAGTATTGCATCTTGTTGAATTCTGGAACAGTCCTAGTTTCATGTTTTCTCACTTGCACACCCCTTGGTTTGAGTCCAACCACATCTTTCCAAGCTCTTTTGTTGATCTCTATTTGAATACCCTTGATGCTGGACAGTAGGACATCATTTTTGAACTCCAAGTTGGTGAAAAACACCTTCACCAAGTCTGGATATATTTTCCCTGAAAGTTCAAGGAAGGACTTCAACTTTTGATGCTTTAGTTGTTGGAATAGGCTCTCAAAGCCTTCAGCCCTTAGCCAAGAGAACCTTAACACCTTAGGGATGCTGATCTGCTTCTTATTCATTTCAATAAGGAACACCTGAATGTTATCCTCATGATCCTCAAACCATGCTTCAATTCTCCCAAGGCTTTCATGATTTGGAGACCTTGGAGTAGGAGGAGTGGAGTGCTCATCATCAGATTGGGTAGCTCTTTGAGAACGACGAGGCATGATGAGTGTTGGTATGGCTGTTTCTAAGAGATGTATGATGCAAATGCAACAATACAAGTGCAATATTTATAATTCAACAAACTGATTTTCAGAAACATTTGATTAAATGGTCCAGATTTTTCTAATTAATTCGTTTTATGTTACCCAAATCAATTTAATGCAGTCCAAAACAGTATCTCGTGCATTCATGATGTTTTCAATGTGTTTTTATGAGAGAATCAATCAGTTCAGATCATGTGAGCTGCATGCACATTGGAATTGTACACTAGAATGCTTTTTAGTTAAACAATTAAGTAAAAGTAACACATGGCTGATGAAATGGGCAGTTAAGAGCAGATAGTACCTGACAAAAAGATGATTTCTTTGACTGAGTCAGCTTAACAATTCAATTCGTGAGTAAAAGACAATTTAAGTAAAATCAACACATTGAAAAATAGAATCAGTCGATTAAAACAACATTAGAGCATCAGAGATTAAAAAAATAGAATCTGGTTAAGTGCAATTAACTGACTTATTTTGAAAATCAATCAATTGAAAATCGTGAAATTGAACTTCATTTTTCCAGATTCAGTTTTAATGAAATCAACATACTAAATTATGAAAACAACAGATTAAAAATCATAACATATCAATTTTTCATCATCCAATGGCAGTTTAAGTGAAATAAACATGTTAAAATACAAAAACAACAGGTTGACAGATCATGAATTTTGCAAACAGAGGCAGATTTAAGTGAAATCAACACGTTGAAATGCAAAATCAACAGGTTGACTATGACAATTTTTAACTCTTGCATACAACAACAAATTTTTATGAAACCAATGCATAAGTACATAAGATTAACATGCTACAAACACATCAGACCACATTCTTGATGTCTAAAATGCCTAGTTCAGTTCTTAGCTTGTTAAACCTATCTCTAGCCAATGGTTTTGTAAAAAAATCTGCCAATTGATTTTCAGTTTTAACAAACTTGATTTCACAATCCCCCTTTTGAACATGATCACGAATGAAATGATGCCTAATCTCTATATGCTTGGTTTTAGAATGTTGTATTGGATTCTTGGTTAAGTTGATTGCACTAGTATTATCACAATACAAAGGTACCTTGCTTAGCCTTACACCATAGTCCAAAAGTTGATGTTTCAACCATATAATTTGTGCACAACCATGTCCAACAGCAATATATTCAGCTTTAGCTATAGAAAGTGCCACACAAGCTTGCTTTTTGCTATTCCATGAGATTAGACTTGATCCAAGCAAATGACAAGTACCACTTGTGCTTTTCCTATCCAATTTGCACCCTGCATAGTCTAAATCTGAAAAGCCACTAAGAGATATGTTAGAATCACATGGATACCATAAACCAACATTGGTTGTTCCTTTGAGGTACTTTAGAATCCTTTTTGCAGCCTTAAAGTGTGATTCCTTAGGATTTGCTTGAAATCTAGCACATAAGCATACTCCAAACTGAATATCTGGCCTACTTGCTGTAAGATACAACAAAGACCCAATCAACCTTCTATATTTGGTTGAATCTACTGGTTGGCTAACCTCATCTGCATCCATAAGGCAATTTGTTGCAATTGGAGTGGCAGCTTCCTTGCAATCTTCCATTTTGAACTTTTTCAACAAGTTAAAACAATATTTTGATTGATTTAAAAATATTCCATGCTTGAGTTGCTTCACTTGCAGCCCTAGAAAGTAGGTAAGCTCACCCATCATGGACATCTCAAATTATCCCTGCATGGCTGCAACAAACTCTTCACACAATGTGTTATTATTTGAACCAAAGATGATATCATCAATGTTCCTGCAGAAGAACAAATAAGATAAGTTAGGCACAAGCGTCACCTTACCATGTAGTCCGCTATCTCTTCAGTTGGCCTCTTCCCAGTCGATACATGTCAGCTTGGACCCGGGAGGGGTTACCTGCAGAAGAGTCTCCGAAGCTCAAGTTAGTCAAAGCTTTCAGAGAGTCAAACTAGTGATTAATGAATGCATACCTTTAATTACTGGGGTCCACGCGTATTTATAGAGCATTAAATGACGTTTGACCATTTCATGGGCCGGGTTTTGACTTGGGCTCTAGTTTGGGCCATGAATGGGCCTGGGCCCCAAATCAGGCCCTCGAAGCTTATTGAAGGCGAGACATCGATGTTAGCTAACCATCTAGGCAAGTAGTCGGTCTCGACCGGCTACTTGCCTAGATGGCTTATGCTGGTGGTGTCCGGGTACCGGGTACCAGGTGGTTTAGATGTGTATACTGTCTACTTGGTTGAGTTTGGTTAGGTACGGTACACCAGTCCCCCAGCCTTGTCCGATATGGGTTGTCGGTCAAGGATGATATGTGGTTTGGTGAGCTAGCAGAACCGGCTAGGTGTGATACACCAGTCCCCCAGCCTTTAAGTGTGGTGAACAGTGTTAAGGCTTGGAATTTGCAAGTGTCAGAAGGTAGGTGAAAGGGCGTCAGGTGGTCACATCGTTAAAGTTTTGGTGCCGTCGTTATTTTTTCTTTTAGGTGTCATATCCTTCATAATGATGGTGTCGATTGGTCTGGGGTTTTATTTTGGCGGGAAGAGTTTTAGTCGTTTGGGATCGTGGGCTATAAATATGGGTTTGAAAGCAACTGAGGGTTTACTTGGTTCATTTGCGAGAGTTTCGAATTCAGAGATCTTGTGCGCGTCATACTGTCCGACTAGTTCCCAAATTCAGCCGACATCTTCCCGTAAAAACGAAAACAGGTATGTCTAGTAGCGATAGCACATCGTTATCTGCGTCTAGTAGTAGTGAAAGTACTGAGTCGGATAGGAGTAGGAATGACCGGCTTGGCGGAGAGGGTATGAGTTCTGGAGTGGGTACAAGCGGGATGCCGATGGAAGTGGTGAGGGAAGTTCGAGAGGATCCTCCTGAGGAGCTGGAGGAGAGTAACTGGCCGGCCAAGGGCGGCTATGGATGGGTCGCCGCTGATGTTCGTGACCAGTCATCATTGTTTAGGTGGTCTTGTTTGTTAAACTCTTGGTTAAACTGTACACCCGTTATGTCTAGGGGGGCCAGTGGAGATATTGTTTCGCTGGAGAGGGTGAGCGCCGTCGACCGGGTATGCCACGGGCAGGAAGGGGCTGCTGAAAAGTTCTTTTATATGTATATGTGCCATTTTTCTCAGCTTCACGTACGACTACCCTTTGACGACTTCACCATGGGCGTGTTGCGGGCGTTGAACGTGGCGCCTACTCAGCTACATCCTAATAGTTGGGCTTACCTACAGGCCTTCCGCATTTTGTGCGAGTCTTTGTACTTGGAGCCTTCCCCACATGCATTCTTGTATTTTTATGATACCAGACCCCGAAGGCCGACTACTTGGCTTTCTTTAATCAGTCGTCCTAGCATCAGCAGGTTGGATGCATTCTCCCAATCTTTCAAGCACTTCAAAGACGGGTACTTCAAGGTCGTAGTGAAGGAGGGAGGTGAGCCGCATTTTCTGAATGCGGATGGGAGTACCAAGTTCCCTTTTAGTTGGACCAACAATCCTTCTCGTTACAAAGACATGGGAGTGGAAGAGTTGTCGGCTGGAGACAAGGAGGTGGTGGGGATATTGTTGAGATTTGTGGATAAGTTGCCCACTAAAGGCCTAGTTAGGGTTTATAATTCGGTGCATCCGATAATAGATATTGAAGGTATCTGTTTATTACTTAAGTTGTGTTAATGATGCTAAGTTGTTTTGATCCGAGTTGTGATATGTTATTGCAGGGCATATGGCGCAATCTGGTAAGAAGAATCTGGCGCTCTTTCAATCACTGAGGAAGGAGATGGCCGCCAAGGCCAAGGAGGCTGGGAAAGCTGATGTTCCAAATTTGCAGGAATCGGTTGTGGAAGTACATGTGCACGGTGGAACGAAGAGGAGAGCTGAACTCCCGCCTCGACCTGGGAAGGGTAAGGATGTGAAGAAGATAAGGGCGGCTATCCTTGGGTCGGCTAGTGGGGCGGGATCGGCTAGCGGAGAGAGGTTGCCGGAGGCCGGGCTGATTGAGTTGCCGGAGATATCCGTGAGGAAGGACATCTCGATCAACCTCCCAGACACTGTTGTGAACTCTATTGATAACATGGAGGTTGATCATATCGTGAGAACAATGGTGGAGTTTGGGAGCAAGGCTTTAGTCTTGGGTCGACGTGTAGGGTCCCTTTACAGAAGGGAAGTGAAGGAGGTAGGGGAGTTGCAGGGTAAGGTCGACAAGCTTGCGGAGGAGAAGGCGGCGATAGAGAAGGAGAAGGAAGGGTGCGAGGCTGAGAGGAAGAGGCTGGCGTCATGGCGTCTGCGCCGTAGACCATGCTGAAAGGGGATTCATTTGTCGACGACTGAGGGGTGCATCTGTAGGCCCATAGCACTTCAATTAACTCTTCTGGCCATCGGCCTTTAGCGGTATCCAATCTTTTACGCAGCTCTATGAGAATAACTTTGTTTGCCGCTTCCGCTTGCCCATTGGTCTGTGGATGTTCTACAGAGCTTGTGATATGTTTGATGCCTAAGCCGGTGTAGAATTTTCTAGCTCCTTGTCGATAAATTGTCGGCCGTTGTCTGTTATGATGGTATGCGGTACACCATATCTGCATATGACGTCCTTCCACACAAACTGCTGGACTTGCTGGGCCGTGATAGTGGTTAATGGCTTGGCTTCAATCCATTTGGTGAAGTAGTCAACGGCTACGATTAGGAACTTAACCTGTCCTTTGCCGGGTGTGAAAGGGCCTAGGATGTCCATTCCCCATTTAGCGAATGGCCAGGGGGACAATTTGTGGTGTAGCTGTTCTTGTTTTTGACGTATAAGGTTGCCGTGCTTCTGGCAAGGTTTGCATTTCTTGACGTAGTCTCGGCAGTCTGCCTCTATTGTGGGCCAGAAGTACCCGACTCTGAGAATTCTTGTGGCCATGGTGCGCGCGCCTGAATGATAACCACAAATTCCTTCGTGTAGTTCCTTAATGACGTACTGGGCTTGTTCTGGCGTGACACATTTGAGTAGGGGCTGGCCGTATCCGCGTTTGTAGAGGTCGTCGCCTATCATAGTGTACCTGGCGGCCTTGGCCAGCCAAGTTTTGTCCGCGTCGGCATGGGGGTTGCCGGTTTTGAGGTATTGAATGTAAGGGGTGGTCCAGTTTGGGTTTTGGGTGGGGATGATACTGTTTGATGGGGTGTGGGTTAATGTTTGGCAAGTGTGTGTAACGGAGGGTGTGGATAGTGTTTGCTGTAGCAGGGACCGGTTACGGTTTTTGAGTTTGGTACTGGCTAATTTGGAAAGGATGTCGGCTCTGACATTGTCGGTTCTGGGTATGTGTTCGACGCGGACTTGTTCAAAGGCGGATTGGATGATTGCGTGGACCAGATGGTAATATTGTTGGAGGATGGGGTCTTTGATTTGGAACTCGTCGTTTAGATGACCTACGGTGAGTTTGGAGTCGGTTTTGCATGTTAACTTTTTGACGCCGACTTCACGGGCTAGAGAGAGCCCGGCGAGGATAGCTTCGTATTCGGCTTGATTATTCGACGTTTTGAAAGCGAAGTGAAGAGATTTCTCAATGAGGATGTCGTTGGGGCCTTCTAGTACGATGTCGGCACCGGCACCCCTTGGGTTCGAGGAGCCATCTACATGAAATGTCCATTGGTCCTCAACAGGTGTTTGCTGTAGGTCATTGACGAAGTCTAAGAGGCATTGAGCTTTGATGGGGCCGTGTGGTTCGTAGCGGATGTTGAATTCGGAAAGCTCTACGGCCCATGATGACATACGTCCGGCTAAATCTGGTTTTTGTAGTATTTTTTGGATTGGGTAATCGGTCTTGACGGTTATGGTGTGGTTTTGAAAATATGGGCGTAAGCGGCGTGCGGCGTGGACCAAGGATAGAGCTAGCTTTTCTACCATTTGGTATCTGGTTTCAGGATCTTGTAGTGTCCTGCTTAAGAAATAAACAGGATGTTGCGTGCCTTCTGCTTCTTGGACAAGGGCGGCACTGACGGTGTGGTCGGTGGCCGTGATGTATACTAGCAGGGGTTGACTGATGTCGGGTTTGCGGAGGATGGGGGGTGAGGTTAGGGATGTTTTGAGTTTGAGGAAGATTTGTTCACAATCATCAGTCCACGTGAACCGGGCGGATTTCTTTAGGAGCTGGATTATGGGTTGAGTTTGTTCTGCTAGTTTTGGTAGGAAGCGAGATATAGCCGTGAGGCGGCCAATTAGTCGTTGGACTTCCTTGACGGTGGTGGGGCTGCGCATCTCGATGATCGCCCTGCATTTTTCAGGGTTAACTTCTATGCCGCGCTGGGTTAACATGAAACCGAGGAATTTACCCCGGTCGACGCCGAATACGCACTTATCGGGGTTTAGGCGGAGGTTGTACTGGCGCAGGGCAGAGAAAACTGCCTCTAAATCTTTAGCGTGCTGATGATGGCTTGGGGACTTGACGACCATGTCATCGACGTAGACTTCGACACAGTGTCCTGTGAGGTGGCTGAAGACTTTGTCCATTAGACGCTGGTAGGTTGCCCCAGCGTTTTTGAGGCCAAAGGGCATGACTCTATAAAAGTAGTTGGCATCATCTGTGATGAAGGCGGTCTTGTGCATGTCTGCTATGGCCATGGGTATCTGATTATAACCTGAGTATGCGTCTAAGAAGCTAAGTACTTTATTTCCTGCCGCGCCGTTTACGAGGCGGTCGATGTTGGGTAGGGGGTAGGCGTCGCGAGGGCACGCCTTGTTCAGGTCTGTGTAGTCCACGCACATCCGTCATTTGCCATTGGCTTTCTTCACCAAGACAACGTTAGAAAGCCAGGTGGTGTACTGCGCTTCATCTAAGAATCCTGCGGTCAGCAACTTCTCGGTCTCTACCTTGGCTGCCTGTCTGCGTTCTTCCCCAAGTTTACGTTTTTTCTGGGATACGTAGCAGGCTTCTTTGTATATCGAGAGCTTGTGGGATGCGACCTTAGGGTCTACCCCAGGGAGGTCGGCGGCTGACCAGGCGAAGAGGTCTGTGTTGTTTGTGAGGATGGGTGTAATTGTGGCACGCTCATCAAGATTCAAACCAGTGCCCAAGTTGATGGAATGGCCGTTGGGAAGTTCCAGGGGGGTTGTGTCTTCGACTGGTTTGAGGCGGGCATCTCGGCCTATTCTGGGGTCAAGGTCCTCGCCGGATAGGGCTATGCGGGAATTAGGTGGTCGCTCGATGTTGTTTGTCTGTTGGATTGGGAGTTGTGGCCTTAAGCTTGCCATGTAGCATTCGCGTGCTAAACGTTGGTCACAGTGGACGGTTAGGATGTCACCGGATGGTGCTGAGAACTTCATGGCCAAATGCGGGGTGGAGACGACTGTACCAAGGGTATTGAGGGAAGGACGGCCCAGGAGTATGTTGTAGGATGTGGGTGCGTCGACTATAAGGAAGCGGATTGGGATTGTTTTTGTTTGGGTTCCTTCCCGAAAGACGGTATGGAGGTCTATGTAGCCTCAGGTGGATACTTGTTCGCCAGAAAAGCCGTATATGGGCTCGTCATATGGTATCATAGCGGTGTCGGGGAGCTGTAACTTTTGGTAGGTGGTCCAGTAGAGGATGTCAACGGAGCTGCCTTGATCTACCAGGACTTTCTTAACGGCGTAATTCTCGATTTCAACTGTGATGACCATGGGGTCGTCTTGCTGGTGATCTAGGCCGTGGAAGTCGTCATCTGTGAATACGATGGGGGGCATACGTCGTCTGTGATGGGATTGGGTGATGTGGTTGATGGATTGTATGTGGCGGAGGTGTTTCTTTCTGGCGGAAGAGGTGGAGCCTCCGCTTGCGAAGCCACCAGAGATGGTGTTAATGGTGCCTCGTAAGGGGGGGTCGGCGGGGGTAACGTTGGTGTGGGCGGGCTGTGGTTGTTGGTCGTCGGGTTGGGTGGGGTGGTTATTGTGGTGGGTACCGCTTGGATGTCTTCTGTGGTCGTGTCGTGGAGGGTGGCGGGTTCGGGAGGAGGAGGCGTGGTCATCCCTGCGGATGAAGCGGCGAAAATGGCCGGCGCGTACCAGTTCTTCGATCTTATCCTGGAGTGCTTTGCACTCTTCTGTGGTATGACCGTGGTTGCGGTGGTACCGACAACACTTGGTCATGTCGGCGTTAGGAGGGGTGGTTGTCTTTCGTGGTGGGGGGAGGAGGTCAGCCTGGAGGGCCTCGTCTAGGATGCGGGAGCGGGCTACTGTGAGTGGGGCGTATCTGGTGAAACGAGGTTGGCGGGGTTCACGTGGGCGGGTGTCAGGGCGCGGGTGAGGCTGTGGGGTAGGATTGGGGGTGGGGTTGGAGGTGTTGGCGGCATAGTCGTTATAGAATTTGGTGTGAAGAGTTTGCATTTCTTCCATGCGAACGTAGTCAGCTGCGCGCAGCTTGAGTTCGTGCATGGATGTGGGTGGATGGAGGTAGACATTGTTGGCAAAGGGTCCGGGTTGTAGGGTGAGGGTCATACATTGGAGTATCATTTCCTGATTAAGGTGTGGTGTACGAAGGGCTGCTTTACTGAAGCGATCGATGAATTTTCTGAGTGGTTCATTGGGTTCATGTCTGATGCCCAATAGGGATATGGTGGTGGTTTGATGTGGACGGCTTCTGGCGAAATGTGTGGAAAACATGTGGGAAAGGGTGTCGAAATTGTCAATTGAGTAGGGTGGGAGGGTAGTAAACCATTCTAGGGCGGGGCCTTTGAGGGTTGTGGGGAAAGCTTTGCAGAAGACTGCGTCTTGGGATGTATATAGGGCAACGTGTGTGATGTAAACTTTAAGGTGTTCATCGGGGTCGGTTTCGCCAGTATAGCGATCGAGGTTGAATGGTTCCCACTGGGCCGGGAGAGGGGTGTTAGCGATAAAATCTGTGAATGGGTGGCGGAGTCTGGGCTGGTGAGGGGGGGGAATGTGGGGTGGGGGTGGGTGGTTGATCATAGTAGGAAAGGTGGAGGTGATGTTATGAGGAGGGATGTGGGTTGTGGGAAGATACTGTGGATTGTAGGGTGGGACGTATGCTGTGTGGAGAGCAGTGGGTATGTTGTGGGGAGCGTGGGTGGTTGAGGGAGCTGTGAGCCCCGGGTGACCGGATGGGAAGTGTTAGGGGTGTGTGGAGGTAAGGGGGGTTTGTTGGGTGGTGGTGAAGGTGTGGGGGGTGGGATTATATTCACTTTCTTCCTCTGTAGGCTGGAAGGCCGGAGACTTCACAGCTTCAGAGGTCTCTTTGGCTTTTCCCTTCAGGTTGGCATCTGCCTCGATCTTCCTTCGGAGGCGGGAGTTCTCTTGTTTTAGCGCTTCCATTTCTTCAGCGTTGCGCTTCTTCAGGTCTGCGAGCTCCTGTTGCATCTTCACTTGGCCGTCTAAGATGGCGGCCAAGTCAGGGGTGATGCCGGAAGGTCCAGAGGGACCAACGTCCACTTGCTTGTTAGCTCCAGCTTTGCTACGGGTAGAAACCATCTTCAGAGAAAAACGGGTACTAAAGGTGTTCGTCTCGTGCCCCACGGTGGGCGCCAATTGTTCCTGCAGAAGAACAAATAAGATAAGTTAGCCACAAGCGTCACCTTACCATGTAGTCCGCTATCTCTTCAGTTGGCCTCTTTCCAGTCGATACATGTCAGCTTGGACCCGGGAGGGGTTACCTGCAGAAGAGTCTCCGAAGCTCAAGTTAGTCAAAGCTTTCAGAGAGTCAAACCAGTGATTAATGAATGCGTACCTTTAATTACTGGGGTCCACGCGTATTTATAGAGCATTAAATGACGTTTGACCATTTCATGGGCCGGGTTTTGACTTGGGCTCTAGTTTGGGCCATGAATGGGCCTGGGTCCCAAATTAGGCCCTCGAAGCTTATTGAAGGCGAGACATCGATGTTAGCTAACCATCTAGGCAAGTAGTCGGTCTCGACCGACTACTTGCTTAGATGGCTTATGCTGGTGGTGTCCGGGTACCGGGTACCAGGTGGTTTAGATGTGTATACTGTCTACTTGGTTGAGTTTGGTTAGGTATGGTACAATCAACATACACTTGAACAAGTATAACATCATTATCATGTTTTCTAATGAAGAGTGTTTTATCCACTGCACCTCTAGCATAACCTTTTGATAAGAGAAAATTGCTTAGCCTTTCATACCATTGCCTTGGTGCTTGTTTCAAACCATATAAGGCCTTTTTCAATTTAAAAACATGGTTAGAATAGAGATGATCCTCAAATCCAGGAGGTTGTGATACATACACTTCTTCATTTAGAAAGCCATTCAAGAATGCACTTTTCACATCCATTTGATGCAATTTAAAGTTACACATCCAAGCATATGCTAAGAGTAATCTCACAACTTCTAGCCTAGCTACAAGTGCATAAGTTTCATCAAAATCAATGCCTTCTTCTTGATTATAACCTTTAGCAACTAGTCCAGCTTTGTTTCTTACTATATTACCATCTTCATCCATTTTGTTTCTAAAGACCCATTTGGTTCCAATTATATTCATATCATTAGTTTTAGGCACTAGAAGCCACACATCATTTCTTGTGAATTGATTAAGTTCATCTTGCATAGCCACAATCCAATTACTATCATTCAAAGCATCATTCACATTCTTAGGTTCAATTTGAGATACAAATGCAACATGTTCACAAAATACAATCCTACATCTAGTAGATACTCCCTGTTTGATATCACCTATGATGTTGTCCTTTGATAAGCCTCTAGGCTGGATCCAATCCTTGGGCAATTTGTTGTCTGCAACTTTTTTAGTCGATTGTTTTTCCTTTTTAGTCGACTAATTTCTTGCAGCAGTGGACTTTTCTGCAGCAGAAATCTGCTCCTATAGTAGATCTTCTTCATCTGCATTCTTTGGCACTTGATCTTGCAATTTTGGGTTAGTTTCATCAAATACAACATGCATAGACTCTTCAACAGTCATCAATCTCTTATTATAGACTCTATATGCATGACTTTGTGTAGCATAGCCTAGAAAAACACCTTCATCCGCTTTTGCATCAAATTTGCCAAGACTTTCTTTGCCATTATTTAAGATGAAACACTTACATCCAAATACTTTTAGGTGACTTAAAATAGGCCTTCTCCCTTTGAAAAGCTCATAAGGGGTTTTCTTCAAAATTGGCCCAATCAACACTCTATTTAAGACATAGCATGCAGTGTTGACTACATCAGCCCCAAAGTACTTAGGTAGTGAGTTTTCATTCAACATAGTTCTAGCTAGTTCCTCAAGTGATCTATTTTTCCTCTCAACAACACCATTTTGTTGTGGTGTTCTTGGTGCAGAAAAATTATGGTTGATACCATGCTTTTCACAAAAGTGTTCCAACTTTTCATTTTGAAATTTCCCACCATGATCACTTCGAATAGACACTATCTTGGAACTCTTTTCATTTTCAAGCATCTTGGCAAGTCTTTTGAAAGCATGAAAAGTGTCATTTTTGGCAGCTAAGAACAAAGTCCATGTGTACCTAGAAAAATCATCAACAATGACTAATGCATAAAGATTGCCACCAAGGCTCATGGTTCGAGATGGACCAAATAGATCCATGTGAAGCATCTCTAAAGGTCTTTCAGTTGAAACAACATTTTTGGATTTAAAAGAGACCTTAGTTTGTTTTCCTTTTTGACATGCTTCACATACTTTATCCTTCTCAAACTTGAGTTTTGGTAGTCCTTCAACCAACTATATTCTATTCAGCCGATTGAAATGCTGCATGTGTATGTGACAAAGTCTTCTATGCCATAACCAAGTATCATCCTCTTTTGTAAGAAAACAATGGATGCTAAATGATGCATGATGCAAGTCAAGTAGATATATATTATTGACTCTCTTGTCTATCAAAACAATACTACCATGTGCATCATATATCAAACAACTATTTGGTTCAAACATGACTTTAAAGCCTTTATCACATAGTTGACTTATACTTATCAAATTGTGTTTGAGTCCTTCAACCAGCATCATATTCTTGATGTTGAAAGAGGATCCATTGCCTATGACTCCATTTCCAAGGATTCTTCCTTTGTTATTGTCTCCATAGGTTACAAACCCTTCCTCCTTTAACTCCAACTTTTCAAATTTGGTTTTATCTCCTGTCATATGTCTTGAACAACCATTATCAAGGTACCACAAATCTTTCTTATCACATTTCATGACATGCAAAACAGATTTGGATTATTTGGTACCCTTTGATAGGTTGGGTCCATCATGGTTATGCCTTTCTAGATCCTTTTGGGATCCATTTCATAATCCCTTTAGGAACATCATATTTTCTAGCATGGCAGTTCTTAATAACATGACCTTTTTGCATACAATAGTTGCATGAAATGAATGGCATGTCACTTGGCATGCTTTTAGAAAAGAAACTAGAGAACTTCTTGGTTTTCTTTTGAAAAGAAGGATTGAAACCAAGTCCAGCTTTGCCAAATACACAATTTTGTGAACCAAGAACAGCCTCTAAGTTTGCTTCTCCTCTTGTGAACCTTGCACAAGTCTTTATAAGGTATTTCACTTGATTTTTCAAAACTGTGCAGTTTGCACAGGATTTTTCAGTTGACTGATTTCTAAAACAGTCGGTTGAATTACTGTAAATCATTTCCAAATGTTCAAAATCAGTTTTTAAATTAGCTGTTTCTTTTTCTAGTTGACTAACTTTGTTTTCCAGCCAATTGTTTAAGCCTTTCAACCGATTGTTTAATGCAGAAATCTTGTTTGCTTCATTATGCAACTCTTCAAAATCATGCAACAATTGATTATAGTCATTTAAGTCTAGAGAACTTACTTGGCTTGAGGAAGATGACTCATAGCCAACCATGAGACACAAGTTGGCTTCTTCACTCTCATCTTGTGAGGAGCTACTTGTTGTTGAATCATGTCCTCCCATGCAATGTATGCACGTTTCTCCTTTGGCTTCTTCTCCTTTTTCCTACTAACACTTTTCTCCTTTTCTTTGTTAGCATTTGGACATTCAATTTTGATATGTCCTTGTTTTCCACAGTTATAACATGTAAAATTAGAAGAGTTTGATTCATTGTGTTTGGAAGTATACCTCTTGGGATTACCTTTGATACCTTCCTTTTGAGATACTTACCAAACCTCTTGACAAGGAGATTCAAGTTCTCACTTTCACTTGATTCAGCCACCTCATCCTCAAGTTCCTCATTTTTCTTGGTGCTAGTCTTCAAGGCTATGTTCTTGATCTTTTTCTCACTTGACTCAAGCTCATTACGCCTTTGCATCTCATCTCCTGCTCCCTAAGCTTACCAAACAATGCAGTTGTAGTCAAAGTGGATAGATCTCTTATTTTTGAGATAGCCATGACCTTTGGTTGCCAAGGTCTATCAAGACACTTTAGCACCTTGATGTTTAACTCTTCCTTGTCAAATTCCTTACCCAAGCCTATGAGTTGGTTGACTGTGTGAGTGAATCTCTTTTGCACATCCGCTATGGATTCTCCTTGTTTCATCTTGAATAACTCATATTCTTGAATCAAGGCATGCTTTCTTGCTCTCTTAACATCATTGGTTCCTTCATGAGTCACTTCAAGAACCCCCCACATTTCCTTGGCACTCTTGCATTGTGAAACACGAAAAAACTCATCCATGTTGAGAGATGAAGTGAGGATATTCTTTGCATTGCAATCATATTGGGCTCTCCTCCTTTCTTCCTCATTCCATTAAGTCCATGGCTTATTAACCTGTACATCATCAACAATATGCTTAGGAGTATATGGTCCATTTATGATTGCATCCCATATCCCTTGATCTATTGACTCAATAAAGATTTTCATCCTAATTTTCCAAAATTGGTAATTAATGCCACTAAACATAGGGGGTCTATGAATTGAGGCACCTTCACCAAAGGGTAACTTGTTTTCAGCCATTTCAAGTAGTTCAAAACAGATTTAGGACCTTACTTGATCAAATTTCAAGTACCTTGCTCTGATACCAATTGTTAGTTTTGAAATGGTTGAAAAGCTAAGAAGGGGGGTTGAATTGGCTAGTTAAAAATTTAGGCTATCTTTGCAAGCTAAAACCACCTTTAATTGAATCAAATAGATCACCAAGTTAGGATGCAAACAGTACTGAACTATACACTTTCAATCGATCAAAAATAGAGTTAACAGATTGATTTTACTAAACAGATTCTGTTCTGGTATAATCAATCAATTGAAACTGAAAAATAGTAGACTAAAATAATTGGAAAAATGCAGAAATGCGAATTTGAATTTTAAACCAGAAACAATGCTCAAGAATGATCAAGACCAGTTCCAAATGATTATACAAACATGCTCAATGCTTCAGATGCTATGAAAACATGCAAGAACATGAAAAAGATGATTAAAGCACAAGTTCTTGAAACTTTAAAATGAAAATGCAAGAGAGAAAGGTTAGAGAAAAGAGGACACCAAGAATTTTTATACCGGTTCACTCAAACCTAAGCTACATCTAGTTTGTCAAGGCAACCTTAGCTTGACTTTGCACTATTTCAAAAGTTTTACAAAGTATCCATCCTTACACTTCCAAAATATGCAAAAACACCACAAAAGACTCTTGAATCACACAAGAATCACACTAGCACAACAAGAACCCTCTTGCAGACCTGGAAAACCACCAAGCACACACACAAAGCTTGAGAAAGATCAAACCTTAGTGGTAGAACAACCTTGCCTACCACAAACCACTTTCTCCAAGCTTCAAACCAAGCTAAAAGCTTCAAGAATTGATCCAAGATCAATCTTCAACATCTACAACACCTATGATCACAAAGGAGGGAGTTTCCACAAGTTTCCAGAACCAAATCGTGCTCTAAAATGATCAACTGACCTCTCTTTCGAAAATCACAGCTTTTATAGTCAAACTGTTACAAAATTCAGCAGGTTGATTTTCATATCAATCGGTTGATTTCACTTGACTTAAGTTAAATCAATAGATTAAAAACTAAATCAACTAATTAAATTTGTTGTAGTTTAAGACTACTGCAGCCAACCTTTTAACCTGTTAAAAATTCATTCAACATATTAAAAGAGACATTTTAACCTGTTGAAAAACCATTCAACAGATTAAAAACACAACAAAGACCAAACTACATCTAATTAATGCTTTAAGGTCTACAACATGAATTACAAAATACAAATACACTTTCTTAATGATGTAACTACATGGAGAGCACACGTTCCAGCCTTGATCACCATGGATATCATTAAATCTCCTTTCCTTCATCAGTGTAGGCTTAATTCCAATGGTTATGGCTTCAAGATAGTTCAAAAGAGCTTCATTCAATCTTCATCAGATCTTCAAGAAGCAAACCACCTTGGCTTCTCATGTCAACAAATACAAGGTGGTGGAGCAGTTGAATCGTATGCTGGCTCGAATTTCGCTTCTGGAATTGCTCATGCATTCGACAACTCACCAAAAATTGCTAATGAAAATACTTAGTGGGGCTCATGTTGAGCAAAATATTTCGCTGAATAGATTTGAAGGGATTGTTAACAATATTATCGTTAATGATTTTCTTACTTTTTCAGATGATGAGATACTCGTTGAAGGATGTTATAGCTCGTGTGTTGATTGATAATGGTTCTTTCTTAAATATGATGCCTAAGGTGACATTGGAGAAGTTATCACGTGATAAATTCCCTATGAAGCCAAGTACTATGATTGTGAGAGCTTTTGATGATAGCAAAAGAGAAGTGATGGGAGAAATATAATTGTCAGTTCAAGTTGGTCCGTGTGTATTTCAAATAACTTTTCAAGTAATGGACATCCTACCAGCATACAATTGTTTACTTGGTAGACCTTGGATTCCTTTATCTACTCGATATATTGAAACAACAAAGGAAAGCTCTTGAGACGGCTTTTCAAGCTCTGAAAACTGTGGGGAATACATATGTTGAACCATTTCAAATATAGCCATATTTATCATGTGCCTCTCTGATGATGGCAAGGGTTATGTTGAGAGAAGGTTATGAATATGGAAAAGGCCTAGGTAAAGTCGGACAGAGACCAATATTTCCATTGAAAATTGTTGAGAACAAGAATAGATACGGCCTGGGGTACAAGCCTACTAAGGAGGACAAAAGAAGACTAATGGAGGAAAAGAAAGAACGAAACTTAGCTCGCTTGCAAGGTCGGGAGCCAAGGGTAGGAAAGATCTCTATCTGTGACTTAAAGAGGAGCTTTCGTAGTGCTGGATGGATCAATACTAGTCAAGTGGCAGACATTGAAGATGAATCTAGAGAGGGAAGTTCCAGTTTGGTACAACCCTGTCCTCCAGACAAGTAGATCGATAATTGGAAAACCGTGAATTTACCCGTGGTGTTTAAGTTCAATCAAATGTAATGCTTGTTTTTCTTTTTTGTCTAGTTGTTCTTTTTATTTTTTCTCCAAAACACTCTAGGATGTCTTTATGGACTGGTTCTATCTTTCTTTTTTCGTTCAGTGTGATGTTCAATTATGTTTGCTTTCACTATATACTTTGTTTGTCTATTTATTCTCTCTTATAAATCCAAATAATGCAGATATGACAATGAATGTTTTGAAAATAATGATGTCAATATTCCTAATTTTGAGCACCTTATTGATAATATGGATGATGATCATGAAGATCATTGGGAACCTTCTTCTGAGTTGTTAAGGTTAGTGGAACAAGAAGACAGAGAAATAAAATCCTATCAAAAAATCATTGAAATACTTAATCTAGGGGATGAAGATGAGAATAAGAAGGTTAAAATAGGTAACAACATGAGTAGGGAGGTACGAGGAAAATTATGGGATTTGTTGAAAGAGTTCAGAGATGTGTTTGCTTGGTCATACCAAGATATGCCTGGGTTGGATATTGATATAGTGCAACATAAACTTCCACTTAAAGAAGAATGTCCCCCAGTTAAACAAAAATTAAGACGGATGAAACCTGAAATGTCACTAAAGATTAAAGAAGAGGTGAAGAAGCAATTTGATGCAGGATTATTGGCTATAGCAAAATATCCTCAATGGGTGGCTAACATTGTCCCTGTACCCAAAAAGGATGGTAAAGTTCGAATGTGTATTGATTATAGGGATTTCAATCGAGCTAGCCCTAATGATAATTTCCCATTGCCACATATTGACATCTTGATGGATAACACTGCTAGATTTTCATTGTTCTCTTTCATGGATGGATTCTCGAGTTATAATCAGATTAAGATGGCGCCGGAAGATATGGAGAAAGCCACATTTATTACACTTTGGGGAACATTTTGTTACAAAGTAATGCCATTTGGACTTAAAAATGTTGGGACAACTTATCAAAGAGCGATGGTAACTCTTTTTCATTATATGATGCATAAAGAAATTGAGGTTTATGTGGATGATATGATTACTAAATTTGAATCAGAAGATGATCACATCGTTAATTTGAGAAAATTTTTTGAGAGGTTAAGGAAGTTTAAACTCAGGTTGAATCCAGCTAAATGTACCTTTGGTGTAAAATCAGGAAAGTTGTTGGGTTTCATTGTCACTAAGAAAGGGATTGAGGTTGACCTAGATTAGGTACGAGCAATAACGGAAATGTTAGCTCCTAATACTAAAAAAGAGGCGCGAGGGTTTTTAGGCAGACTAAACTATATTGCTAGATTCATCTCTCAATGAACCTTCACCTATGAGCCAATATTTAGATTGTTGCGTAAAAATCAATTTGTGGAATGGAATGAAGATTGCCAAGCAGCCTTCGATAGAATCAAACAGTATTTGCAAGATCCTCCCGTACTACGTCTGCCGATATTGGGGAGGCCCCTCATTTTATATTTAACTATGTTAGATGAATCGATGGGTTGTGTTTTAGGGCAACATGATGAGACAAGGAAGAAAGAGCATGCCATTTATTATTTGAGTAAAAGGTTTACAGGTTGTGAACAAAGATATTCTATGTTGGAACGAACTTGTTGTGCATTAACATGGGCAGCACATCGTTTACGTCAGTATATGTTGAGTCACATTACTTGGCTGATATCACTAGCAGATTGGCTCGGTGGCAAATGTTGCTTTCAAAATATGATATAGTTTTTGTGACTCAAAAAGCCGTTAAGGGGAAATGCTTTAGCAGAATATCTGGCTCAACAGCCCATTGAAGATTATCAATCTATGCAACCTAAATTCCTAGATGAGGACATTCTTGCCCTATGTGGTGAAAAGGAGGGTGGTTGTGAAAAGGCTTGGATATTATTGTTTAATAGAGAATCTAATGCACTTGGACATGGAATAGGGGCAATGCTCATTTTTCTAGAGAATCATTACATTCCGATGACAGCAAGGTTGTGCTTTAGTTGTACCAACAATGTTGCAAAATATGAAGCATGCGCCATGGGTATTTTGGCGGCTATCGAGTTGAAGGTGAAGGTGTTGGAGGTGTATGGTGACTCGGCATTGGTGGTTCATCAGTTAAAAGGGGAATGAGAGACTAGAGACCAAAAATTAATCCCTTATCAAATATACATTAAAGGATTAATGGAGCTTTTCGATTCCATTAAGTTCCATCACATTCCACGAGAGGATAATCAATTAGCTGATGCTTTGGCCATCTTGTCGTCAATGTTTGAAATTAGTCAAGATGAGGAAATGCCGATGATAAATATGAGGAGTTATGAACAACCAACGTATTGTTATTTTATAGAAGAAGAATAAGATGGTAAGCCTTGGTATTTTGATATAAAGCACTATCTTAAAACCCGAGAATATCCTGAAACAGCTTCTGAGAATGATAAAAGAACCCTAAGAAGGTTAGCTTCGAGTTTTATTCTAAATGGGAATGTCTTGTATAAAAGAAATCATGACATGGTACTCCTCAAATGTGTCGATGCAAGAGAAGCAAGGTTGATATTGAAAGAAATTCATGAAGGGGCTTTCGGTACACACATGAATGGGCACTCTATGGCTAAAAAGATTTTAAGAGCTGGTTATTTTTGGTTGACTATGGAAAATGATTGTTACATGCATGTGAAAAATGTCAGACCTATGCAGATAACATTAATATAGCTCCTACAACCTTAAATGTTCTATCTGCACCATGGCCATTTGTGATGTGGGGAATAGATGTTATTGGAGCCATAGAACCGAAGGCGTCAAATGGACATTGTTTCATTCTGGTTGCAATTGACTATTTCACCAAATGGGTGGAAACTGCTTCTTACGCCAATGTTACAAGAAATGTGGTAGTAAAGTTTATAAAAAAGGAGTTGAAATGTCGATATGGGCTGCCTAATAAAATTATCTCTGACAATGCAACTAATCTAAATAATCAAATGATTAAAGAGTTATGTGAAGAATTCAAAATTCAACATCACAATTTGTCTGCTTATAGTCCGAAAATGAATGGGGTCGTTGAAGCTGCTAATAAGAATTTAAAGTAGATTATGCAAAAAATGGTGATTACATATAAAGATTGGCATCAAATGCTTCCCTTTGCCCTACACATATATCGTACGTCGGTATGGACCTCAACTAGTGCAACGCCTTTCTCTTTGGTATATGGGATGGAAGCAGTCCCTCCTTTTGAGGTAGAAATCCCATCTTTGAGGGTGCTAATGGAAACTCAGTTAGAAGAAGCAGAATGGGTTCAGGCTAGATTTGACCAACTTAATTTAATTGAAGAAAAAAGGTATCAGAGAAGGATGAAAAAGGCATTTGATAAAAAGGTTCATCCTAGAGAGTTTCATATAGGTGATCTGGTCTTGAAAATGATTTTGCCTATACAAAAGGCCCATATGTAGTGAAGAAAGCATTTTCAAACGACGTGTTAGTTCTATGCGTAATAATCTGATAATGATTGGGAAATATTGACATTGTTCTTATGGTTCATTGTATTATGCTTTATTGTAGTCAAGTCTGGATTGTTGTTTCTTTGTAATTTTGTTTTACGTTCTTTTGTAAGTGTCTTTTGGCATCACACTAAGCTTTTTGAAATAGAATACCATGGGTTTAAATCACGAAGTACAAGTCATTCAGTATAGCCCAAAGTGGTTCTTGAAGGGTGTCATGGAACTGAGCAAAATAAACAAAGAAGATCACAAGTCGAAATTGTTTGACTATGCAATTGCAAATAAAGTGCATCACTAGAAGAGGCAAAAGAAAGTGAAGAGAATTAATCAGAGTGAGGAGATATGATTTGTCTATGTTTTGTGGCATTGAGGGTAGCAGATCAAATACTTCCTATTTTGAAGCATTTACACTCATGTTGTTTGAATCCTCCAATTCATCAAGATTTCCCCAAGATAAAGGATTTGCCAAAGAAAAGAAAACATAAATAGTACACGCAAATAAAAAATAAACAATGATATGTGTCTGATGCCATTTGTTTTTATCACTAAGTTAGCTTTTTGAAGAGAATGGGGCAATCAAGTTTTAAAATGATGTGTGGCCATCTTCTCCTCAACCGAAAAAATGATGAAAAATATATTTCTATTGTACCCTTTTTGAGCTAAAAAATAATAATTTGTTTATAAAAAAGCCCTGAATAAGGATCATCAACATGTCAAGAATTGCAAGGCTATTACAGGGACTCAATTAAGTGAAAAAGCATTTCAATAGAAAAGCCAAAATTTGAAAATACAAAAAGAAAGTCATAAATTAATAAATCTGAATGGCTAAAAAAAGAACTTGAGAAGAAAAAGTTGAGAATGAAGAGAAATTTAAAAGTTGAAGACCCTAGATGATAGCCGAGGTGATGATCTTGCAAATGATCTTTGTTACAAAATGTAAAAGCCACTAATAATTTATTTGGGCCTCCAATACCTATTTCTTTCAAAACCCTTAAGCCTGGGCCACGTTACAAGCTAATAAAAGTCCTCACTGATTGAAAAATGTCTGTTAGATTTTGTTCATGGGAATAACTTAGAAACAAAAAGAATTTGGTTTATGACACATCATTGAAAAAAAGGGAAAAGAGAGAAAAAAACAAAAACTCAGTCAGTTGTTAAATTTAGTCAAAAGTTTTAAAATGAGGCAATCCTTTTTGATACAAGTCTTTCCATTGAAACACGGTGTTGTCACAAAATTGAGTCAACTGTGTAACATCTATCCATGGGTTTAAACATACATGAGATGTATTGTGCATCAAAGAAAAGAATGTAAGGCATACGATGCTCTCATTCTACGTAAAGATTTGCCTAATTCCTCGTGGTTCTGATATAGAGTGTGAGGCGTTAATGAGAAAAACAAATTATGAGTATGCATTGAAATTGATGATTGTAAAAGCAAATGATTATAGAGACATGTGTCTTCTTAAAAAATGATGAATGAATGAAAAAAATGAAAAATGAAAAATGAAATGAAGAATGAATGAATGATGATGAAGAATGAATGATTGAGGATGAAAGGGAAAGAAAAATGAAAAGACAAAGGTTCTAGGTGATTCATGCATAACATGCATTCATATTGTCTAAACTAGGATATCATACATTCAATTACGTTTTTTATATCAAGGCCCTCTCCGATGGAATGGTTATTGATTTAATATGTCTATATCAAGATCCTCTTCGATAGAATGATCATTGATTTTCACGTGCTTTCATATAGAGGCCCTCTGCAAAGCAATGGTCATCGATCTTTCATATCAAGGCCCTCTCCAATGGAATGGTCATTGATTTTGTATGTCTATATCAAGACCCTCTTCGATGGAATGTTCAATGATATTCATGTGCTTTCATATTGAGGCCCTCTATAAGGCAATGGTCATCAATCTCTTATATCAAGACCATCTCCGATGGAATAGTCATTGATTTCATATGTCTATAAAAAGACCCTCTCCGATAGAGTGGTCATTGATTTTCATGTGCTTTCATATCGAGGCCCTCTACAAGGCAATGGTCATCGATCTTTCATATCAAGGCCATTTCCGATGGAATGGTCATTGATTTCGTATGTTTATATAAAGGCCCTCTCCGATGGAATGATCATTAATTTTCTTAATGTTTGCATTGATGTGGTTTCTTTTTAGCCCGAATGAAATTAGTGTTTCTGTCTTATCTTATATTTTACTCTAATGATATGAAAATGACTAATTTTTCGTATCATCTAGTAAGATCTAAGAAAAGAGGGACAACTGTCAACACCCAATTTCGTCCGGGCGAATAAAATTGTTTCTTAAAATATTCAAAAAATAAGTGTTAAATAAAAAAGAAAAGGTAAAAATAAATTGTTTAAAAAATTAATTACTAAAAGTTTCTTTAATTTATGCTTTTAAGAGTTGAGTAAAATAATATTTTTGTTTTTTTTTTCAAAATAATAAAATAAAAAAGATAATTTCGTTTTTTTAATTAATTAATAAAATTCAGAAATTAAAAAATTAAAAAATTAAAAAATTGAAAATAAAAACAGTTTGCAAGATTGGAAGGAACAATTTTTTATTCCTATCTCAACTTCTACTTTAACTCCTACTCATGACTTCATTGGCACATATTGGACATATCGTGAAAAGAAAACTGAAACCAACATTATCATATACACAGTTTTGTTTTATTCTCATTTTTAGAGGCATCTTTTTCCATTCATGAAATACTTTCCATTCACGAAACAGAAGCCTACAAACCTCCTCTACCCTCGTTCACGGGACAACAACAGTGCAAAGAGTGGAGCAGTGATAGAAACAACAGTGCAACAAAGAATATAAACAACATTCAGAACCAAGAACAAGGGATAGCAGTGATAGGAACACAAAGCTGAGACATTAAATAAGGTATGCAATCTTCAATCTTCAAATTCTGCTACGAAGCTTTGCTCATTCCATCGTTGTTGTGCGTTAATGGTATGAATTCCAAATTCTTTCATCCGATGCTGCTTGAAATCGTTAATCATTCAATTAAAACTGGAAAATTGGTAAAATAAAAGAGAATTGGGTTTAAGTAATTTGAAATGGAAAAGAAGTAGAAAGGATTTGATTTGTTGCTAGCAAATAGAGGTTTGGCAGTGAACATTGATATTCCATAAATCATGGGGTAGCCATGGTTGGTGTTGGAATCATTTAGTAAAGGTGGTTCGCGATGGTCACCGGCGTTGCCAAGGTGGTCGCGACAAGGGAGATGGTGAGTCACGATTGAACTAGTGTTGGATTCTGGGATGATGCGGTGAATGCGATAACATGTTGGCGTTGGTGACATCGTTGGCGGCATTAGGGTTGCACCGCCACTGCTGCCAGTCCCATCAAAGTCGCGGATAGTGGTGCTAGTTCGATGAGGGATGCGACGTAGGGATGGAGGCAAAAATCTGTAGTTGCCGTTGCTGTTGGTGATAGTGGATATGATAATGGTTGTCGTTGCCGCTGTTGCCGCCATTACTTCCGTCGCTGCTGGTGGTATAGGTTTCACGTTGGGGCAACAATGGTGTTTTGTGGAAAGGAAGAAGATGAAGTAAGGGTTAGGTTTAGCAGATTCATTTTTCTTCACGCACCTCCATAATTAATTCACGCACCCCTGTTTTTTAATTAAGGTTAGTAGGTTTCATTTTTCTTCACACACCTCCATAATTTAATTCGTACACCCCTACTTTTAATTTTGGTTCTGGTTATTTATTTACTTCATGCACTCCCCAATATAATAACCCTACACCCATTACATTAAGTTTTATTTTACCTTATGTAAGCATACACCTCACTCCTTTAATTTCCTTTTCTAGATTAGCATGTGTTTACTTTATGCACCACGCGTTTATCATTTATGCACTCCCCATCTTCTATTTTACCTTTTTTTTAATTAAATATCACATTTCAATTGTACCATTTTCAAAAATAATAAAAAATATTTTAAATTGAAATAAAAATTAAAATAATTTTCAAAAATCATAAAAATAAGAATAAATAAAATTTAAAATTATTTTCTTTATTTTATCTTATAGTGTCTAATCGGTCGTTCACGTCACACGACATTTCTTTTTAAATACAAAAATTATAAAAATAGTTTTGGTATCTAATGGAGCGCTCACATCGCACGATAATTCTTTTTTAAATATAAAAGTCATAAAAATTGTTTTTGTGTCTAATCGACCGCTCGCGTCGCACGACACTTCTTTCAAAAAATAAAAAATATAAAAAAAAATTTGTGTCAACTCGGCCGCACGTGTCGCATGACACTTATTTTAAAAAATGTCAAAAGACATTTTTAAAAAATTAAATATTCTAATTAAGTTTTATAAAGAGCTACGTAGCATTGATTTTTCATTTTTAATGAGAATACGTAGGACCAAGGTTTTAACCCATGTTGGGTCCCATTCACTCAAAATATATGTTTGTTCAATATTTTCTTATTTTTGGGAAAAATAAATATTATAAAATAAACACATCTCTTTTGCAAATTTAATTAAAGGTACCACCTTTGGGCGGGCACTGTAGGGTGCTAATTATGGTGGCGATTGAATGGAAATGTGTGCTACATGAAATGCTTGGCTTAGTATTACAATTTGAATTCTACATATTTACGTGTGTGTGTGGGGGGGTGTATATATATAATGGTTGTTAGAAAATATTTTTAGCTTACACTATTGTGTGTTATGTTGTGGTTTATCCACCTACTATGATTGTATATTATATATGAGTAGAGGATAATGCAAGTGGGAAAGGTGCGTAATTGTGAGACTATTGAGGAGTGAAAAGAGAGTAGTCATAGCTTAAGTATATATACTTTGAATCATATAAATCCTCTTGATTTTTGTAATTTATATGTTTTTTTATTGCTCAACACACACACACACATTCGGGGTGTCTCAAGCCTCATACAAAATCTATGATAAAAACCCAACAAATTAACCCATTTGTGCCTACCTACCAAAATCCTTCTATTACAATACATAAAACCAAGCTAATATGGAATTTATATGTATATAGGAAAATTTCAAATCATGTTTTATCATGGAGGATTATATATGGAAATTATATACTTATAAGTATGACTATGATTAATACTTAGGTTGTAATACTTTAATAAGTAGGGTGATCCTACTTAATTCGGGTGTTACATATTGCATCTTATAACTTATTATACTTGTTTTTTCTCTTTCTCTCTCAAAATATCTGATAAGTGGGAAAAATACTTATTATTCATGTTTGATTGAACCTTTTAATTGTATTCAATTCATGTGTTTTGTGGGAAGTTTTAGGATGTTTTTAGGTTTCTTTTAGGTTAGGTATATTTTGTCTTTTATTTTGGGATTATTGTATAGGAAAGTGAAGGATTGGAGAACAAGTAAGGTTGTATTGCCAGGACCGTGTCGCCCAATGAGGAGACAGTTTTCTAAAGTGGTTATAGTTTTGAAAGTTACACGAAATTAGTGTGCTGGTGTGTGGGAACGCAATAGAGCCAGGGAAAAACACGAGAAATGCCATTCTAGGGCAAGGAGAACTCAAATCACTTCTTTCATTCTATCAATTTCATCCATCTTTTTTTCTCTAGATGCTTAGGAATGACTAAACTCCTCTTTCATTGGGGTTGGATGTAATGAACTTGTACTCTCTGTAATTTTCTTATGCAATGTAATCTCTATCTTTGTTCATATGTGTTATCTCAATTATCAATATGCATGATGGAAATCTTTGTTATTTGGTTGTATCTAATCATTGGGAAATGAATTGGAACTTAACCATGGATAGAACAACCATGAGATTGGGTTCTAGGAATAGACGTAATCTTTAGGTCATTCTAGACATCGAATATTAATGCAAGTCATGTGTTAAAATAATTAAGGAATTAATGTTTTGACACATTGACTTAGAACTTGCTTATAAGGAATTATGGCTAGTATGATTATGATGTGAATGTTTGAGCAAGATAGAGAGATTGTGTAGGAAATATTGTGTTAGTATGGTTCATGAAATTCAAGCTTGGTGAAGTCTTTCCTAAATTATTCCATAATTTTAGTGTTTAACAATTTTTCATGTTTATCTTGAATTAAACCAATCTTTAATGTTGACATCATTGCTAAAATTAGTAAATAATTACAATTAGACAAACAAACACAAATCCCTTGGGAAAACGATACTTGGACTTCCATTTTACTACTTGTAACGAATTGGTACACTTGCCAAAGAGCTAACAATATCAAATAACATATATGAAAGATGTACGTAGATATTTTTCTTATTCATTAAAGATAAATATTATTTATTATTAAAACAAGGATATAAGAAAAAAAAAATAAGGTGATACACCTCTTATTCATATAATACTAAGTTAACTTCACCTCAAAGAACTAGAGGATTACTACGTTATTTGCACTTATCTAAGTCCTCTCAGCTCACTAGTGTTAAGAGCTCTCCCCTACAGGATCATCTACTCTTGTGTAACCCACAATCATAGTAGATAAAAACAAAACAACCACTAAAAACCATAGTAAGTTATTATGTTATCAAAGATTTTAACATCAAAAGACACAACCACACAACAACTTTATCAATTATATGCAAATTATGCAACTACAATTATTAAACATCGAATGACTACTTCCAAAAGACTTGGGTGTTAAATCAAACATAAAACATTGTACCTATCATGTGAACACTCAATAGATTTTGCCAAATGCCACCCTGGTTTTACTCGGTCATCAACACATCAAGACTTATGTCCTTATCACATGATAGGGTAAATTCACTATAATCCGCTACAATGGTTCTCTTTTCCCTAATTCTACAATATGAAACTCCACTAACTCTAACCCCTATATAATCTTCCTTTATGTGAGTTGGAATATCTAGTAGAGTCTAGATAATCTCTTTAAGGAGTCGTATATCCAAAACACTATTTAAAACCACACATATTAGCATTTGCCCCTTGGAACTACCACATACATATTTCATACAAAGCTATCATTCAACACATAGTAGATTTTGGACATTGCTTGGGCTCTATTCCCTTCATCACACCCAGGCTCTTCACAAACATCTCATTTTTACAGTCCAAAGTCATTTCCTTCTCATTGAGCGATCCTCCAATTTACCTAGTGAGAGTACATAGTAGCATTTATAAAACACATGCTCGCCCATCGACCCTCCTCACTCGCTTAGTGACTACCTCCAACAGCACTTGTTTAACGAGTCTTTTGGTCACTGATTGAGGTCGTACTTGACCAAATAAAACATGAAAATATAGTATACTCGATAAATTCAACCAAGGTCGTCTCTTAGTGACCAAACATTTCATTTAAAGAGCTTTTCAAATGCAATTCAACACAAAAAAGGGGGTTGGCAGATTCACAATGCTAATCAACATATTAAATTAAATGCAACAGTGATTAAAAATGTATTGACATGCTTGATTCAAACACAATTTCACTTATCAGAGCCACCAAATTAACACCTATGCCTTCTCTCAATCCATTAGATAATAACCCATTAAGCGAAAGTAACAATCTAGCTTCATTATACAATTAAGCAATGCATACATCCATGAATTTGTGTTAGTTAAGCTACATACATTAAGCATGAACATAACCTAACCCAAACATATGCAATTAATTTTTAAATTAAGCATAAACAGATGAACCACATGCATTCCCCGAATTCAGACAAATACATGGCAGATTTCACAAAACAAGCACAGCCTCAAAGCTTTATTACATTTTTCATCAAGGAGTCAATACACGAACTTAGCAACACATGGTAATAGAGCAATTAAACACTTCAAAACAGAATTCACCAAAATAGAACATCAAACCCTAACTTGGGTAATATTCAAAAGCAAATTCAAGAGCAAAATAGAGTTCTAATGGAATGAAAATGGTTGCTATGATATAAAAACTGAAAACCCCATACATGAGTGTTGTTCCAAGTCAATACAATGCACAAAACAAGATGCCCAAGCAAGCAAATGAGTTCAAAACATAAAACCCACATTGGCTGCTGTCAAATGTGCATAAAAACGCTAAAACCAAGTGCTAAAACGTGAAAAACGAAAGAAGGCACCTCCATGATCACCCACCAAAGCTTAGAAATGTGAAAATGGAGAATAGGGGAGAGAATGGTCACATCACAACATTTCTACATAATTACAAAATTGTCATTCTACCACTCAGAATTACAAAAATGCCACTATGGGCTGAAAAATGTTGGCCCAATGACGTGGATAGGCTGACTAACATGGCGCATATGTGGCAATGATGTGGAAATCACGTGACAACTCTCTCTTGACCTCAAGATAAATGTTCAAGCTCCAAAATATGCTCCACATAATACCTAAAAACAATTAGAAACAAAAATTAAACCAATTAATGTCAAATTACTCAAAATTCGGAATAATGGCCCAACGAAGCCTAATTGAGGAAAATGCACTAACAAAAGACAATTAAGCACTAAACAACCCTTAAGAATGACACAGAAAGACAATGAAATAAGGGAAAATAATGACTCATCAATCGCCCAACGATCCTCTACTGGAGCGAAAATCTCACATTTTCGGCCAGTGATTCAACCCTCGACCAACATTACCCTAAGTTATTAACTTTCAAAGATTTATTTTTGCCCAACGACCATTTTCATTGCCCAACGACCAAACCCCTGAGAGTCTGTCTTCACAGGCTCCCCTAATGAGTCTTAGCTCGCTAAGTGAGTGAAATGTTTGGAGCTCTCTATAATCCTACAATTTTATTTTTTTCTCAGCGGAAACATGCTCTCCCAACAAGTCTCCATAGAACTAGAAACCTACGAAGTATATCAGTTTGCACCAATTCATTTCTAAAGGATTCTTATCTCATTTATATACTAAAGTAGTTACTAATCAATTCAAAATAGATCTTGGAGTTAATCCCACCCAAATTAGTATACTTCCTCACATGCTTTACCAATTTCAAGCAGTTCTCCATTCACATCAAAATATCATAAAACATATAAAAACATAACCAAACATCTCAATCATATAATCATATAATCATAGGCATCATAAATCAATAATTCAATCATTCACATCAAAATCATATAATTGAAATCATTGACAAAAGCGACGACGTTTGAGGTGTTAGCGAGAGGAGCGACGATGCTACTGAGATGATGAAGAGCGGCGACACTAGCATTGCTGCGACGATGAAGAGCCACGGCGTTAGGTGTTGTGACAATGAGGAGCAACGACGATGGTGGTTCAATGAAAAATGAGGAGCAACAACAACGAACTTTCGTGGTTTAGTGGTCAAACAATGGTGGTTCAGTTGAGACAACGTATGACGATGGTGGAACAAGGGAGAAAGAGAATTGTGCATGCGCAAGCAAGTGAAAAGATTAAAACTTTTTAACCTAGCAGGAAATATAACGACAATAATTTAACTTAACCGTCGTCAAATTAGAAATACAACGTCGATCATTCAAAAAACTATCTCTGTTGAGCAATTTTGCATGTTTAACAACGATTATTTGAAAATTGTCGTAAAGTTCAACTTAATTACGATGTTGCTATGCATTCCTATTTTACTGCTCTAGTGATATAAACATCTTCATTCAGCATAGTGGTTAATGTTTTTTCACCCGTGAATATTAATAATAATAAAAATAAAAGTGTATTTGATATAGTATTTGATAGATAACGAAACATATTATCCAAAATTGATAATTAAAACATAGAGAAAGTGTTACTTAAAGTTAAAGGTGAACATTTACTTATGATAAAATAATATTATCGTAGTTAATGGAGAAGATAATATCTTGCCCCCATTTATATTTTGGATAAATATATAGAAAATGAAAATTTGAAAGAAAAACAAAAATGTGAGAATAAGAATTAAATAAAGGTTAAAATTAATATTTTAGTTTATAAATTCTATAGCAATTATCGTATTTGATTTTTAAATGGATGTTAAATTTGCATTTATTATTATTAACGTATTTTCCTTCACGTGGCGCTTTTTTATCTCAAAAATCTAATCAATAGATAAATATGACAAAAAAGGATAGATTTGGTATTTACGATGTAAAGGATTAAACTTAAAATCTTCCTTTCAATATGATAAAGCCGTAATAACTTATAAGTCTAAAATAAAACCAATTTAGAGAAAACAAAATTACTCGTTAAAAAGCGAAAAACTAAAAACAAAACTAATAACGGTCACCCAGTCTAAGAATTTTGGGTCAACAGAACTTCTTCACCAAACATTACCACTTCACATGTTTTACTAGTCAAATTTCTTCACATTTTCTTTTCTCACATAATTTAATATTATGAATATCCATAAATTCCCATGCTCATGGTCCTATTACAAATGGTTTATGGTTTAGGATATTAACAATTTTCACCAAAAAACAAAGCAAATGATATTGACAAATCAAATGAACACTCGTTGCCAATTCCTTTCTACATCAACACAAAGCGTAAAACACTGTGCATAACAGAACTGCGTACAACTACAGAATTCAACAGATTCTCTTTCTCTTAAAAAATTATTTTCAACAAACTACTAAAATCAGTCCCTGAATCCCCAACTTTCCGACCAAAAAATCTAACACAAATTAAGAAAGAAAAAGCACAATCAAAGAGACTAACAAAAATAAAAACAAATAAAAGACAATAAATGAACCGAGGTTGAAGTTCAATCAAAAGCATTTATACGATGTAAGCAAGTGAACGTGGAATTACACGAACAACAAAGGCACAGTGAACATGTTCTATTCTGTTACAGGTTGGAATTTGAAAACAGAACACGATATCTATCTACGATTGATTACGATTACGCGAATTCATGAATCGGAGCGAATCCATTGGCCGTTGAGCCACTCCTGGTGAACCCTAATTGCGGAGGAGGGGTACGCGATCTCCTCGTGAGTGGTGGAGAAATAAACGTAGTAGTGGTGATCGTCGACCTTGCCGGAGACCTGACCGACCCACCAGCCGTCGTTGTCAAAGGCGTCGACGCGCTGGCAGCGGGCGAAGGAGGAGGCGGCGGCGAGGGGCGGAGGCTTGGGGCGGAGCTCATTGGGGAAGAGGGTCTCGTTGAGGGGCCGGGACCCGTCGTCCTCCAGCAGCGTGTCGTAGCGTACGACGTAGAGGCCGTTGTCGAGGCGCGACACGACGGTGGCGAGGTAGTAAGAGCCGATGAAGCCTTCCTCGTTGCTGCACACCTCCACCTTGTCGCCGTGGCGGAAATTCACCTTCTTCCGCGGTGGTCGCATTGAAGAAGAAAAGGGTTCTTGAAGGTGCTGGGGAAGTTGAACACTGTTGTGAGGCAACGGAGAAAGTCTTGTTTGTTTCTGCTGATGGGTATTACGTTTATCTCTCTTTTTATATTGTTCTTCATTAATATAAGTATCTCATTATCTATACATAAAGATTAAGATATAAAAGATTTAATTCTCAAAATCAGTATATAAATCTTTAATAATACTTATTTTTTATTATTTCATTATTTGATAACATAAATATTCGTCAACGTAAATTTATTTTTTTACTTTCCAACGTTTTATTTGATTTGTGTTTTTGTATATTTTGATTTACTCATGTAGATTTTTTTTTTTAGAATTTTAAAGAATATAATGACTCTTCGGTAATTATAAATATATATAATATTATCATAAAATTAATATGTCATAAAATTTATTTCCATTTTTTTATGAATTATTTTATTATTGTGTAAAGACAAAAAAATTAGTAAGAAAATAATGATTTTTAAAATATAGCATTCGATTATTTTATTATTTAAAATTGTTAGACTATAAATAAAAATTTTATTAATCAAATTTTATTTTTATTTTATTTTGATTTTAATTGTAATTTCCTTTTATTTCATCGTATTTTATTCTATTTTTATTGCAACTTTATTGATTTTAATTGTTAAAGAGAAGTGTTATTTGTTTCTGTTGATCGGGTATTACGTTATATATCTCTGTTTATATTGTTCTTCTTTAACATAAGTATTTCATTATATATTCATAAAGATCAAGATATAAAAGATTTAATTCTCAAAATCAGTGTATAAATCTTTAAAAATACTTATTTTTCTATTTCATTATATGAAAACATAAATTTTCGTCAACATAAATTTATTTATTTAGTTTTCAACGTTTTATTTCATTAATGTTTTTCTATATCTTAGATTAAGTCTTGTAGATTTTGTTTTTTAGAATTTTAAAGAATACAATGAACCTTAGGTAATTATATATATATATATATATATATATATATATATATATATATAGATTTTGTTTTTTAGAATTTTAAAGAATACAATGAATCTTAGGTAATTATATATATATATATATATATATATAATATTATACCAAAATTAATATATGATAAAATCTATTTACATTCATGTTATTGAATTATTTTATTATTATGTAAAGACCAAGAAAATAGAAAAAGGAAATAGTGACTTTTAAAATATGACATTCGGTTATTTTATTATTTAAAAGGTTAAACTATAAATAAAATCTATTAATCGAGTTTCATTTTATAAAAATTACTATCAACATACAACTCACCTAACATGATCATATTGTTTAATTTTCAACTATTTCATATTACCACCAACTAATATCACATGGTATGCATTCTTTCCTAACCAACCATTTATCTTTCCTATGCACCACGCCTATTGAAAAGGACATTTCCTTTGCATTCCATAAGACTTGCAGGCAACAATTCTACCTGCTCACCAAAGCCTTAGAACACTCTTGCTAAGCTTGTGACAAAGCCTTATGGCTGAAAGAAACTTTTTTACTCGACTCACCAAAGCCCTCTAGGTAAAAGTATCAACTTGGTTTTGTGGTTCCAAGAGAATCCATACACCATCACCACATACACACATACATGCTTATAACATCATCATATGATCAACCATGCCTCATCATCATATCATAACCTCAAGCATTATTTCTTTGCACTTAATGATTTTAACATATAATTTATTATAGACTCTACACAAAATTAAACAGAAACAAAAACCACAATTCTGCACCAAAATTTAAAGCAAATTTATAATCACACATCTCAAACATTGCAATAATGAGTGACATATTTCTCAAACTACATACCTCCAATCAACAATCCCAACTGTCGAAGAAAATAATAGCATCTTACGGACCAGCTGTCAAAATTTCAGCTCAATCTAATGGTTAACAAAATTAGGAAACTCAACTGTATCGAAACTATGCGCACCAAAAAAATACATAGTTTCCTAGCGACCAAGCCACTCATCCAGCAACCACTTTGCCTCATAAAAATGTTCGCCTATCAACCGACCCTATCACCCAACAATCAGACACGTGCAAAAATACGAAAAACAAAGTGAAACAACACAATTAATGAATTTTAAGGCACCCAAACTCAAAACTAAACATTATTAACACTTACCACACTAACTTACACTTGCTCACTCATAAGATTTCAATTTCTTACCTTGTCAATCATCCAATTTGAACCTTACACCTTTCCATAACGAAATAAGCAACTACTTCATCCATTTTTCTAATCGAAAAACTATACCTACTTAATTCATGCCTCTTGGTAAATATTAAAACAAATTTTCACTGCCTATACTCACATTACACCATAAAATTCTACACAAATCAAATTATCACATAATTCCATCACCATTCAATTCCAACTCATGTTTACAACATCAAGTTTCAAGTCCTTAAGCACGAAACAATACCGCATCTACCCAATACCAAAATCATTTCCAACACCAACTTCACACATGAACATGAACAAGAATTAATCAACTCACCCCTCATAAGCAAATTTCGCCCATCAATCATTGTCCAACACATTCTCTACTTCCCAAAACCAAATACTTTTCCTATGCCACAAAAAAATTCATAGTAACCATTAAAATTTTCCTTCTTGCAAATTATACCTCAAGACGATGAACATTTCATTTTATCACATAAGAATATGAAAATGCTGCCCAACTACAAATTAAAAGAATTTCAAGCTTCATACCAACAAGAAGATCATAAATCAATCATAGTATACCCAATCAAACCATAAAAAATATAACAACGATGATAGCTTCCCTTACACCAAAACTTAAACCAATAATGTATACCATATGATGAAGGGCATTACGACTTAAGAGTTGCCCATGATTGCCATCCCGTGGGGCTAAAATCCAGCCAATGATGAACGCCATAACACGATCGTCTCTCTTAATTCCACCAGCTTTGTATAGAGTACATTTCTTTGTTCTTGTAGAATGACGCAACAATGATTTGTAGATATCTATTTTTCGCATATTCTAAGAATCAACATAGGATTTTTCTCCCCCTAATTAAGAACCCGCAATCGTTGTCCAAATCGATTCATCTAGGGTTATGTTTACCCGTTTCACCCTAGATACCACAATACCATTTTCCTCTCTAATATTTGCATAAAAAACTTTAAGAAGATCAGGATAGTAGATACCTCGACGTTGCACAATTTTTTTTAGGCTTTGATCGACAAACTGCTCTTGGAACTGGAACCCATTGTCTCGAAAGAAGCCTATGTCAATGTATTTTGGATTTACAATGTTGCGATCCTTCCAATTCTTTACAAAGTTAGCTTGCTTCTCATCCTCACTGATCCATCGATCGAGTTCAGCAGTGCGAGATGTTATTCTGACAATTGTGTGCTTCGAAGTACATAAAATCTTTCTCTAGCCAAAGGTTTAGTAGATATGTCAGCCAATTGATTATTTGTGTCAATATATCCAATTTTGGATTCTCCTTTTGCAACATGATCCCTAATAAAATGATGTCTTATTTCTGTATGCTTTGTTCTAGAATGCATTATCGGATTCTTTGTGAGATTTATGGCACTAGTGCTATCACACCTAAGAGGAATGTTATCTAAATGAATGTCATAATCTTCTGATTGATGCTTGATCCATATAGATTGTGCACAACAACTTCCCGCAACAATATATTTCGCTTTAGTGGTGGAAAGAGCAACACATGCTTGTTTTTTAGAATGCCATGATGTCAACACCCAATTTCGTTCGAGTAACAATGATAAAAATAATAAAAAAAAATTAATTAAAGTTCAATTGAGAAAAATAAATAAATAATTAATAAAATAAAAAAGGTAAAAAAAATATGTTTTAGTTTGAGAGAGAATAAATATCTATGTTTATTTTATTTTATTTTATTAATTATTTTTATTTTTATTATTTATTTATTTTATTTTTAATTTAATTTAATTTTGTTTTTTGTTTTATTTTATTTATTTATGCTTTTTATTTTATTTTTATTTTTATTATTACTATTATTTTATTATTATATTTTTTTATTATAGTTCCATTTTGTTTTACGTCTCTCATTCTAGTTTAATAAAAAAAAGGAAAAAAAATAAAAGAAAAGAAAAAAATAACAAAAAAGATAAGGGAAAAAGAAAAAAAAAGGAGAGAGAGCTAGAGGTTAACGTAAGGTCTCTGTTATGAGCAGACCCATGCCTTTTTAGAGCAGACTTATGCCTTTTTAGAGTAGACCTATGCCTTTTTACTATTGGCTAGTTGAAAGATGTTTAGATATGCATCAGTTATGCCATCATTGTTTTTGTATTGGGAATTGGATGTAATACCTAGTTGGTCATGGTCATGATGGCTGAAGGAGCAGGAAACAACATCTGCTCTAAGCCTTATCTCACATCTCAAGATTGGAAGGGGCAGAGGGAAAGAGAACAGAACAAAAATAAAGAACTACATAATAGGAAAAAACGAAGATTGATGGGACACAATAGGAACAGAAAACACACCCTCAAGGAGAAAATTGCATCCAGAAGGAGACTATAGTGAAAGAGATTTTTTGAAAGAGATTTTACAATAAGGTAAGTGCCCTTAACTTCTTAACTTTTGTTACATGGTTTGATATTGATGCTTATGAATGCATGAATCGGCGATGCTTATGAATGCAAGATTGAGAGTTGAGTTGCGCATTGTTTGTGTTGTTGTTCACTTCGTTTACACCACTCACGTTCATCATCATATTCATCTTATTTGCGTCCCACGGGTCGAACCAATATTCAACTCTATTCTATTTTGTTAATCTTCAAACACCAAAACCATATGTACCTCCACTAAGAATAACTCAGAAAAGACATCAAAAATAGTTTTGGTCACCATCCCCACACATGGTTTCTTCATTTGTCTCGTTATCTCCAAAACCACACTTCACTCTTTCTCTACACATTGGTCACGACCAACACACACATATTCACCAATTTCCAAATAGTGCAATCCACCTATGCCTTCCACTTGCAAGAGACCCAAAAGCAAAATCCACACATGATCATTCACACCGCCACCATCAACATACCCACCTTAATCTTCTCCTTCTTCATATTTCATTTTTTTCATTTTTTTATTATGCTTTAAAGGAGCCTTCACGCACCACTACTCACACCATTTTCCAGCTCCAAAATCATTAAGCCTCCATGCCACCATCATTCAAAACCATTCACACTGGACCAAAACCCCCATTCTAGCACCAAACATTCACGTCTCACCTTCTAGAATCCCACACATCCAACACGAAACATCAAAATAGAGAGGAAAGAAAAATCATCAGCGACATTGTTGTTGGCGAGTCGAGCTCTCGAATGGTGGTGGTTCGAGTCGCGACGACTAGAGGGCGATTTACGTGGTGCTTGCGTGACCCAGTTGCGGTGGTCGGTGCGGTGATGGCGAGTTGCATGAGTCATGGTACTCTTCCTGCTCGAGGAAGAAGAAGATCGAGGATCAAGGACGATTTAACGCCTGTGTCGACGTCGACGATGACTGGAGTCCCCGATGATGGCCTTCGGCCAAGCAAAACAGTGTGGTCGTGAACGTGTTTGGTTTAAGGTGGTGCACGTTTGAAAAGAGATGAGAGTTAGAACCCTTAAGGTTTACTAGTTGGTGCTAGCCATGGAGGGTCTGCGTTGAGGAGGTAGGAAAGGAACCTTGGGACATGAAAAATGAAGAAGAGGCTGCTAGAAAAAAAATGGGAGTTTTAGTTTTAATTAGGGTTTTAAAAAAATTGGATTTATTTTCTTCATGCACCCCATCTTAATCTGTGCACCCCTATTTTCACTTCATACACCTCCATATTCTAATAACTCGCACCCCCTATGTCTTTATTTCTCTTTTTGGATCTGTGTTTATGTATTACTCGCTGCACCCTCATATTCACTTCACGCACCCCTACTTACTTTGTGCACCTCCCGCATGTGATAGTCTCACACCCCCTATGTCTTTGTTTCTCTTTTTGGGCCTGTGTTTATGTATTACTCGATGCACCCTCACATTCACTTCACACACCCGACTTGCTTACTTCGTGCATCTCCCGCATGTGATAGTCTCGCACCTCCTATGTCTTTGTTTCTCTTTTTGGGCTTGTGTTTATGTATTACTGGCCGCACCCTCACATTCACTTCACGTACCCCACCTGCTTACTTTGTGCACCTCCCGCATGTGATAGTCTTGCACCCCCTATATCTTTGTTTCTCATTTTTGGGCCTATGTTTATGTATTACTCGTTGCACCCTCACATTTACTTCACGCACCACGTGTGTCTGTTTCTCATTTTTGGCCTGTGTTTTATGTTCACTTTTATCCTTTTTTTTGTTATTATTTTTTTTTTCTAAAAAAAAGAGAAAACAAAAGTATTATAAATTAAAAAAAATACAAAAATATAGAAAAATCTAAAAACAAAAAATGTTCTCTTTCACTTTATTATGTCTGTCTGGTCGCACGCCCCGTGTGACACTCGTTTTCAAAAATACCAAAAATATTCTTTTTTTTTTCTCTTTTAGTCTTTGTTTGACCGCTCGCGTCGTGTGACACACTTATTTAAAAACACAAAAAAAATATATAAAATTTTAAAAATATAAAAATATCAACAATTTCAGCCAAAAGTTTTGTTAAGAACTATGTGATACTTGATTCTCCACTGCGAGATACGTAGGAGCAAGGCTAGCCCTTGTCAAGTTTACTTCTAAAAAAATCAAATCATTTTCTCAATTGTTTTACAAATTTCTTTTTAAAAACTATGTGACCTTGATTTCTCATTTTCAATGAGAATACGTAGGACTAAGGTCAATCCTTGTCGGGTCCAAAAACAAAAAAATATTTTTTTTCTTTTATATATTTTTGTCTTATTATTTTAGGGGAAAATTAATATTTTGAAAACCACATCAACTTGCGTGTTTAATTAAGGGTGCCGCCCTTGGGCGGGCGTTGTAGGGTGCTAACACCTTCCCTACGCGTAACCGACTCCCTGATCCAAAAATCTGGTTTTCCATAGACTTGTCTTATTTTTATGGTTTTCCATAATTTTCTAGAAATAACTATGGTGGCAACTCCAAATCTCTTTTAAAACCCGTTTCCTTTTTGGTTTGTCGTCCCATCGCAATTTTGGTTGTGACATATGATACTAATGAACATCCTAATAAATGACATGATCCACTAGTGTTTTTTTTGTCCACATTTTAGCCACCAAAATCAGAATCACTATATCTTACTAATGATATGTTGGCCCCTCTAGGATACCATAAACCTAGATTTTTAGTGCCTTTCAAGTATTTCAAAATTCTTTTTACAATAGTTAAGTGAGACTCCTTAAGACATGATTGGAATCGTGCACAAACACACACACTATGCATGATATCTGGACGACTAGCAGTTAGGTACAGTAGAGAGCCAATCATACCTCTATACTTTGTTTGGTCAAGACACTTGCATTCTTCATCAACATCTAGATAGCAACTAATGGCCATTGGTGTTGAGGATTCCTTGCAACTGTCCATAGAGAAGTTCTTTAATAATTATGCACAATACTTGGCTTGATGGATGAATATACCATGCTTGGTTTCCTTAACTTCATACGTTCCACAACTTAACTTCACTCGTCCATCGGTACACAACCTTCTACATAATCATATCTTTGATCAAGAGACTACCTCAAAGGCCCAACCCAACCCTTGCAAGCCAAGCGGGTCAAGTTTGACCTTGAATCTACATCCTTACCACCACAAACAACAAACACATACCACATAAATACAAACATAACAGGAAAATGTATAGGAGACAACTCTACCTATAACTTCCCTCTCTTTTACTAAAACCTTTAGAATTAAGAAAGACAAACTATCTTTGATATAGTCATGAGTGTGCACCCTCATCACTTTACCAAGATATTTTCTATTATTAATGCTTCCAGTTTCACAACTTTACGCAGCCCGCAATCAATAGTATGATTGATAAACTGCCAATCCATTTCTATAAGGTTTCACAACCGAAACACGACAAGCTCACTCCCCAAGGCCCGAAAATCATTTGAAAACCATTGCTCTGATACCAAATGTAACATCCAGGTTGGATATTACGAATTTAAATAAATAAAATAGAAATAATAATTAAACATCATTTATTATACTGCCTTTTCCCTAAAGGCAGCAAAATTAAAACATTTATTTCATCGAAACATGGTCCAAAATGCATACTATATAAAACTCGAATCAATATATAAAAGTCTGTAATAGAAATGTTTACAAAATTATTCAAAACCATAAACAATAAAAACTTTGATAAAGCTTTTTCCCAAGTCTAGCCCCGCTTCGGCTTTATGCTTCACCAATACCACTTGCAACATTATCTACTCTCGTCTAACGTAATACACAATCATCGTCAAACACAAGTAGATAGGGTGAGCTCATAAACATTTAACATATAAGTTGATAAAATCAAGATACACCCAACTATTTTATTCTAGATAATTCTTGGCCAAGACCTTAATTTCCCAAGGTTTTTCAACGTTCAATTCACACAAATAATTGACCATGGACTCAGGATATATGATGCTCCCACGAACATGCTCGCTCGTGGTCCTGTCTCTACGAATCTCCCCGCTCGTAGTCCAACTCTACGGACTTCCCTACTCATAGTCTAACACACGTGATCCACGAGCTACAAACCTCCCTGCTCACAACATCTCTCAAGTGTGAGCACGAAACATACGAACCTCCCTTGCTCGTATCCCCACACGAGAGTATCAGGATATGAACCTCCCCGCTCATATCATCACGTGTTCACCACCATCCATGAACCTACTCGCTAATGGCACATCATCTCTTGATCCAAGTCTTACATAACAGTATGATAATGAAAACAATAAAAGCACACTACGCTACATAAGGTACACACTCAAGCTGGTCTTAGGAATTCCAATGCTTCCATGAACCTGCCCCCTTGTGGTCCAACTCTACGAGCCCCCCTCCCCCCGCGTTTGTAGTCCAACTCTACGAACCTCCCCACCTGTAGTCCAACACACGTGATCCAATAGCTACCAACAGCAGCCCTCAAGTGTGAGCACGAAACATACGAACCTCCCCGCTCATATTATCATGTGTCCATCACCAGTCATGAACCTACCCGCTTATGACAATATCAAGCATATTCCAAACCAATATCAACACAATAAGCCATTCAAAATGTATCACGAACGCATACTACCATTGCACCATTGCCTAGCGCAGCCTATGCGTCGCCAGGTGAAATGGCAGTACAGACCGCCTGGCGGTTCCACAACACCGTCGTGTGCCACAACACACAAGACTTCCCTGTTTCCTACTATCGCCTGGCGGTCCACTCTGCACCGCCCGGCGCTACACCAATAGTGTGATACTACTGGATTTAGGGACTCTAATTCAGTTCCTAGCATTCACCCATTCAATTCTTAAACATGCAGAAATCAGAATACACATTCGTTTACTCCAAATTACAACATCACTACACATATGCATCTTTCAGGTATAAGCACACGTTCCGCTCTTTTATAATTCATGTATACTCACATCTTAAATCAATGCCAACACTCAATTTGAACCCAAGAGTAAACCATGCTCCCATGAAATTATGAAATAATAGGACTGTAAGCACATAACTCATACACCATATATGACACAATAAAATCTATGTACTTATTTTGCATACCCTTGCAATCCCATTACATTTAAAGCATGATTATCATATTCCCATACTTGCCCAAAACCCATCATGATCATGCAACACCCGGTCATAGTGATATCATCAATAGTGGCCTTTTCACACACTTATAACTTCATACATTCCAGCTAACATATATTCAACATGGCTAAGCAAGTACCACCAAAACATACTCATCAATCACACACACACGCATATATATATATATATATATATATATATATATATATATATATATATATATATATGTATATATACACACACACACACACACACATTCACCAATCAAGTTCATACCAACACTTATGCACACTTAACCATCCATTGCTAGTCATACTCTTATGGAATTCAAACTACCAATCATCAGTAACATATATCTCTAGCTACAAACAACCAATTCAAATTTCCACCGTTCAAAGTAAAGAACAACATGTTAGGAATCAGCTGTCAAAATTTTATTTAAATCGGACGGTTAACGAATTGGGAAATGCAGTTTTACAAACACTGTGAAGACAAAAAAAACGTAGTCGCCCAGCGACTAGATCTTGCCGCCCAACGAAACCGCCTGGTGGTTCCTGCTTTGCGAGAAACACGAGAAACAACATTTTTCACGAAAAAACCCTATTCTACACATCTATGCATCGCTTGGGGGCAATTCATCACCGTCAGGCGGTTCCCATCTAGAACCCATAAATGCACATCAAAAGGTATGTGTCGCCTGGCAACTTCGAAGGCCTGCCAGACAGTTTTTGGAAAATTTCCAAAAACTCAACCCAATTCCAGAAAACACGAGCATCAATTAATCATACATCACATTGTATACATGTTTACACAATTAAACTAGAAAAACGAGAAGTACATCTCCCTAACCTGGATTCCATGCTTCCAATTGCCACTATTGTAAACCTTGATGATAGTAAAACCCACTTCTCGTCTCCTTCCCCCTTTTCCACACGTCAATAGGCTTCTAGAATCACTCGTAACTCTTTTCTTCAGTACACAAAGTTGGTGTATGACTAAAAGTCCTTTTCCTCTCCTTACTTCCACTCTTATACTCACCTCACACCCTACTTTTAAGTGCCTTAATGGCTAAAACGAAAATACCATTAAAATGTGTTTAATGGTCAATCAATGGTCATTCAAGAAGGTTTTCCAACCCTTTCTAGCTGCTCTCTAGACGGCTAGGGTTTCTACCCTTCACATTCATGCTAAAAAAAAATTTTGTAAAAAGAAAGTTAAATTCATCCTTAAGAAGGTCTCAACACATAACCACATAATAACAATTCAAGTGCACAACCAATTCAACCAATCCATGTTTCGTGATAATTCTTATAATTCTAGGATTGTATTATCACTCATCATGTTCAAGCGTTTATTATTAAAATAATAAACAATTAAAATAGCACACAAATGGCATACACAAGACTCGAACCTAAGTCCTCTCACATGACCAAGTATTTTCAACTACTTGAGCTAGTACTACTTAACATCATAAAAGCCAATATTAAATGTAATAAAGGCTCCCACTACCCACATTTATTAAATAATTATTTATTTAATTATTTAAATTTTTCGGGTCTTACAAGTTCTTCCATCATAGACATCTCAAACTCTTGCTGCATATTGGTAGAGAATTCCTTGCACAAAAAGAGATTAGTGGATCCAAAAATGATATCATCTACATAGATTTGTACAAATAATATATCTTTATTTGATTTCTTAAAAAATAATGTGGAGTCAACATTACCTCTATGGAATTCACTCTTAATCAAGAATTGACTAAGTCTTTCATACCATGATCTTGGAGCTTGCTTTAAACCATATAGAGCTTTCTTTAGTTTGTAGACATGATTTGAAAATTCAAAGTCTTGAAATCCTGGAGGTTGTTCTACAAATACTTCTTCCTTGATATATCTATTCAAAAAGGCGCTCTTCACATCCATTTGAAAGAGTTTAAAGTCTAACATTGATGCAATGGCTAAAAGAATTCTTATGGCTTCTAACCTAGCCACAGGTGCATAGGTTTCATCATAGTCAATTCCCTCTTCTTGCTATATCCTTTGACCACAAGTCTTGCTTTGTTCTTCACAATGCAACCACTATCATTTAGCTTGTTCCTAAACACCCATTTGGTTCCAATAACCTGTTGATTTTGGTGTTGAGGGACTAGATCCCAGACTTCATTCCTTTTAAATTGGTTTAGCTCATCTTGCATTGCAAGATACCAATTCTCATCCTTGAATGCATCATCTACTGTCTTTGGCTCTATTTTGAATACAAAGGCCACATTTAAACATAATTGACTTAGTTGCTTCGTTGTAGAGAACCTTTTGATATGTCTCCTATCACATTGTCTAGTGACATGTCTCTTGGTGCAGTCTATACTTTTGGTAGAGCATCTAGTTGATTTTGTAGTTCACTATTTGTGGTTGTATCAACAGTTCTTTCTTAAATCTGGACATTTTGAGGCTTTTCTAGACTCAAACATGTTAGTACAGGTTTCCAAACATTCATCAAATGCAACATGCATTGATTCCTCAATCGTCAAGGTTCTTTTGTTATAGACTCTATATGCTTTTCTAGTGAGAGAGTAACCCAAAAATATACCTTCATCAACCTTTGAGTCAAATTTTCCAATGTTAGATTTGCCATTGTTTAATAAAAAGCATTTACATCCAAAAATTTTCAAATGATAAATAATTGGTTTTCTTCCTTTAAAAAGTTCATAAGGTGTTAGTTTCAAAATGGGTCCTATCTACACTCTATTAAGCACATAGCATGCAATACTTACTACATCAGCCCAAAAATATTTTGGCAAGTTATTTTCATTCAACATGGTTCTTGCCAATTCTTCCGAGGATCTATTTTTCCTTTCTGCAACACCATTTTGTTATGGTGTTCTAGGTGCTGAAAAATTGTGTGAAATCCCATTTTCTTCACAAAATGTTTCAAAGATAGCATTTTGAATTCACCTCTATGATCACTTTTAATATATTTAATTCGTAAGTCCTTCTCATTTTGTTTAACATTAGCAAATTTCTTAAAGACTTTGAATGTGTCATTCTTAGCATGAATAAAGAATGTCCAAGTTTACCTTGAGTAATCATCTACTAATATTAATGCATAATAATTTCCCTCCATGCTCCTAGTTCTAGATGGTCCAAACAAATCCATATGTATTAACTATAATGGTTTAGACGTAGAGACAAGTTGCTTTGATTTGAAAGAAGTTTTAACTTGCTTACCCTTTTGACATGCATCGCATAGCCTATCTTGCTCAAATTTAATGTTAGGGAATCCATTTACTAATTTCTTTTTAGCTAGTTTGTTTAAATGTGCCATGTGAATGTGTGCAAGCCTTTTATGCCAAAATCCATGGATAATCCTTTTTAGTAAATAAGCAAAGAATAGATTTGAAATCATTATTTTCAAAATCAACCATGTAAATATTTTGAATTCTTTTTCCAACAAGTACTATTTCATTTGTGATGCACAACATATCAAACAATGATTTGACTCAAAAATAACCTTCGGCCCTTTATCACACAATTGGCTTATGCTAAGCAAGTTATGTTTCAACCCTTCGAGTAACAATACATTTTTAATGACAGTGGAAGAAGAACTTGTTACCTTGCCTACACCTAAGATTTTACCTTTATTATTATCACCATAAGTAACATGACCACTTGCTTTGTATGATATTTTGTTGAATTTCTTTGCATCACCTGTCATATGTCTTAAGCAGCCACTGTCCAAATACCACATTGATTCCTTGGCTATAAGACTTGTCTGCATAACATTTTAAAGAGATGATGCAGGTACCCAATTGAATTTGGGTCCTTTCATGTTAGACAAAACATTTGATTTTTTATCTATCCATTTATATTTACCTTCAGGAACACCACAATTCTTAAAGTAGCATTTATTTGATGTATGACCAGGTTCACAGCAATAAAAGCATACAACAGAAGATGGTTTGCTCATGTTAATAAATTTTCTTGACTCTAGTCGACTACCGAGTTGACTGTCATGTTCTACATAACCTATACCTTCTTTATTTAGTACACTTCGTTGGGAACCTAAAATTGCATCCAGATTATTTCTTCCTAGAGTAAATATAGTTAGTGCACTCATTAGTTATTTGATCCTTTCCAATTGTTTTGGACAATTTTCACAATTAATCAATTTTTTCTTGCAGTTACAACTTTTATGCTTCTCCATATTTTCTATATCAGTTTTCAACTCTTCATTTTTTGTTTCCAATTGTTTTAATCTGTTTTAAGCCACCTATTTTCACCTTTATGTCTATTATTTGAATATTGCAACTTTCTAGTCTCTTCATGCAATTCATTATACAAATCAAGTAGTTGATAGAATCTGCTTTCACAACTTTCATCAATGGATTCAAGACTACTTACACTGTTGGTAGAGGATTTTGTATCAGCCATCAAACACAGATTTGTTTCTTCTTCATGGCTTTCACTTGAATCATTAGAGGTGTTGGAGTCATTGTCCTCTCAAGCAATATATGCTTTCTTTTTTATCTTGATAATTGGACAATCAGGTTTAATATAATATATTTTTGGCTCTTACATCATCATGAGCACGTTTATTTTCATCAGGGGTCCAAGATAAGAAATCTTTAGGCATAGTTTTTGCTTCCACAATTTTTTTAGGTATGAATGGCCTATTTACAATAGAATCCCATACACCTTTATCAACGAATTCTAAAAATATTTTCATTCTGATTTTCCAGAAGGGATAATTATCTCCAGAGAATAAGGGTGGTCTATCTATTGAGGCCCCTTCAGAGAATGTCTATGAAATATTGGCCATCTGTCAGGATCTAGTCGACTATGTATTCGACTAACCAGCTCTAGTGCCACTTGTTAGTTTTGATGCACCAATATTTCACAACCAAGAGGGGGTGAATTGGTTTTAACAAATTTTAGTCAATTTCAAGCAATTCAAAATTGTTTTGATAAAATCTTTGTTTGTTGAATCAATTGAAATAATGTGATTGGATGCTTAATGTTTGGAGTATTTATACCATGTCAAAAATATAGAGAAGAAGAGACTAAGAACACAAGAGATTTATACTAGTTCGATTCCTTAGAATCTATATGCAGTTTTCCCAGCAAACCACAACTAGAGATTTTCACTATATCCCAAGAATTACAAGATTTTGCAAATACACTTGTTAAATCTAAACTCTAAGACAAAAAGATCACACAAGCAAGGCTCACTTGCTTCAACCAACAAAACAGCAAGGCTATAACACACACTTGCTTTAACCAAAAAATAGCAAAATAGAGAGTTTCAAACTGTACTAGAATACAAGAACACAACCTAGAAGTTAGATTGAGTACACCTTTTCCAAATCTGAATTTTCTTCATCTTGCCAATCCAACTTTGATGTGTGTTGATGAAATTCTCAATAGGATCTTCCAAGACTGCTCCAAGAACCTATTCCACACTTTTCTTTCTTTCTTTAGGTTAAACAACTTAGTTCTGCGGAAGGTGCAGTGATATGTTTTTATCTATCAATTGCTATACGGTCGAGTCTAATTGAATAGATTAGTTGGCTAGTTGACTAGATTATGACAGGGCCTAAATCCAAGTTCTAGAATTAACCTAGTTGACTAGATTAGTATCTTAGTCAACTATCGAGACAACAAAACAACATTTTTTTTATTATCTCATACATACTGGCTATAACCTACTCTATGTGTGATACAATTAATAGATACATCATGCCATACATCATGTCACACATACTTCTTATATCTTGTTTTAATTCCAATCATTCTTATGCTATTATTTTTCTTTATGGACATCATAAAAACTCCAAAAACATCACATATACACTTAATAACAATAATAATATTATACAATTAATATATGATAATATTTTTTTTATATTTCATTTATTGTTTTTGGATTTTAGGCAGATTGGGTTTTTACCTTAAAACACATCAAAATTGGTAATTGAATACAAATAGATTGTAAAATTGTGTTTGAAAATTTGTGGAGTTTGTTGGTTGAAATCTTTGATTTTTTATTCATAGGGCAATCATATGGTAACCGTTGGATACATAAAAAGTAAAAATAATAAAATAAAATTTATGGAAATAGATGGATAAAGCTTTTACACAAAGAACTTTATTTTTGGAAACAATCATATTAATACATAATGATTAAAATGGTCTGTCACTGTTGTAATGGAGAGTTTGAAGATAAAACTTTTGAGACATTCTTTCTCTGTAATTTAGGATGTTAAGGTAAATGTAAAGTTTTTCCAAACTAGGAGTCTCTTTTAGTGATTTATATATATATATATATATATATATATATCACAGCTTTAGTCATTGTCACTCAGGGTTTTGTACTTTTTTTAATTATATCATTTTATTTTTCATAGTTAAAATTTTATATTTATATTAGTTATAGGTTTGATTATTTTTAATTCTTGAATTTTGCTTTAAAACTGAAATTTATTTTAGTTTAAAATTTTAATATATTTTTTATACTCAAATTTTTGAAATGAATGATACCTAAAATACATTTAATATGTCAAAAAAAATTACATTAAATGGGTTAAATAATTTATTTATTTATAAAGTTTGAGATTAAAATATTTTAATGTTTTAAACAAGAATACGAATTTTAATTTCAGAAACTAAAAACATATTTATACGTTAATTTTAATTTTTATATATCTATTTAAACATAGGTAATATTATCTTTTATATTCAATTTTCAATTTATATTTGAAAAAATAATATTAAAAAATAATATAATTTTAAATTTCCATTAAAAAGGAAAAAAAATGTAAGTATATTAAACAAAAAAAACCGTGTGCAATTATTTATAGTGGGTAAGTAATTCTTTTTCTTTTATTTTCTTTGTTGTTGTATGTAAATTATATAGTAATGTTGTGGTTAAAATTTTAACATTTTAAAAAAGAATTCTTTTTTACACGTCTCAATTTGCTTTCTATTTTGTTTTTGTTTTGAAAATTTTGATGCAATCAATCCCTTGAAGTTAATAGGTACTACCATATTATAGTTCAGTTTTGTTTTCTTTTAATTTTTTTTTATGTTTTTTTTTTTTAAAATTGTCAAGTGTCAAGCTGACATTGTATCATGTGGCACTAGTAATGTGATGTTGTAGTGATAGTGACACTAACACATGTACCTGTCAGGTGAGATGTTTTTGTCTTAATCTCAATTTGATCCCTCTATTTTCATTTTGTCTCAATTAGATCTCAATTTTTTTTTGAAAATTAAACAATTTCGTCCCTCCCCAAATTAAAACCAAATTTAATTTTTATATAAATGTTATACAAATATTTTTGTTAAAATTAATATTTTTATTAAATATTTTAACAATACTAAATTTATATAAAATTATATTTTACATTGAATTTTATTTAAAATTATTTAAAAGGTTTTAGTAAAAAGTAGTGTTAATTGAAAAAAGTTCAAAATTAATTTCAACTAACAAATACGATAAACTTATTTATCAATTCCATTTAATAAAATAAAATAAATTTATCAACTTTTCCAATTCTTTCAAATCATTGTATATTTTTAAAATTTGTAAAATTTAATAATTTTTGTGCAAGTGTATGAAAAATAACAATTTTATAAAGTAAAAGTTAAATTTTAATAATTTTAAACAATTCTGTAACAATTTAAAACAAATAATTTTCAATTTAAATATCATTTTCAATAAAATATAATGTAAAATATAAATATACTTAATCTTGATAAAAATATTTTTAAAAAATGTCAATTTTAATAAAAATATTTGTATAATATTTATACAAAAATTAAATTTTGTTTCAATTTAAAGAGAGACAAAATTGGTCAATTTAAAAAAAATAGAACTCAATTGAGACAAAATAAAAATACAAGACCAAATTGAGACTAAAACAATGACACCTGACGTGATAGTAACATGTGCCACTGCCACTTCCACATCATACTACCACTGCCACTTCTACATTGCATTGCCATTGCCACGTGGTACGATGTTAGCTTCATGTGACATATTTTTCTTATTTTTTTAAATTTTTTGAAGATAATACAAAATTTAAAAAAAAATTAATAAAAAAAAAATCACAAACTGACACGTGACTCCTATTTAACGTTGTTAATACAGTACTAACAGAAAGGATATGATTACATCAAATTTTCCAAAATAGAGATTAAATTGAAAAACATGAAATAAGGGACCAATTTGAGATTTTTCCACAAAAATAGAGATGATTGAATGATTTGACCTTTCTATTTGGATTGAATCTTGTAGATTTTTTCTTTTTTGGAATTTTAAAGAATATAATGACATGAAAGAGAAGGGAAAGCCATTATACGAAGACATTGAAAACCCAACCTTATGCATTTATGGCATATAAAAGGAAAAAAAAAAATCAAGGTGCGAAGAAGAGTGAAATCATCTTTAATTCCTTTCAATTGAAAAAAAAATTCATAGCTAAAACTTATTTTGAACAAGCTGGCTAATAAGTTAATCCAACTAGTTTATAAATTCTTGAAAATGGAAAATTTAATGGTATTTGCCTTATACTTTTGGAAAGGAATACAAGTTGACAAAGTCTTAGTAAGGATTAGATAATCACATAGTCTTGCCACCAATTATGATAATTAAAAACTTCATTATTGTGCAATTAGCATTATCAAGGATCCTAATCATCTTCCAAACATATCAAGACAATTTTCTAAGTACAATGAAGAAATGAGAGATTTTGTATTGAACAAAAGCGTTGAGAAGTATAGGTATTGAGATAGAGTCAAAGGAAGATCATTGGTGATCAAGAGGGAACTCACAACAAGTTCAAAAATAAGCTAAGGAAACCAGGTTAGGGGAGCTGCCATTTCCTTTTTTAATGACATTGTATGCAATTACATTATATATTGATGCATGAAAGTCTTCTCCTAAATACAACACAATTATTATAATTACTATTATTATTATTATTATTATTATTATTTATATATTATTATTACTAGTTATTATTATTATTATTGTTATTATTATTATTATTATTACTAGTTATTATTATTATTATTTTTATTATTATTACTATTATTATTATTATTTAATTTACTATTATTATTATTATTATTATTATTTTTACCATTATTATTAATATAATTATCATTTTTATTATTATTATTATTATTTATATTATTATTACTATTATTATTATTACTATTGTTATTATTATTTTAATTACTATTATTATCAATATCTTATTATTAATATTTTATTTTATTTTATTATTATTATTACTATTATTATTATATTTTTTTGTATTATTTATATATTATTATTACTAGTTATTATTATTATAATTATTATTTTTATTGTTATTATTATTATTATTTATATATTATTATTACTATTTAATATTATTATTATTATTTTATATAATATTATTATTAATTTATTATTAGTATTATTATTATTATTATTATATTTACTATTATTATTATAATAATAATTACTTTTTATTATTACTATTATTATTTATGTATTATTTTTTATTAGTTATTACTATTACTATTATTATTTTATTTTACAATTATTATTAATATTTTATTTTATTATTATTAAGTTTTTTTTATTATTATTATTTTATTTTACTATTATTTTATTATTACTGTTATTATTATCATTTTTTTATTTTATTTATAATTTTATTATCATTATTATATTTTTATTATTATTGCTTTATTTTGTTATTATTATTATTATTATTATTATTATTTGCTATTATTATTTTATTATTATATATTCATTTTATTTTATTTTATTATTGTTTTTATTATTATTATTATTATTGTTTTGTTATATTTTTATTTTTATTATTATTATTATTATTATTATTATTATTGTTATTGTTGTTGTTAGTTTTATTGTTATCATTATTATTGTTTTATTACCCGTGCAATATTTTGGGGCAATAGTTATGTATTCTTCTTGTTTTTGTATATTGTTTGGTTGTTCAACATTGTGTTGGACTGTTATCCAATCATATGATTATGACTAGTTAAGCATATTTCATGTTATGGATTGTATATATAGTGTTTGGGCTTTTTTTAGAACTTGCTTCAAAGTGCCAAAAACCAGTAGTAGTGACGCTATTGGTGTGGTGCCTAGCGGCTTGGGGTGTGCTGCTTGGCGGCTTGGGGTGTGCTGCCAGGTGATAAAGGAAAACCAGAGAAGCTTGGAACACATGGCGCCTAGAGGAAAATGTGATCCCGCCAGGCGAAAAAGATCTGGTAGAGGCTTTGGAAAGCGTGTGGCGCCTAGCGGCGTGAGGTGTCTGCCAAGCGATGTTTGTAGCATTGTCATTTTTTTGAGGTGCTTTGCGTTTGGCCGTACAGGTCCCCCGCCAGGCGATCTGCAAGCGAGTCGTGCCTGGCGCTTTGTGAGCAGCGCCAGGCGATTTTTGCTACAACAGATTTGGGTTGTGCTTACGTTGATATGCATAGTCTACAATGCTTCTAGGATATCTCAAAGGTTGACTTGCTGGTGTTCCTTGAGTTGTGGAACGGAACGTATCCCTTGAGTTGTGGCTCGGGATAGGGGTTAAGCACATGGTATTCCTGGATTTGTGGCTCGGAATAACATCTCTTGAGTCGTGGCTCGGGATGGTGGATGAACACGAGGAACTCTTGAGTTGTGGCTTGGGTTGACGAGTGTTATTTGTGTGAGTGTGCTGGTTGTGGCCATTACGGATGGGTCCAGATAGACTGCCCTCCTCAGTAAATAGCTGACGAGTTTGGTAGTCTTGGGATGTTACGGTGTGTGATCCGTAGCATGGTTTCCCGCACGTGCTCTATCGATTGTGGCCGATAGGTATGGCATCAAGACATCTTGAGGTCCCACTAGAAGAAGACGTAGAACACGGTTAACATGGTGGTGGCCATGTGTTAGTGAACAAAAGGATGGAAGCCCTTTGTTGTGTTGTAGGTACATATGTATATTCTATTTATATGTTATTCTGTTAGCTCACCCTATCTGCTTGTGGTTGGCGATGATCGTGTACGTGGTACACGTGAGCAGATGATGTTACAGGTGGATCAGGTGAGATATAGAGTCAGAGCGGGACTGGTCTGGCAAAATAATTTATCAGAGTTTTGATGATTTTATTGTGTTTTGAATAAATTGTAATCTTTTACATTACTAGACTTTTATAATTACAATGGAATTTTATAATTATGGATTTTGGATTCTTTTCGGTGTAATAAAAGTTTTAAATTTTCCTGCATTTTTTGGAAATGATATTTCATTAAATATAGTTTAATTATATTTCTTTATTTTATTATTTAAATCCGTAATATCCGATCGGGATATTACATTTGGTATCAGAGCAATGGTTTTCAAAACTGAGCAAAATTGAGTAAAATTGAGCAATTTCTAAACTTTGTTCTGAGGTATTTTACTTCATATCAACACTAGATCAAAGGAATGAACCTTACTTGAGACAAATCAATATTCTAGAAATTAAGTTACCATGCATAAACAAATGGAAAGATTCTATTTTTCACACATAAGTTATTCTTTTGAATTCACAAGACAATCAATTATGAAAGAAAGCACTCAAGTTAGATGTGTATTTTCTCACCAAAATTCGCTCAAGTGTTTTGGCTTGTGTTTTCACCATAAAGATAAAGAAAACCGCAAGGTCCAATTTTTTGTTGCGCTCTTCTTGGCTTAGCCAAACTTCTTCACTTTTCAAGCTTTTCTTATCGTCTTCATGCAATGCTTGGCTTGGATTTTTGTTCTTTTGATAATTTCTTATTCTTGGATTTATCTTTAAGGTGTCATGAAGCTTTAATCAATTTATTTCCACACCTCTATGAGCTCAACTTAGCTGCAACTGCACTAACACACCTCAAAATATCCAAAGAACATTTATGCAACTAAAATGCTATTTTTAACATGTTTTTGTATCTCATGCTCAATAAACCCAATTATAGGAAATCCCAATTAAATCAATATTTAAGCACACAAATTCAATTAAATATCAAGAATGAAACATTAAATGAGGGCAAAAATATGCACTCATCAATTTGGTATCAGAGCAATGGTTTTCAAAAGATTTTTGGGCCTTGGGGAGTGAGCTTGACACGTTTCAGTTGTAACTTGTGTGTTGTAGTTAAGTTCTAGTGCTTAACTCTATATGTCTAAGTTTAGTAACAGTGTCTTTGCTGGGTTTTGTTGAGCAGGCAAGGAATGTTGCTTGTGAGGCTTAGAAAAAAAAAGTGACGCTCTTACCGGGTTTTGGTGAGCAGGTAAGGGTGATACTCTTGCTGGGTTTTGATGAGCAGGCAAGAGTTGTTGCATACGGGTCTTAGTAGAAGCAGCACTCTTATTGGGTTTTGGTGAGCAGGTAAGAGTGGTACTCTTGCTGGGTTTTGGTGAGCAGGCAAGGGTAGTTTCTTATAAGACCAAAGTAATTCGTACCCTCACTTATTTCCTAGTAAGTCCTATTTTCGAGGACAAAAATTTTTAAGGTGGGGGGAATGTAAGACCCATGAAATTTAATTAATTAAATAAATAATTAATTAATAAATGCGGGTAGTGGTAGCCTTTATGACATTTAATATTGATTGATGTGATGTGGAAAAATATTAGCTAAAATGGATTAGAATACTTAGTTATGTGAGAAGACTTAGGTTCAAGTCCTAAGTATGCCATTTTGTGTGTTATTTAATTTATTATTATTTTGACAATATGCTTGATCATGTTGAGTGATAATATAATCATAGAATTATATTAGTCATCATGAAACATGAATTAGTAAAATGGTTGTGTAGTGAATTGAACATTGGCATGGTTTTGGGTTCGAAACTTGGTATAACCAAATTAGGCTTTCTTTTTGTCAATTTTAGTTTTGGCATGAAGGTGAAAGGGCAAGGAAACCCTAGCAGCCAAGGGGGATGGAAAATCATCATAGAAAATGACAATTAAACTCATGTTTAATGGTATTTTCATTTTATACCATTTACCTCTCATTAAGACCACAATTAGTGACCAATTAAGAGAAAGAAAGAGTGGTTTAGGGACTATTATTGTTGCAAAGCCATAGGTATACGAAAATTGAGAGTGTAAGGTGAGGATTGAGGGAACCAAGCAGATGCATTGAGATAGAGTTAAAGGAAGATCATTGGTGATCAAGAGGGAACTCACAACAAGTCCAAAAATAAGCTAAG